>NC_140585.1:1065453113-1066099988 GCF_964204655.1 Triturus cristatus
GCTCAAGGTTGCAGGCACCGCGTGGTGCCTGTCACGTTGTGCATGGCAATGCACAACATGCCTCTTTAACATAGCGGTGGATTCTGCTTACAGCAGCACCCACCGCAATGTTAAAGATGCGGGTGGCAACCACCAGGGTGGCGGTCACATCCTAATTGGTGGTGCGGGACCACCGCACCCCTGGTGGCCGGTCCCAGCACCGCTAGGGTTGCGGGCGGACTTCTATTGGGGCCCTTAGTTCAAATCCTGGTGGAGTGAGTTCTTATATAAGTTGAAGATGATTAACCAAGGTGTCTGTCAAATCGGAGGAATTTGAGGTTCTTTCTAAAGGTTACTAGGCAGTGCGAGGGAGGCAAGTTTTTGGGTGATGCAACCTGTGCTGATTTTATAGAGCAAATGGCGCCCAAGAGCTGGAAGTCCGGTGCAGTAGCACCGGCCGCACCGCACTAAAGCTGGCTCTGGCAGTGGTGATATTATTGTACTCAATCATCTCATCACCTATATTTGTGTTTTTAACCTGCTCGTACCCCCTTTGTTTTCTCCTCTTTCCATTTGATGGTGAGAAAGAACCTATAACTACATACAATGTTCAATGTTTTCTTCAACATCTCTGCGTTTTGGCGATGGATGGGATGTGTATTGACTATGAGTTTAACATATGTTTGTCAAAAACTCATTGCTCATATGTTTACTGTGGACATAAGATGTGAGTATGGAGTATTGCTTCACAGAAGAACACTGATCACGGTTATGATAAATGCAGCTAAAGAGTGTGCCAATAAAATATGCAGTGTGGTGCCAATCTGGTATCAACTGCCACGCCGAGGAAAATTAGAACTTTTCCTGCAACGTACGGCACTAGGTCCATTCTCTATGGTACATTATATACCCCTTGGTAACTCTTTAAAGCGTTTTATCTTATGTCCATATTTCATTTCTCAAACAGTGGAACTTTCCCTTTCAAGTCATTGCCTTTTTAGTTGTTCCTCAATAGTGTGACGCATTTTGTTTATTTTTCTCAGGACACGTTTTCCATTACCAAGCATGAAATGTGTTACAAAATTCTTTTGTGCCACTTGTTCAGTTCTGGCCTGCTCTGGAGTGCGTAGCACTCGAAAATGCAGCTCACAGCGGTGTGGAATCTTCACAGGCACTATCAGTAAGTAAAACATCCTGCTGCCGCCATACTTGACCCTTGGGACGCCATTTTATCTACCAGCTCTGAAGCTATCTAATCTTGCAGGGCTAGCCCTCCTCAATCTCTCCACTTCAGTCCCCAATGAAAAAGGACGATATGGTAATAAGCCTCGCTCGAGAATAAAAATTGAAATAATCACTTATGAATTTTCCGGCAGTTGACAGCTTTATTAATCTCTGCGGCTGCTGTCATTTGATAAAGAACAGCATATCGTAAAACCTCTGCAAATTACCTAATTAGACATTCTGCAACTGCAGCTCTGCCTTATAATGGGCAGTAATCAGGTTAAAAAACAATATAATTCCTCTTGGAAGGAGAAGCTTTTGAAGAATGCCCCCATTCAGCGTGGTAAAGCCTCCATGGAGTGGGCAGGCTGGGATTTATAACCACGAGCAGATTCTGGCTTGGACCGCCGCTCACTGCGCATCTTAAGAACGGCACAGATAACACCCCACGTGTGCCTGATTATTCCATCAAGATCAATTGCATTTTGTTAATATGTACGTTTTTTCGACAAGTGCTAAATTAAGGCAACTTTAGGCAGCTGTGCCACAATGTGAGGGCCTGGGGTTGTACAAAAATGTCATTTTGCCTAGGAAAGGGACAGCGCCCAAACGACATGGGAACATTGAAGTGGTAGGAAGCCGCAGACATTTGTGATCCTGCAATAAAATCTTCCCCCCTCAATTCACTATGGTATGTGTGCACATTTGTTACTTACAAAGACAGATCTGGCTAACATGCGGGTTTGGAAGCTTTTGCATTAAATTGGGGATTCAGCTCATGGCAGTGTGAAAAGCCTGTGGAAACTGCGTGATATTGCAGTATGGAACCTTCTCCGATAAATGGCAATATGCTATAAGTACATCACAAAGCTGTGGTAATACCGTATTGCAACATTAAAAAACAGAAGAACTTGCAAAAACCTAGGACTAACCCTGTACCAGTAAATGGAGAAAAAAACTTACGGAAACACTGTTTCTTTAATTCTAACCTATTGAAAGGTACATTTGTGAAAATAATATATGCACGCGGCTGGTAACAGGATACACTGATACACTGCATTATTGCTAAAATTCTGTGGAACTCAATCGAAGGCATTCGCGTGGCTGAGGTGCATATCTGTCTTCAAACATGAATTTATATTTATAAATGTAATGCGTTCATGACATTGCAGAAGGTAAGGGAATTGGCGCAACAAGTGGGGTTGCTAGTCCCTATTTATCTCCAGTTCCTATGTTTTTATTGACATGAATATAGTAGCAATAAATTCCAACTTAAAAAAGTCATTTATATTTTAAAAATAGTTTATACTTGGACATATTGACTTCAAATTTGAGTATAACAGAAAAGATGCAAAGAGGAGTGAAACTGATTTTTTGTGAGAAACTAGCCTGTTGGTCTACGTCAGGGTACTCCAAAGTCAGTCCTGGATGGCCGGATCCATGACAGATTTTTAGCATTTCTAAATTTAGATAAATGTGGTGGGAGTATCTGGCAATGTTCTTCAAAAATGGACACCTTTGGACTCAATGTCCCATTAAATCTTCCAGACAGATCTACAATAGATCTAATTATAAGAGGTTTTCTAGTGGCTCTCTTTTGGATGAATCTTGATGACTTGCGCATTGATGTACGTTTTGGGTCAAAGAAAAAGTTTTTTGTTAAAATTGCAGAGCGGGTAATTGTAGTTTCATTAAACCTACATCAACATGCTAATGCATAAGGGCTGGTTTGGCAACAAACAGTTCACTTTGTTCTAAATAGACAGAAAGTTCAATCCTTTTTATCTTTTCTGACCATTGGGTATGTTCTCTTTGAAGCCTGAGGCAGGGGATATCTTAGATACAGCAAGACCATCAGGGACTGTGAGGTAAAATCAGACTTTCTAGCCAGAGACATGTGAATGGGTGTTGACCTCAGCTACAAGTATTCACCTTATTAGAGAACTTTAGTTAGAGAAATCACACTCTAAATCCAAAGACTCAAAAGTTCACACGTAAACAAGGTATCTCAAATTGTATTCCAGCAAAATGTGGGTGTTGTTTTATCTGGTAGCCAAAAATGTTCCCGAACTGCTCAAGTGACTCTATTATTCTTGGAAGTGAACCTGTCAGATCATCCGTAAATAGCATTAAATCATCCGTATAAAGTGCAACCTTTTTATCCCATTCCTTATACTTGAAAGAGGTTATCTGGTGATTTGACCTTAAGTCATTTGCTAGAGGCTCTATATAAAGATTAAACAACCATGGGAAGAGAGGGCACCCCTGCCAAGTGCCCTTTCCAATGTTTATCTTCTCCGTGAGGGATCCCTTTACTAATACATGTGCCGAGAGGGTTTTATATAAGGATCTTACCACCCCTGCAAAGGTACTTCCCAGGTTGTACACTTCTATTGCTTGGTGTAAAAAGGTCCAGCTGACCCTATTGAATGCTTTAGCGGTGTCAAGGTGATTACCGACAGGAGGATCCTTTCCTGCGTAGCCACATCTATTGCTCCCAATAATTAGTGTGTTAACTCTTGGATCTGCCTGACCCTTATAAAGCCTCTCTCATACTCGTGGATTAAACTACCAGCCACCTTGCCCAATCTTCTTGCCAGTAATTGAGTGTATATCTTATAATCGCTGTTTAACATTGATATTGGCCTGTATGATTCGCACCACTTTGGGTCCTTCCCTGGTTTTAATAAAATGCATATTGTTGCCTCTTCCCAGGACTTTGTGATGAGTATAGGCCCCAGCTAGGCCAGCAGGACACAAGGGTTCGCTCTCCTGCAAATGGAATCTACAAGGAAGTTGGCACGGAAACTGCAAAGTACAAAGACAAAGTTTATTAACCCTTAAGGGTGGTCCTACAACCCATACAACACTCTTCAGTATTGCATAGGGTAGCACAAAGAACTTGCGTACACGGTCCCCTTTTATACACAACAGAGGGGCTCACAAGTGGGTGGATACAACATGGGGCAAAGAGTATTACCTTTTATGGTCATTTTCGATACAGAATCAATATGTGGGCGGAGGAACTAATTTCCTGAGCCCGCGAAAACATGGTCAAGCAAGGACTAACTGATAACAGATGTGGTCAAGTGTGGGCATGCGCCAGACGGACAAAGGGGCTATTTATAGACTGTTGCTAGGCAGATTACAAGAGCAACTAACACGAAGATAGGACTCTTCTCGTGCTACGCACGTGGAGGCATGACAATACAAATGGAGTCCAGACTTTAGTCAACATAACGGGAGAAACTCGGTCATAAAAGGGGAATTCATGTCTTTGGGGAATGCTTACTCACATCGTTATTTCAATTTTCAACAGACAACCCTTTCAGCATTTACTGAAAACATCCGGTTTATTAGAATAATCATCGTATATATCAATCTTCATCATTTCCTCTATTTCTTTAGTCAGATGTTTCTGGTAAGTGACATTGGCAATAGCTTTCTTATCAGGAATGCAAAGTGACACACATAGGGAACAGAGTAAAGGACCACATTGGATACAAATGCAACAGGAAAACAGAATTGCTACAATGATACAGAGACCAGTTAGAACCTTCCATCCCCATGTGGTGATCAATGCCCAAAACCATCCAGAAAAGGTCCAAGCGCCATTTTCTGTATGGATTTCAGCTGCAATTTTATGCAGTTTATTGATAGCATTATAAACTGATGGCGTGTGGTCAGGAATAAACACGCAACAACTACTTCCGATAATTTTACAAGCTCCACCTCGGTCAGCTAACATAACATCTAACACCATACGATTCTGCAATGCAACAATTCTAGTAATTTGCAATTCTTCCGTAAGATTCCCAAGAGCAGCAGCGGTTTGATTTGTCACAACCTCTACAACTCTTGTTAACCTTCGAACTTTCCTACTATTGAGGGCAGCTCCAACAAAGAAAAACAATCCTAAATTAAAATCAATATATTGCTGCAGACTAGTGTCAGTTTGATCCACGTCATCAATCGATAGAGTACGTTTATACCTATTTACAGTCACATTATTCAACAACTTCAAATCTTTATGATAAGATGCAGGTGCCAAGAATACAGGAGGTAATAGAAATGCTACATAACATACTCCGGACCAACCGGCTGGCAAGCCGTAATAACCTTTATTTCCACTCACGAATATGTATTATGGGATGCTAAGAAGGTACTATTATTCAACCCGTCGATATTTAAGATAGTGATGCAATAACTAACGCCAACAGGAATATAACCCACACTCTGGACACACAGGTCCGCTTGAGCTTGTGCCACTTGAATCACAAATCGGTCTTTCCCCACAGTGTCTCTGGTGTTCGTGAAAATATAGGGAATCGATTCATTGTCCGGTCGATACGCTTCCCATTCCCAAATTGTCCCATTCGCTTGCGGATATCCATCTTTATCTTGGTGACATTCCCTATTAAGTCTGAAGAGTAACCGTCCCACTGTAGGTTTCCGGGTGGCAAAAAGTAAAGTGTACCATGCTCTACAGGAGCCATTATGAGAGAAAGGAAGGGGTATAAACGGAGTTCCTCCTTTCTTCTGGTGAGCTGGCATCATGCCACATATCCAACAGTTCGTTGCATTGGTGGCAACATGGGTATGATGCAACATCTGGATAAAAGTGTTATTCAAATAAGACTGACGATGCTTCAACTCTTGATACGGTAGTGTATAAAAGTAGTGCTCCTCAGGCACTGGAGTAGTCAAAACAAGTAACTTTCGAGCAGGAGTCACATCCTCCACAAACCATGTGGTTATCCCAACAATAGCTACTGTGAACATAAAACCTGTTGCACAAAGGATTCTCTTTTTCTCCATGTCAGAATGAAAGATCAATATCTTCCTGAAACTAAAAGGTTGTCAGAACTCTTCCCCTTAGGCAGCGATTGATTTCTTCACCAGCGGGCCAAGACGGGTGTCGCTACACTAATGCAGGGCTGATCCCCCCCCCTTGCCTCATTGGCTCTCCGTTTCACTAACCCAAGGGCCATTCTGACAACGTGTCCTGATACTGAAGAATTCACTTCCTTGGTCTGAGATGATATCGCCTTCCTCCAGGAATCACGTGGTCCGGAAAGAGCTCCTCAGTGTCGTTCAGTTCCACAGCACGGCCTTTCTCTGCAGTCAGAATTTCTCGATGGTCGGTCAATACAGCAGGCTCCACCAATCCGGGCGGCACTTTGCGACAGTGCAGGGAATGGATCCAATTCTTTCGGTTGGAAACCCGCACAGCCGTCCTCGTTGCAAGTAGGACTTGCTCAGGACCAACCCATCTCGGCTCCAGGCTGTTCGTCCTTTCAAAAATCTTCACCATAACATAGTCTCCAGGTCGGAGACTGTGACCTTCGCCGGTGGACCGATCAGGGAGCGCCTCCCGGACCTGTTGATGAATAGAAACCAAGTTATCCGTTAACTGTGCCAGATAATCATTCATCATTACACAAGGTACATCATGCACAGCCTTAGGTCGTGGTGGACCCCAAATATTCATTGGGCGTCCAAAAACAATCTCGTACGGTGTAAGACCAGTTCGAGAGTGCGGTATCGATCTAATTGACAATAATGCCAGCGGTAAAGCATCTGGCCAAGTCAAAGAAGTCGAAGCTTGGATCTCAGCGATCTTGAGCTTCAGTGTACCATTATACTTCTCGACCAGTCCTGCAGACTGAGGGTGAAACACTGCGTGGAACTTCTGGGTGATGCCCAGACCCTTCAGAACATACTTTATAACATCCGCTATAAAGTGGGGTCCGTTATCACTCCACAGCAGTCTACAAACGCCATATCGAGGGAAGAACTCATTCAATAGCATCTTGGCGGTAGTCATTGCAGTATTATCTTTCGTAGGGTATGCCTCGACCCATTTACTAAAGGCACATACCACTACTAGAACATACTTCAAATTGTTACAGCGCTCAAGCTGGATGTAATCCATCTGCAAAACCTCAAAGGGTGCAGTAGGTGTCGCAAATCCTCCTGCTGGAGTTCGAGTACCCTTTCCTGGGTTGTACCTTAGGCAAATCATGCAGGTCTGCACTACCCTCTTTGCCGTGCTAGCAATCTCTGTATGCTCCCAGACTTGAGTAAGCAATTTTACAATTACGGAAGCTCCAACATGTGCTAGCCCATGTGCCATCTGAACCATAGGTTGTACAAAAGCTGTGGGTAACTTCCATCTATCCATCTGCTTATTTCTCCAACAACCCTCATCATCCAATTCTCCATCATTGGACCATTGCTCCCGTTCTTTGTCAGAAGCGGTCCTCTGTATTTCCAGCACCTCTCTTTTCGCATCGTGCCATCTTTCTACCTGCGACTTTACTACATACATGGCAGTAGCACCGGGCTGCATCGCAGTCTCCCGTGCCACCCGGTCTGCCAAAGCATTCCCTTCTCCGACTTTATCAACCACTTTCCTATGGGCACTACATTTAATGATAGCAATTTTCCTCGGATATGTCAATGCAGTCAAAAGGTTGTGAACTAACTCTCCATGCATTATTTGTACTCCATGCGACGTTAGAAACCCTCTCTCCTTCCAGAGTAGGCCGAAATTGTGCGCTACTCCGAAAGCATAGTGGCTATCTGTATAAACATTCACACACAATCCTGTGCTGAGCTCACATGCTCGTGTTAATGCTATCAGTTCCGCTGCTTGAGCTGATTTCTGTGGTATGTGTGCTGTCTCCACTATTGTTTGCAGTGTGGTAATTGCATACGCTGCTGAAGTCGTACCATCTGGTAGCTTCAGGCATGATCCATCCACCCACAATTCTCCATCTACATCTGGAAAGGGCGTATCTTGGAGATCAATACGACCCTTTGTCTGTTCCTCAGTCACAAGAATACAATCATGTGCTTTCCGTGCCTCAGACTGAGCTTCCGGGAACGGCAACAATGTAGCCGGATTTAACGTTACACACCTCTTTAACGTAATATGAGGAGCCAAAAGCGTCAGCTCATATCCCGTTAAACGGGCACTGGTCAAATGCTGCGTCTTTGTCTGATTAAGCAGGGCATCAACAGCATGGGGGACTAATACCAACAGCTTATGAGATAACACAATTCCCTCGCTTTGGCGTATTGACACAGCTGTCGCCGCAACCGAGCGAAAACAACCAGGCAATGCTCGGGCAACAGGATCAAGTACAGCTGAAAAATACGCACAAGGGCGCTGCTTGTCGCCATGCATCTGCACTAAAACTGATAATGCACATCCATCTTTCTCATGCACATACAGCGAAAAGGGTTTTGTATAATCAGGGGTCCCTAACACTGGTGCTGAACAAAGGGCCTGTCGCAATTGCTGGAAGGCAGTGTGACACTCATTTGACCAAGGAAGCAGAATAGGTGTGTCTTTTGTCAAAAGGGCTAACAATGGCTTGGCTATGTGTGAAAACCCTAATATCCATTGCCTACAAAAAGAAACAAGACCCAAAAATGCACGCACGTCCTTCTGCGTGGAAGGCACTGGCGTGTCCAAAATTACTTGAATACGATCTGGTGTGAGTGCACGCCCCTCCTTAGACAAAAGGTGACCCAGATAAGTCACCTTTGGTCTACAGAACTGCAATTTTTTCCTCGACACTTTGTGATTGTGAGATGCCAAAAAGGAAAGCAAGGATAACGTGCTTTTCTCACACAGCTCCGGAGTGTCAGCCGCCAACAAGATGTCATCGACATATTGTATGAGGGCGACTCCCTCGGGCAAAATAAAGGAGTCCAATTGTCTTTTCAAGGCTTGACTGTAAATGCTAGGGCTTTCTGTGTAGCCCTGAGGAACTCTACAAAATCGATAAGACCTGTTATTCAGAGTGAAACCAAAAAGGTATCGGCTATCGGGATGAATAGGAATCGAAAAGAAAGCATTTTTCAAATCAATAACCGAAAACGTGGTCGCCGTTGGCGGGACCAAAGTGAGCAACGTCGTGATATCAGAAACCACTGGATACTGAGGTATCACGATCTTGTTCACCTCCCTCAAATCAATTATAAACCGATAAACTTTGGCATCCGTATCCTTCTTCAAGATGGGTAAAATTGGGCTGTTACAGACGTTGTAGGGAACTTCCTCCACTACTCCCACCTTAATCAAATCCTGCACAATCTGTATAAGGGCCTCCTCCCCCTCCTGGGAAATACGATACTGCGGGAGGCGTGGTAACACCGCCCCCTCCTGGACACTAATATGGAAAGGCAGAATCACCATCTGTCCCACATCGGTATCCGAAATGGCCCACAAAGTACGAGGGAGAGTTGCTAACACAGTATCCTCTGCAACCACACACATCCGTTCAGACAGAGGGTGATTATCATTTAATATCACACGCACTCCAGCGGGGGAGCAGCGGATCGTAGCTCTGAAGTGCTTGAGCATATCAAGACCCATAATGTTGTCCGGCGTGTTCGGGGCAAGCAAAAACGGACAGGGTGCAGAAAAGGAATCAACCTGGAATGTGAGGGGTCGAGAAAGAGGGCTTCGGGAGAGCGTACCGTCAAACCCTACCGATGTAACCATTAAGCCAGATGGGGGAGCCCTCTGAACCAATTGTTTAGACAGCGCGCTACGAGTCGCTCCTTTATCCACTAGGAACTGATCAGTAGAACCCAAAACCTTCGCTGATACATAAGGACCCTTCTGATCAACCGGCACCTCAACTGATTCTAACCCCCATCCAACGCATTCCTATGCATGCTGTGAATCATGGTACCCAGAGCGGTCAGTCCCTGACACTTGGTACTGGTTTTGTCGATCAAAGACATTAGGTCTATCTCGTTGCTGCCCGGTAGGTTCAAAACGAGCGTGATCATTAGAATTCCCTCTAAAATTCGAAAAACCCCCTCTACCTCTCGGTCCACCCTGATTATGCCCCTGACGCGATGCATACAACGCCGGGCAATCTCTGGCCCAGTGTCCCGATTGTTTACAATACGCACATTGATTCCTATTCAAATCAGATCGGCCCAAAGGAGGTCGATAAGATCCTCCCCTACCTCTATTGACACTCCGACGAGGCGGACCGTACACTTGTGCTAACATCACCTTCGTTTTTAAATCTTTCGACTTCTTCTCCTCCTGCCCCTTCGCTTCTTGCTCCTGACGCTCATAATACTGAGCTATAGTCAGGAGGGCTGTCGGAGACGCGGTGGACCAAGAACTTTCACTCGCTTTTAGGTGGGCTGCTATTGCTGGCAATAAATTCGCCACATATTTATCGGCAAAGAGGTGTCGACCCGTATCATCCGTAAGTGACTGACCACTAAAATCATGAAATGTCTCCTCAAAGCGCGTAAAGAAATCTGCAACTGATTCATCAACTTTCTGTTTACACGAAGCTAGCATATTCCAGTCAATCTTTTTAGGGGGAATGATTGTTTTTAACTTGGTCAAAATAGCAGCGGGGAGATCTAGGATAATCTGAGGTGGTTTCTGCGCGGGCTTCCTCTCCCTATCCTCATCCTCAAGCTCAGACCACCGAGCCTTAAAAGCGGCAACATCGTCCACCTTCCGTACGGATCGCCACATATCCGGTGGTAAAATAAGCCCAAAGAACAGATCTATATCTGCTAAGGTCATAGTACAAGAATTCAAGGCCCCCTCGACTTCTTCGTAAAAGGCCGCTGGATTCTTGCGGGGATCAGGCAATGCATTCTTTAATGCCATAACATCAGCCCTATGCCAGGGAGTATAAACCCAATTGTACACAAAATATCCCTTAGCATCGGCGGAGGTAATATCCGCACTAGTTCCCGCTCCTTTAGGAGGAACATACAAAGGTGCCGCCTCTCGCATTGGTTTAGGATGCACTAGTTCGCTCTTATCTGAGTGGGAGGTAGATGATTGATCATCACTGACACGTAAATCCGACTGCTTTTCCTCCTCTGCTCTTAGGCGCGCTCTCTCTTTAAGGTCACTCGCCGCGTCCCGCAATGCAAACAGCCGTCGAGCCGCATCAGGCGCCTTAGAGGGAGAAAAAACACCGTTACGCAATGCTTTAGCATCTAATACTACATCATCAGGCTCAAAAACTGCCGAATATTTCCGAAAGACAGAAATCACTTCATCAGAAAAGTGTCCCAAAAAATACAACTTCTCTCTATCCTGCCACTTTTCCCAAGAGTCCAACAATTCAGCGAGGGATAACTTGCCCTTAAGTGCACGAAAGGAAACTTGCCGAAGCTCACCCATTCGGTCAACCGATAACATGGACCGCGTGTCTACCTTACCCGAAGCCGATCCAGAATCCTGTGACCTCGGGGCAGACGAGCCAACATAAGGGGGCGGAGAGCGATCTAATAAATAAAAATCATCGTCAAGATTAGTAAGGACAGGATAAAGTGGCTGACGGACAGCATATTGACCCGAGACTTGCAGCCTACGCTCTTTCTCTTGTCTCTCCGTCTGTTCTCTTTCCTCCCGACGCTTCGCTTCCTGTGCTCGCACATGATCATTCTTCCGTTGCTCTTTATCAAACAACGCTTTCTCACGTTTCTCTCGCTCACGCACTTCCTTCACCCATAATCGCACACATTCAAACATGTCTTGCCGAGCACGCCGTTTACACATACACTGTTCCACATACTCAATCTTACGCATATCAAATGATCCATACAAAGGCCATCGTAACTCAGGATCCTTTTTGGTGTATTTCCTCCATACCGTGCTGTACATTATGGAAGAAAGACATACATATCCCTATTAGGCGTCCCCTCTGGAGGGGCTGGAGCAGATTCCTCGAGGTTTAACCGGTTTCCAAAGCAGCAGCACCCCTTACGGAGTGCGCTAAAAGCAGGCATGCTCAAAAATAATGCAAAATATGCAGTATTAAAAAAATGGCACTTAAACGTTGCGCCGTTCAAATTTAAACAACTCCGGAGAAATATCTCCACATTACCTGCCTATATGTGTTGCAACGCATATATTCTCACAATAATCAATACAAGATATGACCGGTCATCACAAATCAAACTAAAATAGCCAAACCCGGCTTCAAAAACTCGGAGCAAGTACCGTACAGCGGTTCTTACCAATCAAGAGTGTCCAGATTCCAACTGCCAAGCTCCAAAATTCGCCCAAACGGCTGTCACGGCAGGACCGACAGAAGAGGTCTCAGTCGAGGACCGGCGCCACCCAGATGGTCAGCTCGGAAGGGGAGGAAGAAAACCTCGGGATGCCAGGACAAAAGTGCCTCTGGCAGTGATCACATCCCCGGCCAAATTCCTCACCTTCGTCACGACCAGTCCTTCGAGCATCCGAGTCGCCGATGAGCCCCACGTGACGGGCGCCAATTGATGAGTATAGGCCCCAGCTAGGCCAGCAGGACACAAGGGTTCGCTCTCCTGCAAATGGAATCTACAAGGAAGTTGGCACGGAAACTGAAAAGTACAAAGACAAAGTTTATTAACCCTTAAGGGTGGTCCTACAACCCATACAACACTCTTCAGTATTGCATAGGGTAGCACAAAGAACTTGCGTACACGGTCCCCTTTTATACACAACAGAGGGGCTCACAAGTGGGTGGATACAACATGAGGCAAAGAGTATTACCTTTTATGGTCATTTTCGATACAGAATCAATATGTGGGCGGAGGAACTAATTTCCTGAGCCCGCGAAAACATGGTCAAGCAAGGACTAACTGATAACAGATGTGGTCAAGTGTGGGCATGCGCCAGACGGACAAAGGGGCTATTTATAGACTGTTACTAGGCAGATTACAAGAGCAACTAACACGAAGATAGGACTCTTCTCGTGCTACGCACGTGGAGGCATGACAATACAAATGGAGTCAAGACTTTAGTCAACATAACGGGAGAAACTCGGTCATAAAAGGGGAATTCATGTCTTTAGTGAATGCTTACTCACATCGTTATTTCAATTTTCAACATTTGGTGGCTCCTGGCCTTTTCCGAATACCTCTCTAAATAGTTCGGTCAGCCGGGGCAAAAAAATAAGAAAATAATGTGGGGGTTGAGTTATACTCTCACCACAGTTTTCATAGCCAACCCCTCAGGAGGACAGACTGCCATGCATTAACACAGACGACTCAAAAAAACTCATTGTTAATATTTTTAACAGGCCTCATTGACAGTTTTGTTCCCTGACAGAGTCAGGACAGGCCTATAGTAGCAGTTGATAGGCAGATGAGGTAAAGCACGCGAGTTGGGGTGAGGTACATGTTATTGGGGTATATTTTGTAGACCTCAACTTAAAGAGAAGAGGTCAAAGGGGGGTAAGGATGTATAACTGTTAAAAAAGAAAAGTTCACTTACCTCCTCACCGCTCTGTCCCAAGTCGCCTCTCCTCTGCCAACAGGAAGCAGCCAGGCTCCTCTGAGCCAATAACAATGCTACAATGCAGCATTGTGATTGGTCTGAGCGCCGTGGTTCGGCGCTGAGACAGGGACTGGAGGCCTGGGCATGTTCGCATGTTCTACATGCAGGCTGTAATGCAGTCTGCATGGAGAACATGCTAAAGTACGCATGACTGTTTGGCCGGTCAAAGCATCATGTACACATTAGTGTGCCCACCGCTCCTCCCCTACTCTGTCAGCAGAGCAGCCCGTCCCACCCTTTTGCTGCAGCAGCAGGGAATAATAAAGTGATAATAACATCGCTTTAGTATCATTTTATTTTTCCTTTCTTTTACTACCGCACAGCAGCAGAGGAGCAATGCTCCTCTGCCACTGGAAAGGAGTGTCAAAATGGAAATAGCAACAATATCTCAGCAGGAATTATTGAATTATTTGTAGTCGTATGTACAAGACATTACAAACACACAGAGAGAAAAAGAGGCTACAAATATTTTGATTAATGCGCCCGTGGGCGTCATATATTAAGGGAAGATTAACGAAAGAGTCAACAGATTATAACAGCACTTTTCGGTCTAAATACCAAAACAACCCTAAGGGAAAAAGTGTACAATGTGCTCGTGACATAAGTGTGACGGCGCAAGTGACAACGTGAAGAAAACCATAGCAAGGGGCGCAACACAATAAATACAAAGTATGTACAAATTCAAGGTTCCAAGCAACAATTTCAATTGTTCATTTGAAAGTTCTCAAGGAGTTATTTTCGGGAACCAAAAGATCAAAGAGCGCCAAAAGGATTTGGAGCTGATGGGCACAGGTCGACGACGTTTCGATCCTTAATAATTTCGGATCATCCTCAGGACCAGGGTCGTAAATTTCAGGGAGTGCTGTGTAAAATAAAGGTCAGTATAAGAGCGGAGGTGAACCGGACATTGGGAAAGGAAGGAAACAGGGGAATCTAGACTGGAGCCTACCTGTGGCCCGGGGTAGGGGGACTCTGTCAAGGAGGGTTCCAGGTAGAATGATAAGAAGGTCACGGTGTGTCCAGGAGAGACATCAGAGGACTCGAGATTAGTTCAAGCATCTCTGGGAAACAAGAGGGTAAAATAAGCAGGGGAAGTGGGAGGGTGAATGAGCAGGGGAAGATGAACAGCGGTAATATATAGTTCACTTACCGCGGGCAGAAGCGGAGCTGCGGAACCGGAGGGGCGCAGAAAGGCGCTTCAGTGTTTTCTGCGAATAGGGAATAGAGAGATCAAGGATAAGGATCGAATCAGTCATCAGCAGAATGAGGAAAGGGAAGGAGGGAGGGGGGGGGGAAGACGGGTGTAGACTTACAGAAAGCAGGTCAGGGGAGTCGTGGTCCAAAATTTCACGAAGGTACATCAAGCCGCCACGGACGTGTGCGGAGCTCTACCGAAGCCTGTGAAGAGAAGCCGAGCTCCCTTCTACATAAGGGAAATTCAGCGTCGTGGCAACGGGCACCAATTGGACCGTTACGAGGGGGGTGGGACGGTAGCTAAGGACGCGGGGATAGTGGCCAATGCGGGAGCACGAGGAGTGGACAGGAGGAGGTGATAGGGTCCTGAGCTGGTGACCTGGGCTGGTAACCAAGAACGCCTAGGGATCGTGAATACAAGGGAAAGAGAAGAGTTACGGGGCTGCTGAAAGAAAAAGTCAGACTGTAAACGCATTAAGCTGACGTGTGGGAACCGGTCAATTGGGAAAAGTACAGGATAGATCCTACGGGGGTGGTGAAGGAATAGATGTAAATTGAGTTGAATCGATCATAGTGGATGTCAAGTTCATAGTCCACAATGTAGGTACAAAACTAAATTAAGAGTGATATATACATTTCACGGCGAAGGACAGACCAGAAAGAAAAGTAGTCTTCTGTTGGAGGTGCCTGGTCAATGTTATGTATAAGCGGAGACCCATGAAAAACAACATATGTAAATTAATCATACATTTCAGGAAAATCTGTTTTACATAAAATTAAGAACGTTAATGTGTCAGGTCAGAGAATGTTAAGCATGACCAATTCAGATTGGGGGCAGGGGAAAAGAGGTGAATGAGGTGTAGAACCACTGGAAGATCATGGTGGAAGATAAATCGTGCTGTTACACTCATCGATAGTGTTCAACCCTTGGTTCACCGAATTACAACGAGTAATCCATTTACATTCGCATTTGTTCAAGAGTTGTTGTAAATTACCACCTCTGGGCGGAAGCCGCGGTTGGTCAATAACCTGCCACTTCATGTCAAGTACATCATGATTTTTCTCCAGATAGTGTGATACCAAGGGAGCTGTAATGACCTTACAGTTTATCCTGCATCTTGCACAAAGCGTTAGTAAATGTGGGTCTTAGTTCTGAAACTGGTACTTGACCTGTTGTTTCAAACCTATGCCCATGTCTAAGGAAAATCCATTTATTTTCAAACATTTCATAAGGTGATAGGAGTTCATCCACTAGATTAGAGATAGAAATATTCTTTAATTTCAAAACAGGATAGACTCGATGCTGCTACCATTGAGAAGAACATGTCTGCCTCTCTTCCATTTCTTAACAGTGGCAAGAGAGGGCCAATGGTTTCAGATGTTGAAACAGAGCTGTATTGAATCCACTTAGGACAGTACCTTGAGAGAGAAACTCTTTAGCAACATGGAAAAGGTGGACATATAAAAACAGTAACAACTGGGGACATAGGGCCCCCTCTGCATGCCCAGCCTAATAATGCCACCTTCTAATTTTTGTTTGGATGATTGTGTGGGGCCAAACTGCCACTGTCTCCACCACTGAGGGGTAGTCTCCTTTCCAACAAACCATGGAACAGTTGAAAATAAGAATTATGACTGCCTACCTCTTACCGACTGCAAACTGTTGATCATCCCACAAACTCAGAGTGCTGCTATCTGAAATTCAGGCGGGTTAAGATGTTCCCTTATGCATTTGATATGATCTTACCAGTAAAAGGCAGGTCACAAATGAAGGACGTTTGTGATCATGTCAGCATCTACAACGGGGCTCAATAGAAGAGTGGCATTTCCTTCTTTAGGAACGCTGTAGAACTTTCTCAGATATCTGTATTGTATCGATTTTACCATGACAGGGTTATAAAATGTTGAATAAAGAGTTATTTAAATAAAATAAGAACACTAAGGAACGTCAACTGATAAAGATATATATTTTGTTTAAAGTAATAATCACAGGGAGCGTTAGCTCAGGGTGCGGTTTTACAAGTCAGGCTGGATGTGGTTATGAAAGTAAATGATGCGTTTCAGTTTGGCGATTGATTTGTTTCCAGCGATACTTAATTGAAAAGGAGTTTTAGTGGAAAGAGAAACACTCTGGGGAAATCACTTTATTATGTCTTCGTTTCAGCAGTGATGACTTCGCCTTGGTTCATCAGCAAGCTCTTCGGTCGGCACAGTTTTCTTCCTCCATGTATTTGGCTCATGGAATTGATAATGGAATGAAACCTTTTGAATGATTCCTAAAATGGTATATGATATTGCTCCAGTTCTTTAGGTCAGTATCACTGTTTATATTTTGCCAGAAGTGCATTATAACATATTTTGACGTCCTGGTTCTGATGATTCCACCCTTTGTCTCCTTTTTTCTTTCTTTTAAATCGAATTTTAAATAGGGAGACTGTTGCGATTTGTGCTCTCTATTGTTTTCCTAGCAGCTGAAGGCTCTTTTGCCACGGCTTCCAGTCAGGTGTGATGGTTGGCCACCCAGATAATGATTGATTCCACTACACGTGCGCATTAAAGACCTCCGGTGCATCTGGGCTATGAGAATATTCTGAAATAGTGGAGGATAGGCAGTGTGGATGACACAAGAGTTGGGATTAGGTGTGGAAGAGGAAGTGAAATCTAGAATGTGAATACTTTCTTTAAGAGTCAAATAAAGAGAGCTTGACTGATACAAAGTAGATCACGTCAATATAGATAAGCTGTAATATTTCTATTCGAAATATTGATAATTACCTTTTCATTTATCAGAGAACCTAGGAAACCCTTTCAAGCACATAGCAAACTAAGTAGTCTAGGGAGCACTCAGTCTTATTTCAGCACCTTGACAGATTTATGTGACAGTCTTTGTTTATTTTTCGACCATAAAGTTCAAGAGATTTGCGCTGATTTCACCTGATAAGGTCGAATCTTTCTGGTGATCGATTAGCAGATCTCTATGAACAAGAAAATCATATTTAAATGTTGCGTTAGAGGGGCGTGGCCACGACGCCGACCAAGATGGCCGCCTGACGCGGGACCTCCGACACACCGGAGCTTTTCTTTTATCCCGGTTCTTCTCCGGAGAGGATTTCAACACCACGGACATTGGTTTTCCATGTGGGAATGCAGCGCGCTTCTGGTGAGCGCTTTTTGAGGCATTTTTAGGGCCGGGCTGCCTCTTTTCTCGCCGCGTTCGTTCTCTCCTCAGAGAGCGGCCGCCATTTTGTGTGAGGCGCGATGCTCGTTTTGCCGCTGGCTTGCCTGCATTTGCTCCATATTACCCTTTTTTGTAGGGTTCTACGCCTCCTGAATGCTGTTTCATCCTTTTTGGACACTGCCCTGCCACATGACTATCTTATGGCCTGTGCTGCCTCACGCTGCTGGAATGAGGTAATCTCTGATAATTGACTTTCTTGCTATGTTCCTGCCTCCTTTTTGATTACGCTCATCATTGCCTCTGACGGGGGCGTCCATGACCTGGTTGGTTACTGACCCTGCACTCTTCATTTTTGCTTAGTCTGGCACTGGCTTGTCTCTGTTTATTCTGGAACATTTCTTTATTCACCCCACAAGCTCTCCTATGGTTACTGCTTCACCTTTATGCGACTGAATGCTTTTACTTTTTGGTCTTACCTCATAGTCGTCCTCTTGCTTGCTGCTTGTCATTTCTGATTGGCTTCTATGGGCAAGTTACGTAACCCAAAATTTGTCTTTACCCCTTCGGGGAACTCTCCTGTGGTAACTTCTTCACCTCACTCAACGGCAGACTCTCCTCCCAAGGTAGCACCAATGGCGGGAGTAACCCTCCCTCGCTCCTCCTCAACACAGCCGCCTTTAAACAAATCCTCACCTCCGTCAGCATCATCTTCTAAGCGTCTCAAACAAGATGCCTCTTCATCAGAGAAGTCATCATCCCCTATTTCCATGGAGATGCTTTTTGAGGAAATTCGTGCCCTTCGGCCATTTGTTGAGGAGACCAATAGTAAGATGCAGCTTCTTGAGGAGAAATGGTCATCCATGGACAACAGAGTTACAGTTGTGGAGCAACAGGTTTCGGACCTTCATTCTACTTCCCAGAGGGTCTCCTCCTTAGAAAAATCTGTTCTGGCGCTACAGCAGCATACGGAGGAATTGGAAAACAGAAACAGGAGGAACAACCTCCGCATCTATGGTTTACCGGAATCTTTAGAAGGGGACGACCCTGTGCTCTTTTTCTCCTCCTTTCTCCCGAAGCTTTTGGATATGCCGTCCACCACTTCCCTCAATATTCAGAGAGCGCATAGACTTGGTCCTCGCTCGTCTACATCAACCAGGCCAAGGGGAGTCATTATTCTTTTTTTGAAGTTCACAGATCTTCTCTCTGTTCTTTCAGCGTCCAGAGCCAAACGTCAGATCTCCTGGTTGGGTCAGAGAGTATATCTTTCCCAAGATGTTTCAAATGCTACTGCCTCTCGTCGGAAGGAATTTTTGTCTCTGCGAGCTCCTTTGAGGTCCCTTGGTGCTAGATTTGGTTTATTTCATCCATGCACTTTCAAAGTTACGTACCAGAATCAGACTTGGACCTTCCAGGATCCTGCTGAACTCAAAAATTTCATTCATATCCGTTCTAATTCTGCTATGGAGACCTCTTCCTCTTCTTGTGGCTGATTGTTTAATTGTTTTATACTTTCAGATTACTTGAAATGTCTAACTTTTGCTTCCCTTACAGGTCATCCATTTTTGTCCCTGTCTCTGTTTCCGTTTATTAATTTTTTCCGTATTAGATTATAAATGTACTTTCTTACTCCCCTGTATATAACTTTCATCTCCCTCTATCCTTTGTTTAACATCTGTATCATGTTTTTGTTCTTAAACATTCCTTTTTGACTTCTTTGCTCCTTGCTTCCTCAATTCCCTCTTCTATATGTCGCTCTTGGATTTATACCCTTTGTTCGTCATGGTGTCTTTTCCGATTCTTAATTGTCACCCATTCTTTATTCATTTATCTAGATGGACCGACCTTCTTTCCACCTGGCTCTTCGGTTATGTTCTTTGTTCCGGTGCGACCCGGTTTGGTCTCCCGTCCTGGGGGATCTGTCTCGTTGAGTGTCGCCATTTCCCGATTGTCCTATTTCGTACTCCCCTCAGGTATGTTCTCCTCAGTCATCCCTTTGGGATATGTGCTGTCTCTCCTTGTACTTATTTTCCTTTCCCGCTTCCTTTTTCCTTTTCTCTCCCCTGTACTGGTTGATCAATTCCGATTCTCCTCTGTTTCTCTTTATCTCTCTCCTTCTTTTCTCAACCTACTTTATCGATACTTCTTAAAGTTTTCTCCTTTTCGACTTGTCTTTTGCGTATGCCTCTTCTTCTTTACTTCTTCTGTCCTATTTGATTCTATGTTATTTGTTAATTCAAAGTTATTACCTGGAATGTAAAAGGTTTCATTAACCCTATTAAGCGGCAGAGAGTTTTGTCCCATTTGGCCTCCTACAATCCAGATATTGCTCTCTTGCAAGAAACTCACCTTAATGATGTTGAATCTCTGAAGTTAAAAAGAAGTTGGGTGGGTACAGTTTTATTTTCACCCTCTGACAACAAAAAGAATGGAGTTGCTATCCTCTGTCACAAGAGGCTTAAATGTACGGTTCTGTCCCAGGAGACGGACTCTGAAGGTCGTTGGATACTGGCCAAATTACTGCTAAACTCTATTCCTTTGACTGTTTTTAATGTCTATGGGCCTGTACAAGCAGACTGTTCTTTTTGGCCTTTGATTACAGAGAAATGTGTTCAATATAAGGATGTATCATTTGTTTTTGGTGGTGATTGCAACCAGATTGTTGACCCGTTCCTTGATCGTAAATCCACAGTCCGTTTCACACCACACAAACCTCACAAACAATTTCTTAATACTATTTCACAATCACACCTTATCGACTCTTGGCGTCTCTCACACCCTGACACGTTGGATTATTCCTTTTTCTCTCCTCCTCACTCATCTTTCTCTCGCCTTGACTATATTTTCCTCTCTAAATCTTTATCTCAGAATGTTCTGTCTTCTTCCATTGAACCTATTGTCATCTCGGACCACGCTCCCATCGTGACAGATTTTGACCTACTCCCACCACATCCTAAACCCTCCCGATGGCGCTTTAACAGTGCACTTCTTACTGATCCCAATTTTTCTTCTTCTTTTCGCTCTTTCGTTGAGGAATTTTTTTCTCTTAATTCAGACCCTAGTATTTCTTCCCACACTCTGTGGGATTCCTTTAAAGCCTCTGCGAGGGGTTTCATCATTGACTTTGTCTCTCGGAAGAAGAAACAGTTTACTCAAAAGCGGAAATCCTCCCTGGCCCATATAAAAATTCTGGAGCACCAGTTCTACACTTCTTCTGATAAATTCATGTCACCGGATCTCCTGCGAGCTAAGCTAGAATTCAACAAATTAACTACGGATAATGCTTCTTCGATTCTTCTTCGCAGTAGTGCACGGTATTACGGAGATCGCAATAAATCTGGTAAGCTCTTGGCCAATTATCTTAAATCCCGTAAGGAGCGCACTCTTATAGACTCTATATATTCTTCTGCTGGCAGTCTTCTCCACAAAGACAAAGAAATCCTTGAGCAGTTTCAATTGTTTTATCAGAATCTTTATACCCCAGAGTGTCCTCCCACTCCTTCCCTTATTCAGAGTTATTTTGAGAAGCTCCCTAAACCGTCTAATTCTCACCTGAATTTTCCGGACCTTGACCTCGATCTCTCTCTCCATGAACTCTCTGCAGCCTTGACATCCCTTACTAAAGGCAAAACCCCTGGCCCTGACGGCTTTCCTGTGGAATTTTATTTGCACTTTTCAGACATTTTACTGCCTAAACTTTTAATCCTCTTTCAATCATTTTCCACATCTGGCAAGGCTGAAGGCATTTTTCAAGATGCTACCATCTGTCTGATCCCCAAAGAAGGTCGTGACCACCAATTTTGTAAAAATTACCGACCGATTTCGTTAGTCATTGTAGACTACAAAATCTTTGCCAAATTACTTACAATACGCCTAGACCCCCTTATGCCTCACCTCATTGTAAAGAGCAATGTGGCTTAGTTAAGGGCAGGCTTACTTCGGACAACTCTCGCCTTTTTCTTAACGTCCTAAATAAAGCTCCCTCACTTTCAACCCCTCTTGCTGCTATCTCTGTTGACGCAGAGAAGGCCTTTGACAGGGTTGACTGGTCTTTTTTGTTTGCTTCATTGCGGTGGCATGGCTTTGGTCCCAAATTTATATCCCTTGTCTCTCTCCTATATTCTGCTCCCAAGGCCTCGGTACTTGTGAATGGACAACTCTCTCCATCTTTTAATCTTCAGAGGGGTGTTCGCCAAGGTTGTCCTCTTTCCCCACTTCTTTTTGTCTTATCTCTTGAACCCTTTTTATCCTCCATTCGCAATAACACTTCCATTTCTGGTTTCCCATATGGCTCTAATCAATTGAAACTTTCTGCCTATGCGGATGACATCTTATTATTTATTTCTGATCCTGAGTCCTCCGTTCCCCCCCTGTTATCCGAGTTTCACTCCTTTTCTTTGGTTTCCGGTTATAAGATCAACTCGGACAAAACCGAAATTCTCCCTCTCAACTCATCCTGTCTCCCCCATCTTTTCTCTGCTACTGGTTTTGCCTGGAGTAGCTCCAAGATTAAGTACCTTAGCATTCTGTTTTCCAATTCCATCTCATCCTCGGTTAAATTGAATTTGTTGGCAGTTATTTCCAGGATTGATCAGTCGCTCTCAGCCTGGAATCCCCTCTTTCTTTCCTGGTGGGGTCGTTTGGATTCAATTAAAATGATGATTGCCCCTATTTTAATTTATACCTTCTCTATGTTACCGGTTCATATCCCTACATTTTACTTTAAAAAAATTGATTCTCTTCTTTCTCGTTTTCTTTGGAAAGGTAAGAAATCCAGAATTTCTATTGTCACCCTCCGCAAGCCTAAATCTAATGGTGGGGTTAACTTCCCTGATTTCCGTCTTTATCATAGATCCTTTTCTTTACGTCAGGCTTCGAGATGGATCTCATCAACTCTTTCTCCTTTCACGCCCCTTTGGCTTCTCATTGAACAATCTTTACTATTACCGTTCTCCTTTGCCGAGGTGATGCGATTCTCTGCCAGGAATCCTTTTTCTCTTTGCCCCCTATTCAAACATACCTCTTCTCTTTTAAGTCCTTTGGTTCTTCCCTCCGAGGTCACACGTACATCTTTCTTAAATTCTCCTATTTGGTATAACTCTCTTATTCTTTTCAAAAATAGACCCATTTTTTGGAGAGCATGGAGAGTAAAAGGCGTAATGTGGGTCAACCAACTTTTTGACGGTGTATCCCCTTGCTCTTTTCCCCAATTTCAACTTTTATTTCGGTGCCCTCGTTCCTTTCTGCGGAAATTCACAACCCTCATGGCAATTATCCTTGATCGTTATTATTCTCTCCCCTCCTCATCATCATCGTCACCTCCTCCTTCTCTTCTTAATATTCTTGCTACACTCCCTAAAGCATCTCTCATCTATAAATCTTTTGTATCTCCTAATCCTAATCGTGTCAAATCTAAAGTGGAGCTCTCTTGGGAAACAGATTTTTGTTGTACTTGGCCGATTGCGCTTTGGGATAAGCTGTGGTCCAGATCTTTAAAAATTTCCCGCTCTGCTTCTCTTACTCAATCCTTATTTTATCTGTATCACAGGCTCTACCTTTCTCCCCTTTCTTTATCCCGCTTTTCCCCCTCCTCTGACTCTAAATGCTGGACTTGTGGCTCTTCTGATGCTGACCTTTTTCACATGTTTTTTCTGTGCCCAGTTGTTTCTACCTTTTGGGGGAAAGTGTGGTCATGCCTCTCTCGTATCTTCCCTCTCCCTTCCTCTTTCACAAACTCCTTTCTCTTTTTGGGTAGCCTTTCTGATTCCTTGAGCCTCCCTGCTCATCTACACGGTCTCTTTGACCTGACGCTTGCGCTTGCCTTCCAACACATTTCTTCCAACTGGAAATCTCTGGCTTCTATTTCCTTACAAGGCTGGTGGAATTCATTATGCCACTTTCACAGATTGGACATCTCCTTTGCCTCCACTTGTAAACCTGTTCGTAATGTTGATTTTTTATGGTTGCCTCTCACCACGTATTTGGACTGCTTGGCCCTAAAGAAACCTATATGTCTCAATGCAGAAAACTTTAAACCTCCTTGAACGTCTGGAACTCTCTCCTTTTGCTATCCAGTATGGGTTTTGTTCAATACTATTGCTTGTTTTATGATGGTAATTTTGCATCGCTGATTTATACGATTTGAATATGTGTCGTAATTATTAGATAATGTATGGTCTATATTATTATCTTTATGTCTTCCTTTCCCTTTCCCCCTCTTTTCCTTCCTTATCCTATCCCTCCCATTGCCTCCCTCAATGTTAAAATTCTCTTAAAATGCTTTGTGGGTTTCTAACAGTGATATTAGCAGTGTTAAGTTTTTCAATGGTTTCTGTATTATTGCAATGTATGCTGATATCTTTCTTTTGTTATCAACTCTTTAATAAAGCTTTCAAACATAAAAAATGTTGCGTTAGAGAAGAATGATGGTGTTCTACTGTTGATTGAACCTGTAAAAGCTGGCAAAGTGTTGAATGTCACCTGTGTGGTGACGTTGGTCCCTGGTTGGTCCATGACCTCAGTTGCTGCATTGAGTTGTTTTCAAAAGCAAGTATTCCTAAACAGGTGGAGAACATTTTTAGAACAAAACTATGGACATTTGTTAAAAATATCTTGGATTCTCTCTAGTGAAACACCGAAATGAAAGTCTCTTGAACATGTGGGAGTATCCTCTTGAAAAGCCAGATGAGGCAATGTTAGCCGACTCCTTGTACACTTAGATCTATGAGTCCTCCTGATTCAACTACAGTCTATGGATAAAGAGACACAGAAACCATGAGATCAAGTCAATGCCTGCTGGAGAACAGATAACAGAGGGAGAGTGCGGGGAACCTTCTACCTCAGCTATTGTGGTTCATTAACGATGGGGTACTTCCTGGTTCCCAATTGACACCCGCCTTTTGAAATCTTGACGCGCTTTGCTCAATGTGGCTGGGTTCCAGCTTACCTTAGGAGCCAATGATATGCAGGATTATCCCTGTGTATTGGATCAATATGATGAGACCTCCCTTAATCAAGGATCCCAAGCATGTGGAGGGACTGACTGCATGAATAGCCTTCAATTAAATCAATGAAAGAAAGAAGTGATGGTGGGGGGCTTCAATTGAAGGTAAACAAAAAGTCTGCTGTAGCTCAATAGTATAAAACTTAGATGTCCTCTTTGATGCTCAGTTTGGCATGGACCCACGGGGCTGAGTGGGGTTCTATTTTTATTAAAAAACGAACACAGTTTTTCCTGTTATGCTCCAGTGAGACCCATCACATAATGTTTTGGCCATAGTAATCTCACATTTACATTGTGGTAATGCCCTGTATGGGGGTTTTGCAAAGTTATCAGGAGACTAGAGGTCATACAATAGATAGAGAACCTGTAAGGAAGAGGATGTTGTTGGTGCCTTTCTTTGCCCGAAAGGCTTAAACCTTAGCATTGGTACAGGTATAAACCACTGTACAGTTATGCCTAATGTAAAGGGGTTAACGTGGATAGGGTCCCAGTCATCTGCAACAAAAGGTTAAGAAATATGGTCAATCAAGATCACTCTGTCTCACAGATCCAAGTCTTCTAACTGCTCCTAGATCGAATTGGTGGTGTTTTTTGTCTATGGGTCCAAACAGTGGGTGACTCAGAATTTAAGATCGACAGAGACTCTTTTGTCAGAGAGCTTTTAAACATTGTGGAACACGTGTCTCCACGATGAAGTGTTGATATTGTTTTGTTGTTTATAGACTTATTAAAACGTTACTGTTTTCAATATTTTATTTTTTTCGTTGCCATTTTATATGGTACGGCTACATTTATAATTTCCTTTAATTTGAACCACCATCTCCGCTATTTATCTTACGACAACGTTAAGTTCCCTTCTCTTGTCTATGATAGGCTGCCACTAGATAGACGTTCTGCTGGTTTGTTCCTCGGTTTTAATTCTTACCAATTGATGTAAGTTATGTGCTAAGTGATTTTAAAAAAAATGTTTATGGTGGATCTGTAATTCCCCATCTGCTGCTATTAATTAGGAGCGGATTGATTTGTGGTGTGTGCTTTAGAAGAAAAGTAAACATGCCATGCTAAAGGTGGCTAACACAATCAATCATAAAGGTAGCTCATTGGCAGATGTCATATGATGCCAGTCTTTGTTTCATGCCTGATCGTTAATGCCTAGGAGACTCCATTTGTAGTGACTTGTGTCCCCATCACTCTGCGGGCACCATACACTAATGTCCTTTGGAGCTACATAGTGGGTGTACAGGATAAGAATTTTTGTGATGACAGCTGCGAATAAGATTTGCTTGCCCTGGGCTGAAACAATAGCTGCCATTGTCAATATGAAAAGGGGGAAGGCTCCAGGACTTGACAAATTTCCAGTTGACCACTATTATTCAGAGTCAGCCATCTGGGGTTATATCCTTAATATAGTCCCAAAAGCTATGGCAAGGATAGAAGAGAGAAGAGATACCAAGTACATGGAAAGGTGCCAAAAACATTATAGTTTACAAAAAAGGGGACAAAGGGGGCCTAATAAACTATAGGCCTATAAGCCTGACAGATACAGCACAATCATTTTTTAGCATGCAGATTCTGGCAAATATTCAGTCCGCGATGTTGGAAACTACTATCCCACTTGCAGTCTGGATTTTGGGCACTTACTAGCACTTTAGATCAGGTGTTCTAATTTTTATTGATAATATGGAAGATAGTTCTGATTGGCAAGGGGCACCTTTATGTAATGTTTGTGGACCTAAAGTCCACTTTTAATTTAATTATGTAAGATGAATTGCAGGTTGTACTGAGGGACTTGAGGATGCCATCAGGACTGTTACAACTTTTAATCCGCTTGCATCAAGGCACTTATGCACAATTCAGGTGAGGCAGGGTGGCGAACTGATCAAGAGAATAGACATACTAAGGGGGGTTCACCAGGGTTGCGTCTTAGCCCCAGCTTAGTTCACCTTATATATGAACAGGCTAATTGATGCACTTTTTGATCTTAGATGGGATGCTGCAAGGTTGGTGGGGTCAACTAATACCAGCATTTCTCTTTGCTGACCATATGCTGTTAATTTTAAAAACACCAAAGTGCCTGTAAAATATTCTTAAAGGGTTTTCAGATGCATGCATTAGATTTGTTCTGGAAATTAATTGCATAAAAACAAAATATATGACTTGCTGGCCACACCGGTCATATAAGGGGAGCTGAGGCTTGGCTCAAGGATCTTTGATCATTTCAAAGTTTTTGACTATTTGGGTGTTAGGCTGTTCAGTAATTTGTTATGAGTCACCCAGAATTTAAAAAGCCAAATGACTCTGCACCATGTAGAAGCAGCAGTAAAACAAAAACTAAATAGATCTGCTTTTTGCCCCATTTCCCCTGCACTTGAAATGTACCATGCTAGAGGCTTAGGTGCAGCATTTAAAGGGGCAGAGCTGTGGGGCATGGACCCGATTAAGGGAATCGAGATAACTGACAAAAAATTATCAGATCCATACTGAACATGCCACAGATTACACCACTTGTTCCACTGTGTCTTGACCTGGAGTGAAAAATATGACACATATTGGTGTTTTAAAATTATTAGATTTTTGGGCCGGGCTCTGGACAGGCAAGCGGCAAATCCCCTTTAAAGAAGCTGTTGCCGAAGCACTGGCACTGGATACAGCGGGCCATATCCTAAGTTTAAGAAAGTTAAACTGTGGCTATACAAACTTGACGTGGGAGAAGCCTGGGAAAACCCAGGGACCCTGACCAAAGACATGGTACCAATTTTAAACAAAATAATTCTGGGATCACATTCAGGGTATTCTTTTTAACTCTTCTGGACATGGCACTTTAACTGTATGGCTTTTGGATATTAAATACTCCTCAATTAAATACACCTATTTATGGATCAGATAGAACTTCCACTTGCAAAGTCCTTGTTCTTTAAATTTAGAGTAGGTATTTTACCTGTGAACACAATAAAGAGCAAATGGAAACAGTGTACTCCATCATTAATATGTCCAGCTTGCAAACGAAGCAACAAATCCATAGAGCGCATTATGTTTTTTGTCTTGTTTATGCAAAAACCAAGAGAAGATGGCTAGTTACAGCTTATCAGTTAATGTCTATCTCTTGGTTCACCCACGTGGTGAGCGGCCATAACAATGGACTCTGTGAACTGGGTGAGTTTGCTGTCCCTACCTGCACTTCGAGATCACAATGGGCCGGCGGACCCCAAAACTACATCCCTTCTTAACCATGGAGGAGACAAGCACCAAAATAAAACATAAACAAATACTTTACACATGACGTCTTTTTGTCTGTAGACACCAGATTCAGAAGGGCTTGGCTTGGGTTAGATAACTTGACACACAGTCCCCTGCAGGGTCTAATCAATGGAACCATATCAACTTGCAGGTTTGCCATCTCTTTCTACTCAAGTACAAAGTCCTTGAATTTTTGTGAGTTGTGTACAAACCTGTGGTAGAGCCCCCACTAGGGAGTTGGCAGCTGGGGTTAGTACTTTTCCCCGCTGCAGTGAGCTCTGAGTGGCTGGTGGCAAAGGATGGAGTCAACCTGGGGATTTGATGTTGGGGCTTGTCATCATTTCTTCTGAGCTGTTGTCTTCCGGGGTTTGGGTGAAGTCGGTAGAGTTGTTAGCTTCATCATTGGCTTCTGTGGGCTCTCTGAACCGTTTGAATGATGAGTTCCATGTAACTACTTTGGTTTCCCTGTTTACAGTGATCTTGGTACCTCACACCCGAATCACAATCCACAGGTCGGTTTCAAATGGGAGCCGGAACTTCTCCTCTGGGTGGCGATCTCTTACCAGCATGTGATCTCTCATGCAGATGGGCCATGGTTTCGCCCTGTGTCACCTGCTGGTGGCTTCCTTCTGATGTAGCCTCTAGAGTCCAAGAGGCTATATGGTGCTGGGCTGTTTGCCCAGGTGGGGTGATACGAGATGGAGTAAGTCACCTCTCAACTCAGGCGTAGTGAGCTGGTCACTACTCGTGTTGATGTGGGGAGTCACTAGGTAGTCCATCAGGAAGATGTAGATGGCTCTTTCAACACTCTCGCCTGTTGCTTTCACCAAACAGATAACCTTGGTAAATGTCCACATGAACCTCTCCACTTCTCTATTGGCTTGGGACACCTAGGGGATATGCAGTGGTGTTTAATGCATCTTGAAAGGAGGTAGTCTGACCACTTCTGGCTGTTGAATGGGGTTCCATTGTCGGTGCGCAACTCCCCAATGAGCTCCAGAGGCACCATTATCTTCTCCAGATGTGGTATCACCTCTTACTAAGTGGAGGTGGCCACAATTTCACCTTCAGGGTACTATGAGTGATCGTCTATCACCACGTAAATGTGACGCCCATCAGGGAGGCTTCCAAAGTTGGTGCTGGCTCAGAACCACAAGATGGCTGGGACATGCTCTGTGTCTATGGGGGCTGGTCACTTGGCATGACTTGCAACATCTGATTATATCATCCACCAGTTCACCCAGACCCTGGAACCACACTTTGGTTCCCAGCTTGCTCTAGCTCCTGACAATACCTTGATGCCAGCAGTGTGCTACTTGAAGATCCCACGGGACAAGCTTTGGGGTATCACCAATATAGGCCCTCTTAGAAGGTATCCTTCTTCTGTGACAGAAAACTCATGCCTCACGTCTTGCAAAGCTCTCAGTGTCTGCTGGACGTCTTCTGTTTGCTGTGCTGCGTGCATCATTTAGACTTTCCAGTCACTGTATCCCACTGCCGATATGACTAATTGCAGGCAGTTGTCATATTACGTTGACTGGATGGTGTTATCTAGTGAAATAGGAAGTGGCTGAGACTGTTCCTACGTTAGATGTACACATTCTTCCATGTTGCATGCAGTTTGTTCTTCTTCTCTAATGGCTGGATTGGCATGTCTCAAGAGATAATCTACAGAATTTGGGATCCTGACTTGTACTCTATGATGAATTGGGGTTGCAGGATCCACTTTTCAATTAATGGAGGTGGTTTAGAAGTGGGGCCTCGAAAAGGGCAATGAGTGGCTTGTGGTCTATTGCACACCATAAACAGGTGGCCGTAGAGATTTTGGTGAAAGTGTTGCCAGCCCCATAGAAAAGCAATGGACTCCTTCTCAATGTGAGAATACCTCTTTTCCGTTGATGTCAAGACCTGGTTGGCCAATGTGACTGGGGCCCAATCTCTGCAGCTTTGCTTCTGTGGCAGTACTGCTTAGAGGCAAGAGGGACTGGCACCTACAGGGAGTTCTGACTCCTGTCTGGGTTCAAAACAGGCTAGAATAGACTTTTCAGATGAAGCTCTCTTGGTTTTCTGGAAGGCCTGTTCTTGCTCTGCGACCCAGGTCCATGGAGTGGATGTCTTCTTAAGGTCATGCAGTGGGGTAGTGAGGGTAGTCAAATTCTGTATAAACGTCCTGCAGTAGGTGACCATCCATAGAACAATTTGGACTTTTGAGACAGCTGTCAGGGCTGGCACCAATTGGATGTCCTTCACCTTGGCTGTCAGGGGGGACACCTTGTACCAAGAAACGGTACCCAATGAAACGAATATTCTGCTTGAGAAACTCACATCTTTCCCTGGGTAGAATTAGACTGCTCTCTTGCAGCCTGATGAAAACCACCCTGAGATAGCTGATGTGCTCCTCCTGGCTTGATGAGTGTACCAGGATGTCATTGCTGACATTTGTGATGTCGGCGAGCCCTGCCAAGACCTCCCTGATGGTGTTCTACAAAATGTTGGCTGCGCAGGATATACCAAAGTTGAACCATTTGTATCGACGTAGTCCCACATGCGTCAACAATTTTGTGATCTGTCGGGAAGCTGGGTCAACTAGGATTTGGTGGTACCCTGACCTCAAGTCCATCTTCAAAAACCACTGAGATCCTGTTAGTTAACTTACTGTATAATACACTGTGGGGGTGAGGTGGCATTCCCTTTTAATGGCCAGGTTTAGAAGACTCATATTGACACAGATCTGTACTTAGGTTTCTTGGCTACCATTATTGATACCACCCAGTGAGTTGGTACCTCAAGTTTTTTGATGATATCAGCCTTTTCTAAGATCCTCAGCTTTTGTTCTACCTTGGGGCGAAGGTGAAATGCAACATTCTGGTGGTGAAACAGGCTTTATCGAGAGGTCTATATGGAGGTATACCATCTGATCCTTTAGGCATTCTATGCCTTGGAAGATTACCTGCATTTGTTTACAAGTTCATCCACTATTGTTGTGTGGATTCTGAGTGCAAATTAGACGAGTTGCTGTGTGGCAGCTCAGGAAGAAATCACACCATCTTGTCATGGACATTCACTCGTGTCTCTTGGTCCTGAATGTGAATGTCCATCATGAATATACCTGCCAGAGTGAAGTTTGATTGGTTGCTAAAGGATTAGACTTTGGTGGGGTTGGCAGTAAAGTTCATATGACATTAGGTTGATGGAAGCACCGCTTTAGATTTGAACTCATCACTGGGGGAGCGATGCTCTTTGTTTTTTCTGTGTCAGAGTGTGGATTACATGAATGACTTCCTCCTGTTTGTAATCATCCATGTCACTTTCTTCATCGGTCAGTTAGGTTGTGTCAGCTGTGTTTCTTTTTCTAAATCGGTTTCTTTGGGACAAGGGTAGAGTGGCAAACTTTTGTGAAGTGATTGGATTTGCTGTATGCAGAGCACTTCTTGCGGGGGGGTCACTCTGCTGTGTGAGGGGTCTGACCACCACACCAGCTACATGGGTTATAATAGTAGTGGCCTTCATGCCGTCCTTCCTGGTGATCTGGGGTCACTTGGGCCCAAGATTGACTGGTTCAGCTTTGATGGTGTGTTGCAGGATTTCCTCCATGTGAGATGCACATGCCTTTGAGACCCCCTTTGACTGCCCTAGGGCAAGAATGTTCTGCATGGGTTACCCTGGGACTTGTCAAATCTGCTCTCAATTTTGAAGGATCCACAACCTTGTATGATTTGTGCTCAAATTTCAACTTTGGTGTCTGGTAGTTGCACATCCTGGCTAGCAGTCATAGGCATGCGTATAACATATCTGCAGATGCCTGCTGCAAGAGTCAGGGTTTGTGATGGGCTCAAAATGGGTTGTAGGAGCAGAATTAAGGGTTTTAGATGGTTCTGCTTTGGTGACAGACTAGGACAGTTTAAATACTTCCTCATCGGCCAAGTGACGGAGTAGTGGGGAATGCCTGCCTTCGCCTGTGTCCATCGCAGCAAAATAGGGCTCCAAGAGTTTCACCCAGAGCTTACGCATAGGGGGCACCCTGATAGTTCAAAATGTTCAATGTGTGATATTGACAGCATCACCTGAGGAGAGGGGGTGATACCTGATCCCTTGCAACTGTGATGTCAATATGTGCAGGCAGGTCTCGGTGAGCGCGCAGGTCAGCATAGCTGTTCTCCAGGGGTGTCTGCAGAGCAGGGAGACCACTGGGGAGTTGGTGCCTGACTAGTAGCACTGGCAGCCTGTACTCAGGGGAGGTTGAGACAAACAGTTCACTTTTGTAAACCCATACGGTAGAGGCCGTGAGGATAGAGGCTGCATCTGATGCGAGGAGGACACCTGAAATGTGCAGTTGCCGGGTGTGTTGGATTGGCAGCTGGAGCTGGGCAGGTTTGCGAGAAGGGGCATGTAAATAGCACTAACAGTGTAAAGCTCGCACCACGGTGGGCTGGAGGCCTTCTTGCACAAGGCGTCTCCTGTATGGCAGCGGGCAACTGCCATGCAGCTTAAGATGGGTGTGAAGTCAAAGTCAAAGAAAGCTTTATTTGAATGTTTATTAACAATCATAAAAGCACATAAGATAGACCATATAACATTAAATTTCATTGATTAAAAACAGTAGAAAAAAACAGTTTAAAATGTTAAGAATAAAAGTACATGACGTTGATAGAAACCCTTTGAAAGAAACAGGGGAGGCTACCATAAAGTTAAAATTCATCAATAATAAAACTTTTCCTCCGGTGGAGTGCTCTCTTCAAAAACATAGCTAACCTCCATGCTGTGTGTTCGTTCTCTAAGAACTGCAATTTAATTAATGCTGGATGACATTGCCTTAATCCCTGGGACTTTAAAAGAGGAATTAGCCACACTTTCCTTAGTTCTATATAAAAATTACAAAAAAAGAGTAAATGAATAGTGGATTGGGCGGACTGATTGTCACAAGGACACATTTGCAGCAGTCGAGACCAGTCATTCACTTTGGGGAAGGTCACAAGTCTATGGACAATATTGAGCCTAAGCCTAGTCAATAACAATCAGTCGAAAGAGCTAGGTAAATATGGCTCCATTCCTATTGTTGATATTAATTGGTGTTGATTAAAACTGGGTTTTAATGGTTCCCTTGCCGATGTTACTGAGTCCAGAAACCGGAGGCCCTCCTTTTTTAGAACCTTTCAAGGAAGCGCCTGAATGGAACCTGGGTCAGTGAAATATTCTGGATGGCCTAGGTCATTCATAAATCACGAACAAACCTGACCTAGGGAATCTTAAAGGCCCCATCCAATTTGAGACTATCCTGCAAAATCTCCCTATTTAGCTGGGTCTGCTCCTTTGACCAAATTCTGTGCCAAAATAGTATCGGTTCCATTTTGATAAGATCAGAAATTAAAGGGAGACCCAACTCTTCATGACACACAGAGGAAGATGTGCTGGGTGGGACAGATAAAATGTATCTTAGTAAGGAATTTTCAGCAAGTTTAAGCGAGAGTGTGTTTTCAAAACCCCACACCCCAGCTCCATACATAGCAGAGGTGATGCACTTGGCTTTCTAAATTTGTAGGAGCTCCGCAGGGGGTTTCCTGCCTAATTTCTTGGAAAAAGTTGCAAGAGCAGTGGAAGACCGGACAAATGCCTGTTTTTTGGTAGATATTGCTTGGGCCCATGTGTCTTTGCGGTTAAATAATACACCAAGGTATGAGAAGCACTTAGTCGAAGCAAGCTTCTGTCCCTCCACAAATATGTCTTTAGACCTCTGATTTCCTTGGCCGCATCTCATTACATAGGTCTTTTGATATGGTAATACTAAGGCCGGGATCCTTCATAAAGACAAAAAAACTATTGAGGACCCTCTGTGGACCAAGTTGCGTTCGTGCCATTAAAACTGCGTCATCCGGAAACAGGAGAGCAGGTATCGCTCGACCACCAACTTGGGGAAAATCTTGTCCACTCCTGAGTAGTACATTGCCCATTCCATTAGTATAAATGTTAAAAAGAAAGGGAGCCAGCACACAGCCTTGTCTAACCCCCCACCTAATAGGAAATGCAGCTGTACAATCCCCTCAACACCAAAACGCACTCTGGCAGAAGCGCCACTATAAAGGCGCCTAAGGAAGGCGATAGTATGTGGGTCAACCTTCAGTCCCTCGAGGACCTCCCATAATCTGTCCTGCCTAACGGAATCGAAAGCCACGGTGAGGTCCACGAATACCAAGTACAGTCTGCCCTTTTTGTCCTGGTATATTTCCCTACTAGAACAGCCAAATTTAAACATTGCTCCGTGGTGCCCAACCCCTCGCAAAAACCATACTGCAGGTCTGATAAGACCTGATTATTGTCTGCCCAATCTTGCAGACGCTCCAGGATCACACGCCCGGCCACTTTTACCATAGAGTCAAGCAATGAAATGGGTCTGTAGCAGCCGGGGTCTTGGCGGTCCCCTTTTTTAAATATTGGGACGGTAATAGACTCCGCCCAGGTCTTAGGTATTCGGGCCTGGAAGATAGCATTAATAACCTGGGTTACGATGGGCCCCCAGAGAGTGATGTTAGACTTAAACAGGTCCACTGGGACACCGTCTGGACCGCAGTGTGAAGTCACTCGAAGGTAGCACCATTATAGCGTCCAGGAATCTTGGCTTTGGAGCGGCAGCCATGGCACAGCAGTTGCTCAGGGCACCAGTGGGCAGGTGCTACGTGTGGGTGGGGACGGAGGGCCGCACCCATCTTGTCGCCATTGTGGTGTGATTGCACTGGGTAGATGCACTTGGTCAAAATACATGCTTGACACAGGTGTGGGTTAATGCCTGAGTCCACAACCCCACTATACAGCTTTTATTGTATCACCCATGAGGTATGAGACATACCAAATGGCCCTGTGAATTTGGTGAGTTCTGCCCTCCCTGCACTTAGGGATTACAATGGGCCAGCTGACGCCCAAGACTACACTGAGAAGCATTACTGACTGGAACATTGATAGTTAGTGAGGCATAAGAGAGGTCTAAGTAACAGGTATGATTCTACAGTTCCACAAAGGACAGTAAAGGATAGGGATAGGAGAGGAACTTTAGGGATGTTGGATGAAAGTGCCAGTCTGAACAACAAGCATTCTAATGCTGTAGAGGAAGCTAGAAGTGGCTTAATAAAGGTGGAACAAAAGGTAGGCAATACCCACATGACCCAGTAGAAAAGGAAAGGGATGGTTATATTTGGCATTAGTGCTCATGAATTTAAGAGTCTGCCAGTGCACCATCTTTAATGGTGAAAGCACCGGAGGCCATGCACTAGACACCCTAGACTTCCCTAGTTAGATTTGACTGCTCATTGCGAAGAAAGAAACACATACCATAATAAAGCTCCAGCGCATTGCCATGTCCACCCAATTATTATTGGGGACACTTCCATTATATCCCCTTGGTCCCGAAAGGAAATGTACACTTTCGGATAAAAGGAGAACTGGCAGCTTTCAAAAGGCTTCATTCATATTTTGTCACACAAACAGTCCATGTGTCTTCTCCATCCATTTGGGAGTACGTGTGCAGACCTGCTTAAAAAGCTCCCAGTTCCTCTCAATTGGAGAATAGCTCCATCGCTTCTCAGGTTATTGTTTATCTTTTTTTACTAATAGTGTCTATGGAGCGAGGTGGGGGTGACTCGTTATTGGCTCCTAGTTTGCTACAAACATTTGCAAGCAATGCCCCTTTGCAGAAGCATACAGGAGCCACAGAGTTAAATGCTACTATTTCCTACTCATTTGTAAGATAGGGCTCTACAAAGTTATCTTCCCTTGCAGCTGTAATTACAATGTGTGGACCACAATAGACGGAGGGCCTCATTTACTATAAAATGAAGCAGCGTGGCGCCGCAAGCCGTTTTGCTGCGCCAGGCTGCTTCATTTTAAAAGCACAGAGATACGCAATAACAATATGATGTATCAATGTGCTTTCCCCTGGGCAGGCGCACAATTGGCTGCCATGTGCCAGGGCAGGCACCCTTGCGTCATGTTGCAAGGGTGCCTGTATTGCGGGGATGATTATTATTGTGCCGCAAGGGACACCTTCCTGCACAAAAATAGTAATTGATGGCATTTTGCTCTTTCTATGTGTGCTGCAGAACGCAGTACACACACAAAGAAGAAAAAAGCAAGGAGAAATACAAGTATTTCTCCTTGCTGCACTACTGGGGAGGCGTAGGATTCTGACACATTCCCAGCTTTACAAAATGTTGAAAATCTGGAATGTGTCAGGTTTCATGGATTTTGCATGGGAACACCCACAGCAACACCCCTGGAGTGACCCTTTCATGCAGTGTAATGCATGAAAGGGACTCACATTTACAAGGCCATGAAAAGTCATGCAGGGTGACTTTACTTGGCCTTGAAAATACGGGCAAGCCCATTGCGTCACGGGCGCATCAAAAAAGTAATGCACGTATGGCACAATGGGCTTCTAAATGAGGCACACACAGTTTCAAAACTGAAAATATGGAATTCAATCACACATTTGCTGCCATTGCCATTTAAACAGAAAGGCAGTCTTACTAGAGCTACACCCATACACTCAGTCGCTAATATTAAATGCAGTCATGCAGACTGTGTAATGCAGCTTAATGAAAGGTATCTTGGCATGGCCCGAAACATGACAAATGGCCCTTTGATACTTAACCCCTTCAGTGCCCATGACGAGCTGGACTCGTCATGGGCCGCGGTGGCGCTGTGCCCATGACGAGTCCAGCTCGTCATAGACCCCGCCCGCTAATGCAACGGCCGGCACTGGGCGGGGAAAGGGGCGGGCACTGAAGGGGTTAATAATCCCTTTCTCCAGTGTTCTCTGGCTACAAATGGGGCTTATAACATGGTTTGATTTTTTGCTCAAAAACTAAGCAGCACAATTTCTGATCATGCAGTTAACAATTCTTTTCCATAGAATGTAACCTAATTGCATTACATCACGGACAGATGGTGCTCAATAGCAAGGGAAATTATCTCATATCTCATATTAAGTGAATGCACTATTTATCTTCTATAGGCAACATGCCTTTATCACTCAAGAATGTCTCTAAATGTAATAAAAACATAGCACATTGTCTGTCAGACCCCTTCTCCTTGGTCAACAAAGGACTAATGGCTGATTTAGAGTTTGGCGACATGGTGCTCTGTCAGCCAAACACTTGGTCCACCCACCTAATTTAGAGACTTATGGGCCTTAAGTTTTTCCTATTAGCTATGTCAACAGAAAACATCCTCCAATGGTCCAGCAGAGTAGGGTTCGTTGGAGGAAGGACATCACAGCACCTGCCCTAGCTTTTTCGTCTGCCCCCCAGCTGAAAAACCTGGTGGCAAGGGGCACAAACAATAATGTCCCCCCATAACATGGAAGAAATCTCTTAGGGTGTCGGAGTTCCTCGTTTTTTTTTTTTCCGAAATAAACTCCCAATTTGGGAGTTTGTTTCCGAAAAACAAAAACCTTGGAAAAGTTTGGTGAATGGTCAAAACTGATGGAGGTCATCCATCTAACTTTTAGTAGATTGACAGAAACCACTGACAATGCACTGAGTTGACCACTAGGCTGGCAGTCATCTCTAACTTGGGTGGAGGGTGGTAGAAGATTACCCACTGCACGTTTCATGAATTGCCTGCATAAGAATCATTGCGCTTTTGAATGCTTTTACTTGCTTTTAAATTGTGCTGTTTTAAAACTAAATCTTAAAATTTACAAATTTCACCCAAGGTGCTTTGAAAATTGTACTGTATTGGGGGTATTGTTACTTCCGACATTGCAGCTCGCATTTGCACATAGTCACCTTAAACCGCTCCAGGGTGTGCTGGTGTTCTCGCCTGTTAGAGCGAGAGACCGGAAACTCCGCCATCGTGGTCAGCGATCTCGATACCCATCGCGCTCTTCACTATTTAAAAGACGCGGAGCAAGCGTGCAACGCGCGCGTGCAGCGCGTGCGCCGACTGTGCGCCAAAGGCAAGCCCGTCTGCGCCCGTCCGTGTACCGGCCGCGCTCAGCGTTAGCCATGCTGTATCTTTTGCTACCAGTGGTACATACTCCAGAGAGGAGCTTTTTGCGATTAAAGCACAGAAGCACAGAGCCTCAGAAAATAGAAGAGAGAGTGATGGTAAGGCAGCCCTTATAAATGGTAAGCTAAATGGCCTTAACTGCGGGCTGATTAATGCAAGGTGCCTTATCAAACATCACTCAGAGATCTATCTGTTACTGGAGGATCAGAACCTGGATATTTTGCTTCTTATGGAAACATGGACACGGCCAGATGGGGAAATGGAATTAGGACTGGCCTGCCCCCCGGGTTATAAAGTATTTCATAAACCCAGAGGGGGAGGGCGAGGTGGCGGGGTAGGTATTATATTCAAAGATACCTGGAACCTTGCCCCACTGAGCGTAGAGGAGGCCCAGGGTTTTGAGCTACTTGGGTTCTCAATGAAGGATAATGGTGGCACCCTATGCTCTGGTATACTCTGCTATAGGCCACCGGGTGGTGGGGTCCCCCACTATCAAGACCTGATAGATGTGATATACAATTTATCACTCTCCCATTCTAAATTATTGGTTCTCAGAGATTTTAATCTCTGGGAGAATGGCAGTCTTGATACGGCCTTTAAAGAATTAAACCAGGCATGCGAAAATACAAATCTACAGCAGCTGGTATTACACCCCACTCATCAGGGAGGTCATGTGTTAGACCTCATCTTTGCCAGTGCAAGGGACGTAGCTGTGAAGGAGATACTCCCAATGTGCTGGACAGACCATTTCCTGATCCTGTTCTCCATAAAGCTAGTTGCCCAATATGAACAAACTCCACAATCGACTAGTGTTCGACCAGGTAGGGAATGGTATAAAGTCCTAAAGCTAACTGAACTTCCAAGATTAGTTGATAACAGTAGCTTTGACCAGAATAACTCAGTGGATGTAAATTATTTGACTTTTTGTAAGCAGATCACAAGCTCATTAGATTGGATGATCCCAGTGAAGAAAGTCAAAGCTAACAAGAAACTGTCCGCCCCCTGGTATAATGAGGAATTGAGAATGTTGAAGACTTCCTGTAAACAAGCAGAAAGGAGATGGAGGAGAAAATAACAGGAGGTAGAAAAGGCAGTCCTGAAAAAGTTATTATATAGTTATAAAGAAATGATAGGGAAGGCCAAAGCTAAATTCCTGGAGGAGACTATCTTACAATCATCTAACAAGTCTAAAATACTATTTAATTTAGTAAGAGATATGTCTAACCCAGAATGTGTAAAGACTAAGATTCCAGCATCACAAGCTCTTTACAACGATCTGGCAGTATTATTTGAGGAGAAAATTAACAAAATTTTAACTGGACTAAACTCTCCCAGGGATACTGAACTGAATAGAGAAACAGATAAGCATTCATTATTAAATGTTGAGACCCTAGATGCAACTTTCATTAGGGAGGTTATGCGGCCCCTGGAATGCTTCCAAGTCTCTTCACAAGAAGAGTTTAATGTGATCGCAGCTAGTGTCACCTCAGGCTCTCCTCTGGATCCAATCCCACATAAGATGTGGAAAGTCTTCGGGAATGAACTCTTCCCATATCTCTACCAAATTTGCTGCCAATCTTTTACTGACGGCACAGTACCTAACTGCTGGAAAAAGGCAGTTGTGTTCTCCCTGTTAAAGAAAGCAACATTGGACCCTCAATGCCCAACTAGTTATAGACCTATCTCCCTGCTACCCTACCCGATCAAGATCTTAGAAAGAGTAGTGAGCAAATCCCTGTCGAAACATCTGGAGGAAAACAATCTTTTGGACGAAGTCCAATATGGATTTCGGCCAGGACATGGTACCAAAACTGCTCTGGTGACAGTCCTGGATGACCTAAGAATGCGGGCTGAAAATGGCCAAACAGTCACTTTAGTGCTGTTGGACATGTCAGCCACATTCGATACAGGCAACCATAAGATCCTGATTAGGAGGCTTGAGGAGATTGGCATTGTGGGCAAGGCACTGAATTGGATGCAGTCTTATCTCTCAAACAGACAACAGGCAGTGACCTTGATGCCTTCTTTCTTCTCCCAAGATAGTCCCGTAAAACACTGGGTTCCACAGGGCTCCGTGATCAGCCCAATTCTTTTCAATCTATATCTGTGTCCCCTCATTTTGCTTATAAAATCTTTTGGCATTGAGGTCATAAACTACGTAGACAACACTCAACTTGTCTTCTCCTTTGAGGGTAATAATGCAGCCCCTCTGGAGAAATTCCATAACTGTTTGCGAGAGACAGCAGACTGACTCAGAGCTAACTCATTACAATTTAATGAGGATAAGACTGAAGTACTCTGCTGCACTGTAGGTAGAGTTCCCCACTCCCTACCAACAGACTTCTGGCCAACTCCTGCTAATAACCCTCCACTACCTGTCAAGACAGCACGTAATTTGGGAGTGCTACTCGATAGTAACTTGCAACTTGATTCTCAAGTAAATAAAACTGTGAGCATTTGTCAATCCCTGCTCCGAGCTCTCCGAAAAATACTCCACTTTCTACCGACCTCAGTAAGAACTCAAGTGGGAAGGAGTATTATTATAAGCAGATTAGACTACTGCAATGCCCTACTTTTAGGAGCACCAGCTTACTTGATGAAAAAACTGCAAAGAATACGGCAGCTAAGCTTACATTAATTAGACAACGCAGTGCATCAGCCTCACTTGCCTTAAAAGATCTTCATTGGCTACCGATAGCTCAAAGAGTTCAATTTAAGGCACTGTGTATTGTCTACAGGGCAATGCACAAAACGGGGCCTAAACCCCTACAGAGGAAAATTTCAATGGTACTGCCCAGTTAGAAGCTTACGCTCCTCCTCAGCCAATCTGGTATGTAACCCCCGCATCGATAGAGCCCGATTAGGCGGTAGGTCTTTTAGTTTTGCCGCATCTTGTCTTTGGAATTCCTTACCAATCGAGTTGAGACAAATGAACACTCTAGCACGATTCAGGAAGGAGCTGGAAACTAGACTCTTTCCTAGAGATTCATTCCTAGATACCTTTCAATTCAGTCACACACAGTGTCTTTTTTGGTAATCCCAGCGCCAGGATACCCGTTGGGTGGCAGCTGCGCTTTAAAAATATCCCATAAAATACAAGTAATGTCCTCTGTCACCCTGAATGATGGAGTAATGTGAACACAACCTCTCCCTTCTTTTTAATTCTGCTCCTTCCAATTAACTCAACACATAAACATTCGGTATAAACAGGATGATCTTGTATCAATTACCTGGTAAGCAACATATGAAGCTGAGCACCCACCTGTTCCATAGTATGTGCAGAGTAAGTGTGGAATTTGACTGTGATCACAAAAGAATAACCCTATCATAACTGTGAAAAAATGTAAATAATGATCATTGGCAGCAGGTAAGGAATATGGGACATGTTCTTTGAGCAACTACTTTTAGTGACCAGCCTGAAGCTGTACAAATATGGAAAATTGAAGGTTTAAAGTGGATTGGGAGGTATGAGCTGGAACCTCTGTATCCTAAGCCAGGTATTGTCTGAAAACAAGGGGGGTATTCTTCCCAGTCTAATGCCATCAGGTCCAGTGCAGATTGGGATAGCCTTAGTTGGTTTTTAGGCAAGACTGCAGTACATCCTTTCACACTGGCTTACCAAAGTGCTTATTCCTTTGACTGTAGACTGCACAGAATGTGGCTCTCTGTCTTGTCACAGGTGCTCATAATTTTTATGTTGACTCCTCTCATACAAATCTGATTTCCTTGTGCTTGTGTACTATTTCTGCACAAGTTTCTTTTAACTGATGTACATTGTTCATCAGTTCATTTATGGACATACACATTCTGTCTTCAAAAATAAACTTTCTCGATATGTTCCTTTTCATGCTCTGAACTTACAAAACTAGGTTTTCTACAACAAAAGCACACCTTTTCTTTTGAGGGCAAGTATGGAAGAGACTTCTCCTTTTTTGACTCCCTCTGTTTTGAACACACTGAAGCTGCAGTTATGTTTGACCTTATCTTAGAAGACATGAAAAATCTTGGCTCTTTTCCTATGGTTACACGCACTGATCGCTGGGCATCTGCTTCCACTGATCACAAACATCATAAATCCCACTGTAGTGTACAAGTGCTATAAAAGAGCTCCATTGTATGTCATAATGTAACATATCACAACAACATTACATAGCTCATGATAGCATGGCTTATTTCAACAAACATAATTCCTGAAGCCCTTCCTCTCCGTCACCCATTGGGACTGCACTATTCTTGTTTATATGTCAGAGGACAAAGTTGGCACTTTAGCAATGGCTTCCTTGTGAAAAGCCATACCACACTCTACCGCACACAAGTAAAGTACAAGTAAGGCACAACACCCTTTTAAGTACATTTGAAATATTTTGTCAAATTTGCGAAATTCCGGGAAAATGTAGTATAATGACCAGACAAGTCCAAAAGGAACATACATTGTTTTTTGTAGTTGGACAAGGGACCTACCTGACCACTAGGATCAAGTGTTCATTAGATTTTATAACCATTCATGTAATCAGAAGGTAAAGATAATCCTCACAGCTGACTACACACAGTCGTTCTTACCTAAAATTAATTTTACCCTTGAGATTTTAATAGCTGGAAAAGATTCATCAACATCCCATTGTGCTGCTCACAGTTGGACCTGTATGCTAATTTGCTGTCTAAAGGTAAACATTATCTGCATCTTCTCTCGCAACCACCTCTGCTATTAGAAGGAGCACAGTGAAACCTTATGTTGGATGGAAGTGCGTGTCCTTGGATGTCATCATCAGTCACAGTTCATGATGTCCCTTCTGCCACACCTGGCATTTCAGTGAATAGAAGCCCATTGATGAAATCAAGGCTCATGGTATTTATCTGAAATGAAAAGCCTTCTCATTTAACGTCAAGCGAGAATAAACATCTGTCGACGTATAGGAAGCTCTATTATATGGGGTGACATATTGCATGAACCATCACTTCTGTCCTTGTCCTCTGTAAATCCTGTTCATGTTTAGTCCAATACAACTCTTCATTAACTCTGAATGTAAATGGATGAATCTAGGAATGCATTTTATGAAGCAAATCTACAGAGTAAGGCTGTGGCCACTACAACCCATTGCCCTTTTGAGTAATTTATTTCTGCTGTTTCTTGGAAATTGAAAATAATTTCTCCCCTAAATTTGAGTAGTCTCAATTCATTTTGAAAAGTGGTAATTTAAATGTGTACTTACTGTGCCTTGAATACCTCTGACCATCACTGAAGGCTATATTGTTTAGGTAATAAAGAGGCAACTATTCACTGTGGCAATGCCGACGTTCTCCAGCCATGATCTGGAAAACATTACCCTTCATTAAATCTGTTGTCCAAGGAGCGGAAACGCCTGACGCCCTTGGCATTGTGATAATGTGGACCAAGCAATTCACCCGTATGATTGGATAAAGAAATCTCTTTTTCATTCAGTGCCATCTGTGCACAAACCCCAGCAGAGCTGACCTCTTTTCATTCACTTGTATTAACATGATTGGAAGATGAGCTCCCAGACCACCGAAGACCTTGAGATGTGCGACTAATTTATTCACCCAGGAGTAATCTTGTAAAATGTATATTTCCATTGTGACTTCATCCTTGCTCAATGGTGCCGATTTACGTGTTGTAACCCACTGGTATGTGTTACTGACATACCGTAGCAACATCATCAACGCTTTTAGGTTTCATACTCTAGGAAACAGGTTCACTTATGTTACGTGTTGCTTCACTCATCTTTTTTGTGTTCAATCAGTCACCCACTTTTCATTTTTTTTAGTTTTCTGAACTTATATTCATATACATTAAAACCACAGATTTCAACCACATAATGTAATTATTAGTTTGATTTTCTTTTCTTTTTTATACCTTCCATGCTTCCTTTCAGCTGCGATCAGACTTTCTATCTGGCACACACTGTACCATGTTAGTATTTAAAAATATACATGAATAATAAAGGTCCAAATAAAGCTTTTAACTACAGCATTTTATTCGAATTTATACTGTTCATTAAAACATCACTTTCATGTACATTACCTACACTATTTCCAGGCTGATTCTTGCCTCCCGGGGTATCGGAGTGCAGTGAAATGAAGAGCTGCGCAGTACTTAGGTTTAAAACATCATGGGGTATATTCCCAAGAACGTGTGATAACTACCACAAGAGTAGCCTAACGCAACTGTTAACATCGCAGCCCATCGCGGGAAAATTACGCCGTGCCAACCAAGTATTCACAATGCGGCGGTAGCATGCGATAGTCACCAGATAACGCGTCAAAAGGGCACACAAAATCCAACGCCACAGCGCAAAAATACGAAACACGAATGCAAAAAATCATGCGATGAGGCCAATTGCGGTAAAAAAATTCGCAAAAACCAGGTATAGGCCTGCAGATCCCACGTGACTGGCGGGAAAATGCACTATAAAAGAAACAAAAAAAACCCCACCAAAACCAATTCAAACTGCGTAGCACCATGGATGCACCCGGACCGAGTGCAGAGGACAGGCCGAACTCCACAAGTCCCACGGAGGACCAGCATGGAACCCCGGGGTTGGGGAAGGGCAAGGAGAAGAGGAAGAGGAAGAGGAAGATGGGGTTCAGTCCGCATGAAGACCGGATCATCGTCATGGAAGTGATTGAAAACTATCAACAACTGTTCGTCAACTCCCCTGCGGCACTGGCAACACAAACGGAAATATGGCAGTCCATCGTCACAAAAGTCAATGCAATCGGAGTGTCGAGGAGGTCAATGGAGGAGGTCAGGAGGCGCTGGCATGAAGTGCACAGCCAAATGAAGGAGAAACTCGCCGCCATCAGGAATGCAGCAACAGCGACTAGAGGTGGGAGTCCTGCAACACAAGAGGAGCTGGATGAGCTGGAGGAAATGGTGACCACAGTCAGCAGTGTGGAGACGGTGGCAGGAGATGTGGGCCTGGACACAGCTCGAAATGACCTGACCCAACAGCAACAGGGTGAGTAACGAAAAAGGGACTGGGGGACAGGGGGAGATGGGCACAATGGTACACATGCACAATTATGTGTCGCACACTGCACACCCACAATGATCATGGAAAATGTCCCTGACAGCCTTGGCACACTGCGGCACACATAGAAACACCAAGTAGACCCCCGTCCACTATGTGCACAAAGGTGACCCCCTCCCCAACACCAACATCACAACCTACCCATGCACATGTGCTGAATCCAGGAAAGCAGTGGCTCTGTGAGCCACACTGACTATGCAAGTGACACTGCATGACAGATAGCATGGCTGTAGTCACAATACATGCCATGGCCCACGAATCGACATGGAGGTGTCCCAGTGCGGATCACATCCGTAAAGGAGCAGGTAACACTCTGACATATCCACGTGCACCCACAACCCATGCCGCACAACACACGCAGCAGACAAACTATGCACCAAGCCACAAAATCTGTCCGGGAGCACATATGACCCAAGTCAAAAACAATACAGCCCCCAAAAAGCACACAATTCAAAGGCACCCCACCTCAAAGGGAGAAGGGTACACAAAATCAGAACTGTAGGGGCAACTCCCCCACAATGCAGCACACACACATAGCAATCACAGCACATCAGCAATGACGGCAACGTGGTACAATGTGCAACACCAGAGGACAGAGCTCACAACATGTTCCGCTTTTGCGTAGTAACTGTTCACTCACATCTGTCATTGATAATGTACGGGTCCCACCACACCTCCGTCATGTAGTCGGTAAACACACTGACTACCATCAAATAACCAGCGCCACCAAAACAGTCACAATGTACATTGGCATGCAGTCTGAATGTAAACACCTGCAATCCTTCAACATACATGTGAAACACTGTTACCTGCATCACCCCTTTACATTTCAGAGGGACAAAAAACACCTCATGCAGAGCACACCACACTTCTCATCAGTGATGATGAAGAGGACAACCTGCACATATGTCAGGACACTCTCCAACAGATAATGGACAGTCTCCGCACCACATCCCCAGGAGCAGGGCAGGTTAGCTGCCTCGAGGTGACCCCGCTGCCTGCACAGACCACACAGCAGGAAACACACACCACCACAGCTGTCTCCCAGGACCCCGACCAAGACATGGAATTACAACAGAGTGTGTGGGCATGCCAGGTGGAGTTGGCTGATGCGGGTGGGTTTCGAGCTCGTGGCAGCCAAACTCGATGCCATACGTGGGTGTCTGAGTCCCATCATGGACCATGTACAGTCCCTATCGGACAACCCCTGTACGCACCATGCTCCACCACAGACCTTGGCTGTATTTGCTGGGGCCATTAATCGGATACAAGAACTGTCTGGTCAGAAAGGCGCCAGCGACGACAGCACAGTGTTGGCACAGATGCGGAGGGCAATGGAGACCATGGAGCAGATGCAGGCTGGAAGTCTGGCTGCCACGTCTAGACACCAGCGAGTAGTAGCTGGCAACTTAAATGCCATGCAGTTCCTCAGCTTGCCATTGATGCCACTGAGCCTGTCACAGATGGCTGCAGCTGGAACATCGACACACACAGCTCCGACCCCTGATGTGTCAGTGGCACAGGGTGATGCAGCCCCATCACCTTCGCAGTCTGATGTGTCAGTGGCACCCAGTGATGTAGACATTACCCCGCCACACACACCTGACACACCGGACACAGAACCTGTATCAGGGGAGTAAGATGGGGATGGAAATTACTGTATGAGGAAGGAGGCAGTAACATCCATCACCGCCATATGGCCTGTCCCTGCCTGCTTCTGACCTATGCATCATGCCCTGGGACAACACCTCCCACTGACCCCTGGAACAATCGGCAACATTCACCCGGCCCCCACACAGACTGCCATATCCTCACTGCTGGACAATTACACAGCAACCCTGCTGCGGACTGCACTCCCCCTCGTCCAAATCACTTTCCATTCCCCAAAGGACTCAGTTTGGCCCACTGCTGGGCTTCCATGGAATGTGGGCTTGGATGGCCATGTACAGCTCCAGTTCCGTCAATCACCTGAATGTGAATAAAACATTCTAAATCGCACATATGTGTCATGACTATTTTCACTTATTTATTGAAGTATGACGGGACATAGGGACAATGATGCACATGTAGGAACACCCTGGTGACTGACATCTATGCGTATGTGTATCCCTGAGACATATGGCTAATTGGATGACTGTGGAGGTGAGTACTAGCTGTGTACCCATTGCACATTCACTACAGTCTCACAACCCCCCAACGTAGGCACACGTACATGTATTGAATATGGCTGTGTGCAGGAATGCCCAATCAGTAGCAGGCCAGAGGTGGTGTCCTACATCACATGTGACAACCAAACTTCAAGTCGCATACCTACACACAAACACATCTGTGTGGCCACGTCCTGTTACAATTCATGACATACCTACACATCGTCTGAGTTTGGACACCATACCCACATTGCAGAAGTCACGTAAGTGCACAGGTCGGCCAGCAACTGTCTCAAAACAATGTCAGGCCCACAGAGGTGGAGCTTCCAGTGGGAGCCATCCCAATTGTACATGTGTCAGTCAGTTCCTCCCTGTGTAGGGACGATGCTCATTGTGGCACACGAGTGGACAATCGATTCAACACTCATCACAGTTAGACACCAGTGGATTAGCATAGACTTAATTGGCATGTGCGTATCAGTACGGACGAAGCAACAGCCACAACAGGCAGGGACAGGCTTAAGGCGCTTACACGCAGCATGGGAACTTGTCGAGGTTCAGAAAATGGTGCGGTAAAAATGGACAACGATCATCACGGGTGGCAAAGGGCTCAGCACACCTTGTTGTTCTGAATGAGTCATGTGTTGTCTGGCGTCTGCCCATTGCCCCGTGTGAGGTGGCTTGACTCACTGCCCATGTGATCGGCATATCGCTCTGCCACCGGAGTGCGCCGATTGTCTGCTCTGCTGACGGTGATCAGGTGGAAGGGTCCGACAAGTTCACATGCATCCAGAGTCCAGACGACGGCAGTCATGTCCTCTGTTGTGGTGTGATATGTGAGCATTCCTCACGATGCAACAAGTTGTTGGGACCAGTGCTTTGTGTGACAATCCGATGTGGCTGCAGGAACGTAGCTACTCGTCCATGAAAGCCTGTGCAGCTTCATGTACAATGTGTTCCAATAGTACGTCGTTGTCGTGTTCAAGGAACACCAGGGTGAGCCAATCCATTAACTGGTCCGTGCAGATGTGCTCAGCCCATGCAGTTTCCCCAATCCGCAACACAGCCCAATAGGGGAGCGCCTCGATGTGGTCACTGCACATGAGGAATTGTGCAATCTCCCATGCACAACTGCCAATACATACGCAGTAAGTCAAGGCATCCCATGCATGGCTGTCTCGTTACACTCCTGTTCATGATCCAACATGGGGCACACACACAAGTCATAGTACAATTCATCTATGGTTGTGTTGGATAGGCAGACATCCATGGGACACTTGAATTTGCATGTTGGGCAGTGGAACCAGGGCTGGATGCATGTGATGTAGGCAAGGAGGAAGCTCAGCCGGTAACTGATCTGCAGCCCTGCCAGTGGCAGTGCGCGGTACTGTTCCACGTGACGGGGGTTGTGCATGTGCCCGGGAGGGCCTGACATTGCGTTGATGTGTCTTGTGGAACCGGCACTCTTCTGGACTGCGGCAGTTGTGTGGAGTATATGCCACAGCTCTGGGCTACAATTAGATTGGGTGTACAACGTTGGGAAGAATGGGTTGCTGTTTCCGTGAGTGTCAAGGGCATCTCATTTGGGGGTACCTCAGGCAGGGGCTTCTGTGTGTGGGGTGTGGATACGTCGGACTGTTCATTTGCACAATGCGTGGTGTGGGAATCGTCCACATCTGTCATGGCATCTCTCTCAGGGTGTTCCAGCCGCGTTCAGGACCAAGGTCAGAGGTGCAGGTGTCCTCCCGCCTTCTGCATTGGTACAAAGGAGCTTTCATCCCTAATATGTGTTTGACTACTACTTGCGTTTTCGGAATGTGATGTGGCTTTGGCGCTGAGATTGAGACAAGGCCTTGGGCTCATGGTGTCCTGATAGGGATACACACACACATGTTGGCATGTAGGGCCAGGTGCCCGAGAGGCCTTGCGCTAGTTGTGCAGTCTCACTCCGTCTCTCTTCCTCGCTCTCTCCCCCCCTCTCTCCCTCTCTTTCCTTTGTTGTGCGCATGTCACTTCTTCTTCTCTTGGATTTTGTCTTCCAGGCTGTGTCCTACAGATTGTCTAGTGTGGACCCACTAGGACTCATCCGAATGTTTTTTATGTTTTTGTTTGAATGGTGTTTTGTGTTGGTGATTGCATTGCTGTATGACTGATTCTCCATTTTCTGGGCACGCATGTGTGTTTGTATTCCTGCTTGTGCGACATCAGTCAAAAGATTTTTTTTTGGGATTCATAGTGTGGTGTGCAGATTCTTTGTCCGGGGTTGGGGGGGACCTGGGGTGGGGCCCCATGGGGGTGGGGGTTGCGGGCCTGGGTGTGGTGTCAATGGGTGTTGTGGCCCTCTTGGGTGTCAGGGCTGCAGAGGCAGTTGCTCGGGGGCATCTGTGGTTCTTCATGTGTGGCTCTGGGCTGGGCTCCCTTTTGTGGTGCAGGCTGTGGTCCGACTTTGCACCAGGTCAGAGCAGGTGTTAGTTTCATGGTGCTAACGCACCGTATTGCCTGTTTTGTGTTCTTATCGCAGTTCTGGCTGTTTGTTCTGAATGTTGTGGAGTGGTGTTGTCGCGGCTTTTGGCATGGGAACGCCTACTCTGCATCTCATTAGCGATAGTTGCGGGGGTCATCCATGGTGATGTTTTTTTGCGGCTGCTATTGCGGGTAAACTAGTGCTGTGGGATGTTAACACCAGCTTGTGATTGGGGTGATACATTTATCGCAACTTTGGCTGCGATAAAGTACCGTTAAGTCGGTGATAGATCCCTGTGAATATGGCCCCATGATGTGCGGTCCATACTCGAGGTGTGATGCTGGATCTATGCATGTAAGGTGGATAATCACACCTCATGTATATTGAGGAGCACTTACCTGAAACCAAAATAACACTGTGGAGCTTAAGGACTGCCTTCAGGCTGTGGCCAGAGACATGAATGGGACATTAGTTATCTGTCCATGGCCTTTATTCTTCAAGTCACTAAATGTTGTAGTGTATTATATTTTAATGGTACTGATGTAGTATGTTTCAACAGCTGGTGAGGTCCAAGGTGCTTTACAAACTGTTGAGTATGTAGCTGGTTCTTGTGTATCTTATAGATACAGCTTCACAGTCCTGACATGGTCCTTTAATTCTCAAATTTTCACTGGGTTCTGGGGATGAAAGGGTATTTATTGGTGTTTGGTATAAATGGGTCCAGAAGGGGGCAGTGCATGAGGTTTGAAGTTGTGGTATGGTGCATAAGCATGAATACATGGTAAAAATACATGCAGCCACACAAGCAATGGCAGGTATCTTTTGCTAAGGCAGTGTTCTAAATAGAAAAGTGTAGGTGTGGTGAAAGTGTTGTCGAAAAGACAAGAGCACACCATTTAAGTTGTGGTCCACCTATAAGCACTGAGGCCTAACTGATTAGGACTATGAAAGGCCTCGACGTTCTCTTGGGGTTCGTCTAGAAACAGAGGTGTTGCTACCGTTGTTATGACTACAGACACAACAGAACCCACAATAGTAGTTCTATGTTCTCTACCCAGAAGTGGACATATCAGTGCCCTAGGGATAACCTCAGAGCCCACAAGAGCAGTTCTCTGGGGTCCACCCAAAAATCAGAAGTGTTGCTACATTAGGGATAACCACGGAACCCAAAGTATTATTTGAAAGGGCCCACCCAAAAGGGGAGGTGTTGCTGTATTAATGATAACAACTGAACATACGGTAGTGGGACTATGTACTCGCCCCGAATTGCAAGTATTGATAACCCAGAGATAACCAAAGAACCATATGAAGAAAAGTAGAAGATCTATGGGGCAAGAAGCAGATGTACCCTAAGGATAACCATAGTACCCACAATAATACGATCTATATGGCCCACATGGGCGAAGTGCTGCCGAAGACAGACCGGATGTTCACCTTTGATCGAGTGCATAGGCTTCCATAAGGAATCCTGTGGGAAAAGTGCAATTAGCTTCACAGAACATGAAAAGGTGTTTGGAGCACAGAGAGGGCAGAGGCTGTGTTTAAAGGCTATATTGAGCATTAACAGGGGAAATAGGGATGGTGACAACTTAAGATACCTTTATGATTGGGTCTTTTACCCGAATTGTTGGGCCAGGGACTTTAGGAGAATATATTAAGTAGAACTAGGAGAGTTTGAGGGGAAGCCTGGGTATGTCAAGATTCAGTCATGTGACTGGGCTACCCATCGATTGGGCAGGCAAAAGTAAAGGAAATGGCTTGTGCCCAATAGTAGGTACGGCAGGGGACTGGCATAGGAGTGAAGTACATTAAAATCAAGACACAGTCCCCTAAACTTACAACAAAGCCTATTCAGTGACACAAACAACTTAAAAGGCAAAGGATGGGCAATCAACGATCACACAGCAACCCACTCACATCGTAATCGTAACACATATTACTGACATTAAAAAAAATATATACATATAAATAGTAAATACAACTTTAAACATATTACAAATACATCTTTATTAAAATGTTCAACACATACAGACTAATTAGAAACCAGTAAAATATGTAAAAAAATAAAATCAATCAGAACACTACAAACCAGCCCGACCAACATAATGACACAAACAAATAACAAACTACTATAAAATAAGGAATTGTATCATTATCTTTTTGCTTGTACCCGAATAAGAGGATGAAGTCAGCTACTCTGCCAAAATATTTATAGGGAACTACACATAAAACCACTCCCAACTTCCTTAATCTAGTAATCCAAAATTATCAAAATAATGAACACGTTATTTTCTGTTCTTTTTTAGCACCACAGATCTGCATAGAAGACCAATACAAAGCACAAAATATTCCAAAACAAAGGAAAGGCAGCCGAAAATCAATGCAATGAAGTCCAAAAAAGAATGCCTCAAGTATTAAAAAAACTTAAACTGTTGTACCTAAACTATTTAGCTAATTACTATAAAAACAGAATGCAAAATAAGCAAGATACATTGTTTCACATAAAGAAAAACCCCTGCTTATATACCTAGCCTACACTTACATTCAAGAACTTAGCACCAAAGAACACAACGATTGGAAATGCACCAAATACTACTCAAACGTTTGCTATTGGAGGGCATTTGTTTTAAAAGGGGAAGTAGAAAGCACCACGCAGCATAACCATACACGAAATATGTCAGAAATATAGTTTAGGACCTCAAGAAAGCTTCTAGCAGCTCTAGTGCTCCAAGTGGAATGGTGCAAAAAAAATTATGCACACAAAATCCCAACTCACTTCATAGTACAACTACCAGCGGTGCCTTATTCAAAAAAACTCATAGCTAGAAAGAGAACCGCTGACAAAATAACAAACCCAACCTCTAAAATATTTGCATAAATAGCTATCCCTGACAAACTATGAGTTACCTACACTAAGATAATGTCATAATAAATGACAATCAAAATAAAGAGAAACAAATCATAATGTTAGCCACAGAACCAAACCTGCAAATATTAAAACAATGTCCCATGTGGCTAATGAATGGCACCTTTAAAACATGTCCACCAGCTCTTGACTAAATTTATAATATCCATGGACAACTGAATGACAATAATATCCTATTAATAATCTTTTTTATAGCCAATAAATGGTCAACCACCTATTTAAAAATGTTTATTTTAATGAAAAATGTGCCAACTGTTCATCCACCAAAATATGCATAGATTTCTAATTTGCTATGATACTTATCCAAACACACAAACACTGGGGTGAAATTTCCAATATAACAGTGCCAAATGGCATTACCTAAAATATCCAGCTAAAATATTTAATATTCCACAAAGAGCTCATTCAAATTCCAAATTTAATATCTTTTCGCATTAGCATTTGTGCCACCCAATGCAGTAACAAGATTCTTATTTTAGTTGTTTTGGGGGGCTTTAGAGAATGCTGTCTTTTATCTCCCCCTCTTTCTTCTGTTGGGAACCCTAATGACCCTTTTGGGAGTCCCCCCCCAAGAAGCTTCTTAGACACTCTGGTGCTGACTCAGATGTCTGCTTCCTTAACAAGTTTCCTGGGGTGTCTGCCTCTTTAAAAAGTTTCCTGGGGTGAATTAACTTGCTATTAACCAGATGTTGGTGCAGCCCTGGAAAACAAATATCAAGCATGTGCTCCTTCAAAATCAAGTTATACAGCCCTGAATAATCAACCTTGCTGCCCCTCACTCAGCCCTTCAGTGCGTTGCTGGCATAATCCCAAAAATCCACCCATGTTTGTGATGAGATCTTGTGGCTGCTCTGGAACCTGAGCCTATACCGCTCAGAAGTCAGTCCAAAATTGCTGACGAGTACCGCCTTCATTGCAGTGTAGCATGTTTTGTGCTCTACCTCTAGTGTAAGGAGTGTGTCGCTCTCCACTGTGGGCATATACCTCCAACAATACCAGCCCAAAACTCCTTTGGGACCTTGTGCATTCTCAGAGTCAATTCACAAGCTGCAAACCATTTGCCTGTGTGCCCACCACATAACTAGGCACCAAATTAATGGGATCCTGACTCTGGACTCACCAGTGGACACTGCAGGTATGCTGCTACCATTGCTGTCCCTGGGCTCCTTTCTCAGTGCTCTGATGTCCAGCTTTCTCAAGCTGACTGTTAGAAATGGGATTTCTGGTTGGCTAGGGCTTGCGCCTAAGCCAGGCAGAAACCACCACTCTAGTCAGGGCAAGGGAGTTACACGCTTAAGATAACCCGTGCTCAACCCATTGGCAGCTTGGTACAAGCAGTCAGGCATATACCTGAGGCAATTTGTAAAGCGTTTGTGCAACACACACACAGCAGCAACACACTAGGCACACCACAAAAGAAACTCCACACAAGGTTATGTAAAATAACCTGTGTATTATCCAAAACACATTAGAATTATAATCACGCATATATACTGTGCCCACTGGCACTAGGCAATATTTACAGGGGATTATGTACACAGGACAGGGCCAAATGGACAACTGTCAGAACCTTTAGAGAGCACTAGTAACAAATGTAAAACACAAACAGTAACAACTGGCAAAATACTGTACTCAGCATGATATCACCTTAGCATTAGGCATCATCCTAAAACATCATAGCATAAACACATTATGCATCTCAGTAGGCATAAACACATTATGCAGTAGGCATCACATTAGGCCTAAACCGTGCGCCACCATAACACTGTAAAAGTGCACACAGCACCTTAGCCTACACACTGAAATGACCTCAGGCCACTGGCCTTCACTGGGACTCCAATGCCCTATGTCCAGAAAGTCAGGGCATAGCTGCCACTGCAGTGAAATCACAGGGCGCAATGTGCTGGGGGCATGGGGTGTATCTCACCCCTTCCTGGTATTAAAAATAATATGCCCCCGTCAGTGCAGCTGCCCGCGCACTCGTGGTGCTGCTGATGTAGAAAGAGCACCAGTACCACTGTGCCTCCCGAATCACACTGGAACTCTAAAAACAATATTGCCACAATGTTGCAGCTGCCTGCAATGGTGGCGTAACTGTGATAAATAATGCAGGCACTGGCACTAAACGTGCCTCGGGAGCATTAACAATGCACAGTGTGAGCCCCACTCACCGGGGCTCTTCTGGGACTCCCGACCACAACCCCCAACAGCTCACGTCTCAGCCCCACTCACCGGGGCTCACTCGGGACTCCGCTGGTCTCCACCGCAGGTCCTCAGGCACCGGCAAGGTGCCTCGACAGGTCCCTCTCTCGGGACCTCTCCGGACGTTGCCCGGTCCCTCTCGTGGGACACAGGACTTCTGCAGTGAGCCCGCGAGGCTCCGGGCGGCTTCCCCACCACAGAGGGAGGTGGAAATGGAGCCTGCAAGGCTCCAGTCAGGTGACGGCAGGCCCCACCCACAGTCAGGCAGCGCTTGCCTGACTTCCTGGTCGCTGCTCGCAGCGGTGGCGGCTCCTTTTCTCAGCGGCTCCTCTTCTCCAGCAGTGCAATGGTGGGTTCCCGCTCGAAAGGTGTCAAAGCGGCTGCAATTGCAGGGTGGGCATTCGCCGTAAAAATAAGCAAAGCAGCGCACAATGTGGGGTGGGATCCTGCTCCACTCCGAGGCAGTGTGGGGGAATCCCCACGCCAGGATTCCCTCGAGGCAGTTTAGCAGCCCAGCGCTGCAGGACCAGCGCTCCGCTTTTCCTTGGCAGGATTGGAGTCCCCCTCTCTGGGGCTCCAGTAATAGAGATATGGCGCTCACGAGTCATTAACAACCAGAGCTCTAGGTACACAAGGCTGGGTCCAGGTAGGCAGCTCACAGGGCCCTCCAGCAGTGAAGCAGTCCCTTGTGGCGGTTCCTCCTGGGTCCCAGCAGCAACAAGTCTGGAAGCACAAAAGCACAACCTTTTTATGGGGTTACATCCCCAATACTTATACACCATTTGCTTTGTCTGCCCTGGCACAGGGCTTGGGGGAACCGTCCTGAACTGGTTCCTGGCCTGGGGGTTTTGGAGCACTTTGTTGACAAGGCTCTTTTTCCCCTTTGTCAGGTGGGGGCTCGGCGGTCAGACACACCACAGGGGGCGGAGCCAGCATTCACCCAGGCAGGCACAGACCTATTCAGGGTCAGGGGACTACTCCTCCCACTACTCTAAATGCAGATCTCCCATTCAGCATAGCACTGACTCACTCTGCCCTCCCTGGAGCCACACACACCTCACCAGCCCCTCTCACTCCAAAGCTAGACATGCAATCCATATGAGGCAGGCAGACACATAGCACACAGAAATGGCAACTTCTAGAAGTGGCATTTCTAAAATAGTGATAATAAATCTGCGCACACCATTGCACAGCATTTATTATTACTATTCCAACCATACCAGACCTGACCATGCTGCTCCTCTCATATCAGGAATTACCACTGAAACACTTATCAGGGAATACCCAATGCATTCCTATGAGAGGGCAGCCATACAGCCATGAGAAACCAAAATGGCTGTTTGTTACTACCAGGACATGTCACACACTTAAGGTAAATGTCCTACCTTTTACCGACAATGAACCCTGCCTATAGGGATAGCTAGGGCCTACCTTAGGGGTGACTGACATGTAGTAAAAGGGGGGTCACAAACAGGGCACACACTTTAGGTGCCATGTCACAGGGGCAGTAACACAGCGAGCACAGGCCCTGCAATGGCAGAGGCCTGAGACAGGTTTGAAGGGCTACTTTGGTGGGTGGCACAATCAGCATTGCAAGCCCACCAGTAGCAATTAAATATGCCAAACAGGGGTAGACCAATCTTTACTATATTTACCACAGAGAGCACACACACTTTACACTGGACAGCAGTGCTAAAGTGCTCAGAGTCCTAAAACCACTACCACCATGTCAGAAAAAAGGCTAGGAGGAAGGCAAAAAGTTCAAGGATGACCCTGAAAAAAAGGCCAAGTCCACCACTGACCTAATGGGCCATTATTGTCACTTCCATTTTAGAAAGGGCATACTCCTTCTCTAGCTTGGCAAGGGCCTGCTCCTTTTCTGATTCGAATTTTACAAGCTCTAGCTTTAACTTTTGCTCCTCCCTCCTCTCCTGGCAGAACCCCTTGAGCTGGGCCACTGTGTAGGTTTCAAGGTTGGCCTGCTCAAATTCCATCTTGTCAGGTAGGACCACAGACATTGAGTATGGGGCAGAAATTTTTTGGGAAAAATCAAAGATGCCAATCTGGGAGAATTGAAAAAGATTTAAATTGGTCTTAAGTATAGAGTTGTAGTGAACATTGAATTACTATATGGCAGTGCACAAACACAAGTCCTACCGTCATCACTAATTGCCAATGATAGAAATTGGGTCTCTAGTTGACAGAGGTGTACACCCTGTCCAACTAAGGACTACAATCCTAGTCAGGGTGAGCTAGATACCCACTTTAAATTAATGTGTGCCCACCCTCTGGTAGGTTGGCAAAGAGGCAATGTGTAAAGTATTTGGTCAACACACAGTAACACAATGAAAACACCACTAAAAGACTGCACACTGTTTTAGAAAAATAGAGAGGTGTTTTTCAGAGTAAACAAGACCAAACGACAATAATCCAATATGTAGAATTCGAGATATGAATTTTTAAAAAATACACTAAAGATTGTGCTTAGAACTCACTAGCGGTCAAAAAATTACTGGCGCTCGGGAGAGACGGATGCACATCCAAACTTCAGGCCAACCACGATGGAGGGCAGACTGGTTATAAGACCCAAACAGGTCCCACTGAAGAAATACCTTGGCTGGAGGAAATATCTACGTCGAGAGGCTACTGCGTCTTCATCGGGCCGTGCAAAGGGGATCCTGCTTCATCGTCGAGCTCAGCTCAAGTGAATACAATGCATCATCATCGAGCCAAGCAGAGTGTCGTTGTTGAGCAATGCAGGATGTTGTCGTGGAGCAGTGCATGCTGTAGATCCGCTGTTGTCAAGCAGCCTCTGCGTCTGCTTTGAATGGTGATGCGGTGGATTTTCTCACGCAGTCTAGGCAATGAGTTGGTTTTTGCAGAAATCAGCTGCAGAATCCATTTCTGAGGCCCAGGACTGGAGAGGACATGTCAGGCAAGGGTAGGACTCACAGCAGCACCAGTAGGTTTGCTGGACGTCTTTGTGTCCCTAAGAGTTCAGAAAACAGGTGGCAAGCCAACAAGCACTTGAAGTCACTCTGGGTTCAAGTGATATGGGTCCAGTCCTTGTCCTCAGCAGGGCAGCAGGGCATGTCAGCAAAGCAGAGAAGCAGCTCCTCGGAACAGTACTTATATCCAAAAGTGCCTTTGATATAAGGGTGACTTCAAAGGAGCTCTCTTAAGTGCACATAGATCCACTTGAACCCAGCCCTGTCTGCCATGCTAATTGCTGGGGGTGAATCAGTGCTTTGTGTGTGGAGAGGACACTATCCATTGGAGTGCAAGTGTCAGCCCCTCTCATTCCTCTCTGCCAAGGAAGACCCATCTGAATGCAGGTGAATGCAGATTAGTGCTCAGAATGCAGGCGAGCCTCACCTTCCTGTGTTTGTGGCTGTCTAGAGAGAATGCACAAAGTTTAGCTGTCACCCAGCCCACACATGTATTGGAGACAGGCTGCAGGCACACAGAACAAAGTTTAGAGCAGAGAAATGGCCAGTTTCCAAAAGTGGCATTTCTAAAATAGTATTGTCAAATCCAAAGTTGCCACTAAAGAGGATATAACATAACCATTCCAAAGATATGAAACATGATTTTGGTCCTCCTTTCTAATCAGGAATGACAGCATAATAGTGTTTTAAAGGAATCTGCAATGCTAGTCTACGAGAGGCGTAGGCCTCACAGTAGTGAAAAACGAATGTAGCTGTTTCTCACTATTATGACGTGTAAAACTTAAAAATACATGTCCTACCTTTTAGTTATATAGCACAACTGCCCATAAGGCTACCTAGGGCCTACCATAGGAGTGATCTTTGTGTAATAAAATGAGGGCTTAAGAGCTTAGATGTTGGCAAATGGTTCTAAATGCCAGGTGCATTTGGCAGTGAACTGCACACACAGGCCTTGCAATGGCACGCCAGAGACAGGTTTGAAAGTCTATTTGTGTGGATAGCACCATTAGTACCATTTAGATCACAGGCCCTGGATATGGTATAGCACTTAAGAAGGGACTTACAGGTTAACTAAACATGCCAATCAGGTATATATACTAATCTCACCATGTTTAGGTTGGAGAAGCACATGCACCTTCGCTCCGGTCAGCAGTGGTAAAGTGCTCAGAGTCCTCCTCAGCACTAGGAGGCTTCTCATTGGGTAGATCTCTATCAAAATGAGACCTTCCTGACCAAGTCAGAATGCCTGGGTGACATACCTGGAACCCCTTTAGATACGTTCACATACCTTAAATTGAAATGTAGCTCCAGGGCTGCTATTCTGGATTTCCCGGCGGAACATCCTACCTTAATTACACTAAATACCATGCTACTGGCCACAAGTACCAAACATATGGCCTCCATTCTTTATCAAACCGAACAGGAGGAACTATCAGGCTCCTGTGGCAAGGACCGGCAGAAACAGGAGGCAGAACTAGGCACTGTCATCTTGGATGAGCAATGGCATTATTTATGTTCACAGACAGGCCACATAGCCTCTAGCAGCAGACTCTGGATCATTCATTAATACATTTATTCAGAGAGTTGATTATAACCCCACCAGCTTATATAAATATGGACTGCGACCAGATGATCAGTGCATTCAATGTGGGAGGGCTGTTACTGATTTCTTTACAATTAGAATGGCCCTGTTGGGCAATACAATCTTATTTGCTTGAAATACAAGCTGTGCTGACTATCATGGTGGAAGAAGCCCTGCAGTTAACACCATTGCTGTCCATACTAGGCTATGTCAAGGAACTGTCCACCTCATATAGGTGGTATGTGGCATTGCCATTGCTACTAGCCAAGGCCGGCTGTAGGGTGGTGCGATTGGTGCCACCGCACCGGGCGCTGACTTCGGGTGTGAGTGCCGTGTTTGCAAGTATATTATGTTTTAAAAACACCTGTTGCTGCATTCCGCCTCGAGCACTTTTCAGGAAACCATAAAAACGTCAAGATAACTGCAGGTGATTAATGTTCTTCCTGGATCGAGAAGGACGTTTTGTCTAGTGGAAGTTTTGACTAATTGTAAGGTAGCATAGAGGGTTAATATGCCTATTGCAAAGAAAGTGTACTCTGCAGATCACAGAGTGCATATAATATAAATAGTGGTTAGTGCTTTTATTAGAGAGATCATTTTGTTACTTGCATTTTTATAAGTTAAAATTCTATGATAGAGCAGTCAGCTATTAACTGTCATCAAAGAGCTACATGCTAACTGCAAGGAAGAGATTAGAGCATTCAAAATATTTTCCCCAATTTTTCATTATCCTAATAGTGCAAAAAGGGTTTATTTGAGTATAAATTAATTCTTATTATTAAAAAGAAGCCCCCAACCATGGTGTTAAGTTTTAAATTCTTAGTTTGTGCTTCACCAGACCAAGCACACTTAAACTGTACTGCCTACCAGCATGGATGACAGGTGACTCTTACACCTCATAATTCTGTGCCTTATGTAACATTTCCTATACACGTTCTTTACATGTACGATTGTCTGCGTGTGTGTGTGATGGAAAATGACACCCTACACTGGTACGGGTGGTGCTACAAAAGAATGTAATGCATCTGAGAGAAAGTGTTTATCGAGACGAGGGTTGCCGTTAAAGGGTGGTAGTGGGGGAGTCTGTGACGGAGGTGGTCAATAGGGGGTGCCAACAAGCATTGTCGCACTGGGCGCCACCAGCACGAAAGCCGGCCCTGCTGCTAGCTAAGAGAAGATTGGCATGTCACTGGGGAACAGGTTGCGTGCCCATATTCAAGGACTGGATTGGTTATTTAGTATACTGTAAAGAACAACTAAGGGGCATTTCATCAACGAGGCGGTAAAAAATTATCGCCGCTTTTGCGTCCGTTTCCGGACGAAAAGCGGCGATAATTTTATCGCCTAATCAGCAAGGTCAAGCAATTGCGTGAAACCTTGCATGAGCGCCTGTATTCTGAACGCCCAGCTTTGCATCTCTAATGAGATGCAAAGTGGGCGTTCCTGCCCTGACATAACTGGAGAAATGTCGCTAAGCGACATTTCTCCAATTATCAATGGGCAGGCTAACCTTCAGAGCGACAAGCAAAGTAGCGATAACCTCTGTTATCGCTACTTTCCTTACGCCTGCTTCAAGACTGACTTAGCCATGATATCCTATGTAAGGTGGATATCATGGCTAAGTATGCCTTGCCCTATCAGCAAGCTATCGCCAAACTTTGTGAGATTATCGCTGGATTTCCAGCGATAATCTCACATTTGGCAGTTAGCGCTTGGAATTTTATCGCTTTTGAGATAAACGTTGCTAATAGCACGTTATCTCAGCGATAAAATTCCATGTTAGCCGGCGATAATTATCCTAGCGCTATCTGGTAACCCTTACATATCTATTTGCAGACACATCCAACAGACCACGTCTTACATGCCATCCTGCCCCTAACCCTGCTCTGGTAGCTTGAGATGAAGCATGAACTTTAATAACTGTGATGCACGCATTCCATTTGTGCAGTATCTTTAAAAAAAAAAAAAAAAATCATTGAGTGACAATTGCTCCATTATAATGAAAGATGTGATACATTTATACAGAAAAACTAACCAAATTTTACAAAGATATAGAAGAACCGCTTTTCAATCAAAAAGAAAAAAAAACAGAAAGAAGGACTTACAGTCTTATTCATCAATGAAGAAGCTGGCCCAGGTGTAATTGAGGTACCAACGACCCTTAATCCCTTTAGCCCTAAGAAAGGCCTCTTCCAATTCATGGAGTTGTCAAAACATAGACCACAATTCTTAAACAGAGAGAGGTATGGGATTGATCCAGGCCCTAGCGATGCAGAGTCGAGCAGTAGCAATCACTGCCGAATCTCTAGGGTTGATAACAAACTCATATGCCATCATAACATCTTTCTTAGATAAATGCATATCATACCCCTGATGGGACAAGAGAGAAAGCAAAATTGCAGTCCAAAAGTTTTTTAACATAGGACATCCAACAAATATATGGAAAATATAAGCATGTGATATCAAATGTGTCAGTAATACCATCAGCTGAAATAGCCATCACAAGCCGACTTCTCCACTTTGCCACAAGAAAGGGCTGAGGTAGCCATTGCCCCGAGAAGCACACATACTTTTATAAATTATTCTAATCGATAACGTGCCTGAGGTTGTAAATAAATACTTCAAGATGTCTAAGTATTCCATATTAGTTAAATGCAGCCGTCTACGCAGACGTTCTTCACAAATCTGTAAATATTTAAAGAAAGATTTTTTGTTTGTTTGTATTTTTTTGGGTGTGAAAGGCCATAACGTGCTCGAAGAACAGAAAAGGTACACAACCCGAACGTTTCAAAAAGCTGACTCAGCGTTTTTAAGCCTAGTTTGAGTCACCGGGATTGCCCCACAATGGTGTGAACTGCTGTTCAGATGGCACAGCATATATGATACGGATTTCCGCCTAATCCAGTCAATGAATTTAGGGGCAGATTTACAAGCCCGTTGCGCCACTTTTGCGTCATTTTTAACATGGGAAAAGTGACGCAAAAGTGGTGCAAGGGGCTTGTAAATCTGCCCCTTAATGTTCTTAAACCCACCCATTTAAAGTATTCAGGTCGGAGCGCTTATAAAGAAGGAGCCTAAAATCCGGTCCCAAAGCCAATTGATAACCCAGTGCAAAGGAATCAGGATCATGATACGGAAGTAAATTCCAAATACGCGAGCCAAAAGCTGCCCAGCAATATAGCTTAAAATCAGGAAGTTGCAACCCCCTTGATAGACTGGTAGTTTTATGTAGCGTATTGCCTTCCTAGTTCTTTTATAGCCCTAAAAGAAACTGCCTATGACCCCCCCAAGTCACCTGAAGAATGAGCCTGGGTCTCAGAGTCGAATAGGCTGAAAAAAATGAAAGAAATTTGGGGAGAATGTTTATATTGACAAGGCTGCACTGCCCAATTAAGCTAAGTGGAAGAGGGCTCCATGACCGCAATTGAATGCTAACAGGCTTCAAGAGAGAGTCATGAATCAGTCCTACAATGTGGTGTACTTTGGTACAGATCTTAACCGCAAGGTTGGTAGCTACTGAGGTGATGGCAGGAATAGGGCATTCAGCATGGTAACTAAACCAAATCTAAGTCTTTGTTCAGTTAAGTTTGTAGCTGGAGACCACTCCAAATCTATCCACCTCAGCTGAGATTTGACCAATAGCTTCAGGGGGAATATACTGCCACATGGTCTGCATGTGCACCAAGTTTCAATTCAACCCCATTAAAAACGATTGGCTGGAACAGAACATTAGAAATACACAGTTTATGATAACGTTCGAAATTAAGGGTGAACAATAGCATGGATAGCTTGCAGCCCTGATCCTGCCCCTATGCATGTGGAAAGGTGGTGAGCTACAGTCATCCATGATTAATCTGGTCACAAGGTCTTTGTACAAAGACCTAACCTGAGATAGAAATCATTGTCCAATTCCAACTGCAGACTTAACTGAGCAAAGAAATACCCATGAGCCCCGGTCCAATACTTTTTCTGCATCCAATTACACAATTCCCACCCTGCTGCTAGTAGTTCTGTCCGCATCGAACATGGCAACTGCAGAATTTGTATGGCTGGTGGTTTCCCTACTAGGGACAAATCTGTACTGCTGGGGGGAGACAATATATTGGAGTAGAGGGGTCAGTCTAACCGCTAGAATTTTAGCGAATATTTTTGCATGAGAATAAATTAGGTAGATAGGTCGATATGATCCCCTCTCATGAGGAGGCTTATTTTTCTTAAGAAAAACTGGTATATTAGTACACTTCCAGGACTCTGGAGCAACTCCCCCACTATCATTAGAAGACACCAGCCTCAGATAAAGGGTGGAAGTACTTAATTAAATACCTTATAGAACTCCAGGTGGATAGTATCTTCCCCTGCTGCTTTACCAGTTGCCAGTAATTTGATGGCAAACTCAAGTTCTTAAGTATTAATATCCCCCTCCAGTCCTGAGGCCTGAATTTGGTCCAAATATGGCAAACAGGCCTTCTGTACGTGTTCATCAATTGAGGATGTGCCCTTTGTATTGACTTGCCATACATTTTCTTTTATAGAAGTCACAGAACTGACCACCTATAGCTTGTGTGCCATAATGCAGGGTACTCTCCTTGCGCTTAATACATTTAATAGCACTCTTATACCTCTTTTCAATAATCTGAGAAGTCAGCACTCGGCTGATCTGTTCCCCATATTCATATTAAAGGGCCTTGTTATTATGGAACTTAATTGCAAACTTCTCCCAAAGGCTTTGGTCAAGGATGCTTTGAAGATTCACCAGGTCTAAGTAAATTGAATGTTCAATTGGATTTTTATCACTAACAACTAGCGCATGTTTTAACTTCTATCTCCAATAACTTGATGCACAACTTAGAGGCCTTATTTGCCTCCAGGGCAAAGTGAATGGTGCCCCCGACAAACGCCTTCATAGTATTCTATACAATGGATCACTGATACAACATCGACTACTAAAACATTGAAAAACAAAAATATCAAGTCAACAATATCGTATATAAAAATATTGACACCAAATGCATAAAACAGAAATAACACAAACATCAATAAAAAAAATATTGTTTCAAAACATCTCAATAACAAAAATATTGACAGCAAAATTAAAGAACTCAAAATTATCGATAACATTAAAATAAAATGAAACACAACAAAAACATCGATCTAAATATTATTGACAACACAAAAATCAATAAAGTAATATAAACTCTACAGAAAATAACATTTAAACTTAAAAATAAACTATTTTCAATAATATAATAACAAAACATATGCCAAACATTTTAAAAATACACTAAAAATATAACAAAAATAATAACATTAAATAAAACAAATACACAAAAAATACAAAAACAAATGAATAAACAAACAATACAACATAAATAAAGATGAAAAGTACCAAAAATAAACAAACATAAATATATATTATATGTAAAGAAATATCACATTTAGCCACAAATATATTTAAATAAAAATAATAAACAAAATAAAACAAAACATTAAATAAACATAATAAATAATAAATAAATTAAAAGGTAACTGCAAAATATTTTTTAAAAGCTATATCGACCACACATTTAAACAACACCAACACGAACCAATAGAAAATGGTACCTAATTAAATAAACACTATAGGGTCTATTAGGATGGCGGACGGATGGCCGCCGCCGGGCCAGCAGTTGCAATCACCGGACCAGCGGCAGACATCCGCCCGCGATCGCAACCCTGAAAACTGCCGGTCCCATTAGCATGGCGGTGAGAATCTCCATCCATCACTTTTCCACCGGTACCAGTCCGCTCGCATGCCTTGCGGGCGGAACTGGACCACTACAATGATGCCGGTGCAAGGCCAGGCTCCGCCGGCATGATTATGATGCCAGATGTAGCCAGCCTGTCCGTGGCGGTGGATCCGCCATGGAAAGGTATGCGGAGAATATCTCCTGGGGCCCATTGCCGATGTTTTGGGGGGGTGTGGGAGCACTGGGGGATAGTACCCACCTACATGTCCCTGTGCCAGGTGGCAGGCACTGTGCAGTGCCTGCCACGCAGTGCAGTGACATACATGACATGCGCCTTTTCACACCGCGGCGGTGCAGCTGGCATCAGCAACCGCCGGAATGTTAATTGCCAGAATACAAATGCCGCGGTCGGATTTCGACTGCGCAGCATCCTAATTGGACTGGCGGTTATGCCGCGGTCCTTGCGGGTGGTCTTTTCCCGCTACCATGGCGGTCTCCCCGACCACCATCCTAATAGGCCCCTAAAAAGCAATTAATTAATTAATACAAAATTTACCGTCTAACGGATGAACACGCAGTAAAAACATACTGGAAGCAGCTGGTGGGCTAGTTGGACCCCAGGGGCCCTCAGGATTGAAAGCGAATGAATTCCCCAACTTTAAACGTACCACAGGGCATGTTTGCACACATGTCACCTCAGGCCCCAACCCCTCCCTTCACCAATGTGCAAACACGCCCTGTGGCGTGTTTTAAGTTGGGAGATTAAGCCCCCTTGAATCCTGAGGGTCCCTGTGGTCCAACTAGCCCACGAGGTACCTCCAGTAAGCGCCACAGAGCTGCGTGGCAGAGAGGTGTAAAAAGGGGCGTAACCTCTGAACACCTCTCTGCAACGCAGCTCCCTGGTGCATACTGGAGGTACCTGGTGGGCTAGTTGGCCCCAGGAACTCTCAATATTCAAGGGGAATTAAGTCCCCAACTTACAACATGCCAGGGGGTGCATTTGCACACTGGTAAAGGGAGGAGGCGGGGCCTGAGGTTACATGTGTGCAAACACATCCTGTGGCGCATTTGTTTTAGTGTTTTCTTGTGCCTCGGTTCTACCGAGGCACAAGGTGGTTGCCAACACTTCCTGGTTTGAAGTGTTGACAGCCAATTAGAATGCAGCTCGTGATCGGCAGGGTGCGCGGATCCACTGCGGCCATGGATATCGAAACTTTTATTTTTTGATGTTCTCAGCAACTACTGAACGGATTTACATCATTTTAAAAAAAGGGTGCTTTCTGAACCAAGCACTACCTTTTTGCCAAATTTGGGGTAATTCCGTTCAGCAGTTCGGGCTGTAGCCGTGTCTAAAGCTTCCTATGAGAATTAACATGGAGAAAACACGTTTTGGGACCCCCCTTTTTTCTCGGCCCCCGCTTGCCGAATCACCCCAAAACTTTCAAGACAAGAGCGTCATAAAAGTGTTACATTTAATTTTATTATTTCGTTTATTTATTTTCCATTTTTATTTAGTTTAGACAAAAAATACTTAGGGGTCTATTACGATGGCGGGCAGACTTTGCCCGCCCGCCACCGTAACGGTACATGGGACCGACCGGCAGAGGTGCGGCGGTCCTGCTATGGCAATTAGGCTGGGGGTCGCATCTCACACATTTTACATTGCGGCGGGTTGTGCTGTAAGCAGCACCCGCAGCAATGCAAATTATGCATGTTGTGCATTGGCATGCACAACGTGACAGGCACCATGTGGTGGCTGCCACCTTGTGCATGCCAATGAAGGGGGATACCATGGGTACCCCCCAGGTGCAGCCCGCCAACCCCCCCGGGGCCCACAACGGGCCCCCAATGCCAATCTCCGCATGCCTTTCCATGGCGGAGTCTCCGCCATGGAAAGGCAGGCATTATTATATGGATGGCTTACCATATTGAGGGCCTTTTCCGCCCAGCCGGCAATCCGACCGGCGGAAAAGCGGCGGATGGTCTTTCCGTCCACTGCGATACCCCCTGCCATACTAATATGGCTGGGTGTAAATCAGGTATGGATGGCGGGCGGATTGCCACTGCTGGGCCAGTGGTGGATACCGCCGAGCCGGCGGTGGCGATCTGCCCGCCATCCTAATAGACCCCTTAATATTTTTAGTTGATGAAGTTTATTTCGTTGATGTTGAAGTTTATAGAATCTGTGAAGAGAAAAATATTTGTTAGTTTTCTTTTTCTTTTTCATTTAATTTATTGTTTTTACTATTTTGCTCTCTTTTTTGGTTAATTAATATACTTACTTGGGGGTCTATTAGGATGGCGGGCGGATGGCCGCAACCGCCGGACCGGCGGCGGCCATCCACCTGCCTTCGAAACCCAGAAAACCGCCAGTCTGAATAGCATCGGGGTTGTGACTGCTGCGGTGTGATTTTTCGCCCGCCACTTTTCTGCCGTTTGCATTCCGCCCACTTGCCTAGCAGGCAGAGATGGGCCACTACAATTGTTGCGGATCAGGGCCAAGCACCGCTGGCACGATTATGATGCCGGCGGTAGCCGGCCTTTCCGCTGCGGTGGAACCGCCAATGAAAGGCATGGAGAGACATGTTCCAGGGTGCCCATTGTGGGCCCCCAATGTGTTGGGGGAGTGTGGGTGCACTGGGAGGTCCCCATGGTACCCCCTACATGTCCCTGTACCAGGTGGCAGGCAGTGTGCAGTGCCTGCCACGCAGTGCAGTGACAAGCATGATATGCTCCTTTTCACACCGCAGCGGTGCTGCTGGCAGCAGCAACCGCCGCAATGTTAATCGCCAGAATCCGACCGCCGTGGTAGGATTTCGACTGCGGAGCATACTAATTGGACCAGCGCTTATGCCGTGGTCCTTGCAGGCGGTACCCACCAGGTACCTCCAGAATGCGCCAGGGAGGCGCGTTGCAGAGAGGTGTTCAGAGGTTACGCCCCTTTTTACACCTCTCTGCAGCACAGCTCTGTGGCGCTTACTGGAGGTACCTCGTGGGCTAATTGGACCCCAGGGACCCTCAGGATTCAAGGGGACTTAATCTCCCAACTTAAAACGCACCATGGGACGCTTTTTCACAGTGGTGAAGGGAGGGGGCGGGGCCTGAGGTGACATGTGTGCAAACACGCCCTGTGGCGCGTTTAAAGTTGAGGAATTAATTCCCTTTCAATCCTGTGGGCCCATGGGGGCAGCTAGCCCACCAGGTACTTCCAGGACGTGCCACTGCGCTGCGTTACAGAGAGATGGTCCAGGCCAAGCCCCTTTTTTTACCTCTCTGCAACGCAGCTCTGTGGCGCTTACTGGAGGTATGTGGTAGGCTAGTTGGCCCCCAGGGGCCCTCAGGATTGAAGGAGACTGTATCCCTCAACTTAAAATGCACCACAGGACGCGTTTGCACAGTGGTGGAGGGAGTGAGCGGGGCCTGAGGTGCCATGTGTGCAAACATGCCCTGTGGCGCATTTAAAGTTGGGGAATTAATTCCCTTTCAATCCTGAGGGCCCCTGTGGGCAACTAGCCCACCAGGTGCTTCCAGTAAGTGCCACTGCGCTGCGCTGCAGAGAAGTGGTCCAGGACATGCCCCTTTTTACACCTCTCTGCAACGCAGCTCTGTGGCGCTTACTGGAGGTACCCGGTGGGCTAGTTGGACCCCAGGGACCCTTAGGACTCAAGAGGACTTAATCCCCCAACTTAAAATGCACCACGGGGTGCGTTTGCACAGTGGTGAAGGGAGGGGGTGGGGTCTGAGGTGACATGTGTGCAAACACACCCTGTGGTGTGTTTTAAGTTGGGTAATTAATTCCTCTTCAATCCTGAGGGTCCCTGGGGGCCAACAACCCCACCAGGTACCTCCAGTAAGCGCCACTGCACTGCAGTGCAGAGAGGTGGCCCAGGCCTCGCCCCTTTTTACGCCTATCTGCAACGCAGCTCTGTGGCGCTTACTGGAGGTACCTGGTTGGCCAGTTGGACCCCAGGGACCGTCAGGATTTAAGGGTACGTAATCTCCCAACTTAAAACGGCCACAGGGCGTGTTTGCACACATGTCACTTCAGGCCCCCCTCCCTTCACCACTGTGCCAACATGCCCCGTAGCACGTTTTAAGAGGTAGTTTTAATCCACCTGCCCTATTATGTACTAGGGCCTGACAGAGGAGGTCATGCTAATCACAGGGGTACCCCAACGCATAGTGTTCCCTAGTGTATGGAGGTGTTTTCACTGTATTCGAAGTGTCTTTTAGCATAGCACTGGCTCTAGGCCGGGTTAGTCAGAGGCAGTTACCACCAGTACCCATCTGAAAAAGTTGTAGTCACAGGATGATTTTGCAACAAGGCATCTTTCTGCTCCTCTGTTGGTTCTTTCAGCACATGTCTTGCTTCTTCCTGTACTTTTCTTCGTCTTTGTGGACTTCTGTTTCTTTTTTCTGCATTTCTTTTGCTTCTTTCTGTGTGTTTTTTCTTCTTTCTTCACATGTCCTACCTCTGTAGGCATAGTTAGAAACTAGCATTTAAAAAACCTTTGAAATTCACTTAAAAAAACATAGGTTTCAGGCACGTTATAGTTAGAAATTAGCATTTAATAAACCTTTGAAATTCACTGAAAAACCATAGGTTTCAGGCACGTTATAGTTAGAAATTAGCATTTAGAAAACCTTGGAAATTCACTGAAAAAACCATAGGTTTTAGGGAAAGTTATAGTTAGTTGGACATTTCACTCGTACAAAACCATAGAAATTCCCCCGTTATAGTTAGTACAGCTAACTATAACTCGCCCCCCGCAATGCACTGCTGATGACGTCACATATTACATCACTCATGACATGGTCAGTGACATCACTGATGACATCACTGATGACATCTCAAATGACATTACTGATGACATCATCCTGTGACTGTGTGTTTCTGTAAAGTTTAAATATGTTTAATATATATAGTGAAAGGCGTATTGAAGAATGAGTGGGTGTATAGTTGTCTGAATGGATGATTTAGTAGGTGTGTGAATGACTCTATAATTGAGTGGTTAAATGTATCTTACTGAATGCATGGATTAGTGATTAAACTGTGTGAATGTCTGTCTGTTGGTGTCTAAGCGGCTGCATGGGTTTGCGAATAGCTACATGGGTGTCTATATGGGTTATTGATTGGTTGTCAGAGTATCTGTATGGGTGCCTGAGTGTTTGTGTGGGTGGGGTGTGTGAGTGGGTGATTCACTGGGTGCATGGATTCAAGAGTGCATCTGTGATGGACTGTATGGGTGGGTGAGTGTGTGTATAGGTGTGTTGGTGAGTGAATGTATATCTCAGTGGTACATGTGTGAGTAACTACATATGTGAAAGGCAGTATATATGTGTGTTGGAGTATATAAATGGCTATAAGTGAGAGTATGTGATTCTGAGAGTGGCTGCATTGATGGGTGTGCGCTTGTATCAGAGATTGTATAAGAGCGTAAGAATTTGCTAGATTTGTATGAGTTATTTGAGCTGATGTGTGTATAACTGTATAGGTGAGTAAATGGCAGTGTGATTAATTATTTGCATGACTGACTAGTCATGTGAGTACCTCTATGGATGTGTGGTGGTGTGTGAGTGTCTATATAGGTGTATGAGTGCATATGATAGTCCTGTACTGAGTGACCATAAGTATGAGTGACTGTACGGGTGAGTGAGTGGATGTGTGTGTAGGTGAGTAGGTATGTAGTTATTGGTGATGGAGTGTCTATGGTTTTGAGAATGGCAGTCTGTAATTTAGAGTGGGTGTATCAAAGGTTATATTAGGGTTTGAGAAGATGCATGTAATTATCACATGGATGATGTCATCATGGATGTCATCAGTGATGTCATTTGAGATGTCGTCAGTGATGTCACTGACCATGCCATGAGTGATGTAATATGTGACGTCATCAGCAGTGCATTGCGGGGGCGCGAGTTATAGTTAGCTGTACTAACTATAATGGGGGATTTTCTATGGTTTTGTACGAGTGAAATGTCCAACTAACTATAACTTTCCCTAAAACCTATGGTTTTTTCAGTGAATATATATATTCGTATATATATGTACAACAAAAGGAAAAACTACTTCTGTGCTACATGGGAAAAACTATCTGGAAACTAAACCCATTGGAAATGTAGTAATTACAACTCTGATTCTTGCTATGGGAGAGCCACAACAATAGAAACAAATGTAGTTAATGTCAGGAAACACAACCATCGCTCCAACATGACAGAAATAGAGGTTAGAGATGCTCTAGAAACAATAGGAGAGGCAAGCACCAGCTCCCAACAGACCAGTACCCACATACTAAAAAACATATTAACTAGAGTCCCTGAACATGTCACAGGACAGCTACCATCCATCCCAACTCTAATTAGAATAATAGCCAGAACTAAAAGAGCAACTGCTCAAATACCACCCACACCCCAAACTTTTGCTGAAATAGAAGTTTTACCAGAATACACGATCACCCACAAAGATGAGAAATTCATTGTTCATGACAATAACAGTCAAGAAAAATTAATGATTATCTTTGCCACCAACAACAACGTAGAAAAACAAAAAAACTGCAAAATGTGGATGATGGATGTCACATTCAATGTTTGCCCCAAACGTTTTTACCAACTATATACCATCCACAGTGAATAAGAAGACACTAACATCCCCTTTTTATACACAATACTCCCTAATAAGCAAAATACCACCTACATAGAGCTCATTACAATAATAAAACAACACACAGACAACTACTTTCCACAAAAAAGAATAATTGACTTTGAACAAGCAATGATTCAATAAATTTAAAAACGATACCCACACACTGCAATACAAGGTTGGTACTATCAATTCAACTGAAGTATCTGTAGACATCTCCAAAAATCTACTCTAAGGGCATCATTAGGATGGCGGGCGGACTTTGCCCGCCCGCCATCCTGAAGTAAAAAGGGACCACCCACCATAAGTGTGGCGGTCCCGTAGGGATGATTAGGATGTGCCCACCACACTGGCGGGCGCATCCTGCATTTTTAACATTGCGGCGGCGGTGCTTTCAGCATCACCCGCCGCAATGCCAAAAATGCATGTTGTGCATTTGCATGCACAATATGGCAGGCACCATGCGGTGCCTGCTGCATTGTGCATGCAAATGCAGGGGGGTGCCCTATGTGCACCCCCCACACCTCCAACTTCCTGGGGGCCCATGAACCCTGCATGCCTTTCCGTGGCGGCAACGCTGCCATGGAAAGGCTGCTACCCGCTTGCATACAAATATGGATGGCGGTGTCTAGCAGACATCACTACCATATTAAACCCTTTTCTGCCCGGTCGACTCGTTGACCGGGTGGAAAAGCGCCGGACGGTCTTTCCTTCCGCCGCGGTACCCCCACCATACTGATATGGCAGGGAGGAAATGGAAGGCAGGTGGGGGATTACATCAGGTGGATCGCCACCGCCATGCATGTAGTGGCGATCCGCCCGACATACTAATGGACCCCAAACTATAGATTACGCCACCATAGCCACTTTGCCTATCAAATAAAAAAACTCATAGCCCTGACCTATGTACCAACAACTAAAGTAGCCAACCATTATAACAAACTACTTAAAATCCCTTTCTACCGAGCAAACAAAACAAAACTAACTCCATTCCTAGACTAGTTTGAAGGCACTTGGGTGAGAAGGCTACATAGGTCAGCGCACCATAGACAACAAAAGTTTTAAATTCCCTGGTGGAATGTTTACGATAGCACTTTAGCTCAAAAAGCTAAAACTAACAACGCAGTGGAAGGATGGCACAATGCCTTCGAAGCCACAACAAGAAGAGGACAACCAACCTTACACAAATTATTAGAATCCATTAAAAAAAGAACAAAGCTATCAAGAGCTAAGACTAGAGCAATCCCTAACTAAAATAGGCCCTAAACTAAGTAAACAAACAAAAACAATGTATGAATACCTACAACATAAAACACCAAAGAGCTAGAATACCTAAACATGATTGCTAAATCAACACCATAAACAAAAAACTAAAAACAACCCTAAACATCATAACAACTTTTAAATAACAAAACATTTAAACAACAGAATTCTACTTTCTTTTAAATTAATAATTATATTTATGTCATTTAAAAATTAAAAACATACATATACATATGTGACATAATATAATTATTTTATCAAAAAAACAAATATAACCAAAAACATTTCCCACCCTTAATAATAAAAAATAACTTACAGTTATGTTGCAGTAGAGCGTCCTTGAAAACGAATAAATACATTGTAGATAAACCAAAATACGAATCCATTGAAAAAGAAAGCCCCCAAAAAACTGCAGCTATTCAACAGTCGAAAAAAGGTTCCAACAACGCAATTCTCTCAATAAAGTAGCACTGAAAATCCCGGCAAGTAGCTTAAAAAAACCCCACAAAAATAGAACTGAAGAAAAAAGGCTCCAATGACACAATCCTCTCCATAACAAATCCCTCAAAAACCCGAAAAACAGCTTAAAAAAACGCTCCAACAAACCCAAAAAATAAAATAAAAAGTAAAAAATGGACTTGGATCTAAGAAAAAAATATATACTTTTAAAACAAATAAAGGTGTCCTCAGCAACATCCGTCCATGAAACAGAAAATCTGTAAATAAAAAAAACAACACCCTCCCACAATAACATATAAAAACCCACAAACATTAATATTAACACTAAATACAACATCAACATTTTTAAACAACACATAACTAACACTATATAACACTCTACTTCTATCAAACACTTCGTTAAACACATAAAACACTAAACTACGAAAACAACATATAGCTACACCAAAATCAAATAATTAACAACCTAACAAATCTAACTACACTACTACTACATTGAACCTACCCTAAAGCTACTTTAAATGTAAAATAAATTAAACTTACTTTAACCAATAAAACACAGCTCCCAACCGTGAGGTTCCATCTTACAAAATGGGCTAAAAACGAAACATATAGACAGAAAAGTGAGAAAAAGGGAAAAAATGGCTGTGTAATAAAAATGAAAAATAGACTAACTCCCTATAAACAAGAATGGTGAATTTTTTAAAAAATCCCCCAAAAATACATTTATGTTTTTATTTATTGTAAAAAAAAAATCAATTATTCAAAAAATTGAAAAATATACATTAAATATTGTTTGATCCCAAAACAAAAAAATATAATATTTAATATATATTAAAATGTAGGTTTGTTTCATGTACTTACCTTCATAATATAAAATTACAATAAAACTATTGTAAATGTGCAACCAATATAACAACGTTTTACAAAACAAAATATATAAAAATATATATTTTTTAATAATTGTACATTATTTGATCATATTGAATATTATTATTTTTATGATAATATTTAATATATTAAATAATAATAAAAATGTACAAAATATAAATTTGTAAAATGCATATTATATAATTTTACTACACAAATAAAATGATATAAAATGTATTTAAAAAATGTGAAAAGAAATGTTCTAAAAAGTTTACTTTTTCTCATAAAAAATGTTAAAAAATAATGGAAATGATTAAAATAAAGAAATTAAAAATATATTTACTTTACTATTTCATGACTATACTTTACAAAATATATCATTTTTCAAAACTGTTAAAAACAATGGGGTCCATTAGGATGGCGGGTGGACTTCAGTCTTCCCGCCACCCTAGCGGTGCTGGGTCCGGCCGCCAGTGGTGCGGCAGTCCCAGACCACCAAATTAGGATGCAACTGCCGCCTTGGTGGTCTCATCCCGCATATACAACATTGTGGCGGGCGGTGCTGTGAGCAGCACCCGCCACAATGTTGTAAATGCATGTTATGCATTGGCATGCACAACGTAACAGGCACCGTGCGGTGCCTGCCACCTTGTGTATGCCAATGTAGGGGGGTACCATGGGTACCCCCAAGTGCAGCCTCCCACCCCCCACCACCCAGGGGGCCCACAATGGGCCCCCAAAGCGATTCCCATATGCCTTTCCATGGCGGAGTCTCCGCCATGGAAAGGCATGCAGGCACTGCCACCATATTGTGGGCCTTTTCCGCTCAGTAGGCAAGCATGACGATTGCCTACCGGTGGAAAATCAGCGGACAGTCTTTCCGTCCACCGCAGTACCTCCCCGCCTTGCTAATGTGGCGGGGTAACAGGCCGTACGGCAGGGTGTTTTGGCGGGTGGATCGGCACCGCCGGTCGGGCAGTGGCAATCCGCCCGCCATGCTAATGACCCCCAATGTATTTAATTTGACTAATATACATGAAAAATATATGTTAAAAATATATTGTACTTTATAATAAATTCTGAATAATAAGATATCTGAATCATATTTTATTGCTGTCAAAAATTGTATACCAAACAAACAAAAAAACAATGTAATTGTGAACAAAAAAATATGTTTTTGCAAATAAAAACATTAACAATAAAAACTAACATACATATCCTTTTTATTTGAATGTACATCTAAACTCTCTAAAAAACTACATAATGAACAATAAAAAAATATATATTCCTAACTCCAAAACCAACTAAACTCAGAGCAAATGCTTGATAATAAACCACAATAAATTACTTTTCCTACTTCAAAACCAAACAAACTCAAAGAAAGTTCTGAATAATAAACCATAATAAATTACAATTCCAACTCTAAAACCAAATAAACTCAAGGAAAGTGCTGGATAATAAACCATAATAAATTACTATTCCAACTCCAAAACACAATAAATTCAGGGAAAGTGATGGATAATAAACCATAACAAATTACTATTCCAACTCTAAAACAAAATAATAATCAAGGAAAGAGCTGGATAATGAACCATAAGAAATTACGATGCCAACTCCAAACCAACTAAACTCAGGGAAAGTGCTGGATAATAAACCATATTAAATTACTAATCAAACTTCAAAACCAAATAAACTCAAAGAAAGTGTCGGATAACAAACCTTAATAAATTACTATTCCTAAATCCATATTGTAGAAATGACAAAAATGTAAAAAGATAACATATTTCAAAACTTAACAAAAAATATTTTTTATTTTTTTTATAAAAATCTAACATTTTAACAAAACCTTTCAGACATTGGTTACATTTTTTACATAAAAATACAAAAAATAGGAAACAGAATTATTAAGGGGCCGATTCCGATCTCGGTCGGAAGGGCACCAAATCGGGTTCGGCCGGAAAAACTACGAGCCTACGCGTGTTTTCCGGCCGACTCGTACAGCTGTGCGAGCGAGCAAGTATGATGCGAGCTACATGAAATTCACCGACCGAGTCGTTTCCGGGTCCGAACCGCTCCGTATGTCCCGGTCGGAAACTAACCGTGGCGTGCAATGGATGCGATTTACAACCAAGCCAGTACAATGCACGCGTCGGACAGCCTGTGCGAGCCGGAGTGTCCAGCTCGTAAAAGCTCCCGGAGTCGGACTTTGGGGGTTCGCGTCAGACCCCCTGACACCCGCAGCCCTACGACTCGGACACAGGGGGAGACCTATGGGTCTCCCCAACACAGGCATGTACGGTGCTGGTGGCACCGACGCCCACCCACTGTAGGGAGCGCACCTGTTCGAGTCGTACCCATTCAGTCAATGGGAGCCCATGTATGCGTTGTACGACCGGTTCCCATTGACTTCAATGGGAGTCCGACCGAACCGAGTCCGACAGCATACGTGCGCATCGTACTCGCTCGGTCGGACTGTAGGGGTCTGGCTGGGTCGGAAAACACTCAGGATCCGACTCTGTCGGAGTGCTTTCTGACCCAGATCGGAATCAATCCCTAAATAATATATTAATAATAAATTCTAAATAACATTTTTTAAATTTGAAATAATATAGTAATAAAAATTGAGACACCCCTTGTCAAAATGTTTTTAAATATAAATATTACATTCTTAATAACAATTACAAATTAAACAAATCTAAACTTAAAATTTTCCAAACTTTAATTAAACTAAAAAAAATAAAACAATAAAAATAAAATAATATATAAAAATAATAAACAATAATATTTCTCTTTTTTTATTTTAAATTTTTTTTATAGAATATTTTTCAGAATTTACACCAAAATATTAACCCTGAAATAAACATTCAAAATATTTGAACATTTCAAATTTATAAATATTTTTAAATTATTTATATATTTCAATTATATTTTAATTAACATTTATTTGTAACCAACATTCTTAAATTAATCCCCAACCTTATCCCCTATGAACCCAACAGCCTACACCTACATTTTTACATGAAATTGAAAAAATACAATGAATTTAAAATAAATATTTTTAAGTTACTCTCCACCCTTCTCCCCTATAAACCCAACATCCCATTCCTAAAAATAAATTAAAATACAATAAACACAAACATTTTCACCCCAAAAAAGATTTAAAAAAATAAAATAACTACTACCAGATTAATAGAAAAATAAATATTAAAAAAACATAAAAACAGTCGATATTATTTACAACAATAAATTTTCAATCGATATTTACAAATTTGATATTTGTACATGACACAAAAATCGATATTTTAAACAACGAAAAAACTTACCTCAATATTATCCACCATCGAAATTCTTGACTCGATATTCATGCAATTTCGATATTTCAACGTCGATATTCTGTCTCTGCAACCCGTACGATATGTAGCAGATATGAATCCTGATTATCCAATATGAATCCTCTCAGTTCATCCATCAGCTGAGCTCTCTAAACAGGATTAGAAAGGAGTGACCGATTAAAGGTGAAACAACGCCCTTCCGGAGTAATACAGGGTAACTGCATTGTTAACAAGACAGGATTATGGTCCGAGGTGATCTTAGGGCATACCTCCATATGAACACACACAACTGTTGGGGCAGAAAGATTATATCTATTTTGGAGTATTGTCTGTGAGGCATGGAGTAGTATGTGTAATCTGGACTCGCAGGGTCTTCCATGTGTCTACTTAGCCAAACACTTATATTATCTCAAAGATGGAGGCCCTTGTTTTATCCATACAGGGATGAGCCTAATGGTTAGTGGCGTTGATAGAACAATTATGGACACAATTAAAATCACCCCCTTATAACAAATCTCCTGGCCACTCCAAAAGACTCAGGTTTAGCTGGGCAAACAGCCCAGGATCCTCACTATTCTGGGGGTATACAGAACAGATAGTTAAAACCCCAGTGAAAAGCAGTAGCTGAGCAATCATCCATCTGCCTCCGGAATCGTAGGCGGTTCCAAGAAGCAAGAATATCCTCTTTAACCTTCATAGGGATATTAAGATTAGCCAAATTCCAAAACATTAGCTTGAGTTGAGTCATAATACATGTTTAGAACCAGGAAAACCAGTTTCTGCTATATATGAGAAACAATCAAGCATGTCACTGAGAAGCCAAAAAGAACTATGGCGATTCTAACTCAATTTCCCATACTGCCACTGTGACAAACCGACCCAAACATCACCAAAATTATTACCAAATGCCAACATCTACAAAAACACCCCCCCACCTGGTAGGGAAAAAAATCATCCCACCCCTTTGGTCTGTCAGATGCCCCAGACAGCCACAGTGTGCTTACCCTTCCTCCATTCTACCCACTGCCAACCACTACCATAATAGAAACATTTAAACAATAAAAAAGAGACACATACAAAAGAAACAAACACTAGCAATAAGTGCCATAAGCAATATTATGCATCAAATATCACGCAACCCACTAATTCATGAAAATAAACACATTTTTGCCCAGCCAGATACAGTTGGTAGAAAACTTGCTCTCAATTTCTATTAGTCTTGCCATTTGTTGAGGAACCTAACTGTCTCTCCTTCAGAGTGACAGAACAGCATTTGATCACCTCTCATAATCTTCAGCCTAGCAGGTTCCTGGAGGAAAACTTGAGCAACCACAGCTCCTATAGGATCAATTAGTTGTCCGAGCTTCCGTCGGCGATCCATAGTCATTATACATGAGTCCGACCTCACAAAAAAGGATTGGTGCTAATAATCTAGCCTTTAAATATATTGCTTGTCCCAGATGATGGGCATGTTGAATTTGAGAATCCATGTCCCAGTCTGACAGATCTGACTAGGTTTGTGTAAACAGCGAAACTATGAACTGCTGAGGGTCATCTCCCTCCTTTCCTTCCGGGTCAGTTCTCAAGATCTTCAACCTTAGATTGGACCAAGGGGAAATGTACCTTATGACCCCTAATGGCCTGCACCGAAGCCGATCCAACCTCTTCTGTGCCTCTGACTCTTTGCTTTAACTCTGTGATCTGGTAAGTATGGAGACCTTCCCGGCTATCACTGCCAATGATTGCTGCAGCTCGAGATTATTGGAGTGCACCTGTGCATAATGTTGGAGTGCCTCAGTGCGCTAAACTTGCATCAGATTAATTATTCTCGATAGGGTAGGTTCTGGTTCCATAACTGGGGCTGGAACTGCCCCTATTGGGATAGTAGTGGATGCACTGGAACCCCCAATCAGAGCATCTGCCAGGCCTGTAGTATATAAAGGAGGGTCCAAGCTAGCAGTTATCAGATTTACTGAGCTGGTAGTTGTGCTGAGAATCTCCACTGAAGGGCCTGCCCCCAGCTCTCCAGAATATTGTTAGCTGAGCTTAACCCCACTTGCAAGACAATTCGGCACAATGAAACCAAGACATAGAAATCTGGGCTTCATAACTGTACTAGACTGCACTGTCCAGCACATTTAATTCTCCTGTCACAAGTCTTCAAAAAATAATTCAGAAACACTTTGGTGCCGATCACGATCCGGTAAAAAATTTCCCCGTGCGACTTGTATCGGGTCTTTTTACCGTACGAATCGTACAAGTGCCGTACGAACTGGCAATCACGATTCGCATGGTAAAAAGTCCATACGAACCGCACTGGGAATCATTCCCCACACGTCCTCGGGTCGGAAAATGTGTCCGACACGTCCTCGGACGATTTACCTTACAAACGTGAAAATCCAAGTCCGACCGAGGAATCACGATCCATCCCGTGCGTCCGAGCGTACAACCGTATGGAAAAAACACCGTCCGCACCGAACACCTATAGCAACCATGGAGACATGTGCCCGCATACGCGCCCAACACTCCCCCCAGCCCCCGTACGTCCGACATGTACCCCCCGTATATGTATACCCCCACCCGTCTAGGTACACCCCAGTACGTTCCAGTCGTACCCCCACCCCAGTACGTGTCGTACCACCGTCAATGTACACCCCCCCACCCCTGTACGTGTCGTACCACCGTCTATGTACACCCCAGTACGTTCCAGTCGCACCCCCACCCCAGTACGTGTCGTACCCCCGTGTACCTACACCCCAGTACGTTCGAGCCCCACCCCCACCCCAGTACGTGTCATAGCCCCGTCTACCCACACCCCAGTACGTTCCAGTCGTACCCCCACCCCAGTACGTGTCATACCCCCGTGTACCTACACCCCAGTACGTTCCAGTCGTACCCCCACCCCAGTACGTGTCATACCCCCCGTGTACCTACACCCCAGTACGTTCGAGTCCTACCCCCACCCCTGTACGTGTCGTACCACCGTCAATGTACACCCCCCCACCCCTGTACGTGTCGTACCACCGTCTATGTACACCCCAGTACGTTCCAGTCGTACCCCCACCCCAGTACGTGTCGTACCACCGTGAACCTACACCCCAGTACGTTCGAGCCCCACCCCCACCCCAGTACGTGTCATACCCCCCGTGTACCTACACCCCAGTACGTTCCAGTCGTACCCCCACCCCTGGACGTGTCGTACCACCGTGAACCTACACCCCAGTACGTTCGAGTCCTACCCCCACCCCAGTACGTGTCGTACCACCGTCAATGTACACCCCCCCACCCCTGTACGTGTCGTACCACCGTCAATGTACACCCCCCCACCCCTGTACGTTTCGTACCACCGTCTATGTACACCCCAGTACGTTCCAGTCGTACCCCCACCCCAGTACGTGTCGTACCACCGTGAACCTACACCCCAGTACGGTCGAGCCCCACCCCCACCCCAGTACGTGTCATACCCCCCGTGTACCTACACCCCAGTACGTTCCAGTCGTACCCCCACCCCAGTACGTGTCGTACCACCGTGAACCTACACCCCAGTACGTTCGAGCCCCACCCCCACCCCAGTACGTGTCATACCCCCGTGTACCTACACCCCAGTACGTTCCAGTCGTACCCCCACCCCAGTACGTGTCGTACCACCGTCAATGTACACCCCCCCACCCCTGTACGTGTCGTACCACCGTCAATGTACACCCCCCCACCCCTGTACGTGTCGTACCACCGTCTATGTACACCCCAGTACGTTCCAGTCGTACCCCCACCCCAGTACGTGTCGTACCACCGTGAACCTACACCCCAGTACGTTCGAGCCCCACCCCCACCCCAGTACGTGTCATACCCCCCGTGTACCTACACCCCAGTACGTTCCAGTCGTACCCCCACCCCAGTACGTGTCGTACCACCGTGAACCTACACCCCAGTACGTTCGAGCCCCACCCCCACCCCAGTACGTGTCATACCCCCGTGTACCTACACCCCAGTACGTTCCAGTCGTACCCCCACCCCAGTACGTGTCGTACCACCGTCAATGTACACCCCCCCACCCCTGTACGTGTCGTACCACAGTCAATGTACACCCCCCCACCCCTGTACGTGTCGTACCACCGTCTATGTACACCCCAGTACGTTCCAGTCGTACCCCCACCCCAGTACGTGTCGTACCACCGTGAACCTACACCCCAGTACGTTCGAGCCCCACCCCCACCCCAGTACGTGTCATACCCCCGTGTACCTACACCCCAGTACGTTCCAGTCGTACCCCCACCCCAGTACGTGTCGTACCAACGTCAATGTACACCCCCCACCCCTGTACGTGTCGTACCACCGTCCATGTACACCCCAGTAGTTCCTGGCGCACCCCCAACACAACCTCCTAAGTACGGAGCGCACCCCATGCCCCAACATCACAACCGCATGTACGAGTCGTACAAAGCCACACACAAGGACATAATCGTACAACCAAATGGCCCATGTACACACCGTACACACGCTCAAAACGCACGTACACAACCAGGACAAAACAAAACAACACAAGAATACACCATTCGAAAGGCACAAAGCCACTAAACATGGCCAACAACCACTAAAATAACACAATCACTGACCTGCAACTGCCAAAAACAAACAGAGGCCCAATACACCACCACACACCCACCCAAAATTCAAACACTGCCACACCCACCCATGGACCAATAAAAAGGGCCCACATACACAAACCATGAGCCTTTGCAACAGACTCACTGCTGCCAGACACCACAGAACCAGACTACAAGCTACACCACACCTTACACTTGCACACCTTCACACGACCACCCTCACAAACACCCTCTCATCACATTCACACACACACACAACCATCCACACCCCCCCCAACATCCACACACCCCCCACACCCACACCATCCCCACCCACACCCCTCACCATGCCCACTACCAAGAATCCAAAGTTCAGTCACCGAGAGTTGGAGGTCCTTGTTGATCAAATCCTCAGAGTCGAGCCACAGATCTTTGGAACATTGGTCAGAAGCACCAGCCAGGCAGCCAAAACAGCCATGTGGCAGACCATCGTCGATGCTGTGAATGCCGTTGCAGACACCAGGAGGACCAAGCAGGATTGCCAGAACAGGTGGTACGATCTGCGGAGGAGGGTCAGAGCCAAGAGGCAGGAGGAACACGACCAGGCCACCGGAGGAGGGCCCTCCCGCAGAGCCGTACAGTACCATCCCTGGGAGGAGAGGGTGATGGCCATACTGCCGGTGGAGGCAGTTGAAGGAGTAGAAGGACTCCGAGACCCGGGTGAGTACACAAACAACGCACCTCACATGGGGGGAACTGCAACCACAACCAAAATTACTAACAGGCACGCAACCACCACAAGCCATCGCATGACTCAACCACACTCCATGAGCAGGCACATGCCACTGCTGCCACCATGCCCCATGCACCCAGCTGGACAATGTCAAGTCACAGGCCACAGAAGACAACAACACATGACACGGTAACCCGGATGGCGGGAGGCTGGGCACCAAAAATCACATAGTGCGACTCCAAAGCAGACAACAATGCCCTCTGCCCATATGGCCTAGGTCACAGCCAGACAAACAGTGTGTCCCAACACAGGAATGACTTGCCAGCAAATGGCGGACGCCTTGCATCAACACATGGGGGTGAAGGCACTGTTTTGCACATGACAGCAGCTAATGAACAGCCAACATTGTGAAAGAGTGGCAGCACACACCACCACAGCAGCAGCGCACAGACACACAGCAGACAAAATGGGTGCCTGGAGATCAGAAACAAACTCACATCAACAGGCCAAGGGCCACTCAAAGATCTGCTAACAGTGTGTGCCCAGGAAGCTGGGCCAAGGTGACAGAGGGTGACACACGGAGGGAGGGAGAGGGGGACACAGAGGGAGGGAGAGGGGGACTGAGAGGGAGGGAGACGGACAGAGGGAGGAGGCTGACACACGGAGGGAGGGAGGAGGCTGACACACAGAGGGAGGGAGAGGGGGACAGAGAGGGAGGGAGAGGGGGACAGAGAGGGAGGGAGGCACAGGAAGACGGACAGAGGGAGGAGGCTGACACACAGAGGGAGGGAGAGGGGGACAGAGAGGGAGGGAGAGGGGGACAGAGAGGGAGGGAGACACAGGAAGACGGACAGAGGGAGGAGGCTGACACACAGAGGGAGGGAGAGGGGGACAGAGAGGGAGGGAGAGGGGGACAGAGAGGGAGGGAGAGGGGGACAGAGAGGGAGGGAGAGGGGGACAGAGAGGGAGGGAGAGGGGGACAGAGAAGGAGGGAGACACAGGGAGAGCAAATCAGTCCTTTGGTGTGTGGGAATGTCTGCTCGTCAGCAGGTGGACTGTGTGCATGTAGACAAGGGTGGCCAGTGCCAGAACCCCCCCTCTTCATCATGGCAAAACGCAGGGCCATGTCACAACCTGTACACGAGCACAAGGACAGCTACCTGCATCATATAAGTGTGTGGATCCACTCCATGTGCACATGTACAGTGCTACAAGGAAGGCGCAAATGCATGGCTCGCCACACCTGCACACTCCACTGCTGACTGCAGTCACACTTGACGCAGCAAGTAAGACTGTGCCACACATAGTTAAAGGGGCCAAATTGGTGCCCAAGGGACACACCCATGCACAAGTGCACTGTGAGTGGAATGCAAGACAGATCCTAATTCCAAGAGGAAATGTGCCAACTTTGAAACGGATGAAACATGGATGTTGCATGGACCAAAATTAACATTTTCTCTCTCACACACAGGTCAACGTCGTGCTGCACCCCCCAACACTGGGGGGGAACACTCACAGGACCCGGATCTGCAGGAGACCGATCCCACCGGCAGCGACCACTCTCACCACTCTGCGGACGACCCCGACCGACCTGGCCCCTCTGGTGTCCAACCACCTGCAGCACCTGCGTCAGGTACAACCGTGCCAACCACCACCCCCACTCCTGCCACATCCCAGGAGACACCCAGGATCCCTGCCCCAACACCACAATGCAGCCAGGCTCGCCAGGAGGGACACGGTGTCCCGGGCACCCAGGAGGAGGCAGGCGACAACGCCAATGCCACCCCTCAGGGGTCCCGGAGACCCGATGTGCCCACAAGTGCAGGCCAGACGCAAGTGGGCAGGGGTGGTGGGAGTGGAGGACGGCGGAGGCGCGAGCCTGACCAGTTGGCTGGGGATCCGGTATTTTCCCATGTCCGTAACATCCTGGACTCATACCGGCAGGACACCACGGGCATGGCCCAGGTTGTGTCCGTCCTCGAGGGGATCAAGGTCCAGCAGGCCCAGCAACATGCGGAGCTAATAGCCTGTCTACTGGTACACCAACGGAGGATGGAGGACAGACAGGCTGAGCAAGTGACGGCGTTCCAGGGGATTCACGCTACACTCCGTCGGATGGCCGACACCATGGCCGACCCTCCCTGTGCCAGAAGGCGGAGAACATCACCACCCACAGGGAGGGATCAGGAGGAGGAGGAGGAAACATCCGACGGAGCATCCCAGACGTCGTCACGGCCTGCTGCTGAGGTTCCCCGCAGGAAGCCGGGTCGTCCACGGAAAGGACCGTGAGGGTGGCTGCTACATCACCATCTCCCAGGACACCTGGCCTGGCACCTGGCCCACTGGAGCAACAGCATCACAGCATCAAGAGACATTCTCTGCCACATGGCCCTGCTGGTCACTGGCTGACCAATGTTGACAAAGACTGTGGCATGGACTCTGAGGATTTCCAATGGCAAGGAAACCAACTCCCCTACTGAACTTTGGATTCCCTAATCCCGGAAAGCCCCTCACTTTGTCCCCCCCCCCCAATAATAAATCACACTATTAAGAGTAGATGCCTGCTGGTAGCATTATTACCTAACATGTGTCTTGTACAGTCTAAACATGCCTGAGTCATCTGTTCACTTCAACCATCCACACCCTGGGGCCTGAGTCTGGCACAGGACACATGGGTCACAGTTTATTAGGCAAGACAGACATGGAGCACCATACACACCCGTGATGGGCAGAACCAGCTGAGGGGGTGGCCGAACAACCGTGCTGACAGACACATTGAGTACAGCAACAGTCATGCGCAGAGGTCAGGGATCCTGGCCAGTGTCCTGGGGGGCACCCAGGTATGTGTAGACAGGTGGCAGAACCATGTCCTGCAAGCTTGAGTCCGGTGGATGCAGAGAATGGGGTCATGGACAACGTTGGATGCATGGGGATGGCACATGTCACAATACCCACACAGTCATGGACATCATGCCCAATACACATTGACACATAGCCACAATCAGGGAATACCATGCCAGACATGCAGGATGCACCGTGCCAACACACCAGCATTGACTGAGAAGAGGCACCTTGGAGGCATAGGGACACCTTTATTAGTCATGTTTTTAGGATTGCAGAGGCAACTTGAAGTACACATGAACACATCATGTGGAGTAACATGTGGGTCCAACACTGGCACCCCCCTTCTGCAGCACAAATGCGTGATAGCCATGGAACTGGCACACAAGTGTCGGCTAACAGCTAAATACCCACAGCTGCACACGGAGAGCCTGACATACACCATAGATCCGCTGATGTGGAAGTCCCACGCCATGTCAAGACAATGTTAACCGTATGTGTCCTAGGGCAGTGTCACACACATTGATGCCATCATCACAATCCACTATCCCATCACTGATGACTGACAACCAGGCAGCCCATCTATTCAGGTGTACCCAGCTGCATGTCGTGTCCCATGGGGATGCCACATGTCTGCAGAGGAACCAAACCCCGACCGGGGCAGTGTGCACACATCGTGAACAACTGCCACACCCAATACACCCCAGATGCATCCCTTACCCCATGGAGACTTCCAAACGTGTCCGTGCCTGTAACGCTGAGTCAGCCCACGATGTCATGTCCATGAGGAATAGCAGTGCCACAACAATGCAACCAGCAAACGGCATGCGCAGGTACCTGGGGAAGAGAGACACACAAGAAGTCAGCCACAAAAAGCACAGCCACTTGCATGTGCATTTACTCGACACATGTATGGATGACAAAATGCTAGGTCACAATTATGACTGGGGAAATACTACCATCACTGCCACCATCACTCCAGTGACACACCCACACACACCTCTGACCCACGTGCCATACATGCAGGTGGAGACACACATCACAACGCATGCCACACGGGGACCAATGCGTGCACACTCAGACACTGGTACTCACCACTAAGCAAAGAAGTCGCGTATGAGCCGAGTCCGGATGTCCTCTTGCGGCTCCACATCCTCCACATCACTAGCCCCATTGCCAAGCCCTTCATCCTCCACGGGTGGATGGTCCTCGTCATGTTGATTCAGGATGAGTGGCACAGCTCTTTCAACTGCCATGTTGTGCAGCATGCAGCAGACCATGAAGATCTTGCAGACCTTCGCCGGGGCATAAGGGAGTGGACCGCCGGTCTTGTGGAGGCACCGGAATCGGCTCTTCAGCATGCCAAACGTCCTCTCTATCACTCGCCTTGTCCGGCCATGGGTGGTGTTATAGCGGAGCTGGGCCGGCGTGATGGGGTTGCGGAGAGGTGTCAGCAGCCAAGGCATGTTGGGATAGCCAGCGTCCCCTACATGGGAAGCACATGGACATCGTTAGAACTGGTGAAGCGGTCGTGCTGGTCGGCTATACAGAATACAGGACAGACAGACTGTACCCACCAACAACACATGCCCGTTCGTTGCGCAGCTGCATCATCATATCAGGCATCCCGCCTCATGATGTAGGCATCGTGTGCTGATCCTGGGAAACGAGCACAGACATGTGAAATCACCATATTGGACAGACACACCCCACAAGGGCATTGATGGAGTGGTAGTGCTTCCGATTGCGGTACGCCACCTCCCGTGCGTGTGGTGGTACCAAACCTACATGTGTCCCATCTATGGACCCAATGACATGGGGCATCCCTCCCAGGGCATAGAATCCACGCTTGACCTCAGTCATCTGTTCAGGGGTTGGGAACTTGATGAAGTCATCCAGGTGAATCAACATGGCCTCCAAGAAATCATGCAGCACACCGCTGAACATGCTCTGGGACATGCCACCAACATGAGCTATGGTATTTTGGAAGGTACCCGTGGCAAGAAAATGTAGGGCAGCCATTACCTTCAGCTGGGGTGTCAGTGCCGTAGGATACCTGTGCTGCGGTTGCAGGTGTGGTGCCAGACTCGCCGTCAGCTCCAGAATCAACGGTTGGGTGAAGCGGTAGAGCCGGATCCTGTCATTCTCCTGCATGGTAGCCAAGTCTGGAATTCTTCGGGCAAGAGGCGGCGCTCTGCAGTAATTTGGAAGTGACAAGGAAGAGTGAGTGCACTACGAGAACAACTCATGTCTACTGAGCACATGTAAATCTGGCAATACACACATGCTACATAGGGAGTCAGGTATGTGCTACATGCCCAGGACACGTATGGATGCAAGGTGACACTCCTTCCAAGACCCAGCTACACACGGTGATTGAGAACCTCCCCATGCCACGCCATGGAAATAGCTGTGTCCCAGTGCAAGTGCACAGCCTGACGCAAGACAGGAGTGACATAAACACACACATCAGCAGAAGTGGGATGCCGATTGCAGAGACTGGTAGCGGAACACTGGAGCCACAGGTCACATGACATTACACTAGTCCAGCCCACACACCTTGCCATGAAGGTGCACATGTCATGACTCACCACACATTCCTTGTGAGGATGCTGACATGGCCTTGTCACGCTACTCCGTGTCCCATGCATACATGTGCACCTCACATCCGATAACACATGTGGCATGGTGTGCGGAACAGTGTGCAATGACAATCTACACACAGCCACATGTTGGTTGCTGCAACGGCTGCAGCTTTTGAGGGTGCTACAACATCAACCTGATGTAAATCCCGGACACATATATGACATAGTCACATTGTGCACTGTGGGTAGTGACAAGTCATGTGTCATGACCCCTGTACCGGGCATCATGGGACACTTCCGTGTGTTGGTGTCCGTGCCATGCCAGTGACGCTCACCCCAAGTGCGCAGTCCCACATGCACACATGTCAAAGGAGTCAAGGGCATGCCTGGCACACATTGCACCCTCACACAGTACACCTGTACACATCTCATCATACATCTGGTGCCTTCTCCACTCAGGAGGCATGTTCCACATCACAGCCTGTGACACCAGTGCCCCACACATGTAGTAATGCACAGACGATGCCTTGATGTCCATTCCTGGACAAGTATGTCCATCCATGGACAAGTATGTCCGCCCTATTCCTACCTGTGTGTCGCCTATCAACACAGTGATGTGTAAAAACCGCCGTACTGCTGCTGAGAGGGCCTGTGTATGTTCCCAAATCACTGTGGGAGTGCTGCCGTATGTGTACCCATCGTGATGGCGAGCGTACAGGCATTTGTACGGTCCGTAGCACTACGAGTACGCATACGCGTGCAGACCCATAGTGATAGGGCCGTACAAACGCATGTACGCTCACTATCACTATGGGTCTGCACGCGTATGCGTACCCGTAGTGGTACGGACCGTACACTCGCATGTACGCTCACTATCACTATGGGTCTGCACGTGTATGCGTACTCGTAGTGGTACGGACCGTACACACGCATCTACGCTCACTATCACTATGGGTCTGCACGCGTATGCGTACCCGTAGTGGTACGGACCGTACACACGCATCTACGCTCACTATCACTATGGGTCTGCACGTGTATGCGTACTCGTAGTGATAGTGAGCGTACATGCGAGTGTACGGTCCGTACCACTACGGGTACGCATACACATGCAGACCCATAGTGATAGTGAGCGTAGATGCGAGTGTACGGTCCGTACCACTACGGGTACGCATACGCGTGCAGACCCATAGTGATAGTGAGCGTAGATGCGTGTGTACGGTCCGTACCACTACGGGTACGCATACGCGTGCAGACCCATAGTGATAGTGAGCGTAGATGCGTGTGTACGGTCCGTACCACTACGAGTACGCATACGCGTGCAGACCCATAGTGATAGTGAGCGTACATGCGAGTGTACGGTCCGTACCACTACGGGTACGCATACGCGTGCAGACCCATAGTGATAGGGCCGTACACACGCATCTACGCTCACTATCACTATGGGTCTGCACGCGTATGCGTACCCGTAGTGGTACGGACCGTACACACGCATCTACGCTCACTATCACTATGGGTCTGCACGCGTATGCGTACTCGTAGTGATAGTGAGCGTACATGCGAGTGTACGGCCCGTACCACTACGAGTACGCATACGCGTGCAGACCCATAGTGATAGTGAACGTAGGCATGCATGTACGGGCCGTTGCCATGCATTTGGGGTGCCCTAGGGCCCCGAAACGCACCGTACCTGTGTGTGATGCTCCAAATTACATAGGGGACAAGTATTAAGGCCTACATGCATGCTGGTTGTCATGGAGACCAAGTTCAAATTTCGAAATTGTTCTGGAAGGTGCACAGCAGAAGTCAGTTGGAATTCTTCTACTTTGTTGCAATGTGTTTGTGGGGCTGACATCATGCAGGAGAATGAAACCGATAGAGAACCCACAGACTGCTAGGTTTGAAGGGATTGGTGGAAACATAGGATGCAAATGTGAGTGACCAATCACTCTGTACTCCTGTGCATGAGACTGGGCAGAAGGGCACATATAAGGCAGCCAGGTCCCATGAGGGAGCACTTGCCTGCACATCTTTGCATTCGTCGACCCAGCTGCTACTACTGATTCCCTGGAACCATGTCAAGGGCTGTGGAGAGGACACAGCCATCCACCCTGGAGGAGAACATGGCTCTGCTGGATGTGATCCTCCCACAGTACTCCATGCTGTATGGGCGACCAGGGTATCAGGTGAGTGCATAGGCCACTGCCACAGACTGTCCCTATGTTGTGACTGTGACTTCTGCCATTGTGTCCAGGTGTAACACACATGCCATGTACTGTCGGGGGGGCCTGATGTCTCCCAGCAGTGCCCTGAGACAGGAGGGGTGGGGGCCTATCACTCACAGCAGTGCCCTGAGCCAGGAGGGGTGTGTGCAGAGTCCTCCCAGCAGTGCCCTGAGACAGGAGGGGTGGGGGCCTATCACTCACAGCAGTGCCCTGAGACAGGAGGGGTGGGGGCCTATCACTCACAGCAGTGCCCTGAGACAGGAGGGGTGGGTGTGATGCACAGTGTGAGCCTTGATCATTGATTGTGACATTGCCATCATTCCACCTGTGTACCCACTGTGGCACGTACTGCTTTTTCCCTCACCAGGGGATGATGTCCCTATGACAAAGGTGCAATGCGTTGGCTGCATGACATGCCTTGTTGTAACCAGCTAATTTGTACCCATATGTCTCTCTGTGACATGTGGCTGGTGTATTGATGTGGTGTCACTTGTTCCTCCTCACAGGTAGGCGCCACTGCCAAGGAGCAGATCTGGCTGACCGCCGTCAGTGCCGTGAGGGGTGTGGATGGTCGGAGGCGGAGCCTGCCCCAGGTGAGGAAACGCTGGCAGGATATCCGGTGCTGGACGCGGAGGATTGCACGGCTCCTGCTGGGGGACTTACCTGAGAGCCACAAGAACCGCGGCCGCCGCCGTCTGAGCCACCTCCACAGGCGTGTGCTGCCGGTGGTCTTTCCAGACCTGGAGAGGCGCTTACAGGCGATGCAGCAGCCGGAAGGGGGTAGGTACATGTGTGTTTGTTGTGTGTCACCGGCATTTGTAAGGGCACAGTAGCATGAATTCACTGGCAGGGTTTAAAGGTGCTGTGCAGATCCTGTTTGCCCCAGTATAGCGCTGCGCCCCTGCCACCCTTCCCCTCCTTGCAATGTGTTCCCTGGTCTGTGTGTAGTCACTCCTTCACAAGGTAATGTAGGCTGGCGCTTTGTCCACGAGAACAATGACTGTAGCATCATGTGTGGGGGTGGTGTGTAACAGGTTGTGGGACCTTGCCTGTGCACTGTCAAGTTCACTGCATGTGGGTTCCATGTCAGTTGGCACTGATGCTGACTCCAGACATGGGAGTTGGTCTCTCATGTGTCATGCCTTACAGCGCGCATGTCCTATGTAGTGGCCTGTGACATGATGTGCATGAGTGTGCGATACACATAGTGCAGGGATGGTGACGTGTGTTGCAGTCATTACCATTCAGTAGCATGTAGTTGCGTGCCCACTACTGTCCCCTGGGGCACCTTTTCCTCAGTGGTGTATGTGTCATCATAAACGTGGCCAATCTCAGTGTCTACAGCGTAGGTTGTGCTCTGTGCCATTGTCCCCTGTCACCATGTATATAGACGTGCTATTTTGTACAGGTGTCCACTGTGCAGCCTGACCTGATTGTCCTTCTTCATACTCACAGTTGCCAGTGCCTGTGTGTCTTGTTATACTCATCTGAGGATGGGCACTGGTACCTCATTATTTGTACAGGCGCACCTTGGCTGTTTGGCGTCCAATCTTGCTTTTTGCCTGCCCCTGTGTGTATCACCCAGACTATGAGATGTTGGTGCCACCTGTGTCTCAACAATTTGCCTCGTGTAGGGTCTTGTTGGGGCGGGCAATGCCTATGTGTCAAATCCTGATTTCCACTTGCTGGGTCTGGGCAGTGTGTGATGTGTCTGGACACACACGCAATGTGCAGTGACCGAGTCATGTTGGGCATGTTTTCAGCATTACCTATGCAGCATGTGTCTCAAGTTCATGGATATGGTCCCTGGTCATCGGTATTTTCGCCAACGCTGTGTGGTGCAGATGCAGTGCTGGATTGTCCCCAGGGCCTGGGTGCTATGTCAGACTCCGTTTCCTGTGTTTAGCTATTGTCTCATGCTCTCCATGGTATTTCAGTGGCATGGTGGCTCAACCAACTGTGTGTTTCATGCCCTACATCGGTACCCTGTTCAGTAGATGTTAGGGATCTTCCTTTTCAGGCTATGCAATGTTACCTATGTAGATTGGACTCATGTGACAGATGTGTACAGGTGTCTGATTAATTTCTGTCTCTCCACCCTGCCCACAGCATCGTCGGGGGACACAGAGGGAGACATGGACACAGACCAGGTGGAGGGACCGAGCACCAGTGCCAGCCGTGACATCGGGTCTGGCACATCGAGTGGGACAGAGGCGGAGGAGAGTGTGGCCGAGGACCTGTCGACTGGCACATCAGACTACGAAGCTGACAGGTCCGAGGAGGATGTCTCCGAGTGGGCGGAGGCTGCACCAGCAGCTGACAGCGGAACAACACCTCGCACCGCCCCCTCAGTTTCCACCAGCCGCCTCCCACTTGCTCGTGTCCCTTCCCAGCGTGCCCGGTCACAGCATGTCTCCTTCCTGCCAGGCACCGCACCCCCTGCCCCTGTCTCCACTGCTGCCGCCAATGCAGAGTCTGTGGACATCCAGCGGCAACTGCAGGTTGGTCAGGCTGCGATCCTTAATGTCCTCCATGCCCACGGCAAAACCCTCACCAACATCGAGGCTTTCTTGGAGGGCATTCATTCATCGCAGGCTGACCAACGCAACTTGCTGAGGTCCATAGACTCCACACTGACTGCAGCAGTGGGTCTCCTGCAGCGCGACCTCCCCCCACCTACCCCTGCCCCATCCACACTTCCCACTCCCATGCCTGTCCCACGTACACCCAGACGTCGGCATGCACCCACATCAACGGACACGGGCACCACACCAGCAGGGAAGGTCCACCGCACTCCTCCTGACACGCACACACAGGGTGAGGTAGGCACACCCACTGGGTCGGGGGGCAAACGTGTGACACGCAGCCATAGTGGGAGTCCGCATTCCACCCAGTCCACTCCCTCCAAATCCCCTCCCCTCAGCTCTCCTGGCCACATCTCCCCCAAGGACTCCTTCATGGCCGCTCTGTCCCTGAGCCCCACAGTTACACCACCACGCAAGCGGTCAAGGAGGTCCCCGGTCAGGGTGGTTGAGTCTCCCCCCCTGTCTCCACCCTCCCCCGGTGGCGCTGCGACCCATCCCTCTGACCCCCACCCCCTCCTTGGGGCCTGAGGTCCCTTCGGGTGCAGGGGACTCCCTGGAGGACCTTGCAAAGGTGTGTAGTGCCATCCTGGCCTCCGCCTTTGGCACTGACCCACCCCCTGTGGTGGAGTCCTCCATCCCTGCACCCACAACGCCGCCCCTTTGCCCTGATGTCCCTGCGGTGCCTGTTGCTTCCCCCCCCCCTGATGCCCTCACCAGTGTGGAAGACGATGCCATTTGACTGTGCAGGCAAGGTAGGGGACACGCATCCCACTGTGTCCCCCATCCAGCTGAGAAACATTGACTGCCCTATGGGCTTTGTGAAGATTGAACTGCCTGCGATCCACGGACATTGTGCTCATGCTGAATAAAGCTTAATTTTGTTTTCATTATCACACTACTGCTATGCTGGTATTGGTGTTGGTGGGGCTGCTACATGGTTTTGGGTGGTGTGTAAGGGTTTGGGTGTGTGGGATATGTAGTAGTGTACTGCACATTGGTGGGACCCTGGGATCTGTGTGCCATCACAAGGTGTTGGCTAACTTTCTTTGTTCATGTAAGCAGTTACTGCATGGTGCACTTGTCCCAGGGTGTATTCCTTCCTCTGTGTACCCAGCTTTCTTCCCTGCAGGGTGTTCCCAATGTTTAGCGCAGAGCTGTGTCTACATGAGCTGTGTGTGTGACGGAGCCCTTCTACTTTGGCCATGCATGCAGGGCCATGTCTCCACCTGCAACAATCGTGGCATCCTTGGTGATCACTGTACTTGTGTGTGGAGTCTGTTGACATGAGTTCATGGGGACATGTTCCCTTGTAGCCAGTATGCATGTGGATAATTCTGGCCTCACACACATGTGTTACACCCCTCCTGTCTCAGGGCCCTGCTGTTAGTGATAGGCACCCACCCCTCCTGTCTCAGGGCACTGCTGGGAGGACTCTGCACACACCCCTCCTGTCTCAGGGCACTGCTGGGAGGACTCCACACCCACCCCTCCTGTCTCTGGGCACTGCTGGGAGGACTCTGCACCCACCCCTCCTGTCTCAGGGCACTGCTGGGAGGACTCCACACCCACCCCTCCTGTCTCAGGGCACTGCTGTTAGTGATAGGCACCCACCCCTCCTGTCTCAGGGTACTGCTGGGAGGACTCCACACCCACCCCTCCTGTCTCTGGGCACTGCTGGGAGGACTCTGCACCCACCCCTCCTGTCTCAGGGCACTGCTGGGAGGACTCCACACCCACCCCTCCTGTCTCAGGGCCCTGCTGTTAGTGATAGGCACCCACCCCTCCTGTCTCAGGGCACTGCTGGGAGGACTCTGCACACACCCCTCCTGTCTCAGGGCACTGCTGGGAGGACTCTACACCCACCCCTCCTGTCTCTGGGCACTGCTGGGAGGACTCTGCACCCACCCCTCCTGTCTCAGGGCACTGCTGGGAGGACTCCACACCCACCCCTCCTGTCTCAGGGCACAGCTGGGAGGACTCCACACCCACCCCTCCTGTCTCAGGGCACTGCTGGGAGGACTCTGCACACACCCCTCCTGTCTCAGGGCACTGCTGGGAGTGATAGGCACCCACCCCTCCTGTCTCAGGGCACTGCTGGGAGGACTCTGCACACACCCCTCCTGTCTCAGGGCACTGCTGGGAGGACTCCACACCCACCCCTCCTGTCTCAGGGCACTGCTGGGAGGACTCCACACCCACCCCTCCTGTCTCAGGGCACAGCTGGGAGGACTCCACACCCACCCCTCCTGTCTCAGGGCACTGCTGGGAGGACTCTGCACACACCCCTCCTGTCTCAGGGCACTGCTGGGAGTGATAGGCACCCACCCCTCCTGTCTCAGGGCACTGCTGGGAGGACTCTGCACACACCCCTCCTGTCTCAGGGCACTGCTGGGAGGACTCCACACCCACCCCTCCTGTCTCAGGGCACTGCTGGGAGGACTCCACACCCACCCCTCCTGTCTCAGGGCACTGCTGGGAGAACTCCACACCCACCCCTCCTGTCTCAGGGCACTGCTGGGAGGACTCCACACCCACCCCTCCTGTCTCAGGGCACAGCTGGGAGGACTCCACACCCACCCCTCCTGTCTCAGGGCACTGCTGGGAGGAATCTGCACACACCCCTCCTGTCTCAGGGCACTGCTGGGAGTGATAGGCACCCACCCCTCCTGTCTCAGGGCACTGCTGGGAGGACTCTGCACACACCCCTCCTGTCTCAGGGCACTGCTGGGAGGACTCCACACCCACCCCTCCTGTCTCAGGGCACTGCTGGGAGGACTCCACACCCACCCCTCCTGTCTCAGGGCACTGCTGGGAGGACTCAACACCCACCCCTCCTGTCTCAGGGCACTGCTGGGAGAACTCCACACCCACCCCTCCTGTCTCAGGGCACTGCTGGGAGGACTCTGCACACACCCCTCCTGTCTCAGGGCACTGCTGGGAGTGATAGGCACCCACCCCTCCTGTCTCAGGGCACTGCTGGGAGGACTCTGCACACACCCCTCCTGTCTCAGGGCACTGCTGGGAGGACTCCACACCCACCCCTCCTGTCTCAGGGCACTGCTGGGAGGACTCCACACCCACCCCTCCTGTCTCAGGGCACTGCTGGGAGGACTCCACACCCACCCCTCCTGTCTCAGGGCACTGCTGGGAGGACTCCACACCCACCCCTCCTGTCTCAGGGCACTGCTGGGAGGACTCCACACCCACCCCTCCTGTCTCAGGGCACAGCTGGGAGGACTCTGCACACACCCCTCCTGTCTCAGGGCACTGCTGGGAGTGATAGGCACCCACCCCTCCTGTCTCAGGGCACTGCTGGGAGGACTCTGCACACACCCCTCCTGTCTCAGGGCACTGCTGGGAGTGATAGGCACCCACCCCTCCTGTCTCAGGGCACTGCTGGGAGGACTCTGCACACACCCCTCCTGTCTCAGGGCACTGCTGGGAGTGATAGGCACCCACCCCTCCTGTCTCAGGGCACTGCTGGGTGGACTCTGCACACACACCTCCGATTTCAGGATATGTACGCTTGGAACATACACGGTGGGGGTACGCTCAATGCATTCGAGGTGAGGGTACGAGTCTACTTACACTGTTGGGCTGGGGGGTACGCTCCTTGCATACGCGGGTGAGGGTTCGAGTCGTACTTACACTGTTGGCATGGGGGGTACGCTCCATGCATACGCGGGTGGGGGTACGGGTCGTACTTACACTGTTGGGCTGGGGGGTACGCTCCATGCATACGCGGGTGGGGGTACGGGTCGTACTTACACTGTTGGGCTGGGGGGTACGCTCCATGCATACGCGGGTGGGGGTACGGGTCGTACTTACACTGTTGGGCTGGGGGGTACGCTCCTTGCATACGCGGGTGAGGGTTCGAGTCGTACTTACACTGTTGGGCTGGGGGGTATGCTCCTTGCATACGCGGGTGAGGGTTCGAGTCGTACTTACACTGTTGGCATGGGGGTACGCTCCATGCATACGCGGGTGGGGGTGCGGGTCGTACTTACACTGTTGGGGTGGGGGGTACGCTCCATGCATACGCGGGTGGGGGTACGGGTCGTACTTACACTGTTGGGCTGGGGGGTACGCTCCTTGCATACGGGGTGGGGGTAGGGTCCGTACATATCCGTCCCCAGGCTATGTGATGTTTGTGCGGCCCGTACCCAGGCCTTTGCCACGTGGGTGCGATCCGTCCCGCCATTGTTGGGGTGACGTGTGTGGGCGTGGTCCGACTCGTGCCCACGCTCTTCAGGCGTGGGTACGGGACGTACCTGTCTGGTTGTGTTGCCGGTTCGCGTGGTGATGGACTTCCGTTGTGGCGGTCGCTGGCTTATCAGGACACGCCCCCACCCCCTCATGGTGACCAGGGCATGGGAGTCAGGTATGTCCAGGCCATGTGTGGTGTGTGACTTATGTGGTTGTTTTGTGGCCTGCCCTGGTCCTGCCACCCCCACCCCACCCCACTTTCCCCCCTCCCTTAGTTATTCTGACCTTCTGCGGCGTCTGCGTCGTAACCTGTAGAGGAGGTGGACTGCTATGAGGGCAGGGATGACTCGTAGGTTCGGGTCCATGTCTGTCCGTCGCGTACTGGTACTCCTTGCTTGCGTCGTCCTGTCACGTACGGGTCCTCCTTGATCGCGTCGTCCTGTCGCGTACGGGTCCTCCTTGGTGGCGTCGTCCTGTGTGTCCGTCACGTACTGGTCCTCCTTGTTCGCGTCGTCGTCTGTCCGTCGCGTACTGGTGGTCCTTGTTCGCGTCGTCCTGATTTCCCGGCAGTTTTTGGCTGCCGCAAAATATTCACCGTGCGGGGTGACGTCGGTGCGAATCGTGATTCCTGGGTCGTGAATGGCTGGCTGCGAGCGTCCCGACGTCAGGTCGGCGCTTTCCCGGATCGCATTGGTAGGTGTTTTTTTGTTCGGTCGGGCTTTTTTACGATTCGTACGGTAATGGTGTACCCGTGCGAATCGTAATTCCTTGTTTGTAAAAATTGACGACCGGGTACGCGTCGGGCGGAGATTGTGCTCCGTCCGACGGTTCGTACCCGGTTTTTGCAGGATCGTGATCGGCACCTTTGACTTTTTTCCTGCTGGCAAGAGGCATGATATCAGCGTGATTTAGAATGCGGGCGTTTCAGATTGTGGATTTATTACATTTGAGCTCAAAGGGGTTATTCTTAATATGCCTAGGAACTGCCACACACACTATAAACTTTAAGGGCCTTTACCTTTCTGACACCTCTCCGTTCTCATGACCTGTGTTGGTATTGTAACTCATGCGAGTGTGGCACCACCGTGTGGTGAGACACCGGGCTGCTTCATTACATGTATCCTACCTGATATAGCTCGATGTCGAATGCATGCTGGTAAATTCTGCTCCACTGGCTGAGTTTGTTGCTGAACTCCGTGCTCCAAGCGGAGTGCAGCTTGCAAAACTCCACTGGTGGAGTGGAGTTTACCTCCCACCCTTATTAAAAAGTTGGATATGTACTTTTAAGTACTAAGGGGCTGATTACGATGGCGGGCGGACTTGGTCCACCTGCCACCATAGCGGTGATTGGGACCGCCCGACAGACATGTGGCGGTCCCACCACTGCAATTAGAATGCACCTGCCATACTGGCCACACACATCCTAATATGGCAGATGGTGCCTGCTAGGCACCACCACCATATTAGTGGCCCTGCTCTGCCCACCAGGCATTCGGTGCAATTGCCAGCAGCGGACAGACTTTGCATCCGCCGTGATACCCACCGCTATCCTAATATGGCGGTGGTTAAATCTCAATGTGATGGCGGAATGATCACCACCGCCGGCCCGGCAGTAGCGATCGTTCTGCCATCGTAATCAGCCCCTAAATGTCTTGCAAGTGAAAAACTCACAAATGCATTTTTCACTACTGTGAGGCATTCCTCTCCTATAAGATAACTTTGGGTTAGCCGATTACATTTCATGTGTGATAACGTTTGATTTGAAGCAGGTAGGAAAGTCATATTTGGTGTCAGAGGAATTGTAATTTAAAACCCTCTTCAATGGTAACGTTGGATTTCAAGCCAAATTTGAAACAACAAACTTGTATTGGGCCAACAGGAGTCACAGATAAACCTAAAAAGGGCCAAGGTATTACTGAAAACAACAGCATCCTAAAGGTGTCATTTATAATATAATAATACATTTAGTACCATATTAGAAAATGTGTTTTGTGTTGCCATAGATGAAACTAAAAGGGAAAGAAGAGTAATGGGCAAGAAATGTCAAAACAGTAATCATGCATATTTCATGACAATTGAAATTGAGCAGTGTTAGAAATTGGGTTTCTGGTTGGCAGAGATATGCACCCTGTCCTAGCAGGAACAACTGACCTAGGAAGGACATGGAAATGCTTGCTTGAAAATGTGCAGCAGTGGGAGCGAGGAGCGGCAGGAGCGAGGAGCAAGGATCAGCAGGAGTGAGGAGAATGGTGTGTGGGGTGGTGTTCCGTGGCAGTGGTACAGAGCCAAATCTCCGACTGGGTCGGGGCCCAAGGAACCTGCAGGAATCCGTACCTGCACTCACACCTGCTACCACCCACTACTATCACATTTGTTTGCCATATGCAGACACTATGTTATAGCTGCCTGACGCTGCTTACTGCTGCTTACTGCTGCTTACTGCTGCATACCGACAGAACCAAAAACTGTACCGCCTCCAGAATCGCAGCCAGAGCTGCAGCCAGAATTGGATAGAACTGGATATTCTACTCCTACACGAGCTACATTAAGTACTACATGTTTTTTTTTTATCCTGGAAGCTCTGAAAGAAATCAAGCTTGAGTAATTTGAGTTAAATTGAGTGGCTGGCTGGTGGGCGGTCTGTTGGTCAGCAGTCTCAAACGACTAATGACCAGGGATCTTGAGAGACAGCGTGTGGCTGGAACTTGGCCCTAGGCCTCAGTTCCCCTCGGCAGTGGCACGGAATCGGCGGTGTTAGGGCTGTGTGGCTTGCTACACACCTATGGGACCGGAAAGACAATGCTTTGGCATCAGTCTTATCCCTCTTGCATCATCAGCAGATAAGCCATAACAACAATAACAATTCTAAACTTCTGTCCTGCCCGAACATCGGTCTTATCTCTCTGTATTATCAGGAGACAAGCAATAACAATGACAACATTATAAATTCATAGTCCAGCTTGTATTGGATATTTGGTGTGCTCATGCCCTCGGTATTGGGACCTATGCCTGTGGTGCATACAGGAAGATGTACAGGTAGGCGACACCAGTATTACAAAAATTATGAAAGCTTTTCCTCTACTAAAGTATCAAGATCAGAACTGGATCAAGACCATTTTTAGTTACCTTCCTATAGCACCCACCCTGGAGGAGAAATTTTAAGAACCTAAGCCTTCGAAATGAGAACACACAAAACTTTTATATGCCTCCAACCTACATCTTGGGCCCCTCTCCCATAAACTGAAAAGACTGTGTTGCTCGGATATGAATTTATCCTAAAGTAATGAAAAGACAAGCAGCATTTGGCAAAACAGAAACAAGTTGTTTTAAAACGATCTCTGCACACAGATGGCTCTCGACCTCAAGGAGAGCTAGTTTGGGGCAGTGTGCATGTGTCCAGATGTCTGGCATGAGGAACGCATAATCACTACGTGTGGTGTGCATGTCCGGCCCTGATTAGCTGAACATTTCTAGTGGCATTTAGCTTTGTGGTATTTTTGAGGAATGCAAGTTTTTGACCAAACATGTTTTTTTGGGGCCTATTGCCGTAGTTTGTGGTGCAACTATCTATCTGTGTGAACAATCAAGGCATTCCCTGGGCATGCGTTTATCTTTATGTTAAGAGAGAGCCCAGTTTTGACCTGTTTTTCGATAGGTGTGGGTGGGGGTTGCGGGGCAAGTCTGACCACCTATCTCTGACTCGTTGTTGATGGGAAGGTCACCTTAGGTAAATCCAAAGTCAATGGTATGAGTTCACTAAAACTCCCAAAAATAATATAGCAGTCAGTGGTGTCATATTTTATTGACATTCTCAAACGCTGTGATTAGATTTTCCAGGGTTTTTTGATGATACTGCTGCCATCCTGGCCATTACTGCCCTTTGTGTGTTGAGGAACCTGGCTCCCAACGCTTATGCTGGAGCATTCGCCTAATTTTGGAACTAAAGAGAGACCTCCATTGTGCGGTAAACCATGAGGCAGTGGAGACGTACATTGTCTGTTCAAACTTGCACTTAGGTGAGTGGTCGTGAGTGCTGGCTATTATGCACCGGCTGCAGGGCCTGTCCTGCTCCCATGTGAGACTGTCCTCTCCCTGAGGCAGGGTCAGCTAGCCTCACCCTGGGTGATCAACAGCAGTGCACTCCCTGGGACCCCTGTGGGTACCAGGATGGCGAATTCTATTGCAGATTCCTGGTTGACATAGTCTGGCCATCCTGAAGGCTGGTGGTAGGTGGCAGGTAAGGAAATGTGACTAGGAAGGGGATAGGCAATTCCGGGGATGGTCTTAGATTAATGGTGTGTATGTACTTTGGGATTGTGCTGGTCCACTGCCACCCCAGACAGTCAACCCAATCTTCTGCTGTGTCTCTGGGTCTGGTCCCTGCAAGACTGACCTCCCTCTCTGATTTAGTGATTGCCCTATGCCCAGCCAACCACCCGGTGAAGGGGCTGTGGCCTGATTTTCTTGAAGCTGATTGTGTGATGCAAATTAGTAATTCTGCGCTTGGCTTTGGGGGTGTATGTTCTGTGGGGGCTGTCCCGTACTATCCCATTATGATGGTGGTACATTTTTAGGTGGCATAAGTTAGCCATATGGCCCATTCAGTGACAATAGTGGCACTCTATGAGGCTTGTTTGGATCCAGCTTCCCTGAACTCAGCCACCAGGCCGGGGTGAATACCCTCTGAGGTCCTTAAACAGAGTTCCCTTTGAGATAGGTGCCATCTGGACATTCACGGCAAGCGTGGCCCCCTCAATGGTGGTCTTCTTCTGCTTATGATTGACCAGTTTGGCGGTGTCTCCCTGGGCCTGCTCTGAGCTTTTCCCTGTTATTTTCCTGTCTTTTCCGGTAATAGTGTAGTATGTGGGCCTGTATTTCCCACCAAGGTTTGGTGTCTAGCCCTGAATCTGTTATGAATCTTGGTGAGTAGCCCTCTCTTATGGAAGTTGTAGAAGAATGCGACCTAGGGACCCGTGTTGGTCCAGGGTTGACCTGTCTCTTGCCCCCATCATTCTCTCATTCTGTCTAAGAATTCAGTCACGGTCTCCCCAGGCTTCATACTCACTGCCATCAGTCCTCCTATATCAAGGTGGTCAGGGAATATCTTCCTTAGGGCAGCCCAGATCTGGTGTCTGAATGACTTCAATGCTGCTCCATCATGCTCAGTGTTGATAAGCTTGAATGCGGGTTTAGGAGAACACTGTGTTGGTCTGCTCCCCAATGAGGCTGCTGAACGGGCTTTTGATGTCCACTAAAGCTAAGTTTATACTCCTTGTGTTCTTCTTAAACCATGAGATTCATTTCCCTGCCCCATCCATCAAGTGCGGCAGTTTATTCCTGATCCATCTGTGCCCAAGGCTGGAAGATGGTTCCGGCTGTACCTTTCTGCAGTAGCGGACAAATCCCGGCTTGGGGCAGCTCTGTCAGTTTCTAACTGAGTTAACGCTCCCGACATCTCAAGCACTTCTGCATGTAGGTTTAGTTCCATTTTGGATCTTCCCATCCCTGCTGAATGTAGTCCTCGGCAATGGCAATGTCTTCGGGTTCAAAGCATCCATTCTCTGGCCAAGGATTGTCATGCTGGTGGCCCTTCATTTCGGTCCAACAGGCTAGTAGATAACAGAAAGGTTATGCGAAGGCCTCACTCTCTTCTCTGTATACTTTTTCTTTAGGCGTGGGTCTGTCTGACCAGTGTGTTTGGGGGTAGGGGCGGACATTCTAGTCGTCGCTCTCCTCATGCATGCATAAGTATGCCAAGCTGCTCCTTCTATGTCTCAATTGCATTCCAGTCAGGCTTTCCTGACTACTTATTTCCTGGTCAGCCCCTCTCCTACACCAACGGCCAGGTAATGTGCACTATTCGCTGAGGGGCCTTTCTCCTGGCCCATCCGTATGTGGGGCTCGAGGCCTAGCTCTGGCTCCCTCCGGGGAGAGGGAGTTGTCTCATCTCCCTGCTGGCTTTCCAGGTGAGAGTTCTCTCTAACTACTCACCTGGGTCGCCTCCTTCTCTCAGTGCTACATGCTGTTCTTCGAAGCAATGTCTTGGCCACTACCTCACTCCCTGATGCTTCCTCTGTCCCATAGGCCTGCCTGGGTGGAGTGTAGCCTGTGACTCCCTCTTTGAAGTCAGACTTTGCAGAACTGGTGGTCATTTTTTCTGCTCCACTGGTAGAATCACCTTCCAGTAGGGCCACATACCTCCCTCTGACCTTATGGTGCCTAATGGGGCACTCAGATGTTTGTGCTCCCTGTTCAACTCAGACCTGATGAGTCGCAACTGATGGGTGAGGGGTGGAGCCCTGAGGAGGTCTGGCATCGAACTGAGCTGGGGCTATCTACACTCAGGCTTGTCAGACCTGCGATCCACTTCCTCGCCCGGTGTCCTGGGCAGGTTCAGCAGCCTCCTCAACTGGTGGATTGGTATTATCCAACACAGTAGCAGATGGGATGGCTGGCATCAGCAAGAGCACATCCCTGACGGTGTATGGTGAGGGAGTAGCAGGTGCCTTGCCTACAGACTTGGGGATATTCTTATAGGCTGGGCCACCTAGGAGATATCCAAAAACTCTAGTAGGACCTCTGTCTTAGTCTTTTTATGTCCTGTATACCTGTTCTGAATGTGAGTCTTTGTATGTTCTATGGTGTTGGTATCAAACGTTACCCCCTCAGGCCAGGGAAATGCGTGGGCTTTGGTATGGACCTGCCACTTTAACATTAAATGATAGACACATGCAAATGAAATAATAACAACCTGTAACAGAATGCAATTGTTAGTTCAGAGCAGTACGATTTGGTTTGTAGCAATAAAATAGCAAACATTAAATTCTGGTCCAGAAAAAATAGTTTTTATTTCATTGAAGAAGAGACTTACTTAACACAGCATAATATTTAGACATGCATCATAATACAAAATATAACAGCAGCACTATATCAATAAATACATATAAAGGAAACCATCTAAAAAGAGGCTAAAGAAGAAAGGTTTACAGAAAAAAATTATTATTTTTGTACAAAACATAGCCTTCTCCTAGAGCCTACAACCTAAGGAGAGAGGATGGGTAGCATGCAGAGCTAAGTGAGCCCGATGAGCTGCCACTATCAGCTTGGAGGACAAAAATTAGCAGTGATTTGTGTGGAGAAAAGTGAGCAACCTGACAATTATCGGTCCTCTGTGTCCAGAGACAAGCTATAACTCATTCACCAAGGTCCAAATTTTCCCTAACATCCAAATTACACCCTATACCACACCCAGGGGTAGTGCGTACAGACTGCCTAACACACAGCGGTCCAAGCAAAAAAGAAAAATCCACCTTTCACTTCTTTTCGACATTGCAGTTGTGAAACCAGCAGTCCCTAAGAAAGACAACTTGGCAAAAAAATAAGATCAAGGTGGTAGCCCTAAACAACACTTGTGCCTTTGTACCACGCCCAAAGGCCCAAGCAATCCCTTACTAACACCCGGGGACAAGGTGCACCATTGATTCCCCCTAAAAATTCAAGCGATAACCTACTAACACCCAGGAATGAAGTGTATCAGTCATCAAAGCGGTACAAAAGGGGGTGGTGATGGACGGAGCATCAGAACCAATCAAACACTCACACCCAGTCAACAGATCTGGGTTTGATCAATCACCGTTCTTTAGCCCACTCTGCCAACCCAGTTCAGACATGGCCATATGCAAATCAGTCTGACCCTGTGCCTCATGCGAACAGTCCAGCCCGAACTGCCAAGCCATGCCTTCCCTGGACCGGAAACAAGCTTCCTAGGACCGCTTTCTGGCATTTCAGCCATCTTCAGCCAGGTTTGCTTGAATCCAGTGGCAAAGTGAGCAAGGGACTCACGTCTGAGCATACCCTGCCAACTTATGGCAAACAAAGCGGTACAAAAGGAGGTGGTGATGGACGGAGCATCAGAACCAATCAAACACTCACACCCAGTCAACAGATCTGGGTTTGATCAATCACCGTTCTTTAGCCCACTCTGCCAACCCAGTTCAGACATGGCCATATGCAAATCAGTCTGACCCTGTGCCTCATGCGAACAGTCCAGCCCGAACTGCCAAGCCATGCCTTCCCTGGACCGGAAACAAGCTTCCTAGGACCGGTTTCTGGGATTTCAGACATCTTCAGCCAGGCTTGCTTGAATCCAGTGGCAAAGTGAGCAAGGGACTCACGTCTGAGCATACCCTGCCAACTTATGGCGAACAAAGCGGTACAAAAGGGGGTGGTGATGGACGGAGCATCAGAACCAATCAAACACTCACACCCAGTCAACAGATCTGGGTTTGATCCATCACCGTTCTTTAGCCCACTCTGCCACCCCAGCTCAGACATGGCCATATGCAAATCAGTCTGACCCTGTGCCTCATGGGAACGGTCCAGCCCGAACTGCCAAGCCATGCCTTCCCTGGAACGGAAACAAGCATCCTAGGACCGGTTTCGGGGTTTCACCCCTCTTCAGCCAGGATAGGTTGATTCCAGTGGCACAGTGAGCCCAGGATCCACGTCTGGGCATACCTGGCGCACTTAGGGCGAGAAAGCAAAAGACACACAATTGATAGACGGAAAGCAGAACAAATCAAAACATTCACCCCCAGTCAAGGGATCTGGGTTAAATCCATCATTCTTTTGCTCACCATGCCACCCCAGTTTAGACCTGGCCATATGCAATGATGGATTTAGGCCCAGATCTCTGTACTGGGGTGAATCTATGACATTGTTGTGCATTCTGTCCATCAATTGTTGTTTTTGCATTTGTCACCCCGAGTGGGACAGGTATGCGCAGACGTGAGTCCCGTGCTCTCCATGCCATTGGAATCAAGCTATCCTGGCTGAAAAGGGGTGAAACCGCGAAACCGGTCCTAGGATGCTTGTTTCCAGTCCAGGGAGGAACTGGCTTGGCAGTTCGGGCTGGACTGTTCCCATGAGGCACAGGGTCAAGACTGAATTGCATATGGCTAGGTTCAAACTAGAATGGCATGGTGTGCAAAAAAACGATGGATTTAGGCCCAGATCTCTGAACTGGGGTGAATGTATGACATTGTTCTGCATTGTGTCTATCAATTGTTGTTTTTGCATTTGTCACCCCGAGTGGGACGGGTATGCTCAGACGTGAGTCCCGTGCTCTCCATGCCATTGGAGTCAAGCTATCCTGGCTGAAGAGGGGTGAAACCCCGAAACCGGTCCTAGGATGCTTGTTTCTAGTCCAGGGAGGACCTGGCTTGACCGTTCGTGGGTGGACTGCTCCCATGAGGCACAGGGTCAAGACTGATTTGCATATGGCTGGGATCAAACTGGAATGGCATGGTGAGCAAAAAAACTATGGATTTAGGCCCAGATCTCTGTACTGGGGTGAATGTATGACATTGTTCTGCATTCTGTCCATCAATTGTTGTTTTTGCATTTGTCACCCCGAGTGGGACGGGTATGCTCAGACGTGAGTCCTGTGCTCTCCATGCCATTGGAATCAATCTATCCTGGCTGAAGAGGGGTGAAACCCTGAAACCGGTCCTAGGATTCTTGTTTCCAGTCCAGGGAGGAACTGGCTTGGCAGTTCGGGCTGGACTGTTCCCATGAGGCACAGGGTCAAGACTGAATTGCATATGGCTGGGATCAAACTAGAATGGCATGGTGAGCAAAAAAACGATGGATTTAGGCCCAGATCTCTGAACAGGGGTGAATGTATGACATTGTTCTGCATTCTGTCTATCAATTGTTGTTTTTGCATTTGTCACCCCGAGTGGGACGGGTATGCTCAGACGTGAGTCCTGTGCTCTCCATGCCATTGGAATCAAGCTATCCTGGCTGAAGAGGGGTGAAACCATGAAACCGGTCCTAGGATGCTTGTTTCTAGTCCAGGGTGGACCTGGCTTGGCAGTTTGTGGCTGGACTGCTCCCATGAGGCACAGGGTCAAGACTGATTTGCATATGGCTGGGATCAAACTGGAATGGCATGGTGAGCAAAAAAACGATGGATTTAGGCCCAGATCTCTGTACTGGGGTGAATGTATGACATTGTTCTGCATTCTGTCCATCAATTGTTGTTTTTGCATTTGTCACCCCGAGTGGGACGGGTATGCTCAGACATGAGTCCCGTGCTCTCCATGCCATTGGAATCAAGCTATCCTGGCTGAAGAGGGGTGAAACCCTGAAACCGGTCCTAGGATTCTTGTTTCCAGTCCAGGGAGGACCTGGCTTGGTAGTTCGGGCTGGACGGTTCCCATGAGGCACAGGTTCAAGACTTATTTGCATATGGCTGGGTTCAAACTGGAATGGCATGGTGAGCAAAAAAACGATGGATTTAGGCCCAGATCTCTGTACTGGGGTGAATGTATGAAATTGTTCTGCATTCTGTCCATCAATTGTTGTTTTTGCATTTGTCACCCCAAGTGGGACGGGTATGCTCAGACGTGAGTCCCGTGCTCTCCATGCCATTGGAATCAAGCTATTCTGGCTGAAAAAGGGTGAAACCTCGACACCAGACCTAGGATGCTTGTTTCCAGTCCAGGGAGGACCTGGCTTGGCAGTTCGGGCTGGACTGTTCCCATGATGCACAGGGTCAAGACTGATTTGCATATGGCTGGGTTCAAACTGGAATGGCATGGTGAGCAAAAAAACTTTGGATTTAGGCCCAGATCTCTGTACTGGGGTGAATGTATGACATTGTTCTGCATTCTGTCCATCAATTATTGTTTTTGGATGAATCTGTTCAGGCAGGGGTCCTTGTCCTTCGGTAGTAGTGGGGTTTGATGAACCAATCTCTCCTGGGTGGCTCATCAAAATGTGCTTGTATATGAATTGACCTTAAAGAAATGAAAAGACAAGAGGCGTTTGACAAAACAGGAACAAGTTGGTATGATTAAACGCAGTGTCCAGGAGAATCTCGATAGAATGCGTCTGAGGGAAGTCTCCCTGTATATAAAGCGTTGGCTGGTTTTATGCATTTTGTGAAGTACCATAAAACGATATCTGCATTCTTAAAAGCCATTACAGTTATAAATTTAACAGGTTTGGGCATCTTATAAGGACAGAGATGACGCTTGACCTCAGGGACATTTAGTGTGGGCTAGTGTGCATGTGTCCAGATGTTCGGTATGAGGAATGCGTGATCACTACGTATGGCATGCATGTCGTGTCCTGATTGGCTGAGTGTTTTAATCTTCATGTGGCATCTAGCTTTGTGGCATTTTTGGGGAAAGCAGGCCTTTGTCCAAACGTGTTTTATTGGGGCCTATTGTCGCTGACCTGTTTGTGATGCAACTATCTATATGAGGGATGCATCAAGCTATTCGCTTGGCGTGCATTTCTCTTTAGGCTGAGAGCAACCTCACTTGTGACTTGTTATTCGATAGGTGTGCTTGTGGGTCTCAGGGCCTGTCTGACCATGTATCTCTGATTTGGGGTTGATTGGTCAGTCACTTGCGTGAATGGAACAGCAGTGGTATGAATTCACTGGAACTCCTAAAAATATTTAGGGATGGGGGAAGAATTCCTCTCCGCTGGTGAAGTTTTGGCCACTCCGTACGGAGTTCCAGAAACTCTGCAAAGTGATGCAGAGCGGAGTTTTTTCTCTCGAGTGGCTTTCCCAAGTTAAGTTGGGTGGTGCTCACGACAATAAATGTCTACTCGGGCGACAGAAACTAGCAGTGTCCTCTGGCGCAATGTTTAGTGTGGTACGCGCTGATTTTACAGTCCAGGACAAACTCTTGGCTCTAAAAATCAGTGCGAGCAGCATGACCTAACAGACTTTACTGTTGGTGGAACTCCACAGAGTTTTTTCAGCACTTCGCAGAGTTCCATTGAGTAAAGTTCTGTGAACTCGGCCCAGGCCTAAAAATAATATGACAGTCACTGGTGTCCTTTTTTATTGACATTCTCAATAGCTTGTGTACAGTTGTCATAGCATATATTGGTGTTATTTTTACAGATACTGACATAGTTGTGCACTTTTAGATCATGTCATACATTGACACAGCTTTTACTGGTAACAACATTGTCGTTTGCACACGGATTATGGCATACATTGACATGGCTACTGCGGGTATCATCCCTGTTTTCAGGCATACATTATGACATACATCGACATTGTATTTATTAGAAATTGGCATTGTCATATAAGCACAGGTTATGGCAGATGTTGGCATTGCATTTATTGTTTTTCTCTCATTGTCGGGCTTGCACACCTCATGGTACTCATTGACATTGTATTTACCCATTCCAACAACTGTCTATAATTACATAAGGAAAAAAGCAGGAATGGTCTGAAAACTCTGACAAGCAGCTTTCTATAAGGGATTTTTGCTCTAAGACTGCCGAATAAATAAACAAATCAGCTCGGTTAAACTCAGCAAATCATCCCGAACATCACTTAGAGAGGCTCGAAGAGGGCAGAATGAGATCAATGAGCGATGACTGCTTAAATCCGAAAAACATAAATGGTAACCGGGAACAAAACATTTCCCCAAAGGGGTTAGATCAAATAGCACAGTTTAATTAAATGCTGCTTTTACAGGGAGGGGAATCCCACCCAGTGTGGGAAAAGATAATTATGGAAAAGGATATTATGGAAATTTTGGATCGCCTGCTACATATAAAACTGACAGCAGAAAAAGCAATAAACACAGAGGGAGGAAGTACACAGAGACAAGTGATTGCTACCATTGAAAATAAGAATGATTTTGAACTCAAACTATGGGCGGACCCTTGTCGCTACCCAGAGATCATAATTAAGACTACACCTTTGCCTATTATGAATTGGAACTCTGAGGCGATGAACCCTATTAAAGCTGATGACAATGCAAAGGAAAACTCATCCTCTTGTAGCACCTTTTTAAAATCTGTGGTGGAGGAAGATCTTTCCTTCGCCAAAGCAGAAGAATATGACTTACAGGCCTCAAAAGCACTGTCAGTGGAGGAAAGAGAAAAAGTTGAAGAGGAAAATCAAACGTATTATTGCCAGGAACTTCAGAGAGCTCGGCATCCGGATCTTCTGATGGTATCGGAACAGCAGGAGGCGATACCATTGTAAACACTCTTACAGCTATTACCAGAGCCAGCAATCTGCACCCTGATAAACTGGCTGCCCAGATAAATGTGTTGCAAACCCTGGCAACTGTCACAATGGTGATTGATGCAAAATTGGACAATTTAAACTCATTAACTAGTACGGCCCAGGACATTGCAGAGGACAAAGAAATATATTGGCATTGTCACCGATAGTGCAAAAGCTATCCACCTTACCAGAAATAATGCAAACATACATACATAACATAATAGCGAGCTCTGTCTGACAAGTCGCCGTAAGCATGCAGGGTGACATGCCAACAAAGAATTCTTCAGTGTATATTTCTTCTTCTTCTTCTTCTTCTTCTTCTTCTTCTTCTTCTTCTTCTTCTTCTTCTTCTTCTTCTTCTTCTTCTCCTCCTTCTTCTTCTACTTCTTCTTCTTCTCTTCTTCTTCTTCTCCTCTTATGATCATTACAGCAGAGTTGCAGCCCCCCAGCCCTGATCAGTCAACACAGGACCAGTTGGCTGGTCAGAATGTATCACTCCCAAAAAAGTGGAGCTGAGTTCCTCCCCAATGCCAATTTCACAGCAAACTCCTCCATTACTCAAGAGACTCTTTTCTTGAATTAATAATCCTTTGTATTCAATTTTGTTTTCATTTGGTCAAATGTTACTTCTTTACTCTCTTCAACCACATATCAGGCAACATGTTTTCCCATAGCTTCAAATGCTACTGATATGCCCATCCAGGCCTTTTTCTGTAGGATGAAAGAATACAACGTTCATCCTTGACAGTCTGATTTGCATAGAGGTTTTCTTCAAGAGAGGGGAGAAAGGCCCCTATCCCTTACTCGCCAGGTATTAAGCGTTGGTCGAAAGGTACTGGTTCTTGCCCGATGACAGGGGGAAACCCCTATCCCCCTAATTTTAGCAAAAGTTCTGATGGGTTGTCTAGGCAAGATTGGTATATTCTAATTCTTTGAGGAACAAATTCCAATTCAAAACAAGTTGATCCAGAGGTGAACAAGTCCTTTATTTGCACTCACACATAGGAGTGGGTATGAAGGATGAGAAAAGGGGTGGCACAGCCAACACGTGTTTCGCCCCCTACATGGCCTATAGGCCTGGGGCTTCTTCAGGGCGGGTATTTCTGTAATAGGAAGTTTCAACGATGTGCTAGGTAAATTAACGTAGGATTCTCAAGTCTTGGCTAATGCCTGATACGAGCGTTCTGTTCGGTTCGGTTCAGTGTTCACCTCTGGATCAACTTGTTTTGAATTGGAATTTGTTCCTCAAAGAATTAGAATATACCAATCTTGCCTAGACAACCCATCAGATGATTTGCATAGACCCAATTAATTTCAGTCTCAATAGCCCTTCATCAGGGGTAACTACAAAGTTAAAAAAACCCTATTGATTATTCTGCTACAATAGGAATACAACATACACTGTAATTGTCCCATCCCGTTATCCAAAAATATTCACTGCATGCATTTTTTAAAGAAAAAAAATAATTAACTTTTTCTTCACCAACATATAACATACTAGTGCCCCGACCAAAGAAGTTTTCACAAATGTGTCCCTCCTCTCCCTCTCATATCTACAGTGCTTAAAAGAGTAAAGTGGCAACCGGTCCTATCTGGTAATGCTAGACCAGGTCAAATCCAAATGTTCAGACCAACCGCAATGGTGTCTGGGTCGGATGCAGGCAATGCGTCAGCTCCAAGCTGGCAAAGTCTGAGATGCATCAGGAATGGAGGCAATGTGCTGCGCCATCAGCAATGTGATGTCCTTGATTCTTGTTGCAATAGCAATGTATTGATGGAGATTCTCCAATTCCAATTGGTACAACCACGTTGCTACATGGATTGTAGCTAGAACAGCACTTTATACCTACTTCCAAGGTTCTAGGACTGGAATGGCACCACTTGGCAGGGCAAGACTCTCATATGGCAGAGTTCAGGTGCTGTAGCAGGTGAGTTGGAAGTCTTTTATATCTCTGAGGCTTTAATCACTCTGGTTCAGGGTTCACATTATGTGGGTCCAGTCCTTCCCACACCGGCAAGAAGTGCAGCAGACGGGTCAGCATAGCAGAAAAGCAGTGCCTCCAGATCAGCATTCCAGCAAAGTGGCAGTCCTTCAGCATCACAGCAATCCTTCTTACTGGCAAAGTATCCACAGGTCCAGAAGTCTACTGAGATGGTGGTGTCAGAGGTCTAGTACTTATACCCAGATGTTCCTTTGAAGTGGGGAAGACTTCAAAGAGGGGCTTTGAAGTACACAGATGTATTCCCTTCCTGACCTGGCTCAAGACTCACTACAGGGAGTTAAGCAGTCCTCTGTGTGGGGACAGGACACAGCCTATTCAGGTGTAAGTGTGAGGCTCTGCCCAGGTCCACCCTCCCATGCTGCAGAGGATAGCCTTCAGGATGTGGATGGCCCATCAGTCACACTTAAGCCCCCATTGTGTGTGGCTGTCTAGAGGGAATGCACAAGGCTCAGCTGCCACCTATGCCACACGTGTATTGGAGAGAGGCAGCAGGCACACAGGGCTCAGAGCAGAAAAATGACATCTTTCTAAAGTAGCATTTTTAAAATAGTAATGATAAATTTGACTTTACCATTAAAGAGGATTTATCATTACTGTTCCAAAGGTATGAAACATGACAGCTCTACCTTCTTCCAATTGGAAATACACTTCTTAGATGTAACAGGGAATCCCCAGTGTTAACTTATCAGAGGGGCAGGCCTCAGTGTAGTGAAAAGTAAATCTAGGATTTGTTCACTACCAGGATAATGTATAACTTAAAAGCATATGTACTGCCTTTTACTTTCACAGCAACCTGCCCTATGGGCTGCATCACGCCCACCTTATGGGTGACCTATATGTGGTAAAAGGGGAGTTAAAGGCTTGTCAAGGGATTTTAAATACCAAATTGACATGGCAGTGTCAACTGAACACACAGACTCTGTAGTGGCAGGCCTGAGACAGGTTTTAAAGGGTGACTTAAGTGGGTGGCACAATTGTGGATGAGTCAATAAAACTATGTATAGAAGGGGAGCACACGCAGTTTAGCACTGGTTAGCAGTGGGTAAGGTGCCCAGAGTCCTAAAATCAACAAAACAAGATTAGCAAAATTTTAGGCCACCAGGCCAAAGGTTTGGTTAATGACCAGGTCTAAAAAGCATTATCAAAGATGCATAACAAGTGAAAAGTGCCCAAAGTGTAATGTGCATAAAAAGAAAAAAACGGGATAGAAATAGAGAATTCATACTGATGCCATTGCTCATATATGTATATAATAAAGAGATAAAAATAGAGAATTCATACTGATGCCATTGCTCATATATGTATATAATAGTCATATATTTTTCAGCCCGTATAATGTCAAGATATCGATAGCTATATGCATATATGAGCAATAGAATCATTATGAATTATCCAATATTTTCCATAAACATGATTTATTACTGTGATGCGCATTGATCAGTTTGCACAATGCTCCAAAAGCAAACAGACACACATATACACATATATATAATATACATGTATATATATATATATATATATATATATATATATATATATATATATATATATATATATATAAGCAATTTGTTACTCCTTTTACGCCAAACTCTGCTGCCTCTCCTTTTGTTACAGGGGGGTGCTGCGATTCCTGGGGGCAGATTCCCAAGTAATACACGTTTCTCTCCATAATTATTGCACACTCACAGATATTTTCTTAAATATTTTTAATGAGCCAGTTCATGTAGCATATCTCCGACATTTGCCCATTCAGGGCATAATAATAAGCAAAATATATTCGCCCAAAATTAATTGTCGAGAATTAATTGCCTAAAATAATTACAATGAATGAAGAGACAAGGTATGCACGTTGAATGATTTTTAGGCACCCATAATTAAACTAGATATTGAGAGGGTAATTGAATTTGAAAAGTGTAAAAATGAATTATGAGATGTGATTATTCTATTGCCTCTGGTAGGATTTAAACTAAGCATAATGGTTGGAGTATGAACTTTTAATATTTCCAAACCATCAAAGATGGCAGCCGCATATACAGACTGTATGGGTTTGCAATCCTTTCACTATTTCCATGATTGTTGTAGCTGACCAATGAAATTGAGTGTTTGAGATTAAATACATTGTCAATGCAGGGTTATCCCACAATGACAAAGGCTGAAAGCCAAAATGAGTTTGTTGGAGATATGCTATATGAACTGGCTCATTAAAGTATTTCAGAAAATATACGTGAATGTGTAATAATTTTGGAGAGAAATATATATATATATACACACATGCACACACATATTTCCACCCTCCCCCACACTTTATGCTATTGGCTTCATATGCTAGATTTATTTTCATATGCCACATATAGATTTTCATGCCTAGGTAGAGCCTCATTCTCCAGAGCAGTACATCCCCACATACGGGTGAACAGATGAAAATTACGGTGAAAGAGAGGGAGTTTGTGTGGCCACCATGAAGGAGGCAGTCCTAGAACACCAACTATCCTAGTTTCTATCCTGTCCCCTCTGACTGATGCTTTTCTTTAGCTTTATCTCACATTATCTCCTAAAGATTATCACTCATGGACCCTATTGAGTCTAAGTTTGCTGTGGTTATAAGTTGGCATCGCTTTATTTACTTGATTAGCCTTTTTGGACAAACATGGGGTAACACATTCATGAAATGCATCGATGGAGACCTTGGTCTTCCTCTAAACACCACACTCTCCCACTATGCTTATCCAGAGGGCGAATTCCCTTAACTAGGCTACTTTTATGATTTAGGAGGTTTGTGTAGATGCCAGATAGTCAGCCTTGGAGATGAGGTAAACTCCTCTGAGCAAAGCAACATCCCTCCAATTAAGCAGTGCAACAGGAGAGAGAAGGAGACAGAGAGACAGAGAGAATAAGAGAAAGAGTAAGAGAAAGAGAGAGAGAGAATGTGTTGAAGTTTGTAAAAGCAGGTCTCTTCTCTATTTTAGCTTTAGCAGTATTAAGTGAATGCCACACAGCCATCCTGTTTTCCAGTCGCCGTTCATTATTCCAGCCTCTGGATTATCTGTCACTCTTTTCTCAGAAATGAAAGAATAGTGGCTGCATTACAGTGTCATTCGCACAGATACACATATACACACCAAAAAATAGGAGAATCTTCACTTTACCAAAATTAGGTCTGAATTTCCTTCATAGGGTACATCGAGAAAGCATAGTGCAGAAAGAAAACTCACATGTCCACTTGCTGCTCTTTAACTGCCTCTTTAAGGGCTCCACTATCTATATACTGGACCGCACCAGAGGTGTTTTCATGATTTGTGTGGGGCACAATGAATGTCTCTTTGGAAGGTGGCCGTAAATGAACCCAGAGAGTCACATGGTCATTCAGAGGTCTCTAGAGAGTATCTTGGGTCCTTTGGTACACATTTACCACTTCCCTCCTGTCACCTTTTATCTGTATGTATGCTTCAGCAATATGGAGCACCACACAGGCAAAAGCTATCCCTCATTTGCAATTTCAATGTACTTCAGCAATCGCAGCAACATTTCAAAGACAAATGGTCTTACAAAAGTATTAGTAACAGTACATAATACAAGGAGTGGTGGGGTGGAGTGATTTACATTAATCAAAGTTTGTGTGGGTATTTGCCACCATTGTTGTCAGTTGGTGGTGAAGACAGACTATCCTTTTAGAACATATCTATGTCTACCAACACACACACAAGCAAAAACATATAGATTTACAGTATTTCTAGGCTAAGTCAGAGAGTAACAACTTATAGCCTTATTGATAATAGCCTATAATATTTTTTTTTAATACTTTCGTGAAGAGCTTGCTCTAATGTCAGTATTTTAATATGGTCCAGTGGCTGGTTGATTTTAACTTTCTGGTGGAACAGTAGTCTTATAAGATAGTGGAGAGATAATTAGGGAGTTTCTCATTGACAACTTTATAAGCAAGCTTCATTAGGTTGCATAGGGCCCCTTGTCTACCAGTGACACAGCCCTCTGGGTGGTGATGGGATAGCTAGTGATGCTGAATAGAGTTATAAGGTCAAAAATTCTGACTTTTACAATAAGGAGAAAAAATACTAGGCAAGGTTGACTAGCAGACAATTGCAGTAGTTCCTTTTTTAAGCAGTAGTGAGTTAACTTTTCAGCTGTGTGGAACTTAATAAGTGGATGGATGCATGTTTGATAATTCATATCATAGTACAGTGGCTAAGATAGTTATGAAGTGTTAAACCTGGCAGCCTTAGGGCGGTCTTCCCCCCAACATTTTGCCTACCTCCTCAACTTTTTTTCTGACCTAATTTTTGCTGACTTTAGCACTATGCACACTTTACCACTGCAAGACAGTGCTAAAGTACTTGTGCTCTCTCCTTTACACGTGGTACTATTGGCTCATCCCCAAATGGCATATTTAATTTACCTATATGTCCCCAGTAAAGTGCACTACATGTGTCCAGAACCTGCAAATTAAATGCTGCTAGTGGGCCTGCAGCACTCCTTGTGCCACCCATTTATGTTGCCCTCTAACCATGGCTCAGGCCTGCCATTGCAGACCATGTGTGTGCAGTTCACACTGCCATTTTAACTTGGGAAAATAAACATATTGAAAGGCCAAAATCTTCCCTTTTCAGACATTTAAATCACCCCTAAGGTAGTCCCTGGACAACCCAGAGGGCAAGGTAAAATTCATTTGAAAGGTAGGGTATGTCCTGGAAGTAAAAAAATCTCAAATCGTTTTCCCTCTATTACCTTATCACATTTATAAGTGTAATTCCCCATTGTAAAGACATAGACATTTGGAGTTTGGTGCCTCTGGAATCAAAATTTAAAATCACAACGTATGGTGAAGTTGGATTTAAATAGCAATTCTGAAAATGCCACTTATAGAAAGTTGTAAAAGGGGGGGGGCATAGACCCTTGGGAGCTTTGGTAATTAGTGTATCAACACGTAAATGTGCCTACAAGGGATTCTTTCTAATACTTATTCACATGTTTTTTTTTTATAGAGTTCATCAGTAATAAGCTCTGAGCAGTAGCTTACATTGAATTACTTTGAAAAATGTATTACTTATTTAAACATGAACAGATCTAAAAAGGTACAAAACACAGGTGAGTGTATACTTCTTGAAACACAAATTCATGTTGAAAAAATTAACATATTAAAGGGTACATAAAATACAGCACATATCAGGGGTCGATTCCGATCCCGGGTCGGACAGCTCTCCGAGAGCTGTCCGTAGCCTTACCGTGCGACCGACACATACCCGTAGCCGATCCGTCCTGTAGATGAAAGACGATGCGCATAACTTCCAAAAACACGACCGACACGTAGGCTGTGATTCAAACTCCATTCTCCGTATGAGCCGTAACTCCTAACGCCGAACCGAGTCGCCCGGAAGCAGTATCCATAGCAGTTTCCGCCCTGACAAGTACGATGCGTACTTCCTACGCGCCGGATGGGTCGCCACGTACAGCATGTCATAGCATCCGGAAAACAAGCATATCAGCTACGATTCGCGCCACAACTCAATCCACGGCTACGAGACGGACCAGCTTGCAGTGGGTACGAGACGGAGCAACAAGCAGTGTGTACGACACGAACACATCATGAATCCCATCGCACAGGTCATACCAGTACTCTACATTTATGACCGGATCAGGAACTGACGGCGCAGGCGGTAAGTCAGACACCTACCACACAAACAAATGACACGTACCCGCAAAATGGTACACACACACAGGTGATCCACATCCTGGCCACTAACAACAGGCTACCATAGGGGTTGCATGGCCAGCACCACTAACACCCCCACCCATCGGGCTTATGTTGCCCATCACCCCTGCCACCCACAGCCATAGGGCATATGTTACCCATCACTAGTGCCACCCCCACCCATAGGGGACCTGTTGTCCATCACTACTGCCACCCCAGCCATAGGGCTCATGTTGCCCATTATTACTGCCACCCCCACTCATAGGGCTAATGTTGCCCAGCACTCCTGCCACCCCCATCCATAGGGGAGCTGTTGCCCATCACCCCTGCCACCCCCACTCATAGAGGACCTGGTGCCCATCACTACTGCCACCCCCAAGCATAGGGGACCTGTTGCCCATCACTACTGCCACCCCCACCCATAGGGCTTATGTTGCCCATCACCCCTGCCACCCCCAGCCATAGGGCATATGTTGCCCAGCACTCCTGCCACCCCCATCCATAGGGGACCTGGTGCCCATCACTACTGCCACCCTCAGCCATAGGGGACCTGTTGCCCATCACTACTGCCACCCCCACTCATAGGGCTTATGTTGCCCATCACTCCTGCCACCCCCACCCATAGAGCTTATGTTGCCCATCACGCCTGCCACCCCCAGCCATAGGGCATATGTTGGCCAGCACTCCTGCCACCCCATTCATAGGGGACCTGGTGCCCATCACTACTGCCACCCCCAGCCATACGGGACCTGTTGCCCATCACTACTGCCACCCCCACTCATAGGGCTTATGTTGCCCATCACTCCTGCCACCCCCACACATAGGGTTTAAGTTGCCCATCACCCCTGCCACCCCTAGCTATAGGGCATATCTTGCCAGCACTCCTGCCTCCCCCAGCCATAGGAGACCTGTTGCCCATCACTACTGCCACCCCCACTCATAGGGTTTATGTTGCCCATTACCCCTGCCACCCCCACCCATAGGGCTTAGGTTGCCCATCACCCCTGCCACCCCCAGCCATAGGGCATATGTTGCCCAGCACTACTGCTACCCCCACCCATAGGGGACCTGTTGCCCATCACTACTGCCACCCCCAGCCATAGGGGACCTGTTGCTCATCACTACTGCCACCCCCACTCATAGGGCTTATGTTGTCCATCACTCCTGCCACTCCCACCCAGAGGGCTTATGCTGCCCATCACCCCTTCCACCCCAGCCATAGGGCATATGTTGCCCAGCACTACTGCCACCCCCACCCATAGGGGACCTGTTGCCCATCACTACTGCCACCCCCACTCATAAGGCTTATGTTGCCCAGCACTCCAGCCACCCCCATCCATAGGGGACCTGTTGCCCATCACCCCTGCCACCCCCACTCATAGCGGACCTGTTGCTCATCACTACTGCCACCCCCACTCATAGGGCTTATGTTGCCCAGCACTCCTGCCACCCCCACCTATAGGGCTTATGTTGCCCATCACCCTTGCCACCCCTAGCCATAGGGCATATGTTGCCCAGCACTATTGCCACCCCCACCCATTGGGGACCTGTTGCCCATCACCCCTGCAACCCCCACTCATAGGGGACCTGTTGCCCATCACTACTGCCACCCCCACTCATAGGGCTTATGTTGCCCAGCACTCCTGCCACCCCCACCTATAGGGCTTATGTTGCCCATCACCCCTGCCACCCCCAGCCATAGGGCATATGTTGCCCAGCACTACTGCCACCCCCACCCATTGGGGACCTGTTGCCCATCACCCCTGCCACCCCCACTCATAGGGGACCTGTTGCCCATCACCCCTGCCACCCCCACTCACAGGGGACCTGTTGCCCAGCACTACTGCCACCCCCACTCATTCGGGGACCTGTTGTCCAGCACCCCTGCCACCCCCACTCATAGGATGGGTGATGCGCCACACATCCATCATACTCCAAAATTAGGTATGTCAGCAAAATTCATCCCCCATAACATCATGACAACAGAGTGTAGTCTGTGACAAATGCCCACAACAGTGATTATGACTTCGAACATACAATGTAACTAACAGCACATGTGTGACCAACAAATGAGTGTGCCCTACACAAGGCAAGCATCACTATAGCACTGTGTCAATGTAAAAAGAACACCCCCTCACTGTGTAGAACAAAAGTTAACTGTGGGTTTCCAAACTGCAGCAGATGTTGAGCATTTTGGTGATGGGGTCTAAACCCCCCCTCATCACAGTGAACAAAAGGTAAGTGTCATCATGGTCAAAGCTGCAATTAACAAACAGCATGAATGATGCCTGCTCCCAACACATTAAACACTTCTGGGGCGAAGTAGTGGTTGTGTCCCATTCCCACAGAGATGTGGTGAGGCTAACAGTGCTGTGAAAACATAACACACTCTCGGTCATGTGCAGACAGGCACCACACATGGGGGCTGACAATGCATACAGTGTACAATGACACAAGAACAGAAGTGACCATCAAAAAGCATACACACATCTCGAAAATAGACACACTAATCAAAACAACCTGTGTAGACTGTAGGTGTCAGCTCACAAACTCCCATTCCATGCCAGCAATGGCACCTAACAACCAGGATGAATGAGCACAATGATGTGATATGACTCACAGGGACAGCAGGGAAAATCACAGAAACAACATCTAGACAAAGGCCCACAACAGCCATACCAATGCACTGATACAGATGCGCAAACACAAACAGGCAACCTCACACTGCACATCTTACACAACATGTGTGTCTCAGTATCCCCAGGCAACTACACAACACATGAGGGGGGCTGAACCACAGTGACACAGATGTGGACACAGTACCATACAAAACTAAACCATCATTGGGACACCCTTAGTGGGACATCAGGCATTGTGAGATGAGAGGGAGCACAACAGACACATGTGACACAAGCTTGAATGAACACCAACTAACACAGCAAGAGACTGACACACAACAACACTACCCCCAGTGACCAGACATTAGGGTGACACAAGCATACATGACACCTCCACTGTGATGATAAAGGCAGATGTCGTACAAACTGGGAAACCCAGACATGTGTCCTGTTCCACAAACGTACATCACACATATACAAACACAAATCACTCAGCATGGCCCCTCATCCATGGACAAACGGGAGCTAGGGGACAATCCATGCAAACATTTACATCAGTCCACCCTCAACACCACACACCCTGAACTGCAACAATGTGCATCTGTGAAGCCCACATGGACAGGTGACATTGCACATGTACCCATGACAAACACAGGAATATTGGGAGGAACTAAGGTGCACAGACTCATCACACAAGGACAGTTTACAACCCTGGGGAATGACAGACATACTGCACAGTATGCGGTACATGGCCATGATGTCAAAGCTCACGTAACCTCCAGAATACCTGCCACAGTCCCAGGACAATGCAGAAGCCAAGGAGAACCACAAGGCACACATGCTGACACTTGCCAACATTACAGCCCTGAACCCGACAAGTGGGAGCAGTCACACACACATACACATGTCTCAATCACTGAAAGGTACCACCTAGAGACAACTACATGATATTGTGAATAAACAAGTGCCTTGGGGAACCCTGACTGTGTCCCATCTGTGTCTGACAACATCATCACCACTCAGAACTGACAAATCCCAATGATGATACACCAATCAACAGTAGTGTGTCATGCACCTACGCATCTGGTAGCCCATGGCAAAGTAGTGGGATGAACAAAGTACCACTCAGCAAGCATCAACAACAGGAACATATCAAGGGACCACTGCCTGTATATGAAAAGGGACACACACACATGCTCATACAACACACACCATGGGCCCAGGCTATGTCACGGGACAACACACTTACTTGAGGGGACCCAACTCCTGTGGAAGCCCAGCTGTGCCAAACATATTCACAGCACGTCTCACTCATGTCAGCCGAACACTTGGTCAGTCAGCCATCAGTTACCACACAATGAAGGCTCTGGTCACAACAGCCTGGGTACGTGAATCTCCCCTAAGTCATCTGCACATACTCAAAACAAATGTTTAGCACGTTGCACAGAGGACCCAGTTGCTCCTATACCAATTATGCCCACACCTGTAGGTCCAGTGTTGATGCGCACAAAGTCTGTGAAATTGACAAATTGGACAATGGGAAGCACATCATATGTGCAAGGGTGCACGCCAGAGATGTGACCATGCAAATGAAATGTTCACAGAGATGTCCACAAATAGTTGATCATGACACACCCAGGTAGCTGCAAAGGATGACATGGATACCCACCAGAATAGGATACATATCTCATGGACCATATGGAGTACCTCACATCAACACATCAGTATTCAACATTCGAAACCAAGCATTACAGGTGCAAGGGCATGTTAAACATCATCAACATAATGTACAGCTAAATCAAGTTCACAGGGATAAAGAAAAAAGCCTTTATTCAGCGTATTAAAAGTTATACGTCCGTTCAAACAAAAGGCCAATTGGCCAGTCCATGTCCAAATGCCAAGGAGTGAACTAGAGTGACAACTGTCACACATTGCTTGCCTGCACTGTTAAGGACCGGGGTCATCCCCTTGGAGGGGCATACATGGGGGAAGGCCAGGCACCGCAGGGACAGGATCAGGGCGCAGCAGAAGGAGGCAATGAAAAGGGGGTGGATGCAGGCGAGACACTTGCAACTGCAGTGGAGCTGACTGAAGTAGTGGGTGCAGTCACAACTGTGGGGCACAAGTCAGAGGGGGTGGATGCCGGCACAACTCCAGTGGGCAGGTCAGATGGAGTGGATTGGGTCCCCACTGCAGTGCCCAAGTCAGACAGGGTGGTCATGGACTCCACTGCAGTGCCTACATCCATGGGAGCGGAATGGGGTGCAGGGGAGGTCGGCAGGACCTGGGGGTGACACCATCCCCACATCAGTGGCACAAACCGCCTGGCCAGGTGTGGAGGAGCAAGTGGTAGGGGGAGGGCCTTAGCATTTTGGGGATGGTGTATCTGTGGGTGGGGGAACCCGGGGCAGGGATGGCGGGGAAACCTCTGGAGTGGTAACCTGGGGATGGAGGACGGAGGCTTTGCCTTGGAGCTGCATGGTGGCGGGGGGGTCTTGCTCTTCTGGCTCCAGGGGGACTTGCGGGTGGGGGTCTCAGTCTGACTGCACCTGGGGGAGGGTGTCCGGGTGTGAGGGGCACTCCCCTCTGTGTGTGGGGACTTCCTATTCCCCTTGTAATCAGGATCTGCTGGGTTGTGGGGAAGAGGCCAAGGTCACAAAGGAAGAGCTTCTGGGGAGATGGGGTTGCAGGTGAGGCAAGGGAAGGGGGCTGGGAGGGAGAGGTTTCGGAGGACTGCGGAGTGGTTGTGGATGACTGTGTGTGTGTCTGCAAACCAGCCCCTGTGAGTGTGGTATCAGTCCCCTGCGCTTGCTTGTGTGCACGTCTAGACCTTGGTTTGGGTGTTTGTATGCTTGGGACAGGTAGGCTGCTAGGAGTCGTGGGTGGTGCAGGGGTAGGAGGGGTGCGGGACAGTTGGAGGTGGGACACTGCTGTCATCAGGGAGGAGGCCATGGACTGATTGGTCCTCTGTAGTGCAGACATGCCCGATGAAATGCCCTCCACGAACGACACCAGTTGCGTCAACAGACTTGTGTGTGCATGGAGGATCTTCAGCATCGACGTCTGCCCTACATGGATCTGTCTAAGTAAGTTCACAGACTCCTCACTCAGGGCAGCAGGGGACACAGGGGCAGGGGGTGCGGTGCCTGGCACAAAGGAGACATGCTCACGAACTCGGGAGCCTACAGGGACCTCTGGGATGGGAGGGTGGTGATGGTGGTGGTGGTGGTGGTGGAAGTGGTGGGGACAGCCTCACTAGCTGGGGTTTGGTGGCTGCTGACACCCGCCTCCACAAGGGAGTCATCCTCAGAGCTGCTGTGGCCCTCAGCTGGGGGTGATGGTGCTGACGACTCCTCTGTGTGGCTCCACTCGCCCTCCGTGCCACTGGGTCCGCCCGACTCCTCTCCTTCTGTCGCTGTCAGGCTCTGTGGCTCCTCCTGGTCCATGGAGCTGTCCCCTCCTGTGGCCGTGGATGTATCTGGATAGGAATAGGAAGTAAAAGAAGAACATCAGTCACCTGCACCGACTGCACACACCACAGTGAGTACATCATATCACAGGGCAAGCCCTGGCATCATCAGCTGAACAGAGCTCAAAGTGCCAACACTATTTAGAATAAGCCAATTGTCATTCTGAACATCAACCATGGCACACATATCCCTCCTTGACTTGCACACATGTCTGTTGCATGTTGGATGCTAATACCCCAATGTGCTGACATGCACCACCCACACATTAGTTGGACATGCAAGTGAACATGTAGGAGTATGCCACTATACACACAGCACATCTCTTGCTACTGACTCAGTACAGGTGTCCAGATGAAGGGATGGTGGGCAGAGACTCATTTCACATGTTTGTGATGCATGCCAGCAACACACACTATGATGTTCTCATGTCCAGATGGGCAATGCCACAATGGGGTGCATGGTGCACACTTGAACACAATGCAGGATCACTCATAGCAAGTTAAATGCCATGGCACTGGCATGCCTGGAAAGTCAGTCAACACTATCTCCTGTCACAAGGGCAGGGCATTGTTGGACAGGCCACACGAAGGGCTTGCTCCCTCCCCGCACGACAGGGCCCGAGCTCCGGCCCACCAGGCTTAACCCACGAAAAGCACCCGTACCCCGTCTCCCGACGGATCTTCTGCCCTCGGACCTCTACTCATCACGGGGCCCAGCCCCACCGGCTCCCCCGGCCGGTTCAAGCCGCCATCTTGGGCCCTGCACCACGAGGCCGCGTGGCCTCGCCCCGACCCTAAACCCCGGGCCTGACCGGCCCCGACATCCCGGCACCACCATCCACCCGGGAGGTGAGCGGACCACTTGGCAGGTCAATAGGAGGACGAAGTGTCAAGAGCTCTTCCCCCGCCAGGTGCCGATCGCCTCCAGCTCCCCCAGGCGCTGGCTCCACCCCCTGCTGGGTGTCTGGACACCCTCATCCCGGGCCCTCCGACCTCCAAGTGCGAGGGTCCGGACATCAAAGAGCGCCTGCCCTATAACTGGGGCAACTCCGGAGCAGGAAGGCAGTTGTATCCTGGAGTCGAGAGACACCGAGAGAACTCAGCCTTGACGGACTACTGGCGCTGCCGTAGCCCGCTCCTGTGAACCATCGTCCTGCCTGCTGGCGCTGCCGCGGCCTTCTACGACATCCATCCTCGTCGGGACCTGCTGGCGCTGCCGCGGCCCGTTGTAACGACCATCCTCACCGGGACCTGCTGGCGCTGCCGCGGACCGTATATCGACCATCTTTCCGGGACCTGCTGGCGCTGCCGCGGCCCGTTGTAACGACCATCCTCACCGGGACCTGCTGGCGCTGCCGCGGACCGTATATCGACCATCTTTCCGGGACCTGCTGGCGCTGCCGCGGCCCGTTGTAACGACCATCCTCACCGGGACCTGCTGGCGTTGCCGCGGACCGTACATCGACCATCTTTCCGGGACCTGCTGGCGCTGCCGCGGCCCGCACCAACTAAGCTCGAGGATTGTGAGCTAATCATCATCTCATCCAAACTACCTGACTGGTAGACAGACTGTCCCGCTACCCCTTACCCTGCTTTGAGAGACTTGAATCGAGGGGACCCCTGAGTCCAGACCTCCTTGTAACATTCAACCGTACCTTAAGAAGTGCTTATAAAGAACACTGAACCTTATCCGTGTGTGGTATCTGTCTGTGGGGGGGGGAAGTTACTTGTCTGTACGATCGCTGGAGACGGCTCTCCCCGGAGACCTCTCCTCCTGACCCCGGCCGACCCTCCCGGTCCGTCTATCCTTTCTAACATTGGTGGCCAGCGGCGCGATCCGAATCAACGCGTAATCGTACAGAGAGTAGCTCACCCCACGACAACAACACGATGTCAGCCAAAGATAGCAACTCCACCGAGAAATTCCAAATGGATAAATTAGAAGAATACAACCACCGCGAACTGAGACAGTTCTGCATAGAACTTGGCATTGCTACCACCGGCCTGAGTACCAAAGATGATCTAAAGCACGCCCTAGAGTCGTGGACAGAAACTGGGGTCGCCGGACCCTCCGACCAAAGCAGCATCACACCAGAGGGGAACGCCACGGCTCCTGAGGAGCGGGGAACGGGCCTCTCGCAGGAGGAGATCCGAGAAAGAGAAAGAACCAGATTGCACGAGTTGGAAATGGCACGACTCAAGATGGATGGGGAACTCAAGTTAGCTGAACAGAAACTCAACCTCGAGCACATGCGGCTCCGAGATGAACGAGAAGAGAAGCAGAGACAGAGAGAGCTGGAGGAGAAAAAAATAACGCTCGAGCACGAGCGCAAACTGGCGGAAATAGAACTTCGGAAACAGAATAAAGAACTGGGGGTGCCTGAGCGACCACACACCCCGGGGCCAATCGAGAAAAAAGTCCACATCCCCAAGGATGTTGTCCGCGAGTATGTCCGAGAAGACGACATACAACAGTGGTTTAAAGCCTACGAGATCGCCATGACCTCCCACCGGATCGACCGGAGTGATTGGGGAGCCGGACTCTGGGGGAGGTTTATCAACGAGGGGCGCGATGCCCTACTGCAGCTCCCAGATCACCAAATGTCGTCCTACGACCACATGAAGGCTGCCCTCCTCACCCGATACGGCCTCACACCCGAGATGTACCGCCAGAGGTTCAGAGATTGCACCCGGATCCCAGGTACAACTTGGGTAGAATACGTGAACTATTTCAGCCGTGCCTTCGAGGGTTGGATAAAGGGGAGCCAGGTCACCACCTACGAACAACTCTTTAACCTGATGGTATGGGAGCACCTGTCGAACAACTGCTTCGTCGAGCTCAGGCAGCACCTCCTCGACAGTAAGCTGACTGACCCCCGGCAGCTCGCCGCCGAAGCTGACCGATGGGAAAGCACCCGAGTGGGCCGGAGGGGGCCACACGAACAGAACAGAAACAACCAAGGCCAGCACCGTCCTCGGGGAGGAGGAGGGGGCCAGGGGCGAGGGAGAGACGCCTTGCCCGCAACACCCGTGGCCAGCACCCCGGCTCCGGCCGGTCGGGGAAACCCCCCGTGGCGCCCTGGGGTCCGAGCCAACGTCACGTGCCACCGATGCCAGCGAGTCGGCCACTACGCCAATGACCCGAGCTGCCCGCAGAACCAAACACCCAAGCCCCGCCAGGTAGCTGCCGCCGCCCTGGGGGAAGAGCGATCATTGGAGGAACCAGAGGAGTATGAGCCGACCCAGCAAGAGTGGGAACCGGCCGCCATGGTCCTGGCGTGCTTGGGGGGAAGAGACATGGTCCCGCGGGCTCCCCTACCCGCTAACACCAGGAAATACGGTCAGTGGGTGACCATTAATGGACAGCGAGCCGAGGCCTTGCGTGACACAGGCGCCAGTGTGACGGCCGTCCGCTGTCACCTGGTGAAGCCCGAGCAGATCCTGCCGAACATTCTCTGCCCCGTCCGCTCGGCAGACAACTCTGAAAGTATGTGTCAAATGGCCTGCGTTCCATTCGAATGGGGAGGGGTCTCCGGCCTGTTGAAGGTGACGGTCCGGGACGATGCCCCCGTGGACTGCCTCCTGGGGAATGACCTCGAGAGTTCCCCGTGGGCCACCGTTGAGAGAAGAGAGCACCTGGGGATGCTGGGCCTCCCGGACTGGGCCTGCATAACCACCCGGTCTATGGCCGCCCGTGCCGTCCCTCGATCAGAAGAACCAGAATGGCCAGCACCTCCGCCCCCAGTCGCCCCAGTAGAAGACGACGACGAGGCCAGCCTCCCAGACCCGACGGCCGAAGGGGACGCGCAACCCCAGGACCTTCCTGACCTGGCTCAGTGGCGTCAAGAGGGGGGGCCCACCCAAGCACAGTTCCACCAGGAACAAAAGACCTGTCCCTCCCTCGAGGGACTCCGCCAACAAGCCAGCGCCCAGAACGCAGGGGACTCCACCGGAACTCACTGGGTCTACTGGGATAACGACCTGCTATACAGCGAGCAAAGAATCGCCGAGCTGGGGGCCGGTCGAGTACTGGTGGTACCTCTCCGCTTCAGAGACTTTCTGCTCAACCTGGCCCACGATGTCCCCCTGGCTGGACACCTGGGCCAAGATAAAACGTACAGCCGCCTAGTGACCCACTTTTTCTGGCCGAAGATGAGGAACGACGTCCTGAACCACTGCCGATCTTGCCCCACATGCCAAGCCAGCGGGAAGAGTGGTCGGAAGCTGAAAGCCCCTCTGCAACCCTTCCCTGTGGTCACCACCCCGTTTGAGAGGGTGGGGATAGACATCGTGGGGCCTCTGGACCCCCGCACGGCACAAGGACACAGGTTCATCTTAGTACTGGTGGACCATGCCACCCGCTACCCCGAGGCGGTGCCCCTACGGACCGTGACAGCTCCGGTGGTTGGCCGGGCCCTAATGGGGATCTTCTCCCGGGTAGGCTTCCCCCGAGAAGTCGTCAGCGACCGAGGCACGAACTTTATATCCAAATACATGAAGTCCCTCTGGCAACAATGCGGGGTCACCTACAGATTCACGACCCCCTATCACCCCCAAGGGAACGGACTAGTGGAGCGTTTTAACCGCACCCTCAAGGGGATGATTGGGGGATTGGAAGAGCCCCTCCGTCGCCAGTGGGACGTACTACTCCCGTGCCTCCTCTTCGCCTACCGCGAAGTTCCCCAGAAGTCCCTCGGTTTTAGCCCTTTCGAACTCCTGTACGGGCACCCTGTGCGAGGGCCCCTCAGCCTAGTAAAAGAAGGTTGGGAGATGGCCCCCCTAAAAACCCCTCCAGACGTCTTCAGATACCTCCTGGCCCTACGCAATCAGACCCGGCGCTTCAGAGAGATGGCCAAGGCGAACCTTGAGGCCAGCCAGGAGGACATGAAGAAGTGGTATGATCACAATGCCTCCTCCGTTGAGTTCGAGCCTGGACAACAGGTATGGGTGATGTCCCCCACCGAACCATGTGCCTTGCAAGATAAGTGGACGGGGCCCTTCAAAGTGGTCGAGCGCAAAAGCCCCGTCACTTACCTCATCGACCTGGGGACCTCCCGGAACCCCCTTCGGGTCCTCCACACCAACCGACTCAAACCACACTTTGTGCGCTCAGAACTCAGCCTCCTGATGGCTACGGACAGTGGGGCAGAGGAAGACTCCGAACCCCTCCCGGATCTTCTGAAGACTCAGGAGAATGACGGCTCCGTGGACGGGGTCCGGCTCTCTGACGCCCTCACTTCGGAGCAACGCCAGGGCTGCCGGAACCTCCTGCGGCAGTTTGCTACCCTGTTCTCCCTCACCCCCGGGGTCACCCCTTGGTGTTTGCACGACGTGGACACCGGGGACAGTCCCCCTGTCCGACACCGGGCCTACCGCGTACCAGATCGGGTACGGGCCTGCATACAGGAGGAGGTGACCAAGATGCTCACAATCGGGGTCATGGAGCCCTCGGACAGTCCCTGGGCCAGTCCGGTTGTATTGGTCCCCAAAGCCGCTGCCCCCGGCACCGCACCTGAACTGAGATTCTGCGTCGACTACCGGGGCTTGAACGCTGTCACCCGGACCGACGCTCATCCGATCCCCCGAGCAGACGAGCTGATCGACCGGCTGGGGGCCGCCCGCTACCTCAGTATCTTCGACCTAACAGCGGGCTACTGGCAGATCGGCCTCACACCCAGGGCTCAGGAACGGTCAGCCTTCTCTACCCCCGATGGCCACTACCAGTTCAAGGTCATGCCCTTCGGCATGAAGAATGCCCCCGCCACGTTTCAACGCCTCGTGAACCAGGTCTTGGCGGGGCTCGAAGAGTTCAGCGCTGCCTACCTGGACGATATCGCTGTATACAGCCACCACTGGCCCGACCACCTCCGTCACCTCCAAGAGGTCCTACAGGCCCTCCAGCGGGCCGGCCTCACAATTAAGGCCGGCAAGTGCCAAATTGGCCAAGGGTCTGTGACCTACCTTGGGCACCAAGTGGGAAGCGGGCTGGTGGCCCCGCTACAACTTAAGATTGCTGCCATCCAGTCCTGGCAGCCCCCCGTCACCCAGACCGAGGTCCGAGCCTTCTTGGGGCTCACCGGCTACTACCGGCGGTTCGTGAAGGACTACGGCAGCATCGTGGGGCCCCTCACGGGTCTCACGTCCAAGAACCAGCCGAAGCGGATTAACTGGACCCCCGATTGTCAAGCGGCCTTCGAGAAGCTGAAGGCCGCTCTATGCACCGCCCCTGTGCTCCAGGCCCCCGATTACAGTCGGGAATTCATGGTACAGACCGACGCCTCCGACCACGGCATCGGAGCCGTCCTTTCTCAGTTGAACCCCGAAGGTCATGACCAGCCGGTGGCCTTCATCAGTCGACGTCTCCTGGCCCGAGAACAGCGCTGGAGCACCATCGAGAGGGAGGCCTTCGCAGTGGTGTGGGCCCTCAAAAAGCTCCGGCCCTATCTCTTCGGTACCCACTTCCGGGTACAAACCGACCATCGACCCCTGCAGTGGCTGATGCAGATGCGGGGGGAGAACCCAAAACTCTTGCGCTGGTCCATTTCCCTGCAGGGAATGGACTTCACTGTGGAGCACCGACCAGGCCAAGACCACGCCAACGCGGATGGCCTGTCCCGCTTTTTCCGCCTCGACGAAGAGAGTCCCCAAGGAGATGGGTGACTCTCCCCGCCTTCAGCTGGGGGGGACGCATGTTGGACAGGCCACACGAAGGGCTTGCTCCCTCCCTGCACGACAGGGCCCGAGCTCCGGCCCACCAGGCTTAACCCACGAAAAGCACCCGTACCCCGTCTCCCGACGGATCTTCTGCCCTCGGACCTCTACTCATCACGGGGCCCAGCCCCACCGGCTCCCCCGGCCGGTTCAAGCCGCCATCTTGGGCCCTGCACCACGAGGCCGCGTGGCCTCGCCCCGACCCTAAACCCCGGGCCTGACCGGCCCCGACATCCCGGCACCACCATCCACCCGGGAGGTGAGCGGACCACTTGGCAGGTCAATAGGAGGACGAAGTGTCAAGAGCTCTTCCCCCGCCAGGTGCCGATCGCCTCCAGCTCCCCCAGGCGCTGGCTCCACCCCCTGCTGGGTGTCACTCTGGACACCCTCATCCCGGGCCCTCCGACCTCCAAGTGCGAGGGTCCGGACATCAAAGAGCGCCTGCCCTATAACTGGGGCAACTCCGGAGCAGGAAGGCAGTTGTATCCTGGAGTCGAGAGACACCGAGAGAACTCAGCCTTGACGGACTACTGGCGCTGCCGTAGCCCGCTCCTGTGAACCATCGTCCTGCCTGCTGGCGCTGCCGCGGCCTTCTACGACATCCATCCTCGTCGGGACCTGCTGGCGCTGCCGCGGCCCGTTGTAACGACCATCCTCACCGGGACCTGCTGGCGCTGTCGCGGACCGTATATCGACCATCTTTCCGGGACCTGCTGGCGCTGCCGCGGCCCGTTGTAACGACCATCCTCACCGGGACCTGCTGGCGCTGCCGCGGACCGTATATCGACCATCTTTCCGGGACCTGCTGGCGCTGCCGCGCCCCGTTGTAACGACCATCCTCACCGGGACCTGCTGGCGTTGCCGCGGACCGTACATCGACCATCTTTCCGGGACCTGCTGGCGCTGCCGCGGCCCGCACCAACTAAGCTCGAGGATTGTGAGCTAATCATCATCTCATCCAAACTACCTGACTGGTAGACAGACTGTCCCGCTACCCCTTACCCTGCTTTGAGAGACTTGAATCGAGGGGACCCCTGAGTCCAGACCTCCTTGTAACATTCAACCGTACCTTAAGAAGTGCTTATAAAGAACACTGAACCTTATCCGTGTGTGGTATCTGTCTGTGGGGGGGGGAAGTTACTTGTCTGTACGATCGCTGGAGACGGCTCTCCCCGGAGACCTCTCCTCCTGACCCCGGCCGACCCTCCCGGTCCGTCTATCCTTTCTAACAGGCATCCAGACAACAACAATATGCACTGACTCACAATCCTAGCTCAGGGGTAAAGCTAACTCTGCAGATGACCGGCTCACTTGCTCATCCCATGCAAACAACATATCCAGGACCCAGAAGACCCCACATCATGCAAATCAGAAATATGAGTCTCTGCAAACACAACTACCTGTACATTAACATATCACAGTCTGCCATGCATGTAACCCAGCTGCATGAAGGACACAGTTGCATACACCATTGTGCACTGTCAGATGATCACACACCTATATGTCACACAGGTCTTGTCCCTCACAGTCACATCTCAGATGTCTTACTCACCCTATGAATCATGGACACGCCAATTGTACGTAACAACAAGCCACACCCTAATGACACAGAGGCAGACACCTGAGGGCACATATCACTAAGCACAACCTGTAATTTAATACACAGGAGTGGGATTACAGAGTGTTTCTAAATGCCCTTGAGGAGGCATGACTGCCCAGGTCTACATGAAACAGTGTTTGGCCCTGGACAGTAGTCAGGTGGCTAAGCAAGTGTGACATACTTGATATACATACTCCTGAGGCCCCAAAATTGGAGTCCCCTGCTGCATGGGTTTGTTTGGAATACCCCAGCCACATGTGGCGAGTCAGACCAGCAATTGGAACACACCTCAAGGGCACACACAGATCACATGTCAGATCTCAGGCATTGGGCAAACAATTGACCCACCCATGAAACACACAACAGAGTCACAGGAAGCATAGCTGACTGCAGGGACACAGTGCCCTAGTGACACAAACAACAGACGGTAGGGGCCACGCCTGTGGAACAGATGAGTAGGGTGCATCACACAATTGAGGGACCTGAGTATTGGACTAAAAGACCTACATAATGTGGAAGTGTGACCAGGCCAAAAGACTGCAATTAGCATGTCAGACATAGTACACAGATTAGGCATTGACTTACCCCCTTCCTGCTGCTGTCTGGCCTTCAGCTGCCTATCCAGGTCTGGGAAGACCACCGCCAGTATCCAGAGCATGTGGGGGGTCAGGGTCCGGTGTCTGCCCCTCCTGCGTGGAGGTGACAGCTTCAGCTGGACTCTAGCTATCCTCCGGGTCCAGCCCCGAAGGTCCTGCCACCTCTTCTGGCAGTTGCGGATCCTGAGCTTGTAGACCCCCACCGAACTAACTGCCCAGGCGATAGTCAGCCATATCTCCTGCTTCTGGTGGGCATCAACCTGTGAGGATGACAAAGTTAAAAGTCCATTTACACACATGCCCCAGATTTGTGCTGTACACATTTGGATATACATGTCATCATCACAAAGGGAAATGAGTTACACAGGGAGTGCAACCATGGGGAAGGACACATCACCTGCATGTCTGACATGTTAACAATGCCTGGATAGTTTAAGCTTGCACTAATGCACTTTAGCAGCAGGACACCTGTTCATTACATGTACCTACACACTTTGGGGGATGAAAGTACTCAGTGCGAATGCTTGCCACTGGTGTACACACTGCTAGTACTGCTAGTCAGACAACATGCATAATTAGGAAGGCAGTGGACTGCACACTCACCTGCTCCCCTGGTTTCACATAGAGCTTGCTGTACTGTGGAAGGAGCCCGTCCAGCAGGGCCTGGTTCTCCTACTCAGTGAAGGCTGGGGCCCTCTCCAGAGTACGTGCCATAGCAGGAGCCAAAGGATGCAGAGACAGCAGCAGTGGTAGCAGGGATGTGGTCTAGTAGCATGTAGTGCAGGCAAGTGAGCTCCCTGGGGGCCAGCCAGCCAGCCTTATATCTGTGCTGCAGAGGCAGAATCTGTGCCATGTGTCCCAAGTGATAGGTCCAACACGGTTGCAATCTATGAATCTGGCCAATCCATGGAAATGTACGACTCGTACACGCCTTCCGCATCGTTCAAATCTTCACCTTCATGAAACACTTGAAATTGCAACATTGTTGTAGGCATCCAACCTAATTTCCAGTGCACAACTCGTACAAGTTTTGAATCCGCATCCGTTTCCATGACAGTCCAGAGCCAATGGGTGCGCCCGGCTCGGTCAACTGACTGTACAATGCGTATTTGGAAAATACACACACACCTGTCTCCATACGATTCAATGGCCAAGGTGAACGCCTGTCTCAGACCATGCCTGCCTGACGCGTATGCATGATAGTCACCCGAGTCGGACCTCATTGCAGTCAATGACAAAGCATACGCACAGCTCGGTCATGAACCGTGCAATGCGTACGCATTGTCACCCGCGTCGGACCTCATTGCAGTCAATGACAAAGCATACGCACGGCTCGGTCATGAACCGTGCAATGCGTATGCATCGTCACCCGCGTCGGACCTCATTGCAGTCAATGACAAAGCGTACGCATGGCACGGTCATGAAACGTGCAATATGTACGCATTGTCACCCGCGTCGGACCTCATTGCAGTCAATGACAAAGCGTACGCACTGCTCGGTCATGAACCGTGCAATGTATTGTCACCCGCATCGGACCTCATTGCAGTCAATGACAAAGCGTATGCACAGCTCGGTCATGAACCGTGCAATGCGTATGCATTGTCACCCGCGTAGGACCTCATTGGTGTGACTATTCGACGGACTCAACACACAATTACTTGCCAGGGACACTTGTGCACACCTACCACACTACAGCATTGGCCACACAGTGTCCCATTGCATGTAAGGCTGCATTCCCTGGGTGTTTGGGGGGGCACATTTGGTTTGTTGGGTGGCCCTTTGGTGCAGCCACTCCCAGGCTGTGCATGTGTACATGGGGGCAGAATCCTTTGTGTGTCGTGCACATTACCACTGTGATGTGCAATTGTACAGTAATGGGCATGAGTCACGGACACAGTTTCATGTTGGATATGTTTGGGGCATGTCACATACACACTGAGTCCAGGGGGTGATGGCATGTACGTCACAGTGAGACTTGTAGCCACAATACTGATGTGCACCCACAGTCTGTGTGCATGTTGTGTCTCAGATGTGTCTGATCAAATGTGCCCATTAGGTGACAGTGTCCACATCCATGTGGTATATGCATCAACCTTGATGGTGTGTGTGTGTCTAAGAGACGTACATGTAGGGCCTGCAGGAACAACAGTGGACAATACCTGTGGGACTTATGCTTGCCTTGTGGTGTGTACTTGATATGCTATGTCCATGCCAGTGTTGATGTGGCAATACAGGGACCCTGGGTTTCTGCATGGCAAAGATCTGTGATGCCTGGGAGACATCAAGCCTCACTTGTCACTGTGGTGTGTGTTTGTAACGTCAAAGCAGCACATAGGTTGGGTGACACAGCCAGATGATTGGCCATTGCACTACATGGGACTCATCTGGACATGTGGAATTGAGATGTGAGGTGATGGTCATGTAGGTGACATATGTGTCCATGCCCAACAGCACACACCTCAGTACATTGTGTAATGTCATGATCTATCATGTGATATTGAGCCTGGTCATGGCCACAGGGGTGAATGAACTGACAATCTTCCTTTGTGCATCTCTGTACTGCAGGGCACCAGCTGTCCATAGACCTTACAACCATGCAGGAACGCGACTGCATCAGACGGTACCGCTTCACCAGGCCAGTGATTGAGGAGTTAGCGGAGAAGTTGGTGCCACATCTGCTACCTGGCCGGACATACCCTACAGCACTGACCCCAGAGGTGAAGGTGATGGCAGCCCTGCACTTCTTTGCTACTGGTACCTTCCAGTACACTGTGGCTTCTGCTGGTGGTATGTCACAAACGACGTTTAGTCTGGTGCTACGTAAAGTCTTGGAGGGGATGTTGCATTTCCTAGACCTGTACATCAAGTTCCCGAGCCCAGCTGAACTCCCTGAAATAAAGGATGCCTTTTATACACTGGGGAGGATGCCCAACGTCATCGGATCTATTGATGGGACACATGTGGCCCTGATACCACCACAGGCACATGAGCAGGCATACCGGATCAGGAAGAACTACCACTCCATCAATGCTCTGGTGGTATGTCTTGTTGACATGTCTATCACACATGTGTGTGTACGGTTCCTTGGTTCTGCGCACAATGTCTACATCATGAGTAGTGGTCGCATTGCAACGCTGATGTCACAGATGCCAGATCAGCATGCCTGGCTTGTCGGTGTGTATTGACTGTTTCTCATTGTGTGTGTTTGTCAATGTTATATTCCGCACTCCTACAAAACTCAGCTACTTGTTCATTTTTGTGTATGTAGGTGACTTCGGATACCCCAACATGCCGTGGTTTCTGACACCCCTCCGGAACCCTGAAACACCAGCCGAGATGCGCTACAATGAGGCACATGGTCGGAGCAGGAGGGTAATTGAGCGGACATTCGGCCTCCTGAAAAGGCGCTTTCGCTGCCTGGACAAGACCGGAGGGGCCCTCCCATATGAGCCTGGAAAGGTGTGCAAAATAATCCTTGTATGCTGCCTGCTACACAACATGGCAGTGCGGAAGAAGGTGCCTCTCATCCAGGATGACGATGACAATGACCAACCTCCGGCACCTGTGGAGGATCCCGGCCTGGGCCAAGATGCCAGTGATGATGAGGATGAGGGTGACGTCCACTCACAGCTCATCAACAACTTCTTCACCTGAATGTGAGTTTCCAGGGTTGTTATGGCAATGTATGGAGGTAGCATGGAATGTGTAGAGCCAGCTCTGTTGCTGTCTGAGTGTGTCTGTGTGCCACTTGACTGGATGCGTGCAGTGATGTGTCCATTCAGGTGGTGTGTACTCCACAATAGGGTAGTGCTGCTAACTTGTTTTTGCGTAGGTTTCTTGCGACATGTTTTGTGGATGTGTATTGCATTTCTCTCCTGTTCTGCTGTGATTTTGACTGTGTCTTGTGTCTGTCCTTCCCAGGGTACTTTGCCTGTTGTTTGGTCAACACTGACCCCCAACACCCAGAATCCAACACCAGTGTGGAAGTTGTCAATTCCCATCAACTGATGTACCACACATCCCTGGACTTCAATTCTCCAACACTTTGTGAGCGTGTATCCACTGTTACGTAGAATTACCTTGCAACTATTGTGGAATAAACATGTTGCTGATGTGTAATGCACCTGTGCTACGCTTTGTTATGTGCGTTGTCTGTCTTCCCACATCTGACTGACATCTGCTTACCTCTCCTGTGGACTTGTTACCCCTGACTGGGGTTGTTGTGTCTGTGCATGCCAATGTGTTTCAGGTCAACATCATAGTGTGGGATGAATAACATGGCCATGGTGAGTATGTGTTGTGGTGCCATAGTGGTGTGTCTCCCTCACATGTGTCACATCACCATGACTCACCTTACGTTGGTCACATTGGTGCAGTATTTGGCATACACTGTGTTGTGTAGCAGATCGACATCTCCATGACACATGACAAGTTGGAATCACAACAGAGGCACGTATGGTGTACTGGTGAGTTTATTTTCAAACATGTGTGAGGAAAGTGCACAGGATGGTGGGTGCTGTACATTGGTTTTGGAATCCAAAGTTCACATTAGAGTTGGATGTGCTAGTAGATGAAATGTCCAGAGTAAAGTCCACAGTCATCTGCTACATTGGCCCAACATGAACCCTCCATGTCATGTGGGCGAGTTGTGTACAATTGGACAAGGTGAACGGGTTGCGCACAAAGAACATTGTCCAGAACAAGTTTAGAGGCCCTGGGGGATGTGCTGGGACATCTGCCTCTCACATGTCCTTCTTCGGATGACCCCTCTTCTTCCTGGGGGGGATCCTCAGGTACAGGCCTCTGTGGGGCAGGGGACTCTCCGCCAGAGTCCTCCTCCCTCCCTGTGGCGCTGGCAGATGGTGCTGCAACAGATGTTGTGGCCACACAGGGAGGTGTGGACAGGTTTGTGTTGATCTGGCGGAGGCATTGGAGTATGTCCCAATGCACTACAGTAAGGGCATCCCACTAGGCCTCCATGTGGGCATGGTGGGCAGCCTGCTCCTGTTGCATGTCCTTGAGGATCCCCACTACCAGGCCAAATCTTCCGGTGCTATCCTGGTACGCATCTATGATGTGTGCCAGGTGGGGGTCATCATGCAGTCCAGACCCCTCTGCAAGGCACGCCCTCTGCCTCCCACCCCTCCCAGCACCCCTATCCACACGGGCAGGACCAGCGGCGGGATGCACAGGTGACACTGGGACCCCTTGGGTGGTGGTGCTGGTGGTGTTTGCTGTAGCTTCCGGGGGTCCTGTGTCCCTGTGCTGTGGGTGTTCAGTGGCCTTGGTCTGTCCGTGTGGGCGGGGGTACCCTGTCAGTTTCCAGATGCTGGAGGCATGGGTACAGGGGGTACAGATGTTGATGCTGCTGGTGCTGCATGATGAGTCACACTGGAGGGGCCAGTTTGGTCATCATCATCCGAAGAGGACAGAGACAGAGTCAAACCAGAGAGCTCAGTGTCTGCCAGAGTTTGGGACTGGGAATCCTTTTCATTTGTTGCTGGGCGCCCAGACACACGACGTGAGTTATGTTTCTACATGCATCGATGGTTCAAAAACATGACATTTTCTACTGTACGAACAGATGCCTACCTGTACACTGCTTTTTCCCAGCTTGTCATGGACAGAGTTTAATATTGTTGTTGCCCAGTTCCCAGCATGGCCTTGTACTCCCCCACAACAGAGCCCAGTGTCACACATCCTGTCTGTCCATTCCCACTCCCTGTGAGGTGAGCATGGTTAAGTGTGAGCTTCCTGGGCCATGTGTGTGGGTGTGGAATGTCTGTGACTGCAACTCCCATCATGCTCCTGGCTACACCCCCCTTCCCAGCATGCCCATGCTTCCTTCCTCTTGACTCTGCTTCCCTGTGAGGGGATGTGACAGCAATGGCAAGATGGCTGACTGTGAAATCCCAGTGTTTGTTTTGCTACAAGTCCAAAGAGAGCCCCTGTGCTTCATACAGCAGCACCCAGTACGGTGTATCTTTTGCTGATATTTCACAGAGGTGTGGGTCAATGCATTCTACCTGGTGAGTTGTGTGGAGTTTGTGTTGAGGGGTGTGTGTGTCTCCACATGCTGGTAAGTATGGTCAGAGCTGTCAGTCCTCCTTCCCACCCGGACAGGCATCCCACCATGAAACGTGCTTCCATTGTGGGGCGTGCAAGTTGTCTTTCAGGATGTCAGTCAGTGGTGTCCTGCTTCTGATTTGCGCACATGCCCTACCAGGGCCTTGTGCTCCCCACAGCAGGAGCCAGTGTCATCCATCTTGTCATTCATTTTCCACTCCCTGTGATGTGGGCATGGTTCAGAGAGGTCTTGATGGGCCTAAAAGGAGGGGGAGCAGTATCTGTGACTACAGGCCCCATCATGCTTTTGGATACACTCACTTCACCTGCATCCCCACTATTCCTTCCTGTCAGTCAGCTGCACTGTGAGGTAGTGTGTTTGTGGTGGCAAACTGTCTGGCAGTGTCGATTTAGCTTTGTGCCACTGCCTTGCTCTATTTGTTTGTAGGTTGGTGCATGTCATGACACAGTTCCAAGTCACTATGAGATGGCAGGTATTGTGTTTGTCTGACTGGCATACACATCTTGGGATAATTATCTATTGGTTACTGTAGCTTTGCTTGCGGTGCATGGTTTCACTGTCCCCTTGCCACACAATCTTGGGTATGTTGTTTGTGTACTCACCAGGCTCTGGTATGTCTGTTAGCCCATGGACGCTCTCTGGTGGTAGGATGTCCCGCAGCTTCTCCTCCCAGGTCCTGAAGTAGACTGGTTTGGCAGGAGGGCCACCGCCGGTGCACTGACTCAGGGCGTGATCTTTTCTGATGAGTTTCTTGACCCTCCTGCGCACGTCATACCACCTGTTCTGGATATCGTCCTTTGTGCGCCTTGCTGGTTCTTGAGCGTTCACCTTGTCCACAATCCTCGCCCACATCTTGGTTTTCTGTGAGATGGGGGTCCTTTGAACCAATGTACCAAACAAATGTGGCTCTACTCTGATGATCTCGTCTACCAGCACTTCTAACGCATTATCTGTGAACTTTGGATTCCTCTTTGGAGGCATGGTGATGGGTGGTGGTGGTGAGGGATGTGTGTGTGAGGGTGCAAGTGAGGGTGGGTTGGTGTTGGGTTTGCTGGCTGTATGTGTGTGTGCTTTTGGATGAGGTGCTGATGGTGTGTGGGTTGTGTGATGGGTGAGTTGTGAGTGTGTCTGTGGTTGCTGTGTAATGGTGTTTGCTGCTGGCTGTGTCTCCTGTTTGCAAGGGATGATGGTAGTGATTGTAGTCCTTTATATAGTTGGAGTTGTGGGTGTGTCTTTGTCCCAGGTTCTCTTTATTTGATATTTATTGGCTTTGTCAATGCTTGTTTGGTCCTTTTTTTTGTCTTTTTTCCTTTGGGTTTTGTAGGCATGAAGGAGACGTTCATCTGAAGGATACGGATGCTGATGTTGTCTCGTGCGGGCTTCTCTGCCTCGTTCACGCTGCCTATCTTCTGTGTTTCATATGCGTTGGTCGCGAAGGTCTCTATTGCTTGTGGGCCCGTTTGTCTGTGTGTGTCGGTCGTGCGGCTTGGTCTCCGTGCGAGTTGGTCTGGTTTTACACGCATTGCATCGTACTGCGTGGATCGGACATTGCGGGTACGGGTCGGTCAGGTTCATTCCGAGTTTGTGTCGGTCGGTGGAATTTGCCTCGGTTTTCCGTCCGGATCACTATTTTCCCTACGGCTCGGTTGTACGGCTTGTATTCCGTATGTGTCGGTTGTAATTCACACGCGTTGCATCATAATGCACGGATCGTACGGCACTGGTCCGTGTCGGTCGGTATCCGGTCCGGGTCCGTGTCTGTCAGTTCGTTTTGCGGCCGGAATCGGAATCGGCCCCACAGTGACCAAGATTTAGATGTTTTTTGTTGCTGCTCTTATCTCATGGTCACCCATTCCATACAATATGTACATAAGGAAATTGTAACTGTTTATACAGAAAGCAAATCCTCTGATGAAAACAATTACAAAGAAAATGGGTGCAGTTGTCGATGTTTTGGTCTATGTAGTGAAGACATCTGCTAGACAATCTTCAGGACGGTAGTTTCTTAGGTTAAATGACCCTAGGGAAACTACGTAGGTGACTTATAATAGTTGGTTGTTAGATGAAATCTGGTCCATCGTTGCAAGAATGTGTAAAACACACAGGGGCAATCGCTCCTCCAGCGGTCCTCCAAAACAGTAATGTTAGAAATGTCAACATGGCCAATCACTTCATTGAGTGTTCGAGGACGGGCACTGCTCCCTACAGTGATCTGCTGCACAGATGGTCAGCATCGGAAAAAAAAAACATGTGAATAAGTATAAGAAAGAATCCGTTGTAGGCACGTTTACCTGTTGATACATTTTTAGAAAGTTGGCATTTTCTTGCTTTAACCATTTGGTGCCTGCTGCATGTCTCTGATACACATCTGGGAGGGTGACAGCCTGGCTTTTGCATTCCCCCTAGACAGCCAAACACAATGGTAGCTTGGGTGTGACTCAATGGCCCTTTCCAGGAGGATAGGTGGGAGGACCTGGGCACAGCCTCACACTTACACCTGAATCAGCTGTGTCTTGTCCCCTCACAAAGGGATTCATATCTGCAGTGAGTCCTGAGCTAGGGCATGAAGGGAGGACCTCTGTGTACTTCAAGGCCCCTCTTTGAAGCCTTTCCTACTTCAAAGGCACAACTGGGTATAAGTACTGGACCTATAACACCACCAACTCAGTACACTTATGGACCTTTGAAGACTCTGAAATGAAGGACTGGTATGCTGCTGAAGGACTGCCACACTGCTGGACTGCTACTTTGCTGGACTCTTGCCTAGGTGTGCTGGCCTGCTGCCTGCTGTTCTCCTGCCTGTTTGAGAAGGACCAGACCAGCATCACTTGAACCCAAAGTGACTCCCAGGGCTTGTCGATTGCCTCCTGATCTGAAGTCTCAGGGACATAAAAGGCTTCCAACTCTTCTGCTGCTGCACCTGGACTCTGCCATCTGGGCTTCTGCCCTGCCAAGTAGGGCCACCCCAGTCCTGGAACCCTTGGGAGTGAGGCCTAAGAAGCTTGCTCCAGTGAAACCCATGCATCTGCTCTTGAACTGGCGCATCTGCACTGTTGTGTGGATGTGAACCGGCACATAACCTCTGAATGCGTGACCAGCACCAGTGCATCGACGTCTGCTGTGGGAATCAGAACTGATGCATCGCTCCCTTTGCGTGACTCTGTGATTCCGCTCTGCCTTTTCGACCCATCACTGTGTGATGCTCTTGTCTTCACATCTCCCTTGATGGCGGCTTTGATGATGTCACAGAGAACTCTGCATCTCAGCCCCTCCGTCCTTCAGAGATGATGCATTTTCTCTTTTGCAAAGATGAGGACAACACATTGCCATTTTTATGAGGAACGACATTGACTGCATCCTGCATCTTCTTCGATGTCAAAGCAACCCGGATCAAGGTACTTTTGTTCAGCGGACCTCACTGAATCCCTGTATCCAGCCTACATTCCATTGCGGTTGTCCTGAACTTTTGACTTTGCCCCCGTCCGATGCAACCAGATATCTCCGATAAGTGATTATTGCTTCTAAACGCTATTTTGATTTATTCTTTAAAAAATTCTATCTTATGTTCTACTCAAAAGATTTTTGTGTTTTTGCTCTATTTTAGTTATTAAAATAAGTTCTATTTTTCTAACCTGGTGTGGAATCTTTTTGTGTGGTGTTTTCAGTTTTTTACTGGTTGAAGTATTGCATAAATACTTTACACATTGCCTCTAAGTTAAGCCTGATGGCTCTGTGTCAAGCTACCAGAGGGTGAGCACTGGTTAGTTTAGAGTTTGCCTGTTTCTTACCTTAATTAGGATTGTGGTTGATGCCTGACTTGGGATCACACCCTACTCAGCCAACAACCCAATTTGTAACCTGAAGGATTCCATATGCATGGAGGTTTTTTGAAGAGCCGGCAAAATCTGGGTGGCAGAAAGGAAGCTGACTGAGTAGTTAGGTAAATAGATTCCCCTGTTCCCATCCAAATTAAGGAATACTCTGTTTCAGATTTAAAAGGATATCACAGAACACAGAAGAGCATCCAAAGTAGCCGTGCTGCGTTGCATGACAGGAAGAAAGGAGCAAAGCCCCATTTCTACAGAGATATTGCACTATCCTGCTCTCTCCTTAGTGCTGAGGCACAATCAGGAAGCTGAGTGTCATGCACACACCTTTGCACCAGAGTGCAAGGGTGTCTCCATGAGTCTTGCATAGGTTTTGTACTGGAAGGATGCGTTCCTGTGAAAATACTATGCTTAGACTACCTTTAAAACTTTCCCTACTTCGGATGTCTGCAGTACACTGCAGCTCACATAGAAAGTGGGAAAAGTTAGGGGAAACATCTGTTTCAAAGTGCTGTTATTTATTTTTTGGTGCAAAACCCAGCCTGCTATTGTTAGTAGATAGGATTTTACATTAAAAAAATGGGGTGGTTGCACGGGAACGCCAAGTACTACCCATGGAATACCCCCTTGACGCAGAGTAACGAAAAGCAGCGCTTTGATTTAGTTTCAGGCAGCTGTCCAGTGCAAAACAAGTTGTGCACCGGAAAGTAAATTGAAAAAAAAGCTTTTGTACTGGTTTGTGTCACTTTTGTGACACAAACACAGTGCAAAATGTTTGTAAATCTGGGCCTCCTTCACCACTGTAAGGGGGCCGAATTTGGCCTTGCATGATCGTATGAAGGGATGCAGAAGTGCTTGTCTCCTTATTTGTATTATCAAATGTCTTTGGGAGTTTAAACAGGTGCCCCCGGTATCTCTCAGTAAAAAAGAGGCTCGGGTTTTACTAGTGTTCGGAGCCTCAATGTTATCTTCAACAGCTCAGGTCAATGGGATACAAATCTTTTAAACTTTAAGCTGCCAAAACAGGACAAAAACCATATTTCTTTCCTCTCTATAACTCTGCCATACACACTTATCATTCATATTAGGTATTTATTAAAGAACTTGAAGAAATATAAAACTTATAGCATATGTACTTAGTTGAATGATTGATTCAGAAATTGTAAGTGGGGCTTAATTGTTTATTCTTATGTGTAGTTGTACAAAAGCACCCACAGTGCATGTGAATTCTGTGGGCTTTGGGACACAAATGTCAACCCATATGTTTTATCAATGCTTTCACATAAAATGCCATTAACATTACCAACTTCAGTCGTCCGTTCAAAATGCCTGCGACAAAAAAATGCAAATACTGCAAAATGTCTACTTATCATTATCCTTGTTTATAGATTTTCCACAATATGCGGTTGAAGGCTCACTATATATACACATCAGTTGTCAGAATCTATGAATAAATGATTACCCCGTAGAATGGCTGTTTTGCAAATATTGCCCATTGGGATTACACAGCTAAGAGAATATAGTTATGTACAATGCCTTTAAAACTGTATTTTCTGCGACAATTGACATTTGAAACGTGTCATATATAAATTACTATATTTTCCCCACGGATGCTGTCAAGGCCCATTAACAGTACATTATTCAAATCGAAATAAAACAATCTATTGAATTCACCAAATAATTTTCAAGCACATAAACTCCCTCATTAAAACTCTGTTAGTAAATTCAACATACAGGTTTACGGCCTTGAAGGACACAACTATGGGGCATATCAACAACAACCGGCGATAATTATCTCTAAGCGTACTTAGCGCTAGGATAATTATCGCCGGCTAGCGTGAGTTTTTATCGCTGAGATAGCGTGCTATTAGCAACGCTTATCTCAATAGCGATAAAAATCCTCACGCTAACAGGCTAACGTGAGATTATCGCTGGAAACCCAGCGATAATCTCACGTTACCTTGTTGATAGGGACAGGCAAACTTAGCCATGATATCCTCCTTCCATAGGATATCATGGCTAAGTCACAAAAATACCAGCTGTAAAAAAGCAGCGTTAACCGCGGTTAGCGCTGCTTTTTTTGTCTCTAACAGGGTTAGCGTCATTCTTGATAATAGGAGAAATGTCGCTTAGCGACATTTCTCCTATTATTTTACTCTGGAACGCCCCCTTTGCATCTCATTAGAGATGCAAGGGGAAGCGTAGAGTAAAAGGGTGCTAACATGCAAATTTGCATGTTAGCACACTGTTGTTGATAGGGCGCTAGTTTTATCTCTCCTTTTTTGGCTTTTAAAGCCAAGAAAGCAGAGATAAAGCCCTTGTTGATATGCCCCCTAGTTAGTATAAGAGTATAGCAAGGAGTAGAAAAGCATTGTACACATAAATTTAAAACTTGTATAGCGCACTACTCACCCGCAAGGGTCTCAAGGCGCTTGTACGAATACCACTGTGGAACCCATCCTGGCTTTCCCTGTGAGGCATCCACTCCTGGGGACCCCCAAGGTGGAGGCCAGGCATCCTTAGCATTGTGGGGGCCGTTGTGGAGATTTAGCAAGCTATTGCCCAGAGTTGCACTCAATTATTGGAATGGCACTGAGGCGAGAATTATCAGGTCTGTGGAATTTTTGAGCCCGAGACCCGCTGAGGGAATTGAACCCTGGTCCCAGGCTAGACCTCTGCATCAGGGTCTGCCACTCTAATCATTGAGCCACACTTCTCCACATAGCCTAGGGAAATAACTAAACTATCTCTAAAGTTAGTACCCATGAGAAAATATGCAATATTACAGTTTGCTTCAAAATCACACTGCTTGTATAATACGCGCTTCTCAAAAATAGACCTGTACGCAGCGTACAGTCAAGTGATTAACCTAACACAATGTGGACACAGGGGAAGATTTAGCAAAAAAGCCATGCAAGGCAACTTACTGTGCTGCGTTGAGTGACAGGGAGAGAGCAGAAATGCGCCATAAGATAGGATACATTCCTGGTCTCTCCCTGCACAGGAGCACTGAGTGCTGCCGAACTCCATGTCAGACACCCATGGGCCATGGTACCAGGGTGCCTGCCTTACAGGGAGTATCGATTTTGTGCAGGAAGGGACACCTTCCTGCCCCAAACAATCCTTTGAGGCATTGTCCTCTTTCTCTGTGTGCTGCAGAATGTAGTTAGGGTTAGGTTAGTAAATTTGCACTTTCTCCAATGTGAGTTGGGTTGAGTTGGAATGATAAATCTGACCTGTTCAGCCTCCAAACAGATGCACTATTCATAGTTTTAGTTGAACTGGAGTTAAAATAGTAAACTTAATATACACATGAAATATGAAATATGTTCATTTATTAAAAATTGAATGTATTAAAAAAGTTTTCTCTTTCAGTAAATTTAGAAGTTATTTAATATTGTTAAAGATTGAAAAATGCATTTATTATTGAAGATATTTAATTTTACTTTTAGATGTATAGATGTTTACAAAATTGTGTCTATTTTTTAATTGTTCTGTGTTGCTATTCTGTTTTGATCATTTTCAATTTAAAATACATACGGTAAAGCATAATTAAAAAATACATTTATTTGAATTTATACATTAAGGGGCCTATTAGGATGGCGGGCAGACTTCAGTCCGCCTGCCATCCACGCATTGCTGGGACCGGCCGCCAGACGTGCGGTAGTCCTGCACCGCTGGATAGGATGCGACTGCCACCCTGGCAGTCGCATTCAGCATATTTGACATTGCGGCGGGTGCTGCTTACAGCCAAATTGACATGTTGTGCATTCCCATGCACCAAGCGGCAGGCGCCATGCTGTGCCTGCCACCTTGTGCATGGGAATGCAGGGGGTACCATGGGTACCCCCTAAGTGCACCAACGCCATAGAAAGGCCAGTTACCGCACCCATCCTAATATGGATGGTGGTGCCTGGTTAGCACCGCCACCATATTAGTGGCCAAGTCCGCCTGGCTGGCAATCGTAACAATTGCCGACCGGCGGAAAAGCGGCGGATGCACTTTGTGTCCGCCGCGATACCCCCCTCCATAATAATATGGCAGGAGGTAAATCAAGTTGGGATGGTGGACAGATCCCACTGCCGAGCCGGCTGTGGCGATCCGCTGTCTATCTTAATGACCCCCTAAGTTTAAAAAAAGCATTGCAACGTTTTTCAATTTAAAATTAATTTAAATTAAAGTCTTTTCATATTTTAATTATGTCATTGAATTTTTACACTATATTTTGATTTTTGATATTTTTGTTAATTTTAATTTTAATTTTAAAACTCAATGCTATTGTGTTAGATATTTTTAAATCTAGATATGTTTGAATGGCAATTTTGTTTTCTTAATTTTTCTTATTTTTTAAGGACAGGTTTCACAATAGTTTGGTGGACAATATTTCGACCTCAATGTTTTGGTAGGTTGGTTCTTTTGTTGGTGATGTTCAGGGCTACAATCTCTTATCTTTCTGGACAGAGCGATGCTTTACATTTCCACTGCTACTGGGACCGCCTCCTGCTATTTTCTAAACTGCTCTCTTCTTAGTGCTGGTCTTTTCCATCCGCTCATGCTAATTATGAAGCAGCATAGAGTATTCTCGAGTGATCTTTACCTTGCTGGGTCTGGGAGGTTATGGCTTCACCTGACATATGTTTCTTTTTTCAGGGATCACTCAACTTCCAGTGCCATGGACTAAAAAGTCTTCTTTGATTATGCTGACTTATGGCTCATCATTAGTACCACCACAACCTTCACGATCATTTTCCTGAAGCTAATTGGCCAAGTGTGCTGAAAGAGTCTTAGATGGGCTGTAAACATGCAGATAGTTATTGTTCTGTGTCTTGCCTTAACAAGAGGATTTCCAAGCTTTAGTGCTCAGAAAATCGAGATTTTTCAAAGACAAAGATAGCTAATATTCACATCCCCACCCCACTCAATGCACTTTTTCTTAAGCGCAAAGGATCCTCAACTAACAATGCTTTGTGCCCCAATATTGGTAACCTGAGCATATTATTCACGTTGTCCAATGGTAAGTGCTGTCCTTTGACTGTTTGCTTTCCCTCTTAATACTTCAAATATGACTTTCTTGTAGTACCAGCCCCATACATGCGTGTTTCTCTGGGGTACCTGACATTTGCGTTTATTACCCTTGTACCAGTCATGAACTGGATTGGACACATCACAGAATAATGAGGCTGTTCACGTGGAAATATAGTTCTTTTCTCACTGGTCCAGTATTGCCACAGTATTTCGTTTTTTGTTTCTTCTGGCTGTTGAAAGACAGGAACACGAGCAACACATTGTACCCAAATATACTACTCACATCCTTTTACTTTAGTAAAACAGACTTTCAATGCAGCAAAATCCTCAGTTGGCATTCTAAGACCGATTGAGGGTACATCTCAAGATCAGAAGGAGGCAATGGACCTGCATGGCAAAATGCAAGAGAGAGGTCAGAGAGGGATAATCATATCTTTGCCATGGCTGCTCATAATCGCAGGTTGATAGGAATGCAGTTGGAATGCAACATTGAAAGTGATATTATATATGATTTTAAAAAACTAAGGAACATCAACCTCCTTTCTAGCCACCAGTTGACAACCCCACTCTTTGGCTGTGAAATCCAACTTTCCTTTTCCATGCTTCAGTATTGCTGATGAGATAGGAAGGTACTGTAGTGTTTCTCCAAGACTATTAAGACCTTTTACCCTTTTTTCGCTGTGTGGCCTGGGGACAAGGTTTATTTTAAGGAGAGCATAAAGATCACTAATCCTTGCAATACAAGTGGATGAGGTTACCAAGCAAAGGAGAGCAGAAGATATGTGTGTATGGCTAATGCATTACAAAGAATGTACAAAAAAATAGTTGGTTCCTTTAGGGGGAGTGCAATGGTGCTACCTAGCTAGCTGGTGTCTTAGGGGCTGGCCTTTGTAGATAGTCCAATCTCCCTTGAGGAATCTGAGGGCCTGTTCCCTTCTCCAGTAGGGTAAATAATTGACCAGATTCAAGCTGATGATCAGGGAGATGCTGTGACTATCCACTATGCATTTCTATGCATTTTACTAGGCAGTATTGTTTGAGTGACTATTGCAGATGTCAACCTGCCAGTTTTAACTCTCAACTCCTTGCCTTTTACCAAAGGGAGAGGCTAGAAGGACGGCCCGATTAGTAGACCTGGCACCGATTTGCGCTAGTACCGAATATCACCTCTAACTCACCCTGGGATTTAGGATGGCCACCACCCAGTGTCATCAGACCTGAACAGTTCATCTGCTCTGACCCGCTGCTGGAGGTTTTTCGCGAGTTTTTAGCATAGATTGGAGACTGCGAAATTCGTATTTCTATCTGTGCTTAAAAGATGTAACTCTTACACGAAATATAAGTGTTCGGCATATTACGGATGAAAAATAATTTGAAAGAAATTCCTTTGCAAGGTGTGGCACCAGAGATACCAGTTAGTGTCCTCACAGGTACAAAGTCACAAAATGAACGCTAGTAATGCAAGGCATGTGGCTACAGCATGAATCCAGCTTCTCAGTTCATGCAAGACATTTTCTTCTTGAACCACGCCCCTTGCAGGCAAGGTTAAATGTCATATGCATAGTCATCATCATCAAAATCTTTATTCGACTATTAGAAAACAGCTATAAAAGCACACACAGTATAATACAATAAAAGATTTGGCGCATATTAAAAAGATACAGACATTGATGTCATTCATTACTAGTTTATAGCACAATACTTTCCCTTGCGGTAATCGATTTTAAAATAAACATAGCAGTATTATAACACATCGGAGGATCCTCTAATCTTACAAGAAATGTAATTGCAATCTTATGGGACCTGATTCCACGGTTCACAAATAGGGCCTTCAGATAAAATTACAGTAAAATTTACAGAACAATAAAAAGTACAGTGTGCTTTGTTTACTCTTAATATCACACGGGCAAGGTACCATATCTGAAGGGCGTGTTTTCATTTTTGGGAAAGCAACACAATAATGTACAATACCACATCTCAGTCTTAGTAAGACAAATCGATGCTGTCCATGAGTCACTTGCAACAGATAGCCATTAACTCCCTCTTCTAGCATGTATGATTTATATAGAGCCACAGTCGGTTTACTCAATTCCGATTTTGTTCTAAGGTTCTGTCTAAATGACAGAAAAGAGGCCTTGATCTCTTTCTTTGTAATAATTAATATTTTTCAGGTTCCGACCATACAGACATATTAAACAAATTCCCCAATGTGGTATTAATATAGGACAACCAGGGAATTTTCAAGGCATCATCCAAGTTTACTTTCTTGGCACACTAAATTTCTATAGACTCACACACACATTCTGTCACCAGAACAAGACACCCAAATTAGAACCTAATCCAATATTCATATGCAGAAAATCAATGTATTTTATTAAAAACGAATCATATAGCTTTATACGAGACGTGTGGACCCGTATATTGTTACGAGGCTTCGGCGCCGGGTAAATGAGCTAAATAAAGGATCCTCGAAATCAAGTTGTGATCGAGATACCATGAGGGAGTTAGTGCACTAAATAAGGCCTCCCCAGAACTATGTCCTCTTTTTAAATAACGAACATTCAGTCTTCATGTACTAATTAAGGTGTGGTTGTTGCTTTTAAATATCTGAATCAGGTGACCACATGAGCACAGGATGACAGACTGACACGCGACTTCATCTAGTGTCGTCTGTGGTGTAAGACAAGGAGGCAAGGACCCCTAAGTAGTCACCTCATCCTAACGTATTATCCAAAATTATAAGATTGCACGTATACTCCATGGGAGAATATTATATTTGTCCTGAAGAAGGTGGTCTTTTATGTTTTGAGTCCCACCGAAACGCGTCGACGCAAGTCTAGAAGGAAGACTATAGATTGTATCGACATCTGCTTTCCGAACTAATAAGTGGCATTACTACCTAGGAAAGGAGTTGATCTTGATCATATGTCTTCCATCTTTGCTGATAAGAAAACATTGTTTCTTACGACTTCTCCCCATGTCTCTGTTTGTTGAGTATCCATGATTATGTACATTTAATTATGTTTTTAAATTTTTAATCTTTGTGATATATGAATTTGTTACTGTATAAAGCTATATGATTAGTTTTTAATAAAATACATTGATTTTCTGCATATGAATATTGGATTAGGTTCTAATTTGGGTGTCTTGTTCTGGTGACAGAATGTGTGTGTGAGTCTATAGAAATTTAGTGTGCCAAGAAGGGGAATTTTGCTTGTGACAAGTGTCTTTTGGTGCTCTACCCCTTTCTTGTGGTACAAAGCCCCTCTCTTCTCTTTTTTAAGAAATCATCCAAGTTTAAGCAATCTAAGAAAATAGACCTGGTAAAAGCAGTTTCTTCATGTCTCCAGACTTGTGCCCATAATAATATAGGCCCTACCCTCAGGATGTCCTCCAAAAATCGCAACCCCACCTCATGATGTGCGATGGTTTTTGATACAGTAGATGGTAAAGACAGCAACTTTTTAAAAAGCAGTTATCTTCAGTTTGCAAATCAACACTGTTTGTGTAGCCCCAAAGTCCTACCCCATATATAGCAGTACTTACTCCTTTAGCTTTATAAATGGTTACCATCTCCTTAATTGGTTAGTTGCCCAATTTGGCCGCAAATTAAAAAATCCCTTGGTTGGCTCTACTCATTTTAGCTCTTGTATTTACGATGTGTTGAGACCATGTACCATTATCTGAAAATAATATACCAAGGTAGGAGAAGGAATTTACTGTACATATTGGGATACCATCTATAAAAAAGGTTTTACTGGGTTTCTTTTTGGACCCACATATCATGGTGAATGTTTTTGATTTGTTAATTACCATCCTCCGTTGTTTCATGAAACCTGAGAAACCATCCATCAGTCTTTGGAGGCCTACTGGGATCCGTGCCAATAGTACTGCGTCGTCTGCATATAGTAATACAGGAATCAGAAGACCAGCCACCCTTGGTGCATCGGCTTGTATTTTTTGTAAATAAATATCGACCTCATTAATAAAAAGGGAGAATAAAATTGGAGCTAGCACGCATCCTTGTCATATACCCCGTCCCACTTTAAATTTAGGTGTACATTCGGCCTGGGGGCCAAAACGGACCACACTAGTTAATTTTTCATATAGAAAGCTAATATTTGCCCGAGGGGCTCCCAATTCGGTCAAAGTTTGCCATAATAAATTGTGGGTAACTAAATCAAAAGCACTACTCAAATCGGCAAAGCATATATAAAGGGAGCCCGTCTTTGCCTTAGTGTATATGCCGATGAGTAGCTCCAAGTTAAGGCATTGTTCAGTTGTTCCCAACCATTTCCTGAACTCGTACTGCACAGGCGTTAAAATATGATACTCCTCAACCCATTCCTCCAGCCTTTTAAGTAGGACCCTACTCATGACTTTTAAAGAAGTATCCAGGAGGGAAATCGGGCAATAGTTTTTTGGGTCAGTTTTGTCCCCCTTTTTGTATATCGGGACAATAATAGACTAGCCCCATGTTTGTGGTGTTTTTTCCTTTGCGGCTGAATTGAACACTCTAGTTAGAATAGGTCCCCATAGTTCTGGTTCAGATTTATAGACATCAACTGGGAGTCCCATGGGACCTGGTGCCCGCCCCCCAGCACTCTCCTGAACTGCATGGAGAACCTCTGCACATGTGATATCTAGGATGCAGAGCCTCTCTTTGTGGGGTTCCTGATCTAATCCCGCCACTGTCTCCTCATTGTTAAAAGTTCCAGAAAAATGTGCCACCCATTTTTGTACCGGAATAAATGAGCCAAACTCTGATACATCATCATTTTTTTAAAAAGGGGCATTTACTGTGTCCGTGAAGAGTTTGTTTTTCCTTGCTTCTGTGGAGGTAATCAGGTTTTCCCACGCTTCTTTTTATAGTACCTTTTTCCGGGCCACTAGAGCTATTTTATATTCTTGTCTAAGGGATTTAATCATCAGTGCGTCTCGCGGTGTTTTAGACAGCACATATGGAAGCACCTGGAGTGGTTTAGTGCAGGTATTGTCAAACCATCCCTTTTTATTTTGGGGTATTTTACCGGTCTACCTGCAAAAAAGTGTTTTAATATACAAGGTAATACAGTTAACATTTCTAATTAGTATGATTGGGGAGATCACATCTTGAAGGCAATAGGCTATTTTATCCTGGCTGCCTGCTAATATTTGCTTTAGTGTCCTACTTGGATCAACGCCCATCCACTTTATTCTAGTTCCATTTTTCCTAATTGGGGTAATATTGTCAGCTAGAGTAAAAACTTCACTCTTAGGGCCCCAAAAAAACAGAGATAGGGCCAATAAATTATGGTCACTCAAAATGGAGGGAAATACATTTGGGTTGCCACACCTCAAAAATAGACACTAGTATATGGTTGATAACCGAGTACATATTTCTCCCTATAAAGGTTGGAAATATGTCCCTGTTTTAGCCCTAGCCTCCCCTAAGTAAGAGGAGATCATATTTGGATATCATCTGGTTTAAGGCTTCCCATACTCATTATGGCAAAAGTGGTCAGTTGCGTCCCTGTCACCGCGAGTGGGGCAGCATACCTGAAGGCTTAATGACAAAGGAATTGGCTTTTTGCAAGGATAGCAGGCCCAGCGTTTTTTCTATTCCCAATAACTTTGGTGCCGGTTGACGAATCTTAGCGAAATTTTCAAAATGTTAGTCCCGCTCCGGTCAGTTCCAATCCTGAAAGTTTCGGGGTGATTCGCCAAGCGGGGGCCGCAGAAAAAAGGGGAGTACCAAAACGTGTTTTCTCCATGTTAATTTCCATAGGACATTTTAGACACGACTACAGCCCGAACTGCTGAACGGAATTACACCAAATTTGGCAAGAAGGTAGCCCTTGGTTCATAAAGATGCCTTTTTTTTAAATGGTGCAAATCCGTTTAGTTGTTTCTGAGAAATTAAAAAAATAGAGGTCGGAAAATCATTTTTCCCATAGGAAACTTCAGACACGGTTACAGCCAAAACTGCTGAACGGAATGACACCAAATTTGGCAAAAAAACGATAGTGCTTGGTTCAGAAAGCGCCCTTTTTAGGTCTCGGCTCGTAGGCTGTGCTTGCGCAGTCTCGCTCCGAGATTTAATGTTTTGGAGAAGAGGGGCTTGAACCCGCCCCTCTTCTCTCCTCTTCTCCATTGGCTGGCCTCTTAAATGCTGGCCAGCCATTGGAGAAGAGGTTTGTCTCTCCGAACAGGCCCCGTCCTTTTTGGATTCGGGGGCGTGTTTTTTGCTACTTTACTCATTATCTCCTCCAGCCAATGGCAAGAGGAGAGAACAGAAAAACACGCCCCCGAATCCGGAAACGCCGCTGCCTTTCTCCGAGGCATTTCTGCTTTGCCTCGGAGAAAGGCGGCGGTGTTCATGGCTCTCGCCAGGTAAGCCAAGTCGAACCCATTGCCATAAGCTATCCTCCCATGTCGAACTATCAAGCATTTTATGTCTGAGCCGTTAACCTGAGCTCACCAACATCTTACCCATTAGCCACCTATGACTTCAACCCACTTATGACTTCACCCAAAAGGTTCACAGGCACAGCTCCCTCGCATTTACTCACGAGCCCTCAAGTCTTTCCCCGTCCACTTGTCTTAATCTCAAAGGGCTCCTATTACCCGCAACCCAACAGTAATGCACACATTTCGCAGGCCCATCCTGCATTAATACCCGCCGGGAGGTCACTGCGCGTGCGCCCACCTCCGAAAAAGGAGTACAATGGGCTGCCTACAATCTGCGGGGCGCTGGCGTGGCGGCCATCTTAAGACGGGGCTTTCTCAGAACCATGCCAATGGTCCCATACCGCTGCCGCCATAGTCGGTCGGGGTGACTATGAATGGTTGTGGGCTTTGATATACGTCAAGAGCGCGGAACAGTTGGTGGCCGCCGGTGAGGGTAAACAAACAGCTTCTAACTGCAGACATCTTGCGTTAGCCTAGTTCCCGTTCATTACAAAGAAAACATTGTGATATACAGGTAATTCTGGCTACCTGGCTTAGTGTTCGAGGAGACCCGTGAGTCCCACTTCACAATGCGGACAAGTGTGACTGCCATGGTAAACTTGTAGGCAATCTTCAGCCCGATAAGTACACATTTAAATACAGTCAGGATGTTATTAACCACATTTAGCGGTAATGGGAACATGGATAACATACATAACATAGACCTTAAAGCACTCTCGTTGGGGGTATGTCACCCTCCTTGGACTCTTCATCAGCCCCAAAATATACAAAATGACCCCCCCCTCCCTTCCCATCATTGACTTTAGTGGGATCATCAGGTCTGAAAATCTTCCCACCCTCCAAAACTGTTTTCAACCCCTTAGATATCAATGGACGTACTCTCCAAACAGCTTAGTCTCTCCCTTGGAGAGCCAAACGGTCACTGGCTATGACACTGCCCAGAGCTGGATGTGCACTGTGGGACTTGTAGTACGGTTGTTGGAAAATCTAGGAGTGGTGTAAGATGTTGAAAATGACTGGTTAAAAGGTCGGGTGACAGTTGCACTCAAGCCAGACCTAAAAAAAAATCAACGCTCTCCCGTGAATACGAACAGAAGACGTCTGTGAAAGGAGTATTAACGAAAAATTTATTCCGGTCTCAAATAAAGGGCTGTCGAGTTACAGAGGGTAGGAGACCTATTATTAGGGTGCAAACCTTGCAGGCTTTCCATGTGACTGTTAAGAGCAAGGTGAGACTTTAAGTAGGGGGTACCGGATTGCTGAAATACAGTATACTGTATGTCATGATGACTCTGGTGTTTAATGTTCTTCCTAGAGAGAGATCGGAGTTTTGTCTAGTGGAAGTTTTGACTCCTGGAAAGGTAGCACATAGGGTTAATGTGCCTGCAGCAAAGAACATATACCATGCAGATCACAAAGTGCACAGAATGTAAATAGGTCAGTGGGCTACTGCGTGTGTGTGTGAGTAGGTGGCTCTGTGGGTGGCTCTATTTGTGTGTGGGTTGCTCTATGTGAGTGGCTCTGTGGGTGGCTCTGTGTGTGATGAATACAGGCCCCAGCTAGGCCCGCAGGACACAAGGGTTCGCTCTCCTGTAACGGAATCTATAAGGAAGTTGGCACGGAAACTGCAAAGTACAAAAACAGCATTTATTAACCCTTAAGGGTGGTCCTACAATCCACACAACACTCTTCAGTATTGCATGGAGTAGCACAAAGAACATTCGTACACAGTCCCCTTTTATACACAACAGAGGGGCTCATAAGTGGGTGGATACAACATGAGGCCGAAGAACATTACCATTTATGGTCATTCTCAATACTGAATCAATACATGGGCGGAGCCAACACACTCCTTGAGCCCGCGAAAACACATGGTCAAGCAAGGCTAATTATAACAGATGTGGTCAAGTCTGGGCATGCGCCAGACGGACAAGAGGGAGCTATTTATAAACTGTTGCTAGGCAGATTACAAGAGCAACTAACACAGAGGTCGGACTCTCCTCGTGGTGAACACATGGCAGCATGCCAATACAAAATGGAGTCCGGACTTCGGTCAACATAACGAAGAAAAACATGATCTAAAGGGAAAGCATTAATGTCTTTAGTAAATGCTTAATCACATTCTGTTTCAATTTACAACAGACGACCCTTTCAGCATTTACTGAAGACATCCGGTTTCCAAAAATCATCATATATGTCAATTATTATCATTCCTTTAACCTCTTTAGCTAGACGCTTCTGATGAGCAACATCGGCAATAGCTTTCTTATCCGGAATGCAGAATGAAATGCATACGGAACAGAACAATGGTCCACATTGAACACACATACAGAAGAAGAACAGAATCGCTATAATAATACAGAAACCAGTTAAGACCTTCCATCCCCAGGCAGTAACCAACGCCCAAAACCATCCAGAAAAGGACCAAGTGCCGTTTTCTGTGTGGATTTCAGCTGCTATTTTATGCAGCTTGTTAATGGCGTTATAAACGGATGGCGTATGATCAGGAATGAACACACAGCAGCTACTTCCAATAATTTTACAGGCTCCTCCTCGATCAGCTAGCATTACATCTAATACCATACGATTCTGCAACGCAACAATCCTAGTTATTTGTAACTCTTCCGTAAGATTCCCAAGAGCAGCGGCAGTCTGATTGGTCACAGCTTCTACCACTCTTGTTAATCTTCGGATCTTCCTACTATTCAAAGCGGCTCCAACAAAGAAAAACAGTCCTAAGTTAAAATCAATATACTGTTGCAAGCTGGTATCGGTCTGATCCACATCATCAATTGATAGAGTACGTTTGTATCTATTTACAGTCACATTATTCAAAAGTTTCAAATCCTTATGATATGACGCGGGTGCTAGAAATACAGGAGGTAATAGGAATGATACATAGCATACCCCAGACCACCCAGCCGGCAAACGGTAATAACCTTTATTTCCACATACAAAGTAAGTATTATGGGACGCTAGGAAGGTACTGTTGTTCAACCCGTCAATATTCAGTACAGTTATACAATCACTGACACCAACAGGGATAAAACCCACACTCTGGACACACAGGTCCGCTTGAGCTTGTGCCACTTGGATCACGAATTTGTCCTTCCCCACAGTGTCTCTGGTGTTCGTGAAGATATAGGGAATGGATTCATTGTCCGGTCGGTACTCTTCCCATTCCCAAATTGTCCCATTCGCTTGTGGATACCCATTCTTGTCCTGATGGCATTCTTTATTAAGTCTAAAAAGCAATCGTCCCACTGTCGGTTTCCGAGTGGCAAAAAGCAAAGTGTACCATGCTCTACAAGAGCCATTATGAGAGAAAGGAAGTGGTATGAATGGCGTTCCTCCTTTCTTCTGATGGGCTGGCATCATCCCACATATCCAACAGTTCGTAGCATTCGTAGCAACGTGGGTATGATGCAGCATCTGAATGAAAGTGTTATTCAAATAGGACTGTCGATGCTTCAACTCTTGATACGGTAATGTATAAAAGTAGTGCTCCTCGGGCACCGGAGTTGTCAACACAAGTGTTTTCCGAGCAGGAGTTACCTCCTCCACAAACCATGTGGTTATCCCAACAACAGCTACTGTTAGCATGAACCCCAACGCACAAAGGATTTTCTTCTTCTCCATGTCAAAAGAAACAATACCCTGGTATCTTCCTGAAACTAAAAAGTCTGTCAGAACTCTTCCCCTTGGGCAGCGGTTGATTTCTTCACCAGCGGGCCAAGACGGGTGTCGCTACACTAATGCAGGGCTGATCCCCCCCCTTGCCTCATCGGCTCTCCGTTTCACTAACCCAAGGGCCGTTCTGACAGTATGTCCCGGCACTGGAAACCTTACTTCCTTGGTCGAAGATGATATCGCCTTCCTCCAGAAGTCGTGTGGTCCGGAAAGAGCTCCTCAGTGTCTCGTGGCTCAGCAGCATGGCCTGTCTCTGCTGCTAGGATTTCTCGTTGATCGGTCAGCACGGCAGACTCCACCAATCCGGGCGGTACCTTTCGACAGTGCAAGGAATGGATCCAATTCTTTCGGTTCGAGACTCGCACAGCCGTCCTCGTTGCAAGGAGGACTTGTTCAGGTCCGACCCATCTCGGCTCCAAACTGTTCGTTCTGTCGAAGACCTTCACCATAACATGATCTCCAGGCCGGAGACCATGTCCTTCGCCGGTAGACCGATCAGGGAGCGCCTCTCGGACCTGTTGATGAATAGAAACCAAGTTATCCGTTAACTGTGCCAGATAATCGCTCATCATTACACAAGGTACATCATACACAGCCTTAGGCCTTGGTGGACCCCAAATGTTCATTGGGCGTCCGAATACTATTTTGTATGGCGTAAGGCCGGTTCGAGAGTGTGGCACTGACCTAATTGACAATAACGCCAGTGGCAGGGCGTCTGGCCAAGTCAAAGACGTTGAAGCTTGGATTTTGGCGATCTTAAGCTTCAGTGTACCATTGTACTTCTCGACTAGTCCGGCAGACTGAGGGTGGAACACGGCATGAAACTTCTGAGTGATGCCTAGGCCCTTCAAGACATACTTTATAACATCCGCTACAAAGTGAGGGCCATTATCACTCCACAGAAGTCTACAGACGCCGTATCGAGGGAAAAACTCTTTTAGCAGTAGCTTCGCCGTGGTCATTGCAGTATTGTCTTTCGTAGGGTACGCCTCAACCCATTTGCTGAAAGCGCAAACCACTACTAGAACATACTTCAAATTGTTACAGCGCTCAAGCTGGATGTAATCCATCTGTAGAACCTCAAAGGGTGCAGTAGGTGTCGCAAATCCTCCTGCTGGAGTTCGAGTGCCTTTCCCTGGGTTATACTTCAGACAGATCATACAGGTCTGCACCACCCTCTTTGCCGTGCTAGCAATCTCTGGATGCTCCCAGACTTGGGTAAGCAATTTCACGATTGCGGAAGCTCCAACATGTGCTAGCCCATGTGCCATCTGAACCATAGGTTGTTCGAAAGCCGTGGGTAACTTCCATCTATCCATCTGTTTATTTCTCCAACAACCCTCGTCATCCAGTTCTCCTTCGCTAGCCCATTGTTCCCGCTCTTTGTCAGAAGCGGTCCTTTGCATTTCTCGCACTTCCTCCTTCGCATCACGCCATCTCTCCACCTGTGACTTTACTACATACATGGCAGTAGCGCTGGGCTGCATCGCAGTCTCCCGTGCTACTCGATCCGCTAACGCATTCCCTTCTCCAACTTTATCAACCACTTTCCTATGGGCGCTACACTTAACGATAGCAATTTTCTTTGGGTATGTCAATGCAGTTAAAAGATTATGAACTAACTCTCCATGCATTATCTGTACTCCATGTGACGTTAAAAAACCTCTCTCCTTCCAGAGTAGGCCGAAGTCATGTGCTACTCCGAAGGCATAGCGGCTATCTGCATAAACATTCACACATAATCCTGTACTGAGCTCACATGCTCGTGTTAATGCTATCAGTTCCGCTGCTTGAGCTGATTTCTGTGGTATGCGTGCTGTCTCCACTATCGTGTGTAATGTGGTAATTGCATACGCTGCTGAAGTCGTACCATCTGGTAGCTTCAGGCATGATCCGTCTACCCACAACTCTCCATCTACATCTGAAAAGGGCGTATCCTGGAGATCAATACGACCCTTTGTTTGTTCCTCAGTCACAAGAATACAATCATGCGCTTTCTGCGCCTCAGGCTGGGTCTCGGGGTATGGCAACAATGTGGCCGGGTTTAACGTTACGCACCTTTTCAACGTAATATGAGGAGCCAAAAGCGTCAACTCATATCCCGTTAAGCGGGCACTGGTCAAATGCTGCGTCTTTGTTTGATTGAGCAGGGCATCCACAGCATGGGGAACTAACACCAACAATTTATGGGACAACACAATTCCTTCACTTTGGCGTATTGACACAGCTGTCGCCGCTACCGAGCGAAAACACCCTGGTAATGCTCGTGCGACAGGATCAAGCACAGCCGAAAAATATGCACAAGGGCGCTGCTTATCGCCGTGCATCTGCACTAAAACTGACAATGCACATCCATCTTTCTCATGCACATACAACGAAAAGGGTTTTGCATAATCAGGGGTCCCTAACACTGGTGCTGAACAAAGGGCCTGTCGCAGTTGCTGAAAAGCAGCATCACACTCATCTGACCAAGGGATTGGGATAGGCGTGTCTTTTGTCAAAAGAGCTAGTAATGGCTTAGCTATGTGTGAAAACCCCAGTATCCACTGTCTACAAAAAGAAACAAGGCCCAAAAATGCACGCACATCCTTCTGCGTGGATGGTCTCGGTGTGTCCAAAATTACTTGGATACGATCTGGTGTGAGTGCACGCCCCTCCTTAGACAAAAGGTGACCTAAATAAGTCACCTTTGGTCTACAGAATTGCAATTTCTTCCTGGAGACCTTATGATTGTGGGAGGCTAAAAAGGAAAGTAGGGCTAGCGTGCTTTTCTCGCACAACTCCAGGGTGTCAGCTGCCAACAGGATGTCATCGACATATTGAATGAGGGCGACCCCCTCGAGTAAAACAAAGGAATCCAACTGTCGTTTCAAAGCCTGACTGTAAATACTAGGGCTTTCTGTGTAGCCTTGGGGAATTCTACAAAAACGATAAGATCTATTATTTAATGTGAACCCAAAAAGAAATCGGCTATCAGGGTGAATGGGAATGGAAAAGAAGGCATTCTTCAAATCAATCACTGAAAACATGGTCGCCGTAGGCGGGACCAAGGTAAGCAACGTCGTGATATCGGAAACCACCGGGTACTGAGGTATCACGATCTTGTTCACCTCCCTCAAATCAATTATGAACCGATAGACCTTTGCATCCGTGTCCTTTTTCAGAATAGGGAGAATCGGACTGTTACAGATATTATAGGGAACTTCTTCCACTACCCCTACTGCGATCAAGTCTTGCACAATCTGTATGAGAGCCTCCTCGCCCTCCTGGGAAATACGATACTGCGGGAGGCGTGGTAACACCGCCCCCTCCTGGACACTAATGTGGACCGGAGGAATCACCATTTGTCCCACATCTGTGTCCGAAGTCGCCCATAAAGCTCGGGGGAGGGTAGCCAACAATGCATCCTCTGATATCGTACACATCCGCCCAGACCGGGGGTAGTTGTCATTTAATATCACCCTCACACCCTCAGGGGAGCAGCGGATTGTAGCCCTAAAATACTTTAACATATCAAGGCCCATAATGTTATCCGGTGTATACGGAGCAAGCAGAAACGGACAGGGCGCAGAAAAAGAATCAACCTTAAATGTAAGGGGCTGTGAAAGAGGGCTTCGGGAGAGTGTACCGTCAAACCCTACCGATGTAACCACTGAGCCGGATGGGGGAGCCCCCGGAACCAAGTACCTAGACAATGCACTACGTGTCGCTCCTGTATCTACTAGGAACTGATCAGTAGAACCTAAAACCTCAGCCGATACATAAGGACCCGTCTGATCAACCGGCACCTCAACTGATTCAGACCCCCATCCAACGCATTCCTATGCATGCTGCGAATCGTGATATCCCGATCGATCGATGTCCGACACATGATACTGGTGCTGGCGATCGAACACATTTGAGCTATCTCGGTGCTGCCCAGCAGTATCGAAACGGGCATTATCATTAGAATTCCCTCTAAAGTTCGAGGAACCCCCTCTACCTCTCGGGCCACCCGGAGTATGCCCCTGACGTGAAGCACGCAACACTGGGCAATCCCTGGCCCAATGGCCCAATTGCTTACAATACGCACACTGGTTCCTATTCAAATCAGATCGGCCCGAAGGGGGACCATAAGATCCGCCCCTTCCTCTATTATTACCCCGCCGGGGCGGGCCATATACTTGTGCTAACATCACCTTAGTCTTGAGGTCTTTCGATTTCTTCTCTTCCTGGCCCTTCGCCTCGTGCTCCTGACGCTCATAATACTGAGCGATAGTCAGAAGGGCCGTCGGCGTCGCGGAGGACCAGGAACTCTCGCTCGCTTTTAACCGGGCCGCAACTGCCGGTAGCAGATTAGCCACATATTTGTCCGCGAAAAGGTGGCGGCCCGTGTCGTCAGTAAGCGACTGGCCACTAAAATCATGAAACGTTTCCTCAAAGCGCGTGAAGAAATCTGCAACTGACTCGTCAACTTTCTGTTTACATGCAGCTAACATATTCCAGTCAATCTTTTTAGGGGGGATAATCGTCTTTAACTTAGTCACAATAGCAGCAGGGAGATCTAAAATATTCTGGGGTGGTTTCTGTGCGGGCTTCCGTTCCCTATCCTCATCCTCAAGGTCAGACCACCGGGCCTTGAAGGCAACCGCATCATCTACCTTTCGGACAGAGCGCCACGTATCCGGCGGTAGGATAAGGCCAAAGAACAGGTCTATATCCGCTAAGGTCATAATGCAAGAATTCAAGGCCCCCTCGACTTCTTCATAGAAGGCCGCTGGATTCTTGCGGGGGTCAGGCAATGCATTCTTTAACGCCATAACATCGGCCCTATGCCATGGAGTATAAACCCAATTATATACGAAATATCCCCTTGCATCGGCGGAGTTAATATCCGAGCTAGTCCCTGCTCCCTTAGGAGGAACATACAAAGGCGCCGCCTCTCGCATTGGTTTAGCATGCACTATGTCATCCTTATCTGACTGGGAGGCGGATGGGTGGCCCCCTGCTGCAGACGAATCCGACTGCTTCTCCTCCTCCGTTTGTTGGCGTGCTTTCTCTCTAAGGGCCAGCACCTCGTCCCGCAAAGCGAACAACCGCCGAGCCGCCTCAGGAGCCTTAGGGGGAGAAAAAACACCATTACGTAATGCTCCGGCATCCGAAGACACTTCGTCAGGCTCAAGGACACTAGAATATTTTCGGAAAGCAGCAATTACTTCATCCGCAAAATGAGACAGAAAATACACCCTCTCTCTATCTTGCCACGACCCCCAAGTATGAAACAACTCCTCCTTAGACATCTTGCCCTTAAGTGCACGGAGGGAAAGTTTCCGAAGCTCAGCCATATGCTCGGCCGATAACATGGACCGTGTGTCGACCTTACCCGGAGCCGGGCCAGAATCTTGCGGCCGCGGAGCGGATGCGCCAACATAAGGGGGCGGAGAACGATCTAGTAAATAAAAATCATCATCAGGATTATTAAGGACAGGATAAAGTGGCTGACGAACAACATATTGACCCGAGACCTGTAGCCTACGCTCTTTCTCTTGTCTGTCCGTTTGCTCTTTGTCCTCCCGACGCTTCGCTTCCTGCGCTCGCACATGATCATTCTTCCGTTGCTCTTTATCAAACAGCGCTTTCTCACGTTTCTCTCGCTCACGCACCTCCTTCACCCACAACCGCACACATTCAAACATATCCTGACGAGCACGTCGCTTACACATACACTGTTCCACATACTCAATCTTACGTATATCAAACGATCCATACAAAGGCCATCGCAACTCAGGATCCTTCTTCGTGTATTTCCTCCATAGTGTGCTGTACATTATGGAAGAAAGACCATGCTTCACATACATATCCCTATTAGGAGTCCCCTCTGGGGGAGCTGGAGCAGAATCCTCGAGGTCCAACCGGTTACCAAAACAGCAGCACCACTTACGGAGTGCGCTAAAAGCAGGCATGCTAGGAATAATGCAAAATATGCAATATTATAAGGAAAAATGGCACTTAATCGTTGCGCCGTTCAAAGTTTACACAGCTCCGGAGAAATCTCTCCACATTACCTGCCTATATGTGTTGCAACGCATATATTTTCACAAAGACAAATTCAAAATATGACTAGTCATCATCAATCAAACTCAAATAGCCAACCCAGGCTTCAAAAACTCGGAGCAAGTACCGTACAACGGTTCTTACCAATCAAGAGTCCAGGTTCCAACTGCCAAGCTCCACAATCGCCCAAACGGCTCTCACGGCAGGACCGACAGAAGAGGTCTCAGTCGATGACCGGCGCCACCCAGACAGTCAGCTCGGAAGGGAAGGAAGAAAAACCTCGGGATGCCAGGGCTAAGACGCCGCTGGCAGTGATCACGTCCCCGGCCAAACTCCTCACCTTCGTCGCGACCAGTCCTTCGAGCATCCGAGTCGCCGATGAGCCCCACGTGACGGGCGCCAATTGATGAATACAGGCCCCAGCTAGGCCCGCAGGACACAAGGGTTCGCTCTCCTGTAACGGAATCTATAAGGAAGTTGGCACGGAAACTGCAAAGTACAAAAACAGCATTTATTAACCCTTAAGGGTGGTCCTACAATCCACACAACACTCTTCAGTATTGCATGGAGTAGCACAAAGAACATTCGTACACAGTCCCCTTTTATACACAACAGAGGGGCTCATAAGTGGGTGGATACAACATGAGGCCGAAGAACATTACCATTTATGGTCATTCTCAATACTGAATCAATACATGGGCGGAGCCAACACACTCCTTGAGCCCGCGAAAACACATGGTCAAGCAAGGCTAATTATAACAGATGTGGTCAAGTCTGGGCATGCGCCAGACGGACAAGAGGGAGCTATTTATAAACTGTTGCTAGGCAGATTACAAGAGCAACTAACACAGAGGTCGGACTCTCCTCGTGGTGAACACATGGCAGCATGCCAATACAAAATGGAGTCCGGACTTCGGTCAACATAACGAAGAAAAACATGATCTAAAGGGAAAGCATTAATGTCTTTAGTAAATGCTTAATCACATTCTGTTTCAATTTACAACATGTGTGTTGGTGGCTTTGTGTGTGGCTCTGTGTGGGTGCAAATGCAATAGGTCTCGCATTTGAGAGTGATTAAGATATTGACATTGTAAATAACAGTGCCGTTTCTTTAACCGCTTCAGTGCCCATGACGAGATGGTCTCGTCATGGAGCGCGGTTGCGCTGTGCCCATGACGAGACTATCTCGTCATGAACCCCGCCCGCTAATGCAACACCCGGCACAGGGCGGGGAAAGGGCGTGGCACTGAAGGGGTTAAATGTTTTAAGAACATAAACAAATATAATGTCATGAACAATGCCAATAGCTCTAACTTTAACAATGCCGAGACCATTGTTTTAAATGGTATAAATCCTTTCAGTAGTTTTTGAGATATTAAAGGAAAAAAAACTTGATATATCTGGGTGGGACCTAACTACACAAGCGCGAGCTTGGCTCTAACTGGCTGCCAACACTTCAATCCAGGAAGTGTTGGCAGCCATCTTAGTGCAATGCTTTTTAGGTATCGCCTTACGACGCAGAGCATGCACTGCACACTACACAAAAACCACTGCACTGCCCTAAACTCTAAAACACTACCCCCTACACTGCAGGAAGACCACTGCACTGCCCTAAACCCTAAAAGACTACCCCAGCACGACCCCCTATACTGCACGAACACCACTGCACTGCCCTAAACCCTGAAACACTACCCCCAGCACGACCCCCTATACTGCCCGAACACCTCTGCACTGCCCTAAACCCTGAAACACCACCCCCAGCACGACCCCCTACACTGCACAAACACCACTGCACTGCCCTAAACCCTAAAACAACACCCCCAGCATGACGCCCTACACTGCCCGAACACCACTGAACTGCCCTAATCCCTGAAACACCACCCCCAGCACGACCCCCTAAACTGCCCAAACACCACTGCACAGCCCTAAACCCTGAAACACCGTCCCCAGCATGACCCCCTACACTGCTCGAACACCACTGCACTGCCCTAAACCCTGAAACACCACCCCAGCAAGACCCCCTACACTGCCCGAACACCACTGCCTCAAACCCTGAAACACCACCCCTGCAAGATGCCCTACACTGCCTGAAAACCACTGCCCTGCCCTAAACCCTGAAACACCACCCCCAGCACGACCCCCTACACTACCCAAACACCACTGCACTACCCTAAACCCTAAAACACTACCCCCAGCACGACCCCTACACTACCCGAACACCACTGCACTGTCCTAAACCCTAAAACACTACCCCCTCACGACCCCTACACTACCCAAACACCACTGCACTACCCTAAACCCTAAAACACTACCCCCACAAACCCCCCTACACTACCCAAAGACCACTGCACTACCCTAAACCCTAAAACACAACCCGCTACACTACACAATCACTACTGCACTACCCTAAACCCTAAAACACTACCCCCAGCATGACCCCCTACACTACACAAACACCACTGCACTACCCTAAACCCTAAAACACTATCCCTACGCTACTCAAACACCACTGCACTACCCTAAACCCTAAAACATTTCCCCCAGCATGACCCCCTACACCTCCAAAAACCACTGCACTACCCTAAACCCTAAAACACTACCCCCAGCAGTACCCCCTACACTACCCAAACACCACTGCAGTACCCTAAACCCTAAACCACTACCCCCAGCAGGACCCCCTACACTACCCAAACACCACTGCACTACCCTAAACCCTAAAACACTGCCCTCAGCAGTACCCCCTACACTACCGAAACACCATTGCACTACCCTAAACCCTAAAACACTACCCCCAGCAGTACCCCCTACACTACACCAACACCACTGCTCTACCCTAAACCCTAAAACACTACCCCAGCATGACCCCCTACACTACCCAAACATCACTGCACTACCCTAAACCCTAAAACACTACCCCAGCACGACCCCCTACAGTAGACAAACACCACTGCACTACCCAAGCACCACCCCTATACTACACAAACATCACTGCATTACCCTAAACCCTAAAACACTACCACCAGCATGACCCCTTACACTACACAAACACCACTGCACTACCCTAAACCCTGAAACACCAGCCCCAGCACGACCCCCTACACTGGCCGAACACCACTGCACTGCCCTAAACCCTGAAACACCAGCCCCAGCACGACCCACTACACTGCCCGAACACCACTGCACTGCCCTAAACCCTGAAACACCACCCCCAGCAAGACCCCCTACTCTGCCCGAGCACCACTGCACTGCACTAAACCCTGAAACACCACCCCCCAGCCATCGTGTAGGGTGCGCGAAGGGTGCGCGACTTCTGTATAATATTTTTTTTTTTAAAAGAATGAATATAGTTTTCCTAATTAAAAATTATTTGTCGCGCATGCAAATGTGGGACCAATAATACTATGTATAACACACCCTTTACACAGCATCCAGCTAAAATATCCAAATTGATGACATGTCGTACGGAGTATGCGGTATATGTGTTGGGTTGCCCTTGTGGACTGCAGTATGTGGGCAGTACCAAGTTACAGGCCCACAAACGCATACTGCAGCACATGAGGGCAATCACCAATAGTGATCCTGCATACCCGGTGGCACGATATTTTAAAGAGAAACACAACAACCAATTGGACCTATTAACATATTTTTCAATTGACTGTATCCCAGTGTCCAGACGAGGAGGCAACCGAGAGGCTAAGCTTCGTCTCCTAGAAACTAAATACATATTAGAGTTAGATACTAAGACTCCAAATGGACACAACTCCAGTGAAGATTTTCATACATGCTTATAAATAAATCCATATGAGCAATATGATAAACCCAAAAAGAAAAAGATTTTTATATATATATGATGAACAAAAAATATATATATATAATACTTTACAAGCTGTCTTTTCGCTGTCGTGACATTAGGTCACAATGACATTTTAATAGCACACGTTATTTATAAACTTTATAATTTAGCACTATTTATTTATTTTTTGCACTTGCACTTTATTCTAAGACGTTCAACATACAATGATATGAAAATACGCAGTGAAAGCAAAAATTAGAACCGTGGTGCTTATTTTCAAAAAGGATGCTAATCAAATTTATATAGCAATGTTCAACATGATAGATCCAATATGATGGTCTACCCGAACGCAAGAGATGAGGCACATACAGTCAAACATCTCAAAATGCATGAAGATTGCTTTGCACATTTGAAATTGAATTGCTTTTAGATAAGGAGTTTTTAGGATAATGACAATTGTATTTTATCTAAATTATTCTATTTATTCAAGCATGTTATTTTAACATAATTTTTAAACAAACATCATCCTTATCTATGACTACAGGTTACACATTAACAATGTGAAATTGTATTTATAGTATGTTGTCCATATCTATGATAACATGAAATCACGTGTGGTCACACTGTCACTTTAAATACAATATGGCAACCCCGTAGCGCGTTATGTAAACAAGGCCGAGAGGCCGAAACACGTCATGGTGGACAAGGTGTCTGAATAAAAACAAAAAATTGCAGCATGAAATTGTGGTCTCGCCGTCCGTTTTTCCCGGAGGAAGGGAAGTGCTAGAAGCGGCGTTGTGCGATATATATATATCTATATAAAAAAAAAAGCATAGGATTGAGGTACATTAGACTTACAAATTTTCATTTAAAAAACCTTTGAAATTCACTGGAAAAACCATAGGTTTCAGGCACGTTATAGTTAGAAATTAGCATTTAAAAAACCATAGAAATTCACTGAAAAAAACATAGGTTTCAGGCACGTTATAGTTAGAAATTAGCATTTAAAAAACCATAGAAATTAACTGTAAAAAACATAGGTTTCAGGAACGTTATAGTTAGTTGGATATTTCACTCGTATAAAACCATAGAAATTACGGCGTTATAGTTAGTTCAGCTAACTATAACTTGCGCCCCCGCAATGCACATCATTTATGACATGGTCAGTGACATCACTGATGACATCTCAAATTACATCACTGATGACATCTCAAATTACATCACTGATGACATCATCCAGTGACTGTGTGTTTCTGTAAAGTTTAATTTTGTTTTATATATATGCCAAGCTGTATTGAGGAATTAGTGGGTGTATAAGTGTCTGTATGGGGGATTTAGTAGGTACGTGACTGACTGTATAAGTGAGCGATTTAATGTGTCTTACTGAATGCATGGGTTAGTGACTAAACTGTGTGAAAGTCTCTATCAGTCTGTCTGTTGTTGTGTGAGCTGCTGTATGGGTTGGTGAGTAGCTGCATGAGTGTCTATATGGGTTATTGATTGATCGTATATTGTGTATACAGGAAGGTAATGATCTCAGAAGTCACTTTACTTTGAGCCACTGAATAGTTTTTAGAGTGGCTGTTTGTTATGATCTTGAATTTCTACATCTAAAGGTGTAGCATTATTTTGAATTCTCTGAAGTTAGCATATTCTTGAGGTCTTTCAAGTCTTAGCATTTTCTTTTGTTTTTTGCTTGGCTTGCTTGCTTAACAATGCTTGAGCTGGCTTTTGATTTTCACCCTGTGTTTGGACTGAAGCTGTGGGAGATGTTTTCATAGTAAAACCAAATTGTTTACATCTCACCTATGAAAACGCATGCACGGTCTGTTGTGAGACATATTGTTAATTTACAGAGACTTAATGCACACCCATTGCTTACCACTGTTTGGCTTTATTATCACTCTCATTTGCTTGCTTTGTATTTGTCAGTCCATGGGCTGTCCTTCTATTTCTAGAGATTGTCCCTCACCTGGAGCATGGACCCATTACATGTGTCTTTCCTCTGCTTCCTGTTCAGGTGCTATTTGTTTTATTTTTAGTCAAGCACTTTTTGTTCCTCTTTTTCACCAATGTGTTTCTCCCCTCACCCTTCCTCACTCATTTGTCATTCTTGCTGCTTTCCCAGCTGCCCACCTTACATTGCCTTTCTTGCTTTCCCACCCCCTATGTTGTGCCTTTGCTTCCTCATCCCACCCACTCTACATTCTCCATTTGCTTCCCCATTACCCTACACCCACACTCCATGTTGTCTGTGTGCAACCCCACCCACCTTCCATGGTCTGTATGCTTCCCCTCCAGCCCGCTCTCCATTTTCTGTGTGTCCCTCGCTTGTCCTTCTCTCCCTCCACATGCATCCTTCTCTCTATGTTGCTTTGTCCCCGCCGACTTACCACCCCAACCTACTGCCGCACTTTTTTTTAAAGCTTATTAGTGTGATGTTGAAAAAGCACATTAGGGTTATAATTCTATGAATTAAATTCTCGATTGGAAAATATATAATGATTATAGGCTTTCAAAAAGGCACAGTGGTGGAGCTGAATTTCACAAGTGGCTCAATAGTTTTGATTGGAACATGCAATTTAATATCACTACTGGTAAGCTTAATTTAATTGTTTTTAACATTTATGTTATTGACAGTAATAGAGAATTCAATTTTCACAAAACAGAACAATAGGAAAACTTTCCTATATTTTGAAAGTTTTCACACTGAGTCGAAGAATCAATGTACTTGGTATAGCCAAATTTTGAGCTATAAACGTATGATCTAAGATAAATGGTGACATGCAATACTAACACTTATACAACAATTCAAAATATTTATTATGTGGGCAGAACGCCTCTCAAGACTTTGGACAGGATGAAATGATCACAAATCCAATATTAGGATTACAGATGTGAAAGCCCATTTATCATTACATTATGTACGTAGACATCACACTGTGGCAAAACATTGTGAAGTGGTTGAGCAAGTCTCAATACCTGACTGAGTAAACAATTCCAATGTCCTATGATCTAGATATGAAACAAAGTAGGTTTAACAACTCGGAGATTTTGACCAAATGGGTCTTATGACTATAAGAATTTAGTGCAATTCTTGTAATGAAGATATGGTTTATGAGCATAAGTGGTAGCAGTAATACTAGCAAATCATAACTATAGGAGCCTTTATGATACCCAATGGGTGTTCTATTAATTATCACCTGAGTCAGTGGTGTGACGGACTCAATTAAGAATTGTGAGAGCTATATATGGGCAGTAATTGTTTTCTCAAATTAATTTTCATATGACACTGGAGAGGCACGCCACAGAGGCAGCAGCTGACACATTCTTAGTGGTATGTCAGATAGGCATAGCATGGGATTTTTTAAGAACACACAAACTAGATATGAATGGGTGTTGGGACAATACTTTAATATAACAATGATTTATTTGTCCATTTTAAGATTTATGACCAGTTCCTACACCTTGATTGCATATTTTCTCCTCCATGACAGTAAGCTATGAACGTTGTTTATGATTTAAATAAAATGTTTATGAAATTTGTTTGAGAGGTTTGTGTCCATGATCCTCTTGTGTTTATGATTTCTGCAGAAATCAATATATTTAATGGTAATATTCTCCTGAAGGCGGGGGGAAATTATGGAATAAGAAATACATTGAGCAAATTATGATCCCTTCAAAAACTCGTGCACAATCCTTTATAATCAACAGTATAAATACGTTGTGGTGTGAGAAAAAAACTCTGTGTTATTAAGAAGCTTACAAGAATAAATGTAGAAAGGTTTTTTATAAAGAAAAAGGGGTTTAGCTTGGTTTGAACAAAGTACTGTTGTACCACGGGGTTAGCCAGTTTTTACTATGGATGGATAGAACTTTCAAGAGCTTGATCGGTTGGATGCTTTTCTTTTTCACAATATTATTGATGTATTTAGGAATACGAGTTGAAGGCTATACTAAACACCTAGGGGCAGATTTACGACTTCTGGCGCATCTCTGCTAATAAGCAGAGATGCGCCAGAGGAGTTGCGACGCATCTGCCCACCCGTGCGCCACCACTGATGCGCCGCATTCACAATGGCACTCGGATGGGCAGATGCGTAACGCATCCCCCGTCGGAAAGGCGGCGCATTGCTGGAGTTGCATCGCAAGCGCGACGCAGCTCCAGCAAGGGTCGGGGGTGCCCTAGCACTAACATGCTGCGTCAATCCTTACGCCTGCTTCAAGCAGGCGCAGGGTTTTGACGCAGCATGGCCTTAAAAGTGACTGAGTGAAATCTTGTAGATTTCACTCAGCCACTTTTAGAAGGCGTTCCTGCACCGGAACGCCACCCCTGCGGCGGAACGCCTACATGTGGCGCAGGGCTTTACAACGTGACGCATCATGGCGCTGGCTTTGCGCCGCCGCTGCGTCACAAAAGTGACGCAATGGTGGCGTAAAAGAGGCGCAAGGGGCTTGTAAATCTGCCCCCTAGGCTCTATATTGTCTGAGTTATTGAAAGGTATGCTTCGGAGGTCTTTCTAATTTCCACATTGCTTTTATCTTGGCCAGGCTGTGGCAAAAGTATCTCTTATCATTGTAGATGTAAAAGGTGTTTTAATTATTCTGTTATTTTTTGGAACATGAGTGAACTTTGGGTCTTGTCAAATTAAATCAAATCAAAATAATCTTTATTCGGTTTCAGGTATTAAAACCATAAATGTACATGGTTAAATAAGATAAAAACAATCCTCTCAGGGACATACTGAATTAAATAATAATAGCTTGTGCTAATAAAAAATACAGAGATGCATATACTCTAATAACATGCAAGCAGTACCAGATAAAAGGAATCTAATAAGCTAAACAATAGAGAGATGCAAAAACTCTAATAACATACAAACAGTACCAGATAAAAGGAATCACTCAAGTGGCACAATAAATCACGATTCCTGAAATGTATAATATTCGAACACGTGAGCAAGATGATGCAAAGTGCATGGTGCCATAAAGGGTGTTAGGGAAGCAGGCTAAATTATTTACAGCTAGACCTGAGTCTGAAGCCAGATTTTAAAATTTTAAGCACATAAAAAACAGTGCTACCCGTGAGCATCTGTAAAAAAATGAAAGCAGGTGACACTTGCCTAAAGTTGGCATTTTTCAGATGCGGGATTTAAAAAGACTTTCTAGGGGTTTCATAAAAATACAAAACATCATGAAATGGACCATGTCCTGTGGAGATTTCCCATCGCAGCCACAGAACGGCAAACTTTGACCCTTGCTCTGACCCCTAGGGTGGGCGAGGAGAAGGTAAAAAAATCAAGGCGGAACCTAGTCAATAGTGTTTGCAGGCCCCGTTCAGTCCTGCCATTAAAACAGTGTTGTCTGCATACAGCAGAACTGGAAGGCAACGCCGTCCCACCTGGGGAAAGTCCACCTTCATCTCCAGGAGGGTCTTCTCCAGGTTATTGATGTATACATTAAATAAAAAAGGGACCAAAATACTACACTGACAAACTTCACTCAGGATAGGGAACAGGCCGGAGACCTTCTGGTCACCCGAGTAACATACAGCCACATTGGTGTCTCGATGGAGGTCATGTGAGAAGAGAACTATGGGGCAGATTTATGAAGCCCTTGCGCCTCATTTACACCGCCGTTGCGTCACTTTTGTGACGCAGCAGTGGCGCAAATCCTGCGGCATGGTGCGGGGTATTTATAACGTGACGCATCTGGGAGCTGCGTCACGTTGTAAAGCCCTGCGCCACATGTAGGCGTTCCAGGGCAGGTGGGGGCGTTCCGGCGCAGGAACGCCTCCTAAAAGTGGCTGAGTGAAATCTACAAGATTTCACTCAGTCACTTTTGAGCCCATGCTGCGTCAAAACCCTGCGCCTGCTTGAAGCAGGCGTAAGGATTGACGCAGCATTGTGCAGATAGGGCACCCCCGAGCCTTGCTGGAGCTGCGTCGCGCTTGCGACGCAACTCCAGCAATGCGCCACTTTTACGGCACAGATGCGTGACGCATCTGTGCCGTTTTTGCCCCATGGTGCGCCGCATTATAAATGCGGCGCATCCATGATGGCGGAGCTGGGGCGCAAAATAACTGGCGCATCCCTGCTGATATGCAGGGATGCGTCAGTTATTATAAATATGCCCCTATGTCCCTGTCTACCTCCAAGGAAAGCAATGTCTGCCACAACTTGCATCTGTTCACACAATCCAACGCAGAGGAGAGGTCCATAAAGGCCAGGAAGATGGTACCAAAGCGGGCAACTGTATATTTGTTCATTATTATCAGAATATTTAGGCATTGGTCTATCATTGAGGGGCCGAAACAGAAGCCATATTGGGCATCTGACAAGATGTTATTCTCTAGGGCCCATTTAGATAGCTTTTTTAACAGGATCCGTCTGACCACTTTAACCACTGAGTCCAAAAAGTAGATGGGCCTGTAGCAATGGGTGCTATCTCTGTTCCTGTTTTTTAATGACCAGGACAATAATGGAAGTGGCCCATGAGGCCTGGGGGGCCAGACCTAACAGCCACGTTAATAATGGAGGTGAGCACCGGTGCCCAGAACTCCGTGTTAGACAAGTGGAGGTCAGGGGGAATTTCATCCAATCCTGGGGCCTTATTGTGGGTCATACCAACTATTCTTCGCCTCACTTCGCCCTCCGAGACTGTCAGGGTTGAATTTTCAATACCCACCCTGCAGGATTTGCCCTGAACCATAGTGCCCCCAAACATGCCCTCGAAATGGCTGACCCAGTCATTCTCTGTAATGTGGGCATCCAGAGGTTTGCAGTCTCTACTCCCAGGAAAGGACTGTTAACATTACTCCAGAACTTGGTGCTGCTCCTAATTCTACTGGCTTCCATGAGCTTACTCCAGGCATCCTCCTTCAAAGCTTCCTTATGTTTTCTGAGGGCTACTTTGTACTTCTTTCTTTATGTTTTAACTAAGACGCTATCTCTAGGGGGACGGCATGCAGTGCTTCCTTAAGCCTCCTGGCCGCACGCGAGCATGCTGAGTCAAACCATTTTGGTGTCCTGTCACGTTGACCTTTGGGGGAGGGGACCGTCATTAGGTCAGCGATAGTACGAGAAATATATTCAAAAGCTTTGGCAATTGTCATGTCCAGCTGCAGCTGTGCAGCCAGACAAATCTGGGTCTCACTCTGGCATTTGGCTAGGAGGGTCTCGTGAAAGGAACCAGGAATAATCTGCACCCATTTAAGCCTTCTACCTCCGTCTGTAGGCTGTAGTGCGCCACCTCCCCCACTCCCCTTCTTCAAGTCCAATAGAGGCCAACTGGCTTTAAGACATAGCGGATTATGATCGCTGTGAATATTTACATTAGTAGAAAAGTCAGATAGCAGGTAAAAAAGAGAAGTGTAGACAAAGATAAATTTGATAAAAGACTCACTGCCATGGCCTTTGAATGTGGGAGTAATGACCCTCTGGTCTGGGTCCAATTTGCCCATCACTGATTGGAGGTCGAAGTCACATACCAGGGTGTTTAGGTTGTCACCCTGGCCACTATGTTCGAAATGTTCGCCAGAGTGGCAGGGACAGGAAGAACCCACTATACCCTGCAATCCTGGATCCCCACAAGGAGGGACATTGAAATCACCCACCAAGACAATATTTGAGGTGTGGCGAGTGGAAACATTAAAATCAGTCAAAAAGTTGCCCAAATGCAATATTTTACAAACCTCAGGGAAGGATTAGATAGCCTTATAAAAATTCAATGGCAGTAATCTGCTAGACCCTCTGGAATATAGCAAAGCCTACAGGCAGGAATTGTCTGTGTCCAATTCAGCAATACCTCCTTTTAGCCTAAGTGATACATAAACAGCGAGGCCCCCCCTTGGGTCGGCCTGCTTTCAAGGGTGTTGCGGGCACAATAAAAGACTTGTACCCTTCCTAAAAAAAGGAGTTATCAATAGCCCAAGTTTCCTGCAAACAAATATTATCAAACATTTGGACAAAGCGATGCCACTCTGGAACTATAATCTTGCTTGCCAAACCGGCTATGTTCTAAGAAATAAAGTTGCAATGATTAAAGTCCCCAGAGAGAGTTACGGGTTTGCCTTGGTCCAATTAGGGCAAGCAGTCCGGTTGTGGAGATATAACCATGGGGATCATAGTCACTGACCCTTTGAGTCAATCACAATTATCAAGGAGCCCCAAGGGTGCGAAGGCATTGAAGACTTGGACTGATGAAGGAGCCTGATGCCACTCCTGGAAAACTGTGCAGGATGGTCTCCTGGGGTGCCATAAGCTTGGGGTTAGGGCCAGGGACGGGGGTCTATTGGAAAAGCCCAAAGGAAGGGCTGTGATGAAAGTCTCACGGCCTGCAGTAGTGCGAAGGCTGGCTGCGTGATTCTTTCTCTCTGCCAGGTGTGGCCGATTGAAGTTGATTATTACACAGTCACCGCCACTGCTCTTTTAGACCCTCCTATCCAGCTCACCTTCTGGACCATGATGATATGCCACTCTACTCTGAATCCCAAGATTGTGCTATTATTCAGCCAATGCAAGACTTTATTTTTTAACTGATGAAAATGTTCGGTGGAGCCAGGCTTTAACACAGGTACATTTCCCAGGACCACAACGTACGGTGTTGCTTCTGATGGAAAATGGATAGTGTTTTGGCCCTGGGACTGCATATCAAGCTCCCCAGTTGCAGAGATGGAAGGCCCTCCTCCACTGAGCTCTCCCCTAGTGGTGGTATTACTACATTGGCTGGCCTTTGTCCTAATGGTCTCCATGTAAAATCGCCCACCTGTGATCATTCCTTTGAGGGCAAGAGCAGAGCAGTCTGAGGCAGGGGGAGGGTAGAAGGGATGATGCTCCCGTACGGTAGAGTATGGATTGGATAAACCTCCCCAGTTGCAGATAGGGGAACAGACTGGCTATGACACTTGTGACCACCGCTATCCAGTGGGGCAACATGGTCAGTATTGGCTGTGTTACTGGCCCTCTTCTTATGTTGGAACCAGTGAGAGAGTTCCCCTTCAATTGAGGTCAGGCGTTGCTTTATTGGTTCCAGTTTGGAATCCAGTCTGTCAAGGGGAAAGACCACACAGGCTTCCAGCATGGCTTCTAGCTCGTCTTTCATAGGGGGTACTGCCCCCGAGATGGTAGTTGTTGAAATGTCCGCTTTGAGTAGTTTTGCCCTGGCCCCTATTGAGGAGCCCTTGCGCTTGGCCCCGGGTCCAAAACCCCGCTGAGCTCCCCTTCTGAGCGTCCAATCGAATTACTGGTGGATTGGTAATGGACGTCTCACGGCCTGGCATGGGCACTGGGTCTAAATGTGCCCTGCTTATCCCCCCAGCAGTCTGAATTTCGTCTCTCCTGCCTTGACCTGAATCCTGACCGGAGGCGGGTGTAGAAGGATCTGCCAACTCCACCAGTTCAGAGGTGCAAAGTAAGGGGGCCGACCACTTTTATGGCTAGAAGAGCGAGGGTGCAGCTGATTAGCCGAGGGAGTGCAAGAGCCGACGTGCCACCAGCTCAATTTCCGTGGTCATGATAGCTGGTGCCTCATGGATTACTGCAGCTGTTTTTCATTTCCCCATTGGACCTAGCTGGGTGAGGGAAGTACTTTTGGAGAGGCAGGGCGGCATGACAACACAGTGAAGCCCTTTAAGCAGAGCAATCTTGGCTTGGCTGAACTCACCAAAAGAGTTGTTGAAGAAAGTAATGAAGTCAATAAGGGGGAATCCATAACCCTCTTAGACCCCCTGCTCGCCTGACTATGCAAAGTCCATGATGATAAAGCCCCAACAAGCTTACCTTGTTCTAGAGTGGATGGTAGAATATGATCTCATCTTTCGGTACGCAATCATCTCACCCATCTGCTGAATGGTTAAGCAGGGGTAGGTAGAAATGGATGACAAACACTTGAGGTGCAGAACAAGAGGGTGTGCCCAGCCCAGGCACTGATGGGCCCATCCTTGACCCGGGCTTCACCCTGGCACAGCCCTTGCGCGTCCCACACCAAGGGAGGCAAACAGCGCTTATCTGCGCATGCGGCACAGGCATACCCCTGGGCTCCCCCTCCACTCCGCACTGAAGTCTGGGACACCGAGTTCCATTGTAGCAGCACAACATTCTCAAGGCAGTAATTCATCATCTCCCACACCGCAGGAGACAAACAGTGCCTATGAGCACGTGCAGATTGGGCGTGTCCCTGGGCTCCTCCTCTACTCCTCACTGAAGTCTGGGACACCGAGTCCCTTGGTAGCAGCACAACAGTCTCAAGGCAGTGATTCATGATTTTCCGCGCCACGGAAGGCAAACAGCACTTATGAGCAAGTCGGCACGGGCATGCCCCTGGGCTCCTCCTCCACTCCTCACTGAAGTCTGAAACACCAAGTCCCTTGGTAGCAGCACAACAGTCTCAAGGCATTAATGCACACTCTCCCTTGGGTCTTGTCACTTCAGAATGGACAATGATATTGAAAATGGTATTATGCGTTGACAGTCACCAATGGTGTCATAGAAATTGAAAAGAAATGTTGATTTGACAAGATGCATTAAGAAACATGTAACAAGGATGCTGGAGTTCTAGTACTGACCTGTTGCACCGGTCCAGAGATGTAAAAGAAGATCCATTCTGCTTGTAAATCTCTGGAACTTCTAAGGAACTTTTTGGTCTTATGAGGGGTGAAATGTGCTATTGCTACTGTGACGTAAGCACCAGTAGGGAAGGAGCTGTACTTTTAAAGGTTTGATTTTCTATTACCACTCCAATCTACCCAAGCGTTGGGGTACTGTTGGACATTTGTAGGGACCGGATTTACTATTCTCACTGTAATCTTTGGAACAGCAGGGAAAATACTGAACTTTGGTGGCAACACATTTACTATTTCCACACCACCTAAGCAGCAGTAGGGAAGCATTGGATTTATGAGGGGTTGGATTAACTATTCCCACTCCAACCTCAGCAATAATGTGGAAAGCATAGGACTTTGCCGAGGTCATATTTACTACTTCCACTCCAATATAAACAATAGTAGGGAAAGAGTTGGACTTTTGAGGTGCGGGACACAGATTTATAATTTTTACAATAAACTTTATTAACTTTTGAATGTCCGTCATAAACCATATATCCACATTTGCACAGATGCATCATTGTAAAAATGTCAAAGTTAAAGATAACAAACCCAAACCATGGTATCCCCCCGCTTTTCCCTCAAATCTTCCCATGTTTATGCAGACAGCTCCATGCAGCATAGATAGGGTTCTCCAGCTGGCTACACCAGTCAACGCCCACCCTCCACTTTGCCAGGGAGGGGGCCCTTGGGGAGTTCTACTTTCAAGCAATGTCACACTTTGCAATCGGAGAGGTGACCCCTATAAATGTACTGTCTACCCTAAGGCCACCAAGGTTGCCCATAATGCCCAACAGGGCCACTCCAGGAGTCAGGTCAAGGGGTTGCCCCAGTACCTCTGAGGGATCCATTTGTATATTCTGCCAGTAAAGTGCCAGTACCGGGCAGGCACAGACCAGGTGGTAGAAATCAGCAGCTGGTGTGGAGGATCAAAAACAAGCATTTTGAGGAAATTTACCATCTTGGAGTAGCTGTATCGGGGTCAGGTATGTAGTGTGGAGGTACTTTAGTTAGATCAAATTGGGACGTGTGGAAATAGCCAGGAACCGTGGAGCCAGTCTGGCATCCCTCCAGTCTACCTCATCCAGTTCACCAACCTACCCTTACCAGCGGTGTTTAAGCTTGTGAAAATGGTTTAGAGCATTAACAAAAAGTGACTGGTTAACCCGGAGCAAAAGAAGGGAACGTGCTTTACGTTGGAGGGGTCAGATTCACTATTCCCACTCCAATCTAAGCAATAGTAGGGAGGGAATGGTCTTTGGAAGTGAGAGATTTACTACTGCCACTGCAACCTAAGCAACAGTAGGGAATGTGCTGGAGATTGTAGGAGTCAGATTTACAATTCCCACTCCAACCTAAACAACATTCGTAAGGTATTAAACTTTGGAGCGGTCAAAGTTACTATTCACACTGCAACCTAAGCAACAGTAGAGAAAGTGTGGGACTTTGGAAGGGTCTGATTTACCACTACCAATTCAACTTAAACAACATTACGGAAAGCATTGGCTTTTGGAGGTTAGGATTCATTATTCCCACTCAAGTCGAGTCCCAAGATGGCTGCCAACACTTCCTGGTTTGAAGTGTTGGCAACCAATCAGATTGGGATTGGAAATTTCTTTTAATAACCCCACAACAACTGAATGAATTTACACCAAAGCCCAAAAATACAGTTCCCTTCACCAACATCTACCTTTCTGCCAAATTTAGTGTAATTCCATCCGGCAGTTTGGGCTGTAGCTGTTTCTAAAGTTCCTGTGGAAATTACCATGGGGAAAACTCATTTTGGGACTCCCCCTTTTTTCGGGCCCCACTAGACGGATCACTCAAACACTTTCAAGACAGCAGCTGAAATGAGTGGCAAACTAGTTAAGAAATATTGGCAAATGAAAAAACGCTTTTCCAATGGAAACTAGGTCCTAACTATAACTACAATACGCCTGGAAACAGGTGGGTTTTATTTTCAGGGACTCCTGGGGAAGGGTGGAGCCTTCCTGTTTGCTTTTTTCTGAAATACTGCAGAAGTCTTTTTTCATGTGTTTGTTAGCCTTGTGTCGATTTTTACCTACACACATTTCTTTGATAAAAATGAAGATGGTGTTAGGAATTGACCTGCTTGGGTTGATCCATTTGATCAGAAAAAAAGTAGGCTCATATTCAGGTTTTTTCCAAGAATGCTACAGATGCATTTTCAAGAAATAACATTGAAGTTAAAGTGGGGGTTTATTGCTGTGTAATTATTATATGGGTAGGTGCAGTTGACCCTGTACTTCCATGGCTGTGAAATTCTGCTCAGTGGGTATCAACTATGATGACATTCATATCTATGATATTTTTATAATGACATTGATGCATGACACTGTTGCCATATTCAGTGGACGGTTTACATTTATTTTTCAAGGTTGTAATCGTGTTGTTGCTGTTTGCTTTTGCATTATTATTTTCTTTTTCCCTAGGTCTGCTGCAGAGAGCTCATATCAGTGTAAAAGGAATCTGAGTTGTGTATTATCTTGTAGTGAACCCATTGTGGTTGAAAGTTAAAAGCAACACCTGTTTGTCTCATAAAACCCCTATACCACAGGTAAGAGATTTAGCTGGTATATTACATGGCAAAGTGAATGTAAGTGATTTGTACCTCTGTTATCAAAGTATAGTATATCTATGTAGAAATTCCTCCTTTGAATGATCGCTGCCATTTTTTGTGACTGATGCTCTTGTTTGTTTTTACTCTGTGCACTGGTACTCGGCTCGCCGAGCCCCAGTGCATAGGTCTTGATCCATAAAGCATGTCAAATTGGCTATATTCCTAATTGCCATATTTAGCATACCTGAAAGTCCCTAGTAGCATGTGTCTAGGGCCTGTAAGCCAAATGTCACTAGTGGACTGTAGCACACATTGTGCCACCACTAGAATGAAAATGTAAACATGTCTGCAGGCCTACTATTTTAGCCTGTCTCTGCAATTTTGACCTTTCAATTTAAACTCTCCTATTTAAAAGTAGGGCATGCAGACCCCAAAAGCCATATTCACTGTTTCATGATTAGCTGGTACATAAGAAAGCATTGAGATTTACTATTCGAATAAAATTATGCCGTCTCTGTCCACAAAACAGCCATGAAGTTCATCCTTGGACTTTTAAAAATATTTTTTACAAGACAAATTAATTGTTAAAGTCAGATTTGTGCTAAATATTTTACATGTGGTGTAGGGATGTGGCCTGGGAAGATGGCCAATCGGATTGACAGCTAGAGCACTCCACAGCCTTTTTACAAAATCCTGATCATCCTGCTGAAAAATACGCTGCACCACACAAAGATAGTATGTGTTGGTACTCAAATGACATCCTGAGGCTGCATCCATGGATTGTGGTCTTGTACAGTGGTGGAGAGGAGAGAGGTTCACCACCACCAAGGCGGCCTGGGGAGCAAAGCTTTTGGGCCACCAAAGACTTCTGATCCTTGCTGGGGCGGGGTGATCTGAGGCCACCCTAGGTTTTGTTGATGTCAGGGACTGGGTTGGAGGTTGTCAACTGATCTGAAATGTGGTGCTCAGTAGCTAAGTCTCTACATGGAATTTGCGTGGCTCTGCCGGGAGAGGTAACGGCCCGAAGTGCTGAGTCGGAGGCCTGATAGGTGCCATTAGGATTACTTCTTACTCTTTCTGCCGGGGCCTTCCTGCGGTAGCTGCGAGGTAATTGGCAGCACTCGGCGGAAATGGGGAGTGAGGACATTTTGATCCCAAGGTGCTTAATACATCTGAACTGGGGCTCCCTGATTGTGCCTGAGAGGCATAGCCTGTCGGTCTTTCACTCCCAATGGGACTCTGGAGTCCAGTGCTGGGACTCCGGTGCCCTCATCTATTTGAATCCAGAAGTCCTAGTGTGAAGGAGGGCCTATCAGTTTGAGAGAGAGCCTGATTCCCTAGGCATTGTGGGCCCCTATCAATTGCTGTGGGTCCCACCAGGAAGGGAGTGTTAACTAGGCCGAGCTGGCACCACCTTCTTGATGCATCTTCCAGGCCAGACATTTCTATATTGTTTCAAGCTGGATGCACTCTGGAGGTTTCTCTGTGTTTGACATCAGGGGTCCTCAATAAATGAACACAGGATGAGGCCCTGGAGTGGGTTGTCTTGGTTGAGCCTTTCTGGGGACTAGCTACAAAATGGAAAAGAGTATAACTGCCAAGTTTGTTCTGGGCAATGCCATCACCCATCACATGAGTCTGCAGGGGACTGATAGGTGCTCCGCCCATCATGCGCCCCTTAGGGTGTGGAAAGCATTGGGTATTCCTGGGCAGAGGTGGTACTGGAGGGTGGCGCGATGCAGGCACTGGGGCCTCAGAACTTCGGGAGTTGAGAGTGCTGGTGCAGGAAGATGGCAATCTACAACCTCACCCCTGCCCCACTTCTCCATTATAGATTTACTCAAACAGGTACTTATGCCATTTTGTTTTATTTTTGCAGCACTTCTTAAAATATGACTGCTAAAAGTTATTTTCTCTTCTCCCTCCACAATTGGTTATTTAAGTTAATGCTGTGCACCTCACCTGTTGATGTTACAGTTCCTAATGTATTTGCTCTAATTTAAGGTCCAACCTTGCCTTACCTGACAAAACCTAATAAAAACTATTGAAAAATAAAAGTAATATGGCAGTCTATGAAGCAAGGAACTGCCCCTCTTGGATGGATCCATGGCAACAACTTTCTCTGAGCGGCAGGAAGATCCAATGGAGATATTCATGGTCGACATACTATGGTCTGGGGCAGCTGACCAGAAAAAAAGGGAACTGGGACATTGGGGGTAAGGAATGGCAATCCCCATTACATTCAGCAAAATTACCTAGCTCACGACTTGTGGCGAGCATTGCAACCTGATGGACACTGGAAACATTAGGGATATGGTCACCACCAGGGGTCCCATTCTTTTTTCCAGAGAGATAGTGGTGCTATATTTCCTGGATGCTGATCTATAAGGCGGGGCACATACTAAGGGGTAGAGTAGAGCAGCTGGGAGCGAATCCCCTGGGGTGCATTGGCTGTTTTGTTTTACGGCCTGCAGAGGTGATCAGCCTCACGCCTGTGATTCAAATTAGTGGGCTGTGTAACTCTCTTTTATTTCTTTTTCAGGCAAACAGGATTAGCAATGCTCTGGTTATGTCAGTACTACTGGGAGGACTGTGTCGGACAATTTTCTAGTCACAATTTATGTAGGTCTAAACAACATTTTTATTTTCCTGGACTAAATGGAGTAAATTCAGTAATTACACATTACTCTTGTGATGCAAAATTTCCAAAATTAGTTTAACTTGAGTGGTTAAAAGTCAGAAAAGCACGGGAAGCGTGGGCCGGTCGTTCCGAGTGATTCTTCAGGTGTGGGGGAGTTGGGTTCCTCGAGTGGCACCTGTGGAGGAGTAGACCGATGGTCAGGAGTTCCCCGGCGCCATCTGAAAGCAAGCCATCTGATGCTCAAGACGCAATTGGAGGGGAGACAGTGCGTTCAGGTGAGTTGGCTAGGGCGTTGATCACAACCTTTCTTTCGCTGGCCATCATTTCTGAATCAGGTTTGTGGCTCCTGGGGGCCCCCATCCACTGCCATCGAGATGCTGGAGTGTTCGTGGTCTTCCTATGCTTGGAGTTTTCTGCCTGAGGAGGTTCCTCTGGGAGGCCCACCTCTGGGAGGCCCAGCACTTCAACAGCTTCTTTCAGAGATTTTATTTGCCACAACTTGTTCTCGTGCCTGAAAATGATGCGAAAAGTGTAACCCCAGGAGTACGCTATTCCCTTTTCTCTTCAGTGTGTGGTAACAGCTCAGAAATCCCTCCTTTTGGTGGGTGTAGTCAGGGAGAGGTCCTGGAAGAAAGTCAACATGTGGTCCCTGTACTGGACCGGATGAGCCTTCCGGGCCTGAAGGAGGGTGAGCTCTTTGAGTTGGAAATCGTGTACGCACACAAGGATATCAGGTGGAGGAGTTTTGGAGCCTTTGGGCAGTCCCACTCAATGTACTTTGTCAATCAGAATTTCCGCAGGACCTTTGTCACCCAGGACTTGCTTTAAGAGTGCGAGAACATATTTGCGGATGTCATCACCTTCTGCTCGGGAAGGGGCCCCTCTGGTGCGCACATTGTTGTGGCGCAAATGATTTTCCAAATCCTCTGCAGCTGCTTGCAGTTCGATATGCAGCTCATGTAGTCGCAGCAGTTCCTGCTGCATCATCTCCAGTTCTTCGTCCCTGTTAGTTTCACGTTCTTCCAGGGAAGCAACACGGCCCCCCACCTCGTCCAGATCCTTTCTAACATCCTTCAAGTCTGCCGATAGTTGAGTTTGCATGGTGAGTAGATCTTCACGGAGGGACGAGAAGAGTTTGGACATGAAAGCCTGAGTTGCAGGGGCGTCTTGGGCTTCTCGATCTCCCTTCGGCCCCTCATCGTCCAATGGTGCACTCACTGTTGAGGATGCAGTGGTTTGTGTCAGCAGCATATCTTTACCTGTCTTTCTTAATCCTGGCAGAGGCCATCGTGGCCTCAGAGGGCAATGGATGTGTGAAGGCGGGAATCAATAATGGCTGTTTGTGCTTTATGCCCTTGTCGGGGTACCCTCTCCAAGCTCCTTTATGCGCTGCCGACAGGCATGATACCACAGTCAGATCCAGGACTTCCGGGATCGGATGCTGACCATGCAGTATGTATGGGTAAGGTGTCCGCAGCGATGCCAACTGCAGGGAAGAGCTGCTCCAGGGGTCCCCCCTTCAGAGGGGAACACTCTCCAGCTCAAGTGTTTCATGTGGGCCTCTTTATCTCGCTGCTGTGATAGCCCAGAAACTCGATGCTGCGGTCGGGGCCCTTCACCCGGACGGACCCAGGGTACACTTGTGATGCAAAAGCCCAATCTGGGGCTTTGGAGTGGATGGCTTCTTACTCATGCTGCACCCCGCACAACTTTGTCTCGTGATTCTCCTGCCTGGGTGTTCACATGGAAGTGCCCGGAAATCCTCTCGATCAGGGTAAGCGGCACCCCCCGGCCCCATCAAGCATCCAACCCAGCGGAGGTCCCGCCCGCTGGCGCACTCACTGCTTGGCGCTCCTCCTCGTCAGCCTGGGTGAACGCTATCCGCTTTATTGTGAGCGGCTTCACCGTCTCTCCATTGGGGACCTTGGCAGTGGATCCCACAGGGATGCTTTGCAGAGCAGTCCCACTCCACTCCTCTCCTCCAGACTCCAGGACCCGACTCTGATCCGGGCGTGGTCTCTCTGGGTTGCCCGCAACGGATCTGCCCCCTACAGGGGCCTCAAGCAGCGGCCCTCGCTCTGGTCTGAGCCAGTCACGCACTCGAGCTGGTCACAAGGCAAAGCCACCAGCCCCGCCAGGCCTCCGCCGCGCACCGTCCTCACCAGCTCTGCCAGGCCTCCACTACATGCCAGCCTCACCCCGTCACCAGTGCCATCAGTCAGCAGATCGCGGCTAGCTCCTATCCCTCTACACTGCCGCTGGATAGTTCGGCCCGGGATCCCATAATTTCGCCTCACAGTGTAGGCCCGATCTTCACCCGCAGGCCTGAGGGTGTCAGGCAGTGATAGCATCAATCTCTCTGCATCTCCCGTCATGGAGGAACAAGCTCCATTATAGATTGCCGGAATCATGCCGCGGTGCATACACCTCGCCTCCCACAGCTGTGGATGCCGGAATCGGGCTGCAAAAAGTAAGCTAATTACTGACAGCGCCGGAGAGACTCACAGAAGCGTCTCACTGGGCGCCATCTTGGCCACGCCCCCTGGGTGGGAAATTTAGATACTAAAGCAGTTCTGTTGAATTTGGCTGGCTGGTTCTTGGGACACAGCAATTGGTTATGGGCTCTGGTGGATGTTCTTGTCAAAGCTTTGTTGAGTATTTCTGATTGGTACTCTCTGGTTTTGAAGTGTTCCATCATGTCACTCATTTTGTCATCCAACTTATCAGGATTAGAAACAATCCTTTTAACTCTCAATAGTTGCGAGAATGGTTGATGTACTTTCAAAGAATTCTGGTGAAAGCTATTATAATGTAACAGGTTATTTTGATCTGTGTCTATTCTGTGTAAATTGGTTTCAAATGTATTGTTCACCAAGGATATAGTTACATCAAGGAAGGTCACACAGGCATTGCGGATGTCATAGGAGAAGCCAATGTGATCACTAATGTTGTTCAATGCTTCTATGGCTGAGATGAATTCATTTTTTGTACCACTCCACAAAAGAAAAATGTCATCAAGCCTGCTTTTTCAAATATCATTGGACAAAATGTGATTATTTTCAAATTTGTAGATGAAGAGGTTCGCGCACCAAGGTCCTGCACATTTGCCCATAAAAGTTCTGGTTAGACATCAATTGTACACATGAGAATATCCTAGTTTGTATCAATTTCCAATGCTTGAATTTTCTGAACTGGCATCTAAAACCTCTGGTGCAAACGATGACTACTTGCATCAGGGATACCAATGATTTCTCGTTGAAAATTCAAGCATTGGAAATTGTTCCACACCAGGATATTCTAATTTGTACGATTGATGTCAAAGCGCTATATACCACAATCACACATGGGCATTGAATCAGTGGAACATTTACTTATCAACACCAACAAAGATGAGGACCTTGAGGTGTTTTATTGGAACTTTTGTACTACACCCTTTATCACAGTTATTTTTGTTGGAATCAAGAATTTTTCTTACAACTAACCGGAGTTATGGGTTGTGCCAAAGATTAGTATTCGTTGTAGAGGGATTTCGTTGTCATACAGGAGGAAAGTTTAATTAGTAAAATAAACACTTAGTTCAGGGGGATGGTGTTGGAAACAGCCCACTCCCACTCCGCAGGGTGGTGGTGGACTCCCCGAACACACTGTGGTAGCTTGGCTCGAGTGGTCAGGAAACAGGCACCGTGCTAAGCATACAATATACCCATACAATAACCATGCGTGCATCCGTTCCAAAAACGACTCTACACCGTAAAAATTATGAAAATATTCTTCTTTATCTTTTTCTCTTAGTTGCTGATTGGAAAAATAAATAGGTCAATCACAATATACAATTTTAAATAGTGCAGGTTAAATAAATATTATCTGAAGATTCAATAAATAGGGGTGATCATAAATACAAGGGACATAAATATCAGTGCAGGTAATACAGGCAATTAAATATTCTGAGGCAATAAATACTGTACCAATAAATATTGTACACCATCAAGTCCTGTGGACCTATAAATATAGTGAAGCAATAAATAGGTAAAAACTCAATAAATACAGTACCCCCAATAAATAATTAAAAGTATACAGCAACACTCATGTAATCAGTTGACATTTCAATTCCTAAGGGCTGATTTGGCCCCGGCACAGCTTGTAGGGTTGTGGAAGGCTTGAGGGGGGCTACTCCCTGGCTGAGACAAGGCTGAGGCCTAAACTGAGGTAGATCAAAGGGGGGGAATACCAGTGCCCTGGCTGTCTCTCTCCACACCACCTCTCTAGGTTAGTCCCAGTTCACCCCAGGCACAGTCAGGTTGGTTTCAGCACCTCCCTAGCCCCTTAGAGCAGTCTCTCAGGTCTCCACAGGGCCTTAGGCGCCCTCTACTCCACTTACTGCCCTTTTTCTGATGTTCCGACGCCGCTGGAGTCGTGTCGACGCCGTGAGGCGGTTCCGGTTCGGTCTCGGCGGCCTCGGCACAATGTCAGTTCTTTGACGACGCCGGTAGGCGGTTCCGGTCCGATGTCGGCGGCCTCGGTTCAATCTCGACCTCCCATTCGACGGCGTCGGGCAGTCTCTACTCGGTGTCGACTTCGGGCGGCTCCGGTCCGATGGCGCTCTCGGCTCCGATGACGTCGGCCGGCCTGGCCTCGATGTCGACTTCCGGCGACTCCGGGGTGCGATCCTCACCCCCGACCTCCGGTGCTCCTCCTCTCAGGTTCCGGGCGACTCCGGAGTGCGATCCTCACTCCCGACCTCCGGTTCACCTCTACCTCGGTCTCCGACGACTCCGGAGGGCGGACTTCACTCCTCCGATGACGCCGCTCGCTCGACCTCGGTTCACTTCCTCCTCGACCTCTGGAATTCCTCACGACCTCCGTCGGCGCCCTCTCACGACCTCAGGCGGCTCCGGGTACGACGTCTGCTTCTTCAGTCAGCGCCGCTTCTCCACCTCGGGCTCCAGGTCTTAGGCTACTCGACGCCGGACTCCAGGGAAACCAGTTTCCAGGTCAGGATCTTGCTGCTTTCTGCTTCTAAGGCCTGTTCCTGCTGTTCAGGTCCTTAGGATGAGTTTTTCTGTCTTCTTCCCACACAGGGCTATAGGCTGGGATCCATCAGTAGGGACAAGTATCAAGGGTGGGTTTATGGACCCCACTCCAGGCACAAGTTTCCACCCCTGCTGCTTCACTCCTTCCTCCTTCACTGTTGTGCTCCTCTCTCTTCACCAGTCAGGTGCCAACTGCCAGCTCCAACTGCCAACACTCTGTCTTAACCTCCCAACATTCTAAACCGCCTCCAACGGTCACAGGGTTCTGGAATCTCCTGGAATGTTCTGGAAGGTGCTGGTATGTTCCAGTGGATGCTGGTGATGTCACAGGTGGCCACCATTTTGTGCTCCAGGCCCTCAGGCAGAAGTTTCAGGGGTAGATAAAATGGCTCCCTGAATCTGCAGCAACACGAAAAAGTCTGGTGGTTCCCAAAAAGGAAAAATTCAAACAGGGTTTGAGGCAAAAGTGGGACAAAATAAATAATGATGAGGAGGGACCACCCAAAGGGCTGACAGGTCCAACACGCGTCCCCCCCAGCTGAAAGTGGGGGGAGCTACCCAACCCCTTGGGAGTTCTCATCACTAAGGCGGAAATACCTTGAGAGACCGTCTGCATTGGCGTGGTCCACTCCAGGCCGATGTTCCACCTGAAAGTCCATCCCCTGTAGGGAAATAGACCACCTCAACAACTTGGGATTCTCCCCCTTCATTTGCATCAGCCAACGAAGGGGTCTGTGGTCGGTCTGAACTAGGAAGTGCGAGCCAAACAGGTATGGCCGCAACTTCTTCAGAGCCCATACCACTGCAAAGGCTTCACGCTCTATTGCACTCCACTTCTGTTCCCTGGGAAGTAGTCTCCGGGATAGGAAGACCACGGGTTGATCCAGACCCTCTTCGTTGAGTTGCGATAACACTGCCCCAATGCCATGTTCTGATGCATCTGTCTGGACAATGAACTCCTTGGAAAAGTCTGGGGCCCTTAAGACCGGGGCCTCGCACATGGCTTTCTTCAATCTCTCAAAGGCTTGCTGACAAGCCTCCGTCTAGACTACCCGTCGAGGTTGTTTCTTGGACGTGAGCTCCGTGAGGGGGGCTACGATGGTACCGTACCCCTTCACGAAGCGGCGGTAGTATCCCGTGAGGCCCAAAAATGCTCGGACCTCAGTCTGTGTCTTGGGGGGTTCCCAGGCCATGATGGCCTCGATCTTCGCCTGGAGGGGTTGCACCGCTCCCCTACCCACCAAGTGTCCAAGGTACACTACCGACCCCTGCCCGATCTGGCACTTGCTGGCCTTGATCGTCAATCCAGCTTGTCTCAGGGCCTGGAGAACAGCTTGCAGGTGACGCAAGTGATCCTCCCAGCTGTTACTGAAGACGGCTATGTCATCCAGATAAGCAGCAGAGAAACTCTCCATTCCGGTGAGGATCTGGTTTACCAGGCGCTGAAACGTGGCAGGTGCGTTCTTGAGCCCAAAGGGCATCACACAGAACTGGTAGTGGCCATTGGGCGTGGAGAAGGCTGACCTTTCCCTTGCTCCATCAGTCAACGAGATCTGCCAGTACCCTGAAGTAAGGTCAAAGGTACTTAGATATTGGGCAGCTCCCAGCCGGTCAATCAATTCATCCGCCCTAGGGATCGGATGAGCATCAGTTTTTGTCACTGAATTCAGTCCCCGGTAGTCCACACAGAACCTCAGTTCTGGTTGGGCACCCGGTGGTGCAGCTTTCGGTACTAACACCACCGGACTAGACCAGGGGCTGCTAGAAGGTTCAATCACTCCTAGCTCCAGCATCTTAGTGACTTCACTATGAATGCTGGCCTTCACCTTGTCTGACATCCGGTAGATCTTGGACTTCACAGGTGGGCTGTCTCCTGTGTCCACGTCATGGACGCACAGGTGAGTCCTACCCGGGACAAGGGAGAACAACGAGGAGTACTGCCCCAGGACCTGGCGACAGTCCTCCTGCTGTTCAGGAGTTAGAGATGGGGAGAGAATCACTCCCTCCACCGACCCATCCTTCTCTTGAGACGCAAACAGATCAGGGAGAGGCTCGCTTTCCACGTCCTCTCCTCCGTCAGTCACCATCATCAAGATGACTTCGGGCCTCTCGTGGTGGGGTTTGAGGCGGTTGGCATGCAGCACCCGCAGGGGCTGACGAGGGGTCTTCAGGTCCACCAAGTAGGTAGCCTTACCCTTCTTCTCCAACACCTCAAAGGGTCCTGACCAGCGATCCTGGAGGGCACTAAGCTCTCCTGGTTCGATCACCCACACCTTCTGGCCAGGCTCCAACTCCACCGGGTGAGCGTTGTGGTCATACCACGCCTTCATCACTGCTTGGCTGGCTTCCAAGTTGTCAGAAGCTTGCTTCCACAACTTAGCCATTTGGCTCCGGAAGGCCAGCATGTAGCTCACCACATCCTGGGGAAGCTTTCTGGGAGTTCTTTCCCATCCGTCTCTCACCAGGTTGAGAGGTCCACGTACAGGGTGCCCATACAGAAGCTCGAAGGGGCTGAAGCCCACTCCCTTCTGTGGCACTTCCCTGTAGGAAAAAAGTAAACAGGGTAGGAGGACGTCCCATTTCCTCCGCAGGCTTTCAGGCAGACTTCTGATCATGCCCTTCAAGGTTTTGTTAAACCTCTCCACCAGACCATTTGTCTGGGGGTGGTAAGGAGTTGTGAACCGGTAGGTCACTCCACACTCCTTCCACATCGCCCGCATGTACGCTGACATGAAGTTGGTCCCCCTGTCGGACACAACTTCCTTGGGAAAACCCACTCGGGTAAAGATTCCCATCAGGGCCCTAGCCACAACAGGTGCTGTTATGGTCCTCAGAGGTATTGCCTCTGGGTACCGTGTGGCATGATCCACCAGGACCAGGATAAACCTGTGACCAGCTGTAGTCGGCGGATCTAATGGACCCACAATGTCGATGCCCACCCTTTCAAAGGGGGTGCTAACGACAGGAAGTGGTTCCAGGGGAGCTTTCAGCTTCACCCCTGTTTTCCCACTGGCTTGGCAAGACACACATGTCCGGCAGTAGGTATCGGACGACACTTTCATCTGAGGCCAATAAAAGTGTGGGACAAGACGGGCGAAGGTCTTGTCTTGCCCCAGGTGTCCTGCCAATGGTATCTCGTGAGCCAACTCCAGAAGGAAGGCTCGATAACGTTGAGGAACTACCAAGGCTCGTGACGATCCATGTAGGGGTGCCTTGGGTTCACTGTAGAGGAGGCCATCCTCCCAGTAAACACTGTAGTTCCCTTCAACGTTCCCTGCTGCCTGGGCTTCGGCCTGTCGCCTCAGCCCCTCAAGGGTAGGGCACTCCCTTTGGCCCTGGCAGAATTCCTCCCTGGACGGGCCTCCCTCCACGTACCACTCGGCCGGGATGGGTAGGTCCTCCAGGTTGGTAACGTCCCCCACCGCAGACTCCTGGTCCACCACCTCCGGTGGCCTATCCGTCCTACGGGGTGGGGACGCCGAGGCAGGCTCCTCCTGTCCTCGGTTCTTCCCTTGACTGGCAGCTGGCTGGGCCTTTGTTCCAGGCTCCAGCCGGAATGAACTCCCTCTTCGGGTAGTCGTGGACCTTGTGCTAACACAGGCCCAGTCAGGTGTACCCAGCATCTCGGTGTGAGTCCGGTATTCCACCTCTTTCCAAGCGTTGTGCTCCATGTCATTCCCCAGCAGACAATCGACTGGCACGGCAGGGCTTACGGCAACTCGAAGTGAACCTGCAACCCCCCCCCATTCAAAGGGAACCTCGGCCACGGGATAGTGGCCTGTTCTGCCGTCAGCCATCGCGGCTGGGTGGAGTACATCGGGAATTACCTGCTCTGGAGACACCAGTTGGCTACGCACCATAGTCATACTGGCTCCTGTGTCTCTCAGAGCCTCCCCTCTTTGGCCGTTGATGGTGACCCATTGCCCATACTTTGTGGTATTTGCGGGCACCTGGATCTTAGGAACCATCTCCCGTTCTCCCAGGGACACTAAAGTGACACCCGCCCACTCCCTTCCCTTAGTTAAGGGCATCTCCTCCCCGAGCACTGCACTAGCTACTCCGGGGGTCTTTCCTCCTGTGGGAGGGGGTGGTCGTTTCTGGCACTTCGGATCTCCTTTATAGTGTCCAACGCCACCGCACTCGTAGCAATGGACAACCCTTGGCTGCTGACTCTGGCCAGGATTAGGGTTTCTGGGCGGGTTAGCCTTAGAGGTGAATCCTGTTCCCTTCCCTTGGAAGTTATTTTGGGGGCCTTTGGAGAACTCCTTTTTCTTTTCCCCTCCCTCTTTCTTCTGGGGGGCGCCCTGTCCGGCCTTTTGAGTATCCCCTCCAGTCCCCCTTGTGGACACCCGGGTACTAGCCCAAATGTCCGCCTCCTCAGCAAGCTTCCGGGGACTGGTCAGCTTGCTATCCACCAGGTGTTGCCGCAGTTCAGGGAAACATTTCTCGAGCAGGTGTTCCTTCAGTACTAGGTCAAACAACTCCTCGTAGTTCCTCACTTCACTGCCCTGAATCCAACCTTCCATTGCCTTCTTCGCATAGTCCAGGAAGTCCACCCAATTCTGCGTGCCCAGCTTGTGACTACCCCTGAACTTCTGTCTGTACTTTTCAGGTGTTAGTCCAAACTTTCTGATGAGCGCCAGTTTCATGGTGGGGTAGTGGGTCTGCTCATCCTCCTCGAGGGCCAATAAAGCATCCCTACCAGCTGGAGGCATGTACTTATACAATCCCCCTCCCCAGTACTTCTCCGGAACCCCATGGGCCCTCAGTGAGACCTCATAGGCCGCTAGCCACTTGGCGATATCGTCGCCCACTCCATAGCTAGCCACTATGTCCTTTGGCAGGTAAGGTTTGGATTCCCTGGTGATCTCTTGGGTTTGGCTGCCACCATTAGGAACAGGTTGTGCCCCGATTCTCAAGATCTGAAGATCTATTTCTTTCAGTCGCAATTCGTGGGCCATCCTCTGCTCCTCCTTTTCCTTTTCCAGCCTTGCTAAGTCCCATGTGAGCTGTCTTTTCTCCCTCCGGTCCGTTAGCTCCACTTCAGACAAGCCACCGCTAGAGGCACTGCTGCCCTTCCTAGAAATGGTTCTGGGCCCTGCTGACAGGTTCCCCACCTCAGGTTGGTACATCTCAGCCCCCTCAGGGTCAGGCTCTCCATCCCTGTCTTCCTCCTCAGCCTTGCTTTCTCGGCGTGCCTCCCCCCAAGCCCTTAAGCTGGTTTGGAGTGCACCCTTCTTTGCTCCTGGGGGACAGTACACCCCCTCCCGCTGGCAAAACTCCCTGAGTTGGGCCACAGTGTAGGTTTCTAGATTTTCTAGTACAAACTCCATCTTGCCCACTCAGGTTAGAGGACAGGTTTTGTGCAGTAACAATGCAGGGGGGTACCTTTAATAATACCTCCTCCCACCACCAGAGTAAATTTGGAAAAAACAAAAACCCACAATTAGGAAGGCCGCTTTTGAGAAAACTCCCGGTGTAGGCCTATGGACTACCCACAGTTATTGTTGAGTATACGTAGGCACAGCTCAATCCCACCGCTGAACACCAATTTATGTTGGAAACAGCCCACTCCCACTCCGCAGGGTGGTGGTGGACTCCCCGAACACACTGTGGTAGCTTGGCTCGAGTGGTCAGGAAACAGGCACCGTGCTAAGCATACAATATACCCATACAATAACCATGCGTGCATCCGTTCCAAAAACGACTCTACACCGTAAAAATTATGAAAATATTCTTCTTTATCTTTTTCTCTTAGTTGCTGATTGGAAAAATAAATAGGTCAATCACAATATACAATTTTAAATAGTGCAGGTTAAATAAATATTATCTGAAGATTCAATAAATAGGGGTGATCATAAATACAAGGGACATAAATATCAGTGCAGGTAATACAGGCAATTAAATATTCTGAGGCAATAAATACTGTACCAATAAATATTGTACACCATCAAGTCCTGTGGACCTATAAATATAGTGAAGCAATAAATAGGTAAAAACTCAATAAATACAGTACCCCCAATAAATAATTAAAAGTATACAGCAACACTCATGTAATCAGTTGACATTTCAATTCCTAAGGGCTGATTTGGCCCCGGCACAGCTTGTAGGGTTGTGGAAGGCTTGAGGGGGGCTACTCCCTGGCTGAGACAAGGCTGAGGCCTAAACTGAGGTAGATCAAAGGGGGGGAATACCAGTGCCCTGGCTGTCTCTCTCCACACCACCTCTCTAGGTTAGTCCCAGTTCACCCCAGGCACAGTCAGGTTGGTTTCAGCACCTCCCTAGCCCCTTAGAGCAGTCTCTCAGGTCTCCACAGGGCCTTAGGCGCCCTCTACTCCACTTACTGCCCTTTTTCTGATGTTCCGACGCCGCTGGAGTCGTGTCGACGCCGTGAGGCGGTTCCGGTTCGGTCTCGGCGGCCTCGGCACAATGTCAGTTCTTTGACGACGCCGGTAGGCGGTTCCGGTCCGATGTCGGCGGCCTCGGTTCAATCTCGACCTTCCATTCGACGGCGTCGGGCAGTCTCTACTCGGTGTCGACTTCGGGCGGCTCCGGTCCGATGGCGCTCTCGGCTCCGATGACGTCGGCCGGCCTGGCCTCGATGTCGACTTCCGGCGACTCCGGGGTGCGATCCTCACCCCCGACCTCCGGTGCTCCTCCTCTCAGGTTCCGGGCGACTCCGGAGTGCGATCCTCACTCCCGACCTCCGGTTCACCTCTACCTCGGTCTCCGATGACTCCGGAGGGCGGACTTCACTCCTCCGATGACGCCGCTCGCTCGACCTCGGTTCACTTCCTCCTCGACCTCTGGAATTCCTCACGACCTCCGTCGGCGCCCTCTCACGACCTCAGGCGGCTCCGGGTACGACGTCTGCTTCTTCAGTTAGCGCCGCTTCTCCACCTCGGGCTCCAGGTCTTAGGCTACTCGACGCCGGACTCCAGGGAAACCAGTTTCCAGGTCAGGATCTTGCTGCTTTCTGCTTCTAAGGCCTGTTCCTGCTGTTCAGGTCCTTAGGATGAGTTTTTCTGTCTTCTTCCCACACAGGGCTATAGGATGGGATCCATCAGTAGGGACAAGTATCAAGGGTGGGTTTATGGACCCCACTCCAGGCACAAGTTTCCACCCCTGCTGCTTCACTCCTTCCTCCTTCACTGTTGTGCTCCTCTCTCTTCACCAGTCAGGTGCCAACTGCCAGCTCCAACTGCCAACACTCTGTCTTAACCTCCCAACATTCTAAACCGCCTCCAACGGTCACAGGGTTCTGGAATCTCCTGGAATGTTCTGGAAGGTGCTGGTATGTTCCAGTGGATGCTGGTGATGTCACAGGTGGCCACCATTTTGTGCTCCAGGCCCTCAGGCAGAAGTTTCAGGGGTAGATAAAATGGCTCCCTGAATCTGCAGCAACACGAAAAAGTCTGGTGGTTCCCAAAAAGGAAAAATTCAAACAGGGTTTGAGGCAAAAGTGGGACAAAATAAATAATGATGAGGAGGGACCACCCAAAGGGCTGACAGGTCCAACAGATGGTAATGTCAGAGTGGGATTGTGGTCTTACTCTTTGGGGATTACTCACCTATTTTTGCTTCTCAACCATTCTCCTAAAATTGGGTATTGTGGGAATACCACTTGGAACATGCATGGAATAGTTTGGGCTACCTCTCTCAAAACAGAGCCACAGGGTTCATTGGAGGTGGATGCTAGCGTTTTTAATTGCTGAAAGTTCTCCATCTTTTCAATCTCCATTACAGAGGCATAGTGGTTATGTTCTGTGGTCCTTTCATCAGTGTTACTCAGACTGACCGCTCTGCCTTTGCAATAGGATGAAAAATACTGCTTACACCCCAATGATTGCTGGACTCAGTTTACCTCTACTTAGAATAAAGATAGCCACCCTATTTCAGCTGTATGTTTCTTCTAAGAGATTGGACATAGCTAGCCTGCTTTCTGTGCTTCAATGATCTGTTGAAATATAAAAAGAATGGAAATGCCGTTAATGCTGTTGTATAAAAGTGAGCATTATTTTCTTTCTGAACAATCTATCTGTTAAGGGAAAACAATTGTGTGAAGTAGATTTTTTTTATTATTCCTGTTGAAAATGTGAAAAGGTTTATTGCCATTGGTTGAAGCCTGTAGGATGAACGTTGTTAGCTTTGGTTATGCATAGCTTTTATCAGCAATTTTACCTGGAGAGTTTTATTTTCCTATTCCAATGTGGTCTTTCAAGGTGTGTAGGAATATAGCATGTTACGTCGCATGCTATTACATCGCGTTCCTTTACAATGCGGTTGTTACAATGACCGTCTTGTTAGAACGCGATACGTTTACAACGCAAGTCATTAGATCAACATGCTGAAGGAGGCGTGCTGTACTTAGTAATAGTATAATATACTATTCCAACTCCAGCCTGCGCAACAGTAGGGAAGGTGTTGGAATAGTAAATTATACTATTCCTTAGGTTAGAGCGCCCCCCTACAGAAAGTCGATCTAATGACTTGCGTTGTAAAGGCATTGCGTTCTAACAACGCAGTCGCTGTAACAACCGCGTTGTAAAGGAACTGCGATGTAATGACTGCACTGTAAACGCTATCTGTAGACAATTGGTTCGGGTGTGGATGGATGCTTGTTTCTTGGTTTGCTATTTAAATGTAAAAGAGAAAAACAGGTTAGAAAAACAGAATATTTTGTTATGTTATTGGTTTTTGTGCACTTTGTGTTGTTTTTCAAATAACTCACCTGTCTATTGTTGGATGTTTTGTCAAAGTTGTATTGTTGATTTGCACTAGTTTTGTTTTCTCTTAACTTTCCTTTTTCTTCTTAGCTTTTAAGCTCTGTGGAATAGAAAATAAGGTACGTTGTAGGTGAAGTGATCATAATAATTTTGCCCCCCAGTCACTGTCCGGCTCCTTCTGTAAGATAAGCACTTTGCAGAGTTAGAATAGTAATTTTACACCCAGTTACTGTCCAGCACCTTTCCTAAGGTTAGTACCCAGCAGAGTTAGAATAGAAATTGTACCCCCCAGTCACTGTCCAGCACCTTCCCTGTGGTGAGTACCCAGATGAGTTAGAATAGTAATTTCCACCTCGAGCTACTGTCTAGTACCAAATCTGAATACGTGATATCTTTTATTGTGAGTAAATAGCATTTTACAAATAAGGATGATTTTGTTACCTTCGGTTGGTGTAAAATTAGAAAATCAGCTGAAAATGAGGGCTGTAGATAACCTTCACGATGTCTGTAAAATATTACAAATTTCTGAATAAATATTTGCTCCTGGGATATTATTAGTTTTGTTGGAGAACGTTAATGGTTAAGGTTACACCTACTTGTCTAACTAGATGGTAGTGTTTGGAACTAGATGTGATTCTCTCTCTCCTGGTCTTAGTGGAGTGTGTAGTCACATTAGAAGGTAGTGTAGCACTAGTGACAAAATGGTGGATGGCTGCTTTTTATATGTTGTTAGAGGGTAGATGATAATCTACAATACAATGTGTTGAAAAGCGTATTTTTCTGTAAACTAAATCGTGACTAAGGGCCTCATTATGATGTCAGTCAGACCGGCTTCTACTATCCACGACCACTGGCTGGATTACGATGTGCATTTCTAACGCGCCAACCATCATGGTCCAACCGGCTACCTCGACTCGTCAGAGATAAAGGACTTGGGGTGCATACTCACTCAAATCAGCTTATCTCTGACATTTTCTGGCATGGATCCCTTTCTACAGGTCCCTTCTACAACGCAGCAGCTGAACCCTGAAGACTACGACCCTGTCAGCGGCATGTATCCCCATCAACTGGACTGTGCACAGATCACAACACTCCAGCAATGGAGTACAGGAAGCAGAAGGCATATCACCACATATGTCATGCATGTGTGTACATGTCACATTTCCTGTGAGTTTGTACACACTTGCTTTGACATATTCGGGGGGATGTGCACCGCCCTAGATGAGACCGCAGCAGTTGCATCATAATACTGTGGGGAAACTTTCCCAGCCTCTGCGGTCAACATCAGGTCATAGAGAGGCGATGGGATGGACTGCCTGATTGGCATCATAAAGATGCCCTAAATGTATCATTATTTTTTTAATTGAAAAAAATATATTTTTGACCTTCATGGTATGAGACAGTCATCTTGGTTAGGGACAATTGACATACATAAGGTTGAAATGAAGGAAGGACTAATGTGTACATATCAAAAATGTTTCCACTACTTAACTTAGGTTTTCCATATCTAATAAAAATGCCTTGTAAATGTTAGCATGGTGGTGGTATGCTTGGTAATGGTATGCATGGTAATGGTACTTTAATGTGTTGCTATGTATGCGTCGTATTAACATGCATGGTAAAGACGTGCGTGGTAGTGGTAGTTGTGATGTAAAAACTGCATTGTAAAGGGCATGCGTGGTAATGGCATGGCCTGTTCCATCATATATCCCTTGCTAAACACCCAATAAAACCTGTCAATTCTTTCATAAAGGTTGGACAGCACCACACAGAAGAGTTTTTAGTGATACCACTAGTGAGGAGTGGGTGCAATATTTATGCAAGCAACCCAGTGTGGGTAAGAGTTCAGCATGCTTTCATCTGATAATCCATAGCCAAGAGAAATCAATATAGTTAAATCAGTTGAAAGTGCACAATGCATGGAAATCTTTCCCTTATTTTATGTCTTGGACCACTACTGCTTGGCTGAATCTTATGTTTCGGAGGCCTATCAGGAGTACTTTGGCCTCATCTGTTTCCTCCCTTCTGGTTATTCACAGCACTGAGCGTGACACAAGCACCCTTTCCCTAAGGCATGTGTTCACTGGGGCCTACAGCATATGTTGTGCACAGTAATTCTTCTCCTGTTTATACTTTAGTGCCGAACAGGCCATATAGCCCTACCCAGCTCCATTGAGTGGGACTGAGGAGAGTGTGCAGAGCCATAAGATGCTCCCTACGTTTACATGTGTATATAATTGGGACGACCAAACAGTTACTAATTATGGAAAGGGATTGGCAGAGCATCAACATGCCAGGAATGCAGAGGAATCCTGAGAGCTCCTGTGAGTCTTGTGAGACAAGACAGAGAAACCTATATAGTGTGAGTATCTTGGTTGCCCATTGCAGCAGCCATGTTATTATTATTTTCTTTAGATTTGCTGTGAGTCTTCAGTGATCCATTTAGTGTAGTTCTGATAACAGCTGTTTCCACTAGGGCTAGAATAAGATCTTGAAGATCTTCGAGCATCCCCAGAGGTCAAGAAAACAATTGCTACCCTGAGTTTCTGCAGGATGTTAAAATTGCCAAACAAATATGTGAGATGTAAATGATGCAAACATATTGTTGTGGAATATGTGGAATACCCTTGTATTCAGGATGTCCTCAAAGAGTTGGAGTAGCTCCTTGGACTAAAAAAATCCATCTGTTTCCTGTGCTTCGTACAACAAATGAAAAGCAAGCTAGTTGTGAGTTTTTGTGATAGTAGAATCTCTGTCGATCACTTCTTGAATGTTCAGCTTGCTTCCAGTATATAGATAGCTATTTTTAGTATTCTTGATGTATGATTGTACATCCTTAGGTGCTGTAAACATTGCATCATGTAAGTCAGATTGATGTCATTCCTCTATCGTCTTTCCAATGCTTGATTGATATATTTCGGTATGACCAGATCCTTTGAAAACCATTTCGATAAAATGTGTATGCTTCCTTTAAAGAGCCCATCAAATCAAAGGCAGCAATAAGCCAGGCATTTACAACAGAAATAGCTAACCCCAGAAAAACAAACGCATGGTTGCACCGTATTTACAACAATACAGCACATCCCTGTGTTTTCTCTAGATCTGGCATTAAAATTAGCTGCCTAGCACCAATGCAGGTACACTTGCACCATAGTGCAGGGGAGCCTGCATTGCAGGGAATGATTGTTTATGTGTAGGATGGTGTCCCTTCCTGCACATAAACAATCCATAATGGCACTTTATACGTGTTTTGCATCGTGCAGCACACATAGAAGTAGCAAATCCTCATTATTTAATGATTGCTTACATGCAAGAAGGGACGCCTTCTTGTACATAAACAAGAATTAATGGTGTTTTGCTCTTTTTATGTGTGCTGAAGAATGCAGCACACATTGAAAAAAATTGACAACAAAGAAATAAAAAAATTCCTCCTCGTTTCGCAGATCCAACACCTGCTCTTGGGTGGCGTTCGTTTTTGGCACTGCCTCAGATTTACAGATCCATGTAAAAATGTGGGACACTGTCAAAAAGCAATGGGTGTTAAAGTGGAACACCCACAACAACACCCACTGCTCACCCCTTTTGGTTGTATGATTGAACAACATAAGGAATACATTGCATGCCTTAACCACGCTTTTACAACATATGCTATTACCAAGCATTGTTTGTATATATAAATTTATTTTTGAGGGGAGACCTCCATGCCCCCCAACTTACCTTAAATGTGTGGTAAAGGCATGCGTTGTAAAACACACGTGGTAAAAACATGCATGCTAACAAATGCGTGGTAAAGGCACAACATGGTAAAAACCTCATTGTAAAGGCTGTTTCCCACCCCTTTCATGCTAAGTGATGCGTGTAAAGGGACCTTATTTACAAGCCGGTGTTAAGCCGCAAAAAATGACTTAATGCCATTTTGTTAGTATAGAGAAGGGAATAGCACCACCATAACATTGCTAAAAGTGACGTTCTGGTTGCATTATCCTTCTATAAATGTACTCCAAAGTACCTAAAACAGTAGCAACCAATTTCAGTTTTTATTCAATTAAGAAAGTGATAGATGTTTCCAGGTATTAGTTTTTTGTTGGTCTTAGTAAACAATTTGATCTTGCTTGGTAATGGGATCTTGAACTTTGAAATAATTATTTGTGAGCTTCACAAGTTCACAGTACACACTATTTATATTTCACAAAAATAAAGGGCAGTTTTACAGCCCTCTGCAGCACATGTGCAGTGGCAGAACGTCCACTGCTAAGCAGTGGCTCACCTTCAAAGCTCAAATATCTGGAACATCTCCTGCTCTTCAGATGACTGTATTCTGCAATATCAAAGCAAGAATTTCACAAGGACACAATATTATCACTAAAATATTAACACCTTAATATTGAGGCGGTAAGTACACAGAGGGTGGTCTACATTTACTGTTCTTAACTTCACATCTACATATATTGAAGATATACCTGTTGTCAAGGTTCATACATATAGAGTTAGGTATAGAAAATCCATACCCACTTACCTTTCAACAATTTGTATTTCATTATTCTGGTCCTGATATTGAGACCACTCAATATTCCTGCTTTGATATTCAGAACCCACACTCTTCAAATAATACCCTGCAGAATCCTGATAACCTCTCTTCCTCACCAAGGTGCCAGCCACAATTGCCCTGTGTATCATTCCAGAGATCCTGCCACCTCTGCTGTTTAAACTCAAGGCAAGCTTGACCTCTATGATTTCCACTGCTATATCTTCATGTTTGTGGCTGTTTTCTAGTCACAATGTACTTCAGCCTTCAGGGTGAAACTTAATGCAGCTGATTGTGCACCCTACCTCTACCCGCCCAATATACCTTTAAAGGGTCATCCTCTTCTACTGGTGGCTGTGGTTGATGGGGTGTGTCATCAGCTTAACAGACTGCAGCTCCTTACTAAGGGTGACTTTTTCTGGATGAACAATTCCTATCACTCCAACATGTAGTCACACTTCAGCAGCATACCGCAAATGGTGTTTTCACATACTATAGATTAAAAGCAGCCTTTAGAGCCCTATATGATATGTTTCCCAAGGCTCCCTGACCAGTCATGCACTGGACATGCTACTGACAACACCCTCCTCTCAGAAACTGATCACACTCCTAAACATGACTATGCAGACCAATGCGCCTATATTCTGACCCAAGCATATTATGGTTGGGTGGCGGACATCAGTCCCCCTTTCACTTAGTGCCAATGGCGATGTTGCTGTGTACTAAGCAAGGTACTCTTCCCCATTTATACGATGTGCTTGCTATCTTCACTTTCTCCATCGGATGTATTATACACCACTCAGCTATACTGCATGGGCCTCTCTGAAGATGCACAGTTCTCAGATCTGTGACTGGGGGTGAGTGTTTTAAAAGTTTCAACACTCCATCCAGCATCTTATTTTGTGATGTTACTATGTGCGCCCTAAGTCGCTAAAGGTTTGCCCAGACGTGGGTCCCTTGCTTGCTGCGCCACCAGATTCAAGCTAGCCTGGCTGTTTAGGGGTGATACCCCAAAACTGGTCCCAGGATGCTTGTTTCCAGTCCAGGGAGGACCTGGCTTGGCAGTTCGGGCAGCACTGTTCCCACGGGGAGCAGTGTCAAGACTGATTTGCATATGGTTGGGTCCAAACTGGTGTGACACAGCAAGCAAAATAACAATGGATTAATCTCAGATCTGTGACTTGGGGTGAGTATTTGAACATGTCAACACTTCATCCATCATTTTATTTTGCGATGTTCCTTTCTTTACCTGGCATGGGACTGCCCTGCGGTGGTCAATTTTTGGACCACTGTCTACTATGCCATTGCAATCATCACTGACTACAACCCCAGTAGGACTCTCCTGGTGGCCCTGTTGGGCTACAAGAAGGAGGTCCCCTAAAATGTCTGCCATCCTACAGAAATGTTTTTGGTGAAGCGCAGAGCTGTTATGCACTGGGGAGGCTGCCCCACCCATAAGCTCAATAATTGACTGCGTGATGCGGCATATCACCACTAACAACAAACTCTCTATTGGGAGTTATTGCCATTACGCGGCCGCCCAACTGACAAGTGCCCCCCCAGTCCACTATCTCCCCTCCCTCGTGGGCCCCATTACTACAGCTTTGCTAGACTCCCCTATGTTCAAAGGGCCCCCCCACCCCTTGGGGGAGGACAGCCCCTTAGTTGATACAGGACCTGGACCAGACACCGACTACACATGATGTACCATGTACCTTTCACTGCATCCCTCTGCACTATGCATTTAGATTTGGGACATTTGTTAAACTCAGTTCCATCACATATGATTGTTACTGATTGCAACCTAGATTTCACGGCTATCAATATTGCTCTTACTGTTTATGCTTTTTGTACCACCACTTGAAAAAATATTAAATTAAATTAAAAAAGAAATGTAATGCAACTAGAGAACATTTCAGTGGTGCTGGCCACAGGCAGAAAACGCTGCTTCAAGTCAGGTCAGGCAGCTTCGCTAGGTTGGGCAAATAAAAATTTACTGGAAATAACTTGATTCTGAATCAAGTCCAGCAAAGGAGGATCAGATAACAGGGGGAAGGAGAATGGTTTAGTGTGCTTATGTAGAAAGGTAACACTAGAGCAGGAGGTAGATGGAGTGTATGGGTGAATGTGATGTTAAGAATGAGAAAAGGGAGAACAACTGAGAGAATGGGTAGGATTTATGACAAAAAGTGTACTTCAGGAAGGGGAGCCAGATATGAGCTTAGGAAGAGGGATTATAGTGGGGTGCCTTAAACAACTTTGGTGAGGTGTCTGAAGGCACAAGGTAGGTGGAATGACATTACCTGTTTAAAGTTGGATGCTGAGTTAACTTGTAGAGCTGGAATATGGACTATCTGAGGTACAGAGACTATTTCTTAAAGATATAATCACGCAAGTGGAGCATTGGAAAAACAGATGCCGTTGAGAAGCTGTCACAGTTTCAGGGGGAAAAAGACATAGTCATGATAAATATCCTTGAAAATGAAAAACTTCAGAAGGATAATGGAGGAATCTGTAGGCAGGTGAGAATACCAGAAGAGACATCTTTTACCACTAGAAACAGGAATCAGCACGTAGCAAGCGTAAAATACTGCTGAAGGAACCAAGCTGCATTGTGATGCACCCTCCTACTGGTCTGCAGTTCTTATGCATGAAATAAAAAGGAACAGGAAACGATGAACCACCCCAGGTCACAATCCTCAAATGGAGGTGGGATCACCATCATCCATAAAGAATCCATCCACTACACCACTGCCATGGGCGACACCACCCCGATCATAGAACACCTCAACTTCCAATTCAGAGCAGACGGCAAAACCACCAGCAGAGGCACCCTTGGCTACAGACCTCTAGGACCATGCCCTGGCTTCTGCGATGCCATTCCCAAGTTCATCACTCCTCAAGCCATCAACATCAAACAATACATCTTCCTTGGAGACCTCAATTTTCTCCTGGATTACCCCAATAATGCCAACACAGCCAACCTTCTTGAAAGCATAAACTAGATCAGCCTCACCCAGCTAGTCACGGAAGCCCCACACATTACAGGGCACACACTGGACCCTATCTTTATAGTCAGCAACAGAGTCAAGTACAGCCATGTCACAGAGGTTACCTGGACGGACCACTCATTCATCCACTTCACCTTCACAGCAGCCCCCAGCACCACCAACAGACTGTCCAGCACTTCACACTGCAGCTGTAAAAAAGTTTCCAAAAGCCAATAGACCATTGCCCTTTACACATCCCACCCTGACACCACTACCAATCTTGAACAGGCGGTCAAGAACTTCACCACCTGGATCGCCGACTGAGATGAGAGTTTCCCCCATCAAACCCACCAAACTTAAGAGATCTACCAAATATGTGAGCTGGTACACCTCAGAACTGAGAACAACAGTTGGAAAGAAAATTACGCACCTGCAAGGAGCCCACTGACAGGACCACCTTAATGACGTTGCTCACCCACTACCAACGACTCCTAAAAGAGACAAGAAGAAATACCCAAGCCGACTGAATCGAAGCCAGCTCCAACCAGAGCAAAGAACTCTTCAGCATTGTCAAGAAGTTCTTCAACCCCGCAGCAACTGAAAACATCATCACCTCCTCCCAAGAACTCTGTGACACCCTGGTGGACTTCTTAAATGACATGATCTCCATCATCTACAAAAACTTCAAACCCCAACCCGCCGCTGATGACATCATCAGCCTTCTCACTCCCACAGTCACAATCTGTGACCACCAGATCAACGCTTGGGACCAGCTCACCATACAGAACACCACTGACATAATGCACTCTGTCCACTCAGGATCACCCACAGGCTCAACCTCGGCAACAGGATCATCAGCAACACGCTCACGGCCATCTTCAACACATCTATCACCTTGGCCACCTTCCCAGAGGAGTGGAAACACACCAAAGTCAAACCCCTCCTCAAGAAACCACCCTCCGACCCCAACAAATTCAAGAACTACCAGCTTATCACCCTGCTACTATTTCCTGCCAAATTCCTCAAAAAGGCCATCAACCACCAACTCATGAAATACCTCAAGAACACCAATGTTTTTGATGCATACCAATCTGAATTCAGCATGAACCTCAGCACTGAAATCGCTCTAATTGCAGCCACTGTTGACATCAGAACTCTCCTAGACTAGAGAGAAGCTGCTGCTCTGATCCTCCTCAAACTCTCAGCTGCCTTCAACTCTGTATCCCACAACACCTTCATCAAGAGGCTCCATCAGATCTGAATCCAAGGGAACGCCTGCAAAGGGATGACATACTTCCACACCAGAAGAACACAGAGAATCCGCCTTCCACTATTTCCCTCCGAGGCCAAGAACATCATTTGCAGCGTCCCTCGAGGTTCATTCCTCAGCTCCACTATGTTCAATGCCTTTATGACCCCCCTGCCAACGTTATTAGAAACCATGGACTGAACATTATCTCTTATGCAGTTGATACCCAGCTCATCCATTCTCTATCCACCACAAGGGTCAAAAACAACTGCTTCAAGCTCAACACAGGCAAGACAGAAGTACTGATCTTCAGGAATAAAACTTCCCCGTGGAATGACTCCTGGTATTCTGCTGAACTTGGACGCTCTCCCACCCCTATGGACTATGCCCGAAACCTCAGCATTATCTTGAACAGCAAACTCACCATGAAGAACCAGATCACCGCAGTCTCCTCCACATCCTCCTCACTCTGCGCATGATCCAAAATATCTTCAAGTGGCTCCCAGTCTCCACCAGACGCACCATTATTCAAGGCCTCATCATCAGGCACCTGTATTACGGCCATGCACTCTATTCAGGAATTACCATGCACCCCCTGAAGAGACTGCAGAGAATTCAGAACTCAATGTCCAGACTCCTCCTTGACCTCCCTAGATGGGCCCACATCACCCTTCACCTTAAGAAAATCTACTGGCTCCCCATCCACAAGAGCTGGCAATGTAAGATTCTGATTCACGCCTACAAAGCCCTTCACAACCAAGGAACAGCAGACATCAACCACCACCTGAGCTTTCACCAACCCTCCAGACTCTTGAAATTAGCCTTCCTCCCCCTCGCCCACACTAACTGCATCTGCCGAAGCAACAGTGGAGGATGCTTCTTTTTCTCCCTCACCGCAAAGTCCTGAACAGCCTCTATGTCCAGCCTTCACCCTCTCTTCAGGAATTCAGAAGGGGACTCAAGACCTGGCTCTTCAACCAATGGCACCCAAGCAGCTTGGACCTCAGTGCCTGGATACCCTTGCTGGCGATTAGCTGTGATTTATAAATCTGGATTAATTGATTGATTGATTGATAGGATTGGCAAACCTACGATAAACTAAAGATGTGAAACTTACTTTAAACTAAAGTAAGACATTTCCATATTGGAAAGGGAAATAAAACTAGGCCAGACTACCTGTGGAACACCTTTAAAGCCTACCTGCAAACATTCAGACAATGTATTACCCTCTTGGAGTCAAGCCCCACTGCAAGAAGCCCAGCAGCGCCCAGCAGCAGTACTGAACTGGGAAGCTCATTTAAAGCCAGACTCAGGTGAGTGTTTCCTCTTGCCTGTAGTCACAGGCTTCAGAACGAATCGTGCCTTTACTGTGTAGCATGGTATCGCTGCTCCTGGGTACAGCGGCACTGCAGCACCAATACGCTGGTGAAAAGCTACGTTTGCAACATTAAAAACGGATTGAAACGAATGAACAGCGTGTGGCATAGGTAAACACTTACATGATTACCTACTGTGTTATGTCTAAGGGCCTGATTACGTGTTTGGCAGACAGGGTTAATCTGTCACAATCTGAAGGATATCCTGTCCGCCAAATTACAATTCCATTATATCCTATGGAACTTGCTAGTTGGCTGAAGGGATATCCATCACGTTTGTGACAAATTATCTCATCCGCCACACTCGTAACAGGCCCTTAGTCCCTCCCTGAGCATGAATAGCCAGCCCTCTTTCTTCTGTTGACATGATGTACGTCTTGCGGACAAGTACAGAATTATGAGATAGGAGAGTAAGGGGGAAATGGGAGAGGGATCATGGCAGGGGAAAACAATAACCTTTATGAAACCTATATTACCTATAGCCTGTGTCACATTGACTATTAATTCTCTGAAATGCGGTTCCCCTATTAAACACTTCGGCCCATATTATCAAGAACGGGCGATAACATTATTGCCACTTTAGCGACAGGAAACCCCTGCTAAAGCGGCGATAAGGGGCTTGATAATATGCCCTTGTGAATTCCAATAGAAGCCCATGTTTGATGTCCTTCACACCGGAACCTGGACTTCTATTGGAATTCTCAAGGGCATATTATCAAGCCCCTGAACGCCGCTTTAGCGGCAGTTTCCTGCCGCCAAAGCGGCGATAATGTTTGCGCCGTTCTTGATAATATGGCCCTTCGTGTGCTACTGCTCTTCTTTTTCTTACTCCCATATACATGGAAACCAGCAACCGTAATCAGTTCACCAGTATTTCAATAAATAGTGTACTCTACTGTACGTTGCATTTGTATAATGTCTGAAAAGGAAGAAACCTTATGGCAGGTCGCACAAAGTTACTACTTTTTTTAGTTTATTGACTATATCTATAGTTTTTGCAAAGTTTTGAAACCAAGCAGTAGCATGGGATGTATTTTCTTTTCAATTATTTAAGTTATTTTCTCCTACGTACTTTTATATTCCCCTTATGTTTGTGACTGCAATAATGCTTGTCAAACAGGTTTGCGCGGTCTCGATGATTTTTTTACTGCTGGCAAAAATGTCTCATTATTTTTATTTTACCGTTTGGACGCATTATGGGAACAACTTAAAAAGTTAAGACCCAGGAAATGCACTGTCCTGGCCGACCAGAGTGATACTTTCCTTCAATTTATTAGACCTATAATAAACACCGAGTAAATATATAGAACGTTACAAAAACCAAGTAAATAAAAGCTGCTCTTGGATTTCTGGTGCTGATAAAAGCTGTAACTGAAAGATCAAGTGCATTTTAACACCAAATTGCTGCATTGCCTCAGGATAATACTATATCTGAGGATCACTTGTTTAAAAGTCTGCTAAGTCCATGACATTTTGATGGGTGTTTTGACACATTCACTTATATAATTTAGAGAAAACTCTAAAGGCCGTGTTTTTGTACTGTAAAAATTTTGAAATGCCATGTGTTTGAAATGTTGCTTGCTTCCAAAAGTATATAAGTTGGACACACTCAAGCTTCTGAAATAGATGTCTGAGTGCCTAACAGCTGCCAGAGCAAGACTGCTGAGGTCTTTCACACAATTTCATACTAATGGCATCAGGAATTTGTTGAGAGTAATGTGGGTGGATGAAGTTGAACATCTGCCAGCTTTTGCCTTCAATAGTTTTGGATGCAGATTGCTAGCTACCAAGTCATGGAAAGTGTTTCTCTTCGGAGACCAAGCAGTATTGACATGGAGTAATATATTATCTCATTGTTGTAACTTTATGAGTATGTTTGTCTTACATTTATTTCAATTGTGTTTCTCATTTTATTTTGCCATGCTTGTGTTCGTTTCTTAATTTTACATGTTGTTTTTGGCTTACTTGCTGCCTGCGTGTTGATAATGTGTGCGATGAGAGAGTAGCCCCTCCTGCACTTTCTAACACTTTTGGGAGTGCTGTATGCACTTCTGTTTCACCACAGCAGCGTAAGAGAAGACTACCTCATTGCTTAGGGTGGGTTTATCTTTGTTTTACACACCCTTTTGTCATGCATTGGCAACATTCTACCATTTAATTTTAACTGATTCAAATGACCACTAGCACAATGGAAAGCAAGCAGCTAGCAGTAATCCTTAGTAGCCCAGTGTCATGCAGAGAAAAGCCTTCCTCAAATGGCCACCATCAGGATCGATTGGAAATTCATAGAGATCCCAAAGACCACCCCCATTGTGTAAGTCAGAAAAATGTAGTGAAGAAGTGGCAGGCGAAACCAACAGTGCTAGTGATGGAAGAGGGAGGAGTGTACAGAGAGCCTAATGCACTGCAATTCAACCAATCATCTACCCTAATAATCTCTATATACACTCAAACATATTCTAGGCATATCCATCAGTTTTTCTGGGCAAACATCAATTTGCAGACACAAGCACTGTCTGGGGTAAGCAAACGTAATGTTGCAAAATAAATAGAAATGCAGTGCCACAGGAAAGATTCAAATCATGGATGACCACTCAGCAATGTCTAAGGGGCTTATTACAAGTCTGGCATTCCACAGACCACCAGCCTTGTGGGGGCATGGCGGTGGCGGTCTTTCGACCACCCTATTACGACCAGTGTGTCGGGCAGACCTGAGACTACCGCCAGGGATCAAAGATTCCTGGTGGTGGGGCAACGGTCTTGCAGCTGCAATATGCTTGGTGGGGCTGCAGCGGCCCCGCCAAGCATATTATGAGTTTCCTCAACTTCACACTTTTCATGGTGGTGCGACCAACATGAAAAAGGGCCTCTGCACCCTGTGGATGCACACAGGGGGGCAACATGTGCCTCCCTGTGTGCATGAACACCAGTTCCTGCACGGCATGAACAGCAGCAGTCCATGCTGTGCAGGTACTGATTTTGACGTTCCCTTTGATGTCCCTATTTCATAGGAACCGCCGTGGGAATGCCAAAGAACCATTCACCAGACAGGAGAACACTCCTAATCTGAAGGGTGGTACAAACATGGGTTTGGCACCTTGGGAGTGGGTCGGTCCTGCTGCTGCACTGACAAACTCATAATAAGGCACTTAATCACCAATGTTTAACACCAACAGAAAGTGTTAAGAGAATAGATAAATTTGTTGTCCTCAAACGTGTCCTCATGGCACTTCAATACTAGCAGAAAGCCACAACTTAGTTTTGGAAAGAAAATTCTCATTCTCCTGGAGGCCTTGTTAATAATAAATCAAAATACTAGTTGGTCTGCTTCCTATTCAAAATCAACTTGAAGTTCAATTAAATAATAAGTCTTAGCTACACTAAACAGGACCTGTCACTTCATTTTTCCATAAACACAAACTCTTTTTTTATTACTTAGTGGGATTTTGCTATTTGGTGTCTAATTTCTAAACACTGCTCAGGGAGTGTAGCTCCAGGAGATACACTGGTCCAACCAATCAGCAAGTCTTTAATAGAGCACCAGTCACACATTGGATTTGGCCTTCATTAACAACATGGAAACATACAATCTGATGTTGTAATCTATGTTGTGGTCTGATCACCCACTGATCACCCAAAGGGTCTATACAATATACACCTAAAACCAGCATCACCTTCATCTTTGCTTCAGTTCAATACAACCTCTCCAAGGTAAATCCTGCGGCCCCTGAATAGCTCGGGGCAGGGGGGTCACTGCATTTGGTACTTTTCGGTGAGGCTTGTGTGCTACTAGTGTATAATAAACAGACCAATTCTTGTGGTGTGTAACCTGAATTGTTTCTGTTGGACTATTTAAAATGTAGTAACCCCTGAACTGGTTGTAGAGCTCTTCTCACCATTGTACTCTTTCCTCCGAGTCTTACCAGACCAGTGTGATCTGGCCAGAACTCCTGATTAAAATTCATATATTTGCCTTTTGGGGCAAGTTTCTGAACTCTCTGCCCTGGCAGTTAGGCTGCTCGTGCTACAGATGCAATTCTCCTGAACTCCCTGCATTGTCTCCATGCAAGTCTCTGTATTTTTGGAGCGGCCCAGCATATTGGTTTCTCCAGTGGCTGCTGCGTAGCCTTGCACTAACCTTGGCATCATAGACAAACCTAGATCTGCTTCAGCATCTCAGACATCTGCTGCTTTGGGACTCCCCTCTGCCTCAACCCCCTGGGCAAAGTTTTGCCCCTCACGTTCCACAGTGGACCCTTCAGACAAGCGGGACACCATTTGTGCCATGTTAGAAACGGGATTGCTGGTTTGCTAGTGCAAGTGCCTAAGCCAGGAAGGAACCACCATTCTAGTCAGGGCAAGGGAGTTACACACCAAAGATAACCCCTGCTCACCCCCTTGGTAGCTTGGCAAAGCAGTCAGGCTTATCCCAGAGGCAATGTGTAAAGCGTTTGCGCAACACACTCACACGGCAGCGACACCCTAGGCGCACCACAAAAGAAACTCTACAGAAGCTTATATCAAAAATAGCCTTTGTATTACTCATAAAAACACATTAGAATGCAATCACATTTATACACTGTACCACCTGGCACTAGGTATTGCTTCACAGGGGATTATATACATGACAGGGTCAATCGGGCCACTGTCAGAACCCTTAGAACACACAAGTAGGGAATATAAAAACAACCAGTACCTACTGGCAAAAGTACAATCAGCATAAACACATCATGCATATTCATATTAGCATATTATGTAACACATAATCAACAGTAGTGTAGTACATCACTACAACTCATCCTGCCCACCATCGTCAGCAGTGCACATTACTCACATACTAAGTGCACACATCACCACCATAGCCTAAGCACATTATGCATAGCCACCTCAGCAAGACTGCCACCACACCATGTCAGTATGCCATAAACATATTAGGCAGGCATCCTGGTTACCTTAGCCCTCACCTAAACATAGGGGTGACCATATATGCCATAACCAGCGCAGGGGTCATTAACACAGTGACAACAGAGGCTTATCACCATATAAGACCCAGGGGCCCCTAGGCACTTATCACAATCTCAGTGCACAGTTTACGGTGCCCCGAGGCACATTTGTGCAAGCACCAATGCCTGCAATGTTGCGTGTGAACCCACGTTGCCAAGTGGCCAACACGGCTCTACTCCCAGTGAAGCAATCACAGTATTCTGCCTGACTGCAACCCCATGAACTGTGGCATGACTCAGCTCTCTTCTCGGGGAAGCACTAAGGCCAATTTCCTTGCTCGTGCCCGCTAATCCGAGTGTGTAGGCAAGAGGCTGGCCTACTCCTCTATGCCCTTGGGGTGGGGACACCCAGCCAGCAATGGGCAGTGGGGAAACTTCCCTGGGTCCCCCCTGCTGAGGAAATGAGTGAGGAAGTGCGGCCACCCGTGACCTCGGGCCGCCGACACAGCTATCAGTACTCCTCACTAGAATTTCTATACAGGCCGCTCATAGTCCTGGAGCTCTCACCGGCTCCCGACTTGATCTTCCTTGTGGGACCCTGCCCACAACCAGGCACAGATCCTGCCTGGCTTCTGTTCTGGCTGTAATTCCCCCTGCCGGTCCCGCCTGCGGTCAGGCTTCCGACTCTGCCTGACGTCCGGTTTTCAGCACGGCTGCGCCCGCCGTGTTTAAAAGGCAAGCCCAGTTTCTCCTGGCACACAAACACAGGGTATGCTCCCGCCAGTCTCCTGATATCCCCAGGCAATCCCAGCTGCAAAGCCTCTCCTCTAGGCTGCTACTGATGCGGGACACGGAACGAGGCCTCTGTCTGCCTTCTCCTCAGATGGCGGCCCCTCCCACCACCAGGCTTTGCTCCTGCCTGGCCTCTGGGGAGTTGCTGTGCCACCAGCGCCGACGCTGCAGGTTGCCTGGTGCTGAATGAGTCGAGGCTGCAATTCTTCCTGACCCCGGAGCCCAAGGCAGAGAGGGAGGATGTGCCCCAGGCAGGCTACTCCCTCTTGATGGGCCACAACGAGAGCTCCTGCCAAGCTCTCAATTGGTAATTATGGCAACGCTGTGTGAGAAGTTGCACAGACACACGCACCGGCCACTTCCCTCTCCTCTTCACGAACCATGGTGCTCACGATGCACTTCTGCCAATCGGCCAAGGCAAACCACCCAAACCTGGTGGATCTCTAGAAGGCAGGGACCAGGCACCACAGGCAAGCCAGCATGTAGGTACTCTCAGGAGTCAGCAGCTGTGTCCCACGGCGGTTCCTCCTGGATGTCCAGCAGCCTGCTGGCCTCACGTAAGCACCAAACAGCACCCTTTACATGGGGTCACAGCCCCAATATTTATACAGCATGTGTCCTTTGTTCTCCCCCTGGCACAGGGGCTCAGTGCCTAGTCCAAACCAGTTCCGGGGGGCACTTAATATTTTATCTACAGTGCATACCACTACTTTTGTTAGTGTAGGCTCTGGTCCCAGACACACCAGAGGGGGGAGGAGCCAGCATTGTACAAGGCAGGCACAGACCTATTCAGGTTCAGGGGCTACTCCTCCCACTACTCCAAATGCAGAGCTGTCTATTCAGCCTAGTGCTGACTCACCCAGCCCCTCTGGAGCCACTGCACCTCACCAGCGCCAGACATGCAATACACATCAGGTAGGCACAAAGACACATAGCACACAGAAATGCCCACTTCTAAAAGTGGCATTTATAAAATAGTGATAATAAATCTGCGCACACCATTATGCAGCATTTATTACCAGTATTCCAAACATACCAAACTTGATCCCGCTGCTCCTCTCAGATCAGGAATTACCACTGAAACACTTATCATGGAATACCCAATGCATTCCTATGAGAGGGCAGCCTCACAGCAGTGAGAAACTAAAATGGCTGTTTGTCACTACCAGGACATGCCACACAGTCAAGGCACATGTCCTACCTTTTACCTACATTGCACCCTGCCCATAGGGCTAGCTAGGGCCAACCTTAGGGGTGACTGATATGTAGTAAAAGGGAAGTCACAGACATGGCACTCACTTTATGTGCCACATCACAGTGGCAGTAAACAGCACGCGCAGGCCCTGCAATGGCAGGGGCCTGAGACAGGTTTGAAAGGCTACTTTGGTGGGTGGCGCAAGCAGCGCTGCAAGCCCACCGTAGCATTTAATTTACTGGCCCTGGGTATCTGAGATACCACTTTACAAGGGACTGATATGTAAATTAAATACGCCAAACATGTGTAGACCAATCGTACCATGTTTTACCATAGAGAGCACATGCACTTTACACTGGGCAGAAGTGATAAAGTGCCCAGATTCCTAAAACCACCAACACCAGGTCAGAAAAAATACCAGGAGGAAGGCAAAAATTTCAGGGATGTCCCTGCAAAAACGGCCAAGTCCAACATGCCACCATTTTACATGCCCCGAACTCATTAGAACACTAAATAGACACAGTGGCCATAGACATGAACTTGCTTAGGGAGGACCATAGGAAACTTGCCAACAGGGTTGCCCAAACACCCACGAGGAACTTCTGCTGCAGATGAACACTGAGTGGCAGCTTACAATGCTCACGGACAAGGTGCACTTTCTTGTGGGGTGCGTGGAGGATTCTGAGGGAAGGTCTCAAAGAAGTAATATTTGCTTTGTAGGCCTGGCCAAAGGTCAAGAGGGCAGGACCCAGCGGCCTACCTGAAAAATTGGATCAGGAGATTCCTGCCACCCAAAATGCTGCCTATATTTTTTCTGAAGTGCTATGGGAAGCCAGTCAGCTAGCCACACAAGAAATTGATCACGGCCACATCTTGCTGTATTAGATTACACACTTGAGGTACAGCAATGGTGTGCCCACTTTGCATGCTTAAAGTGCAAGCTGTATGGGATGGGCCTCTGTGAAGAAGTGCCCCAACCCCACCTGCCAGAACCCGACTTACCTCCCATTTCACCGCCGTGGTCTCTGTTCTTCCCAGGTTTAGCTAACAACATCGGGGGCTGGAGAAGAAGGCAAACACTGAGAACGGACTTTGCTTCACCTTCACAGAGTGGATTTGCATAATCACGACAAACGAACCAATCAAGGAGCGGGGGTTTGCAACAAAATGCCCAATCAGCTACCATAGGGTGGGGGAGAAAAAGAGAACAGGAAACAGAAGGTTGAGACGATCGAGAAGGAAGTCTTGAGGAAAGCAGCCTCTGAGGAAAGAACGAAGAGGAGAGACACCACCAAGGAAGACGCCGCAGAGGAGGGCGCCATTACGGAGGACGCTGAAGTCGGTGAAGGTGCAGACATGTGGAGCGAGGAGTGGTGGTCACCAGAGGATGCCCAAGAGCCACCTCAACTCTGGAGAGTTGTGGCAAGAGGCGGTACGTAATACCAAAGAGGGTGTAGGTCAGGTGGTGGGTTGAGAAACAAAGCCATTACTACCTTGCTGCTGTATTTTATTTTTATTTTTTTGGGGCATCACAGCCCCTCACTACCTCCCATCACAACATCTTTCCCCATCCCCTCCATAAAGCACATGGGAGAGAAGCTAAGAAACTCCCTGAATCGGTTATGCCAAGAGTCTAGAAATTGGGCACACAGCAAAAGCTCCCCATAGTATCACATACATATTTTTCTCTTCTTCTTTACCTTTGCACGATTCTCCCACCTGGGTGTGGTGAAAGGGTATAATGCCAAGCCACCGCAATCATACTTACTGCATTTCCTCTGTTGCTTTAGTCCCTCTGAAAGCCTACCGGAACCCCCTCCAGAATACCGGAGCGACTGAAAGAAACCAGAAAAGAGGACTAAGTGAAGGAACTACTACTTTCGTTAAGACCTGTTTGGAAAAGAAATCCTAATGTTTTTGTTTTTGTTGTCAGTTTGAAAGAACACCTGTGTACACCTTAAATCAACTTTGAAAATAAAACGCCCCAATAAAACACCAATATGGCTTCCTCGCTTCTGTTTCTGCCCATCCCACCCACAGCCTCCCATACTCACTCCTGCTTCCTTTCAAGCTTCAGGTTGCAATGCGCACAAGTCACATTTCTATGACTACTTGGCAGCGGAATGGGATTAAGTGGAACAGCTGTCAGTCACTGGCCAGTCACTGGCCAATCTTCAGTCCAGGAGGGATGCTTGAGATCTGAGTGGCGGTGCAGGGACGAACTGCCGAGAGTCCAAAGGGCACTGCATCTGGTGGTTCATTGGAGATTTAGTTTGACAAGGACAGATGATCTGCTTTGAAAGGGGCAGTGTACTCCATGATTGTGGCTTGCCACCATCACTGAAAACCTTGTTTTTACAAGCTACGATTACTTTTTCATATCTCACATCTCTCTTCACTGGCTCTGACACTAGATGATCAACCACTCACAATAGGCGGCACTTAAAGCCCGCTTTCCGTGAACATCTATCTAAGGTCCAGGTGCAATGGATCAGTGTCCCTTGGTTATTAAGTGATATATTTACGAGATTTGTGGCGCAGAGCCGCACAGAGAGTTACCTTGCTGAGCAGCCATGGGTTACAGGGAAAAGGAAGAAATGCCCCGCATTTATCTGTTACGGTATCATTGCTGTCTTTCCCCTTGCGCTTGCGCCATTCTGACACTCTAATGCCAATGCAGGCTCCCTTGCACCATGGTGCAAGGATGCCTGTGTGGTAGGTGGGATTGTTTTTGGGCTGGAAGGGGCACCTTCCTGCACGAAAACAATCCAGAGAGACTTTTTTCCTCTTTCTATGTGTGCTGCAAATAGAAAGAGGAAAAAAGGAGGAGAAATAGAGATATTTCTTCTTGTTATGCCTCACCTGGGGAGGCGTATCTTTTTGGTGCATTCCCATGTATACCAGGTTTGGTAAATCTGGAAATGCATCACAAACCATGGGATTTGTGTGGGAACACCCACCACAACACCCACGGAACTCATCCCTTGCACAGAGTAATGCAACACAGCGATTTGCCCTGTGTTGCATTACTCCATTTTTTGCAGCCATTCAAAGCCAGGCAAAGTGGCTTTGCATGGCTTCATGAATATGACTTAGAGGTTTGCGTCTTGCATGTATGACATTGCATGGTGCAAGCATGATGCAAAGCTCTCATATATATGCCCCTTAGTGGGGATTTCAATAGTGTAGTGGACATTTTACTGAACAGGTCGTTTACCCCTCTTCCTCAGGTGCCAACTACACACAATGCCAAACACCTGGTCTACTAGTTGCACCATTAGATCCTGGTGGGGATGTGGTGGTGTTGGCATGTGAAGGTATACTCTTTGGGCCTGATTATGCATTTAACGGTCTGTAGGCTGCCAAACCTACGGTGGTGCAGTGGTGGGGGTCTGGCCACCACTGCACCGGTGGTCTGACTGCTGAAATACAGCTTTGGTGCTCGGACCACCATTTTACCGCTGCAACCGCCAGGGAACAACATTACCCAGCCATGGCATGGCAGTCAGGAGATCTCAATATGCTGGTGGTGGTGCTGCGGAGGTTCTTACTCCATGTAACTGCTGGCGTTGGGGAAACAAAGAGGGCCGTACAGGGCCCCGCTTACCCCATGCATGTTGGTTCATGCTGGGGGGCACATGTTGCTCCCTGATGTGTGCATGTACCCCCAATTCCAGCATGGCATGAACTTCACAGTCCATGCCATGCTGGAACGCGCTGTGGCAGTCCGGTGGTGATGCAGCATTAAGGTTCACATTTGAACGTTTTTACTGAACAGATGTGGTACCATCACGCTTCCCGCCCGCCAGACCACAATTTCACTCATAATCTGGCAGGCAAGTGGCAGTGATGTTTTGGCGGTGTGGGAATGGGGTGGTGGTACGGTAGCCCCCTCCCACACCCCCAAACTCATAATAATGCTCTTTCTGTTCTCCTTCACACAACCTCCAGGTGCATCTAGAACAGATTGCTTGCTCTAATTCCAGAAGCTCTGTGTAGCCCACTGAGGGCTGGGAACCAATGAGAAATGTGCATGAATTGATTAAAAAGAGCCCGTCACACTCACAACTTGTAACGGCCTATAATTAAGGGGCAGAATGCCCTGAAATGCGTCAGGCAACATATCTCACCTAAGAAGATATGGAAAGTTACATTGTGGAAAGCCGGAGGGTTGGCTTGCCGCCGAGTGCTTCCTGGAAGCTCGAGGGCATTTGTTGATTCATATATATATATATATATATATATATTCAGTGAAAAAACCATAGGTTTCACACACGTTATAGTTAGGAATTAGCATTTAAAAAACCTTAGAAATTCAGTGAAAAAACCATAGGTTTCACACATGTTATAGTTAGCTGGACATTTTACTCGTAAAAATCCAATGAAATTGCCCCGTTATAGTTAGTTCAGCTAACTATAACTCGCGCGCCCGCAATGCACTGCTGATGACGTCACATATTACATCACTCATGACATGGTCAGTGACATCACTCATGACATCACTGATGACATCTCAAATGACATCACTGATGACATCACTGATGACATCATCCAGTGAATGTGTGTTATTCTGAAAATTAAATATGTTTTATATATGTATATCTCAAGGTCGATGGAAGAATAAATGGGTATATAAGTGTCTAAATGGATGATTTGTTTTTGAAAAATTGATTGTGTAACTGACTGATTAAGTGTATCATAGTGAATACATGGCTTAGTGAGTAATGTTTAAATATGTAAATATCTGTATCAGTCTCTCACTTTGTGTATAATTGGCTGCATGGGTTGGTGAGTAGCTACATGGGTGTCTATATAGGTTATTAGTTGGTTTTTTGAGTATCAGTCTGAGTGTCTGCATGGTTCGGTGGGGGGTATTACGTAGTGCATAGGTGCATGAATGAGTGACTCACTGTTTGTATGTGTTGAACACAGTATGTGTGCAGGACTGTATGGGTGGATGAGTGTGTGTATGGGTGTGTTAGTGAGTGAATGACTGTCTCAATAGTGTCTTTATGAGTAACTACATATGTTTTAAACTAGTATATGTGACTATTGGTGTATATATGTGAGTATATGTGAGAGTGAGAGATTGAAAGAGTTCCTGTATGAATAAGTATGTGTTTCTATAAGTGATTGTTTAAAAGACTAAGTATGTGTAAGTTTCCGTAGAAGTAAGTGTGGTGGTGTGTGTATAACTGTATATGCAAGTAAATGTATGTTTGATTCTTTATTAGCATGAGTGACTATGTGTGTGAGTAACTCTATGGATGAGTGGCATTGTGTAACAGGATGTATAGGTGTATGAGTACATATGATGAGTGAGTACATGTATGAGTGACTGAATTGGACTGTTGGTGAATGAGTGGATGTGTATGTGGATCTTAGAATTACTGAAAAGGTTGTTTTAACTGGTATTGGTATGTCCATTTTTTTGAATATTGTAGTTTCTATTTTTGAATGTGTGTGTCAAAGGTTATATTAGGGGAAGAGGAGGTCTGCCACTCTATCACAAGGATGATGTCATCAGTGATGTCATCAGTGATGTCATTTGAGATGTCATCAGTGATGTCATGAGTGATGTCACTGACCATGTCATGAGTGATGTAATATGTGACGTCATCAGCAGTGCATTGCGGGCGCGCGAGTTATAGTTAGCTGAACTAACTATAACGGGGCAATTTCATTGGTTTTTTACGAGTAAAATGTCCAGCTAACTATAACATGTGTGAAACCTATGGTTTTTTCACTGAATTTCTAAGGTTTTTTAAATGCTAATTCCTAACTATAACGTGTGTGAAACCTATGGTTTTTTCACTGAATTTCAAAGGTTTTTTAAATGCTAATTCCTAACTATAACGTGTGTGAAACCCATGGTTTTTTCAGTGAATTTGCAAGGTTTTTTAAATGCTAATTTTTTTTTTATTCTTCAATTTTTTCAAACATATTTTTAATTTAATTTACTTACCTTTTATAAAGACTATGCTTTAATTTTTAAAATCCTTAAATATTTTTTTTTAATATATTTTTTAAAATAAACATGTAAAATTTATTTCCAGTTCTTTTTTTTTTTTTTTAATTTTTTTTTGGTACGCGTACCGTAAGCTCACGGTAAGCGTACGGTTTACGCAACGTCCGTAATCTATCTACGCTGCTTGCGTATAGTTACGCACTTTGCGTAGCCGCGCGTACTGCGTGTGGGACGCGTGCGCGCTTACGCCACACGCGCACGTTACGCGGAAGTGCCGGGGAGTGACTGTTATGCGCATGCGCGCAAGCGCGTGTCTTTTTTACGCGCACGCGTACTTTTTGCCGTAAGCGTACCGTAAGCGTACCGTAAGCGTACGGTAGGTCATGTGATCTTGAAACACAACTTTTGATTGGTTGAAACTACTTTCAGTTCTAGAACTCTCCTACACCACACCCATTCCCCTCATTTCTGCTTGTGATCCCTTGGGAGAAGGAGCTGGTTTGTCTTTGGGATACGATGGCAGAACAGCAGAGCTCTTCTGAGAGTGAGGCTAGCACTAGCAGCACTGTCTTGAGGCAGAGATCGAGGAAACAAAAGCCTTCTTATGTTTGGGATTATTTTACTTTTCCAGAAGGCCAGCAAAAGGTGAATGCACCCTTAGTTACTTGCAAGCTGTGTCAGCGTGTACTTTCTAGAGGTAATCCTAACAGGAAGTATTCCTTTGGGAATCACACCATGAAGAGACACCTCCAGGATGTACACAGAAGGACACATGGTCATCTTTTTGGAGGTAACTCTTCAGAAAGACGAGCCAGTACATCCACAGCAGCTCAGCCTGGACCATCACCTGCAGGGCTTACTCCTTCTTCTGCAGGTCAGGTGAGCCCTTCATCTGTGGGGGGAGAATCTCCTTTTGCTGGCCCTCTGGAAATGAACCCTCGATTTCGGAAGGTTGATATTCATTGCACATTTTGTAAAGATCTAATTTGCCATAGGGAGACCAGTGTTTCCCTAGTGAACAACAAAATAGATCAGCACATTTGTCGCTTTGAATAATTTTCCCATGCTTCCTTTCCTCTGTCCCTGCATGAACACAACGGTTCTTTTAAGAGCCAACCTTATCTTTCATCTTTTTTTTACATATGTTTTTAAAAACTTTTTTTTATTTTTTTTTACCGTACGCGTACGGTGCGCGTACTTTTTTTTTATTTTTTAAAAAAAACACTAAAAATCATTTATCACATTACATTGTCCTTGAGAGACTACAATTATTATTATTGACTTACCATACTCACTGAAAAAATATTTATTCATTTCTTTTTTTTAAAAATAGTTTTAAAAATGTTTGTAGTTTTCGAAAATTTTCTATATCTATCTGGAAAAAAAGAAAAAAGTATTAATATTTTTTAAACATTTTATAATACAGTACACATATTTACATTTTTTAACAAAAAATCTTTTTGCCTTATTTTTGCTGTTTTCAGAATATATTGCATTTCACTATAAATTGTGAAAGCAATTGCATTCATCATTTTACAGCGGGCAAAAAAAAATACCAATCACAAAGATTGTATTAAAAAAGCCCTGATTCTTTTTTTAATTAAACTTAACATTATAGAAATGCATAATATTGTAAAAAAATATCATCTAATACCAATACTTATTTCTTTAAAATACCGTCTGATATGTTTGTTTCAGAACTATAATCACAATATTATATCTCAAATAACTCCAAAATACATCTGATTTCATTTCCTTTAGGCCAAATAGTAATTTTAATTTTTTTTTTGGAATAAATTTCCAACGGAAATCCAATAAAATTCTAAAGTTTAATTTGTCCAGATCTCACCGATTCTCTGTAACATTTTGGTTCACGAAAATTTTTTGAATAATTTATTTAGTCCACAATAGAATTGGTTACTTTTCCACATGGCCAAATAGTAATTTTTTAAATCATTTTTGAAAAAATTTCCAATGGCAGTCCAATAACATTCCAAAATTTAAAATGTGCAGAAGTTACCGATAATCTCTAAATTATTGGTTTTTCAAAATTGCATTAAAAATTAAAAAAGTCCACATTACAATTGGTTATCTTTCCATTAGGCCAAATGATAATTTTAAAAATCTTTTTTTTACAAAATTGCAATGGTAATCCAGTAAAATGGTAAAATTATTTTGTCCAGATCTTGCCAAGTCTCTCTAAAATTTAGGTTTCAGGAAGATTAGATAGGAATTTGCTAAATCAAAAGGCAAACGTTGTTTGAAAATCAATTGGGAATCATTACACAGTGTCCAGCCTTTTTCACATTTTAGATAAACTGTGTAATGTCCAGAAGTAACAGTAGGTCCATCATGGAAAATTATTGCAACAGTTACAAAAGTTTTTCCTGAAATTGATAATTGCTGTCCTGTAAACTTCTTTATTAAAGTATCCAATTTTGAACCATCAGCTCTACATCGTTGCATCATTAAAATTACATACTGTCCGTATTCCTTTAAAATTAATGTTGAAAACATGTCAGAATTACACTCACCACATTTCATGCTATGATTAGCATCTTTAACTAATTTTGCAAAAGTGACTGTTTTACTCTCTGGCAATGTCAAATAAATAAACCTTTCATTATCAACAATAGAGCCACATATATTATAACAATTATCACAACTATGTTCCCATTTATAAGAGTGACCAAAAAAAATGTCAATGGGAACTCCTTCTTCTTCCACTACCTGAAGAAAATACAACAAAAATTCATGTGCATCTTGCTGTTCATTTTGAGAAAACTGTGTTCGTCCTGAACATACATCTAAAAGTTTTCTAATGTCAGTAGCACTTACTATTTGAGTTTTATCTTTACTCAGCTTTTGAAAAAGGAGACTCAGCTCTGAACAGAATCTTTTTCCCTGATTTACTATTATCTGCTCTTGCAAACTTTCCAGATAAAATGCAACATTCAGCACTACATTTGCGTAGCAGTTGACACCAGAGCTATTTTCAAAATGACATCCTACAACCTGTTCTTCATTTTCCTTTTTCTTTTTGCTTGCAATTACATCACTCCTCTTTTTTTTCCTCTTCTCTACATCTTCACTACAGATATTCTCATTTTTTCTTTTACGAGAAACTACACGTTTCTCCAACACAGGATACTGACCTAAATGAGGAGCATAGCTTCTTCTTAATCTATTATACTCCTTTACACAATTTGTATCAGCACTAACTTTTGATTCTTCAAAGTCTATCATGAATAAACCTGATAATGTTTTGACTCGTGACAAAGCAACATATGCCATACCTTCTTTGAACACAGTTGAACCAATGTTCACAAATGCACAATCTACAGTCAATCCTTGAGACTTGTGAATAGTTACAGCATATGCTAGAGAAAACGGAAACTGCTTCCTACGTACATATAAGTCTTTCACAAGCATAAAACGAACTGTACAACGACAAATATCTTTAACTTCATCTATCTGATCAAATTTTATTTTTAAACATTCAATTCCTTCTTTTTTCTGATAATTAATAAAACCCACAACTCTTCCCATCGCTCCATTAACTAAACCTTTCTCAACATCCAAATTTCTCCTTAAAAACACTCTACAGTTCATGCAAACATATAGATTTTTTTCTAATCCAGCTGTTTTGGAGATGTTCTTCTCTAGTGAGTCCAATTTATTTTTCAGTTTGCCTGTTACTGTGACAGTAATTCTTCCATCCTCAATTTTGTCCACTGCTTCCAATTTCCTGATCTCTTCCTTTTCCAATTTCAAAAGCTCCTCATTGAATATTGAGCATTCACGTAGAGTAGGCATTAAGCAGATGACACTTTTGTTTTCTGCAATGTTCTTGTATATCTTCTCTGCAACTATTTCTTCCTTTGGAAATAAATTATGTAGCAGCCGAGTCTGTAATGCTTTTTTGCCAGCTTCTGTGAGTAGTCCAATCCTGATATCTTTCAGAATACTTCCATATTCTTCATCGTTTGCTTGCCTCATATTAGTTGTAAGTTCCTTGTACTCAAAGAAGGACCAAATATTTGTATTACCGATACTTCCCAATGACTTCTTCGTGTCTTCATGTGTCACAGTATTAAACACTGGTTGTCCTTTAACTGGAGTAAGTTGCAAAAGATCTCCAAAAACTATGACGTGTTTTCCACCAAATAACACGTCATAGTCTGTCTTCAAAATTTGCTGCATTCTTAAATGCACAAAGGCAAGCATTAAGTTTGATACCATGCTCACCTCATCAATAATGAGAACTTGCATCTTCTTCAATACTCGTGAAACTTCCAAGGATGCTTCTCCAGTTAGCTTGTTGAATTGTATTTTGTTCTCATGCTCCACTGGTAACATTAGCAAACGATGTAAGGTGATTCCTTTTATGTTATATGCTGCTAACCCAGTTGGAGCAGTAACCACACAAGACAAAGTAGAATCCGTTTTTTGCTTTAGATAGCTTCTGATGACTTTAATTAGGAAACTTTTTCCAGTGCCAGCTTGTCCGCTTACATACATCCTGATTGGATGAAATGATGTGCATGAGCACTCTTTTTTTACATGTAGAAATCCGTGATCAATTTTGTTTTTGATCTCTTCATAAATTTGTTGCTGCTCTTGATTCAGTTGTCTTTCCAAATTTTCTAAGTCTATAAATTCTTCTTGAGCTTGATTCATAGCTGTTTCCACTTCATTCATGGCTATTGATGCTTCATTTTCAACGATTGGTTGTCCTAGGGGATCTTGACTGTGTGTTCCTGAACTTTGGCTGTCCTGAGAACTGTCTCTAGCTATTTCTGCTGCAATTGTAGTTTCCTGTTCAATTTCTTCATTTAACATTTGCAGATAAGTTGTGAATGTATTGCATTGTATGCTGTCTTTGCAAGCATTAAATGAATCCTCATAGCTTTGAAATTCTCCCAGTAGTTCATCCTCTGTACGCCATGGTTTAAACAACTGTAAAAGAGCCAAGTAGTAAAATTCTTTCTTGTCGGTAGTGTCGCAACTCAGCTTCCGATGATTTATCAAACTTCCTTTGCTTTGCTTCACCAAACATCCTTCTTCACCAACAACTTTATATTTTCCATTATTAATGTCTTCTGCAGCTTTCCGTGAATAAATGTAGTTCTGCAACACTTCATAGAGACACATGTTCTCCAGATGATGACTTCTCTTGGGATAATATGTGTCCAACATGTTTGTTTTCAATATATCTGTACTTTCTGGGTCATTCTCGGCCAAATATTCAATTTCTCCAACAGATTTCAGTACCCGATTTCTCATTGCTGCAAGGCCTAAACTTGCCCAAATTATTCTTCTTGACTTCGAGTAGAGACTTGCAGAAGATAACCTATCTGAACATTCGTAGGATCCAATTTCTCGATGCGATAACATCTTCAAACTGAAACTGTACAGCTTCTTACTGACAGTTTTCTCGTGAGAAATCTCTTCCCACATTTCCTTCAATTCTGTTTTTTCTGATTTCGTAATGTAAGACGTTACATATCGTGCAACAGCAATGGAATTGTCAGCTACATACTGTATATCCATGTTAGCGTTCCACATGGATAAAATGACTGGGTTGTAGTCATTTATATTTTTTGATTCTTCTTTTCTTTTAAGGTTGTAGGTATTCTTAGGTGATTTTCTTGTGATAGTATGTCTCACAGCTGACATAAAACTGTTTACTCTTCCATTTGAAAGAACAGGTCTAGGAAATCCAAATCGACATTTAGTGTAGTATTTTTCTTTGCTCTTGTATTTCCGTCGACAGTATTTTCCACACCGATGACTTTGGAAACGTAAAACTTGCTCCTTTAACTTGTTCTCTTCTGTGCTTTTTGGTATACCACATGTTGCATATTCTTCAATGTAAGATAACACTGCTTCATCAGTATCTGTTCCAAACTTTGGGGCATCCTTGATCCACAACAGCATATGAATATGAGGAGCACCTCTTGCCTGGTACTCTTTTCTCCAAAAGAAATCCACTACTTCTCCAAGGGGTGGATTTTTTTTATTGCAGATGAAGGACATCATAGCCTCAAATCTATGATTGAAATATCTGCAAACATTAACCGGATCCAATGAGCACAGTTCTCCTGCTGTCTTGTATTCGATGTTTTTAATGTTTGAATTGGCCTCTCGTAGAAAATCCAGTAAATCTTCCCAAGCGTACTCGGCACAGCTTAGGGTAAGGAACCATGTTGGTGTTCCTAAATTGCGTAACATGCATTTTAGTTCACCATGGCGTCGGTACCAATATTCATTTGTCCCACGCTGACAAGCCATCAGATTGATCAGTTGTGTTTCCAAATGATCATCTCGGTGCTGCACTTTCTCCATAAAATCCTTAGCAGACACATTTTGTAAATGTACTCCACTTTTTAAAATGTGATTTACTGCATAAGACAGTGCAGACAAGTCGCTTTCAAATAAAAGATGAAACAAATAAGGAATACTTTGTCGAAATCTGGGATCTTCAGCATATAGTCTTGTAGTCCGATACTCTGAAGCTGGAATCTGTTCTGGACGTTCATCGTATCGTCCTCCTTTTCCCGTAGGAAACAGCTGGGGAAAACATCGAGCTTCCAAGCTCTCCTCCCATACACTCACGGGAGTTCCTTTTGCTTTCTTCATCTGAAAGAGATCAATATTGTCTCCCATAACTTCTTTCGAATGAAGAGGATGTATGCTAAAATGTTCATAAATTTCTTCTTCCTTTGTCTTGTCCACTTTTTCAATTTGTCCAGTTGGTGTTTCTGTGTCTTCTTGAAAATCTTCGTCTTCTTCTTCTTCTTCTATATAAATTGATTCATACCATTTGTTATTTTTTTTCAAATACAAATTTGCTCTTTGTACTTTCCGCACATCTACCAGCTCCTGCCAAATCTTCTTATTCTTTGTAGGTACACCATTAACCAGAATAATTAATGGTTCAGTTTCCAAAGTATCCGCATCAATAGTTTCCATATTTTTTTTCAAATCCAAGGGCAAATACACCACTCTACCTTTTAAACCTCTCAGTAAATCTGAAGGAGGTAATTTACCAGTTTTGGGCTCCATACGTACTATGGTCTGGAACGGATGAACACATTGAATGAGTATAGACTCATATGTATTTAATTCAGAAAGTTCAGCAGGAATAGCATCCAATTCTAAATTATTATGTACAGCTCTGGTCGGCATTCTATTTTCCTCTAACTTGTTGTAACAGTATTTACAAATACGCTGATCTTCACCCAATTCAAAACAATTTTCAAGAAATATATATGTGGCAAAATCCATCCACTTATAATTATCTTCATTTTCACTCTTTCTGTAGAGATCAACATTCCTAGTTTGTTTTCTATAATGAGTTCTGCGGCAACAAATACAAGTAACATTTGGTCTTTCATTAGAGACTATTGCAAATTTTGTTATGTGATCATTAAATGTCTTACTTACAGAAGGTTCTACATTCTCTTCCACTTCTTCCTCATTTACTGTGTCCTTCTCTGCACTGTTTTGTTCAGGACCAAAGTAACAAAACTGAATTTCATCAACAACCTTCTCTACATCTGATACCGTTCCTCGGAACAGAGCCCTATTCAATTCATTTAACTTTATTGCTGGACTTTTGGCAAAATACAACCGTCTCACAAACTTTCTCATTTCAGTATGATGAACAGCCAGCATCCTAAAATGATGGAAAACACTATTGCACACTTTTCTAGATAGACAAGCCAGAGAATGACCCTGCAAACCAGTATTCTCTCTCACTCTGCATGGATCCAGACTTTGAAGCACCTTAATCTTCTGTTTTACACTTTTTTTACTATATTCTCTTAGAAACTCTCGAAATCTGTCAATAGATTCCTGACGCACAGTGCAAATACTACTACAATTCCAAGTGTACACTGGGGCTTTAGGACGTCTCCCCATTGCCTCATCTGCCATCACTTGTACCTCATCTCTTGGAACCATTATCTCCTTCTCCATTATGCAACCATTTTTTACTTCGTATGAACGACCTCTGGTGTCAACTGCATGCAGCAAACTATTACTTTGAAAATAGCTCTCTTCATTAAAAAAAGGTTCACTACTTGAACTATGCATCCACTTTCCTAAAAACACTTTACAAAAGTTTGTTCTGTTCACTACTCTTTTGCTTTTGCTTTGTGATTTCAGTACATTAACCATTTTATCTAATGTACGCATCCTATTCAAAATTAATATGAATAGTTTCCTTTTTAATTCTAATGCTTTTGCTGCAATGGCTTCAATTTCTTTTTTTCTCTTGTAATATTTTGCCTTTTGCTTATATTTCTTCACATCCTTTATCAAATTGGACATAACTCTTCTCTGAAACATTTTTCTACGTATCTCTTTAAACGCTGTTTTTCTGTTTATGTAAAACTTTTCAGTTGCAGAAGGTATATTTGCATTAACTAAATTCTCAATTTTTTGCTGTTCTCTTCGTTTTGTTACATTCTTCCCTGGACAGACATTTTGTACATTTTTCTTTGTTTTGAATATTTTTTTAAGAAATTCTTTTTTCTGCTTACCAGAAGATTTTTTCTTTTTCCCAACATGAGCATCTTCTACTAACTTTGGTCCTCCAGTTGTCTTCAAATATAGTTTTTTTTTTAGCGTTTTTTGAACTCTGGATTTTGTAGGCATCTTAAATTTTGTTCACTGCTCTTCAGCAATACCTGAAAAAAACTAAAAAAAAATTCCTTTATTGTATTTAAATATATTACTACATTTCTTTTCACAATAGTCACAAAACAAAATTTCTTTGCCAATTTGAATGCACACAAACTGCTCTTTTTTTTGGGCAAGTGAAAATCTCTTTTACAAACTGTCACATTATGAAACCACTTTTCAGATTTTTTAAAAAGCCCATGTCCAGAGTGCTACACTCCAGCAAGGGCAACCAGCCTTAGTGAAGCTCAATGTATTTGCATTACAGACTGAAACCTGAAAACCCCACTCGCTTCTAAATACTGTGCATGACTATACACGGCAAGCACATGGGTGTGTGCTAAGACTCTGCTTCTTCCCCCAAAAATTCACTCCCCCTTTCCATCTAATGCAACTGTGAAATCACCAGCGCAAGACGCAATAAATCTCTGCCTATAATTCCTCTATGCACACAGAGTCATGTTTTCACATTAGTCCCAAAACGAAATTTCTTTGCCATTTTTAAAGCACACTTACTGCTCTTTTTTTTTTCGGGGCAAGTGAAAATCACTTTTACAGACTGACACATTATGAAACCTTTTTTTTTAATTTATTTAATTGCACTTGTCCAAGCTGTTTTTTTCAGACCACCACCATGTGTATTCGCGGTGACTGCCTACACTACAGCAAGGGCAACCAGCCTTAGTGATGCTGAATGTATTTGCATTACAGACTTAAACCTGAAAACCCCACTCACTTGTAAATACTGTGCATGACTATACATGGCAAGCACATGGGTGTGTGCTAAGACTCTGCTTCTTCCCCCAAATATTCGCTCCCCCTTTCCATCTAATGCAACTGTGAAATCACCAGAGCAAGACGCAATAAATCTCTGCCTATAATTCCTCTATACACACAGAGTCATTTTTTCACATTAGTCCCAAAACGAAATTTCTTTGCCATTTTGAAAGCACACTTACTGCTCTTTTTTTTTCGGGCCAAGTGAAAATCACTTTTTACAATTGGAAATCACTTTTACAGACTGACACATTATAAAACCACTTTTTTTGATTTATTTAAATGCACATGTCCAAGCTGTTTTTTCAGACCACCACCATGTGTATTCTCTGTGACTGCCTACAGTCCAGCAAGGGCAACCAGCCTTAGTGATGCTGAATGTATTTGCATTACAGACTTAAACCTGAAAACCCCACTCGCTTCTAAATACTGTGCATGACTATACATGGCAAGCACATGGGTGTGTGCTAAGACTCTGCTTCTTCCCCCAAAAATTCGCTCCCCCTTTCCATCTAATGCAACTGTGAAATCACCAGAGCAAGACGCAATAAATCTCTGCCTATAATTCCTCTATGCACACAGAGTCATGTTTTCACATTAGTCCCAAAACGAAATTTCTTTGCCATTTTTAAAACACACTTACTGCTCTTTTTTTTTTCGGGGCAAGTGAAAATCACTTTTACAGACTGACACATTATGAAACCTTTTTTTTTAATTTATTTAATTGCACTTGTCCAAGCTGTTTTTTTCAGACCACCACCATGTGTATTCTCTGTGACTGCCTACACTCCAGACATTTAGACGTAGGAGGAATCCACTAAGTGTGTTGATTCAAGAATTATTTTTGTTTGGCAGACACATAAAACAATAGTAGAGGAGTAATACCTCGGATGCCAAAAAGGATTTCCTCCAAATGTATTACTATAAATAACAAGTATACATTGATTTGGAACCACGATTAGGGGAATTGATATTTGATAGTTGTTGTGTACATAAATTGTATGTGTATTTGTATTTCTTATGATATAATGAAATTGTAAATAGAGGGTGTTGTTTTGCTTCATGTTTGTGCAAATTTGTATATATTTTGTGTTGAAGTGTTCTGATGTTCACCAAGAGATATTCGTCCCTGATAAATTATGATGAATATAGTTTCTTAGAAGAAATAAGTTGTTACCGAGAAAATTAATTGTTTCTTGAGTATAAGTATAAATAAACGAGATTGATCCCTCTTAGCCGTGTTCCTTTGTTCTTATTTGATGTTCCTTACCCAGGCGTGGGAGGGTTATTTGGGTATGCCCCAGTATACTTTCTTGATACACTCCAGCAAGGGCAACCAGCCTTAGTGATGCTGAATGTATTTGCATTACAGACTTAAACCTGAAAACCCCACTCGCTTCTAAATACTGTGCATGACTATACATGGCAAGCACATGGGTGTGTGCTAAGACTCTGCTTCTTCCCCAAAAAATTCGCTCCCCCTTTCCATCTAATGCAACTGTGAAATCACCAGAGCAAGACGCAATAAATCTCTGCCTATAATTCCTCTATGCACACAGAGTCATGTTTTCACATTAGTCCCAAAACGAAATTTCTTTGCCATTTTGAAAGCACACTTACTGCTCTTTTTTTTTCGGGCCAAGTGAAAATCACTTTTTACAATTGGAAATCACTTTTACAGACTGACACATTATAAAACCACTTTTTTTGATTTATTTAAATGCACATGTCCAAGCTGTTTTTTCAGACCACCACCATGTGTATTCTCTGTGACTGCCTACAGTCCAGCAAGGGCAACCAGCCTTAGTGATGCTGAATGTATTTGCATTACAGACTTAAACCTGAAAACCCCACTCGCTTCTAAATACTGTGCATGACTATACATGGCAAGCACATGGGTGTGTGCTAAGACTCTGCTTCTTCCCCCAAAAATTCGCTCCCCCTTTCCATCTAATGCAACTGTGAAATCACCAGAGCAAGACGCAATAAATCTCTGCCTATAATTCTTCTATGCACACAGAGTCATGTTTTCACATTAGTCCCAAAACGAAATTTCTTTGCCAATTTGAAAGCACACTTACTGCTCTTTTTTTTTTCGGGGCAAGTGTAAATCACTTTTACAGACTGACACATTATGAAACCACCATGTGTAACTACAACAAAAACAATTCCCATTTCTATTATTCATTTCTTAAGTTACCACATACATCCCCTCTCAAACTGTAAACTCACCTTTAAAATTAGTTAGTTGTGAAAGAAATGTGACACTCAAACAGCAGATTATCAGAGCCAGGATCTCTGTTGTGTTCACCTCTCTCCTCTCAGCAGAACCAGATAATGGCAAACTTTCCCTCTATTTTTCCACACATATACATGTAAGTTTCAAATCTCAGTGCTTCCCCCTTTTTTTCAAATGTAATCACACATTTCTATTGGTTGAAAACCAACCCTTTTCCAAAAGTACCCTTCCCCCAACTTGACTTCTGCCTAGTACCCTTCCCCCAACTTGACTTCTGCCTGCTACCATAGCAACAGCTCATGGAACACTGCTGTGTAGAGTTAGGTCAGAAGTTCGACACACAATGTTTCAATTCCACAGAGCAAGAGTGCTTGACTTTTCAAACCTTACAGCAAATCCATAGTACTGTTCTTTGGTTACACATTTTTTTGTACCAATACAAAACATGCTTCTATTAATTTACACATACAGCCTAGTTTTTATTCTAGAATGGTATGAAACAGCCAATCAGTTCTTTTTGTTTTGAAAAAAATATGTATGCCTCCATTTCCAAACTGTCTTTCTTTTCATATTGCCATTCTACTGAAAGACACCTCCTGAGTGCATCCAGTTCTCCTTTGAAGATGTTCACAGTGTGGATTGTAGGGCACAGCTATGTCTTCTGGAGTGAAAAGTTTGCAGAGAAAACAGGTATGATGAGAGACCTTGCTTTGCCAAATGTAGACATTAAATGGATTGGTCAGAGAGGGTTAAAGTGGCACCAATTGATGCCATTGGTGAAATCCTTCATTCAAATCCAACACCCTGACCTCATAATAGTGCACTGTGGTGGCAATGACCTAGGCACTTTGACTGGGGTAGGTCTGGAAATGCTTATGAAGGACACCTTTGCACAACTGTTTACACTTTTCCCTAAAACTGCCTTTGTGTTTTCCAACATATGCCAAAGGCAAAAATGGAACTGGTCCTATCATTTCTGTCCGCAGATTGACAAAGCAAGAAAGCACGTCAACAAATCTGTTTCTGCTTTCCTCCGTGACTATGGTATGGGTGCCATTTACCACAACAACTTGCGTTATGACATGCAAGACATTTATAGAGGAGATGGTGTGCACTTCAATGATGAAGGGAACAGAGTCTTCCTCTTGAACCTTAGACTCTGCATCGGTACTTACTTGTAGGTACCACTTAAAAAATGACTTCATAAACACAACAGCTCTTTTTAGAGCTCCCTAATTTCTAAACTCTTAAATCTGCTTTTCATTTATTTATTTTTATTTTTTTTACCGTACGCTTACCGTAAGCTTACGGTACGCGTACCCCGTGATTTTTTTTAAAATCAATAAATGTTTTTTTTGTACTTTTCTGTCCTTCTTTGACCCCCTTACAAATGTTAGGGGGTCTGTAACTCTCCTCATTGCCCCCTTTCCTTGTTTTCTCTGTTTTTTTTCTGAGTGAAACACACAAAATGGCGGCCGCCGCTTCCTGGTTTCGGCCGATTCGAATGTTTACTAAGATCTATGGGCCAATCAGAATCTCCTTCGCGCACGCCATGTTTCTTCCGTACGCTTACCGTAAGCTTACCGTACGCGTACCCCGTGATTTTTTTAAAAAATCAATAAATGTTTGTTTTGTACTTTACAGTCCTTCTTTGACCCCCTCACAAATGTAAGGGGGTCTGTAACTCTCCTCATTGCCCCCTTTTCTTGTTTTCACTCTTTTTTTTTCAGAGTGAAACACAGAAAATGGCGGCCGCCGCTTCCTGGTTTCGGCCGATTCGAATGTTTACTAAGATCTAAGAGCCAATCAGAATCGCGCTCGCGCACGCCACCGTACGCTTACCGTAAGCGTACGGTAAGCGTACCGTAAGCGGGCTCAGATATATATATTGATTTAAAGGCTATTTTCTCAGAATCTACTGAACAGATTTACACCAAACCTACAAAAGGCACTTCCTTGACCTAGGGACTACCTCTCTGCCAAATTTTGAGTAATTCTGTTCAGCCGTTCGGGCTGTAGCTCGTTCTAAAGGTCCTATGGAAAAATGCATGGGAAAAACGCGTTTTGGGACCCCCCTTTTATCTCAGCCCCCGCTTGACGGATCCCCCCGAGACTTTCAGGGTAGGAGCGGAGCGTAGCGCCCCACCTATTTTGAGAAATTCGCGAGGATTCGTCGACCGGCGCCAGAGTTATTCAAAATAGAATGTTGAGGTTTTCCTATGGAAAAGTGGTCCTAACTATAACTACCTACTGGCGACCGCCAGTAGGTAATATATATATATATATATATATATATATATATTCAAGAGATCACCAAAACTTCCCATCCGGCAGCAGCAGGTGTCCACAGCACCCCAATCAGGACTCGAAGCAGGTTTTAATTCATTTATAATTTATTTCATCAGCAAGGCAGGGGATAAAGACGTTCTACGAGTTTCGGCGATGTGCCTTCAACTGGACCATAGAGTTTTCTTCGTCTGGAATGTCTTTTTTAAAGGGGAAGGTGCAATTGTTTTAAAATTTTTGGGGATTTTTTCTACATACACAACTTTATTCAACATTCACTGTTGTTTTAAGACGTATCGCTATCACACTCCACATAGGATTTTAACATTATTGGCTAATTCAAAATTCATGATTGTAAAGAACTCAAAACAATTCATGTAAAAGAGACTACATATATTTTATAAAGTGCATAAGTGTCTGTGCAAAAATTCGCATATTCTTAAAAGTTAAGAAGGAAATATTTTCCATATTTCAACTAATTAAATTAATGGTCTCATAGCAATGAATTTTCATTTTTGGATCTTGTATCATTTCCTAACTCTTGTATGTGATGTAGATTAATGTACCATTAATTTAGGGTTTTCTGAATCTGTGCAAATTAGCAAAAGTTTAATTTTAGTAAATTTGGGGATACATTTGACATATTTCAACAATTTCTATGTAAAGTACAATTCTGTCGAGATTGTTCATACTTTTCAGTATTATCTATGTCTTATTATTGTAATCCACTATAATTATCAACAAGTTTGTGCAAATTCTGCAATTATCAATATATATATATAATAAGGAAACTCTCCCAATAAATGAAAAAAGAAGAAAGGAAAGAAAGAAAGAAATAGAAAAAGGAGGAAAAGAAAAGTAAGAAGAGGAGGAAAGATGTTCAATGTAAAGTACATAACTTCAAGATCCAAATTACAGTCATAAAATCGAATTCATATTTTGCCATGAATACAATTTTTGCCTTATGTGTGTAATCTCTTTTTTAAAACCACTGGACCAATTCTATTGCTCAGGATTAAGTTAGCACTAATAGGTCAACCAATTAACTTCCTACATAAGCAGGGGGAAATATTTTTTCTTTTCTTCTTCTTCTTCAATGATGTCCGCATTAGTGTTCCAGATCTATGGCTTAATTCAGAACAGGAGTTAAGATTGGACATGATGTCTCTTTTTATGATGTTATTATTGCAAGTGTAGCAAAGGGGGTCTCTGTACCAATTTTCAGAATGTACCTTGATTCCATTTTTCTAAGATCTAGAGTTCTATCTCCCCCTCTGTTTTTACGAGTAGCAATTTTAATTCCAAAATACTTCAACTCTCGATCATTACTCCCATGGTGTTCAAAAAAATGTTTTGCAATTGGGTAGCCGAAGTCTTTATTCTTAATTGCTCATAGATGTTGCAATATTCTTAATTTCAACTTGTTTATAGTGCTTCCAACGTATTGTTCCTTACATGGACATTCCAGGATATAAACTACGTGATTTGATTCACAGGTGATGTGATCTTGAATTTGTTCTAGTTCACCATTTTGTAATTTAAAATTTCGTTTGTTTTGGCCATATATATATATATATATATATATATATATATATATATATATATATATGTAAATATATATTCCGATACGTGTGCTCTGCACTTGAAGGTGCACTCTGTGAACTGCAATCTGTTCGTTAGGGCAAAGCCAGCACTGCAACCTCGAGTGTTCGCCTGACGCGTTTCGGATGGTTCCTTATTCATAGGCTCACTCCAATAATTTGCATATCAGCTGACACTCATTTGAATTCTCCAATGAGCTTCTTTCACCTTTTCCCAACGCCTGCTGGGACTTGTAGTGTCAGCCGCCGCCTCTTGCTCAAATGAGATTAGGTAAGTGTATAGTCCTTCGGTGCTGATTGCGCCGTGATGTGCCGCTGGTGTCCATATTAAATTCAGTTCCCCACAGATGGCGACGACATGTATTGCGCGCCGTGGCCCCCTTTGGCAATCCTGGGGTGGTGCTACCTTCCTACGCCTGAGCAGGCGTGACAATATTCCGATACGTGTGCTCTGCACTTGAAGGTGCACTCTGTGAACTGCAATCTGTTCGTTAGGGCAAAGCCAGCACTTCAACCTCGAGTGTTCGCCTGACGCGTTTCGGATGGTTCCTTATTCATAGGCTCACTCCAATAATTTGCATATCAGCTGACACTCATTTGAATTCTCCAATGAGCTTCTTTCACCTTTTCCCAACGCCTGCTGGGACTTGTAGTGTCAGCCGCCGCCTCTTGCTCAAATGAGATTAGGTAAGTGTATAGTCCTTCGGTGCTGATTGCGCCGTGATGTGCCGCTGGTGTCCATATTAAATTCAGTTCCCCACAGATGGCGACGACATGTATTGCGCGCCGTGGCCCCCTTTGGCAATCCTGGGGTGGTGCTACCTTCCTACGCCTGAGCAGGCGCGACAATATTCCGATACGTGTGCTCTGCACTTGAAGGTGCACTCTGTGAACTGCAATCTGTTCGTTAGGGCAAAGCCAGCACTTCAACCTCGAGTGTTCGCCTGACGCGTTTCGGATGGTTCCTTATTCATAGGCTCACTCCAATAATTTGCATATCAGCTGACACTCATTTGAATTCTCCAATGAGCTTCTTTCACCTTTTCCCAACGCCTGCTGGGACTTGTAGTGTCAGCCGCCGCCTCTTGCTCAAATGAGATTAGGTAAGTGTATAGTCCTTCGGTGCTGATTGCGCCGTGATGTGCTGCTGGTGTCCATATTAAATTCAGTCCCCCACAGATGGCGACGACATGTATTGCGCGCCGTGGGCCCCTTTGGCAATCCTGGGGTGGTGCTACCTTCCTACGCCTGAGCAGGCGCGACAATATTCCGATACGTGTGCTCTGCACTTGAAGGTGCACTCTGTGAACTGCAATCTGTTCGTTAGGGCAAAGCCAGCAATTCAACCTCGAGTGTTCGCCTGACGCGTTTCGGATGGTTCCTTATTCATAGGCTCACTCCAATAATTTGCATATCAGCTGACACTCATTTGAATTCTCCAATGAGCTTCTTTCACCTTTTCCCAACGCCTGCTGGGACTTGTAGTGTCAGCCGCCGCCTCTTGCTCAAATGAGATTAGGTAAGTGTATAGTCCTTCGGTGCTGATTGCGCCGTGATGTGCCGCTGGTGTCCATATTAAATTCAGTTCCCCACAGATGGCGACGACATGTATTGCGCGCCGTGGCCCCCTTTGGCAATCCTGGGGTGGTGCTACCTTCCTACGCCTGAGCAGGCGCGACAATATTCCGATACGTGTGCTCTGCACTTGAAGGTGCACTCTGTGAACTGCAATCTGTTTGTTAGGGCAAAGCCAGCACTTCAACCTTGAGTGTTCGCCTGACGCGTTTCGGATGATTCCTTATTCATAGGCTCACTCCAATAATTTGCATATCAGCTGACACTCATTTGAATTCTCCAATGAGCTTCTTTCACCTTTTCCCAATGCCTGCTGGGACTTGTAGTGTCAGCCGCCACCTCTTGCTCAAATGAGATTAGGTAAGTGTATAGTCCTTCAGTGCTGATTGCGTCGTGATGTGCCGCTGGTGTCCATATTAAATTCAGTTCCCCACAGATGGCGATGACATGTATTGCGCGCCGTGGCCCCCTTTGGCAATCCTGGGGTGGTGCTACCTTCCTACGTCTGAGCAGGCGCGACAATATTCCGATACGTGTGCTCTGCACTTGAAGGTGCACTCTGTGAACTGCAATCTGTTCGTTAGGGCAAAGCCAGCACTTCAACCTCGAGTGTTCGCCTGACGCGTTTCGGATGGTTCCTTATTCATAGGCTCACTCCAATAATTTGCATATCAGCTGACACTCATTTGAATTCTCCAATGAGCTTCTTTCACCTTTTCCCAACGCCTGCTGGGACTTGTAGTGTCAGCCGCCGCCTCTTGCTCAAATGAGATTAGGTAAGTGTATAGTCCTTCGGTGCTGATTGCGCCGTGATGTGCCGCTGGTGTCTATATTAAATTCAGTTCCCCACAGATGGCGACGACATATCCGAAGGACTATACACTTACCTAATCTCATTTGAGCAAGAGGCGGCGGCTGACACTACAAGTCCCAGCAGGCGTTGGGAAAAGGTGGAAGAAGCTCATTGGAGAATTCAAATGAATGTCAGCTGATATGCAAATTATTGGAGTGAGCCTATGAATAAGGAACCATCTGAAACGCGTCAGGCGAACACTCGAGGTTGAAGTGCTGGCTTTGCCCTAACGAACAGATTGCAGTTCACAGAGTGCACCTTCAAGTGCAGAGCACACGTATCGGAATATTGTCGCTCCTGCTCAGGCGTAGGAAGGTAGCACCACCCCAGGATTGCCAAAGGGGGCCACGGCGCGCAATACATGTCGTCGCCATCTGTGGGGAACTGAATTTAATATGGACACCAGCGGCACATCACGGCGCAATCAGCACCGAAGGACTATACACTTACCTAATCTCATTTGAGCAAGAGGCGGCGGCTGACACTACAAGTCCCAGCAGGCGTTGGGAAAAGGTGAAAGAAGCTCATTGGAGAATTCAAATGTGTGTCAGCTGATATGCAAATTATTGGAGTGAGCCTATGAATAAGGAACCATCCGAAACGCGTCAGGCGAACACTCGAGGTTGAAGTGCTGGCTTTGCCCTAACGAACAGATTGCAGTTCACAGAGTGCACCTTCAAGTGCAGAGCACACGTATCGGAATGTAAATATATATATATATATCACACAATCCCTTGTCCTGCAGGCTTGTCGGTGAACAAGCCTGCAGGACAGGCGAAACGCGTTCAACCAGCTGACTGACGAATAAATAAGTTTGAGCCAGGACAAGGCGTCGTCATCCTTGGGAACTTTTCAAGGGATTGTGTGTTATGATGCGGACTTTGCTAGGGTAGTCCGCGGCCGACGACGCACACTCTGATTTGGAGCAGCGGCGGCAGGTACTCGAGCGTGGAGGAGCAACATATATATATATATATATCAACTTAAAAATAAACATTTTTATAAAGTTACATAAATTGAAAAAATTGTGGGGGTGTCGCCTGGACAAAGACCCATTATGGTATCTGACACCTGAGCTCCTGAGCCCGATCTCCTGCAATTGCCCAACACCACTCTACAACGGGTCTGGTGGGGATGATAGTCAGACGCACTCTCCCTAGATACAGGAGGGAGACCTAGTGATGGTGAAGCCGGAAGCGGCGGTGGGTGCGGTAGTGCTTTTGAGAGTGAGACTGTAGCAGCTGCATGCTAAAAATGACCTCCCACCCACATGCAACGCTCCTCCCAGCGCACGGACGGCAGTGAGTGCATTCGACGGGCTGCCTAGTGAAATTGAGGCCAAGGCTGTGGGATCTTTCCTTGCTTCTCTACGCCATGTGGTCACCACTTGTGACATTAGCCCTGAGAACCACATCACACTGCTAGAGAGAATCACCGTGAGCCAAGAGCAAACCCTCTCCCTAGAGTTAGCCCAGCTCCCTTAACTGGGCAATGTTTTTCATCACTCGACTCGATTATCTCCGTGGCACGGTGCACTTTCACTCTATACTGGGAGCGTGTCCCCAGTGAGGGGCCTCGCCTCATGGCCTCCTCATGCCACAAGCCCCCAAAGACCTCCTCATCTATCAAAGACATGCTATCAGTAACAAAAATGCCCAGGAGCTGTGGTGGCTTGCAGACCGCTGACGAGGCTCTACCTCGGGCTAGTACATTTTCCCTGACCTATCCCTGCCAGCAACAAAAGGAGATATCTAATCCTGCCTCCAGGAGATGAAGAGAGATATCACTGCCATGCCTGCAAACGTCACCAAAGTGCTCACAGAGCTTGATAAATCAGTGTAAGGGGTCGTGTCCTGCATGGGCCTGGTGGAGGTGACAATAGTGCAGCAGAACCAGATGCAGGACGACCTGATAAAGAGGGTTTCTGAGCTTGAAACCCAACAATGACTCCTCGGAGGTACCCTGGTGGGATACGAGAATGGTTCAGATCACAGCAAGATACAGATTAGAGGCCACTGTGCCTAATGTTGAGCTAGAAAACTATGTGGCATATTTAAAAGTCCCTATCACCACCACAACGTCACTTTTGGTGACAGCGCTGGATTAGTTTCTCTGAAATGTCATTGCTTACAATTCGACTTCATAAGTAAACGATCATGTGGAAAAAAGTCACTTTGCGATTCCTAATTGCAAATTTTTACGATTCGCAAGAAGAAAATCGCAAACAGCTGTGTGCAACAGTGTCTCAGACACTGCTTGTGATTCCCAATGGGTAGCAAAAGGACCTTCCTCATCAATATTCACGAGGCAGTTGACAATTTCTGACCCATTGGGAATGGCTATAATCACAGGGATGGTGGCCTGACCCCCATGTCTGTGATTGCTTTTTAAATGAAGCAATATTCTTTTTGTAATTCATCCAGTTTTTCTCAAAGGAAAACGGGTTGCATTATAAAAATAAAAATGAAAAGTTTTCATTTTGAAGAGAACTGGTTTGGACTCAGAGACCCTTGCACAAAGAAGAACAAAATGAGGTATAAGTTGTGAACCTTAAACCCCAAATCTTATGTCACTTCTTGAACCTTTGCTATGGAAAAGAGCTGGAAAGCTGTGAGGACTAGTACTACCCCTTTGCTGTGTGCTGTGTGGGGTTGGGACACAAAGACTTCATGACCAGCTCCCCTGAACTCTATTGCTGGGAGTTCTGACATGCCAGGAGGTGCCTGTTCACGCTTTGGGCCTCTCTAGGTTGTTCCTGCTGTTTGAGGGTAGATGAAACCAAAGAGAAGCCAGAAAACCATCTCCGACGCTGTCAGCGAGGACACTGTGATGCCACGACATACTTTACAAAAATGTATATATACATTTCTAATATTGCAATTCACAGTCATTGTTTACAAATACATGGGGTGATAATATAGCTTTAGAACTTGTCATATCTATACATAAACAATGAGTCAGACTGTAACAATTTCATCACATGTAACTTTATAGATGACAAATAAAGTAACAAACAACTTTAAAATTCAATTAAAGGAAATTGGTGCACAAATAACCCCACAATCATCCATCAACTCTTCATCCCCTCCTATCATACCATCTCACTCACACTAACAGTCACACACAACAAATCAAAAGTGGTTGTGTTGGAGATCCTGAAATGATTGTCAGAGACAGGACAATATTTTCTCTTTCTGCGTCTGTGGTTCAATTGTATCCCATCCTTATCCTCTATTAATATGCCTCTGAACAGTAGCCCCACATGTCTTATAGCTGTATTATCACCCCATGTATTTGTAAACAATGACTATGAATTGTAACATAAAAAATGTATATATTTTTAAAAAAAGTATATATCATAAACAAATTGGTTGATACAAAGAATAAAAAAAACAAAAACATTTGAATACGGTTTGATGTCTGACACTGATGTTTGGGGAACTGTTTGTTATTGAGCCCTAGGAGGCCATACTAGAAAGTAATATAGGTCAGATAAGAGGTTATTTCTCAGATTCTGTTGTTTCCCCCTCATCTTGAACCTAAAATAACATAGGGGAACCTTTTTCTTATTGTAATTTCAGGTTCAAACACTGTGCTACAGTCTCAAGATGCTCTCTGAATCCATATTGACAAATATTCAGAATGCGACCAACCCCTGCTTGCGGCCAACCCCATGTGGCAATCAGCATTTGGTTGGCCACAAGGCCAGGCCTGCAGCCTGGCCCTGTGGCCAATCCCCCAAAGAAAGCTAACTCTTAAGCCCCCAGGCTGTATGTGTGTGAGTGGGTAAGTGTGTGGTTGTGTTGGTTTGTGAGTGCGTATGTCAGTTCTTGGGTGTGTAAGTTATGAGTGGGTGCGTGAGTGCTTGTGTGCCTGTGTCTGTGAGTTGGTGTGTCAGTGGGTATGTCAGTGTGTGAATGGGTGTATGCATGGCTGTATTAGTGTGTGAGAGTGTATGAGTGGGTGTGTGAGTGGCTGGATGGGTCTGTGAGTAGGTGTGTATATGTGGCTGTATGGGTCTGTGAGTGGGGATGTGAGTGGTTTGTGGGTCTGTGAGTGGGTGTGTGCGTGGCTGTATGGGTCTGTGAGTGGGAGTAGTTGTATTGGTATGTGTGTGGTGTGTGAGTAGTTTTATAACGGTGTGAGTAGCTGTATGGGTCTATGAGTCGGTGTGTGAGTGGCTGCATAAGTTTGTGAGTGGGTGTGTGAGTGGTTTTGTGGATGTCTGAGAGGCTGTGTGAGCCTATAAGTGAGTGTGTGAGTAGTAGTATGGGGGTGTGAGAGAGTGTGTGAGTGGGTGCATTTTATGCATTGGCACTGGATCTGCGGATCCATTGTGGATTCACACATAGGGCCGTGCTGAGTGCTGTGACGGATCCGTGGATCCTCGCATGTGTAAAAAAAAAAATTGGTTAATTTCTTGCCCATCAGGAGTCCCTCACCAATTCTTCTATCACACCCATGAAGTCAGAGTACCTCCCCCTTCTATCAGTTTTCACTTTTATTTGCGTCCTGATGTATAAAATGGTGTCTGCAACTTTCTGATCAGGTTGTGGCCAGCCAATCATAGCTTTGCTATGGGTTCATGGATGCGCAGATCCACTATGGTGGATCTGTAGTAGATCTGCATCGCTAGATATATAAAAATCATTTATCTTTAATAACTCCAAAACTACCAAATGGATTTACACCACTTTACAAAAAGAGATCTTTCGGGTCCAACATCTAGCTTTCTGCCAAATTTGGTGTAATTCAGTCAAACGGTTCGGGCTGTAGTCATGTCTCAAATCCCTATAGTGAAATTGTATGGAGAAAATGCATTTTTGGACCCCCCCCCCCTATTCTAGCCTCTTATTGATGAATCAACCCAAAACTTTCAAGACAGCAGCTGAAGTAAGTGACAAACTAGTTTTGAAAATGTCATGAGGATTCGTCAAATGGCACCAAAGATATTAGCAAAACAAAAAAATGCTTCCTCTATGGAGACCAGGTCCAGTGGCGGTTGCCGTGGGATGGTTACAGTTAGAATCACGATTCCAGAGGAAATTGAGTTTTTGTTTTGCTAATAACATTGGTGCATTTAGACAAATCTTAATGAAACTTAAAAAAAAAGTGTCATCTACCTTGGCTGTTTTCATGGGCCTGGAATGTTTTGGGGAGATTTATAAAGTGGGTCGCAAAAAACAGTATGAGTCTCAAAACATGCATTTCCCATGTAAATTGCACAACGATACCGCAAAAATGGCTGAATGGAATTTTGTGAATTGGTGTAAATCTGTTTGTGAGAAAAAATACCCCAGAGGACCTGTGGACCAGAGAAATAAAATCTGATTTGCTGCCACAACATCACAGCTTTTTTGCACTCGAAGGCTCAGTCCCTTGTCCTGAAATAGATCAAAAATATATAAGCGGGCAGGGTCGATATACCCTGACCACTTGGCCTGGTGCAGGGAGTGCCCCCTTGGGCCAAAAACAGATTTTTTATTTACAGGACCTCGGATCCACACTTTTCAATTTTAATGCCCGGGGGTGTTTTCTGCTTATTGTTTAGTGAATGGGTGTGTGGCCCCTGTTCCCAACCCAATAGAAGGTCCTAGGGACCCCATCCCCCTGTGTCACATCATGTTATTAAAGGGGGGCATGGGGTTACCACTCCTCAAGCCATTAGATGGTCTTGGGGACCCCATACCCTGGGGTCTAAATAAATTAAAGTTGCTGTGGGTGCTCTGGTCCCACTTGGAACACCACAGAAGTAGGAGAGCATGGCACCATGGGTTAGACCCATCCTGGTTGCAGTCGGAGCTGGCTGCATTTGTTTGCTCCTACCCGGAGGTGGCAGCTTTTCTTTCTGTTCCCATTGGACTCGAGCACAGCTGTGATCCCTGCACACAAGACTGTGGGTATGAAGCTAAAGTTCTTCCGGCCTGCACTCATGCAGCATGGAACAGCAGAGTGTCCTGGGGGATTGTGTCCCTGTGACACAGTTTTCTTGGGCCTGCATAGCTCGGGGAGGCGGATCCTACACTACCTTTCCAAATCAAAACTACATCAACCCTAGGAGTTGGGGCCACCGGGGATTTAAAAAGGCTGGGAGGGTGCACCCCTTTCTTGTTACAAAGATATATGCCATGGGGTATGAGGTCCCCAAGACCATCTAATGGTTTGAGGAGGGGGCACATAAAAAACATAAAGCAGGAATGTGAGATGAGAAGAGTAGCTACTCATTTCACATTCGCTTCCTCAGCTAGGGTGTAACCCATAACATCCTGCATGGGCTTTTTAAAACATATTTGTTTATGCCTGTGGTGGCCCAAGAAGGGACATGGGCACATCATGTGGTTTTTTATGTTGTGGGGGGTTGCAGGAAGCACAGCAGCCTCCAGCCACATTAAAAATCTCATCATCTTTCCTGGATTATTGAATCCATGATCCCTGGAGAGCTTACTATTATTTTCAAAGCACTCTGAGGAGGAGCTATATGCACTACAGCTGGAGTGCAGGAACCTCTTTGTGTTTGGTTCTATGGCTGCACTTTGTGGCTTGAAAGATGTTGAAAAAGAACACAAATACCTGTTTATGTTTTTTTTTTAAATGTTATATTGAAAATATGTTGTGATAATCACTATTGTTGAACATTGCATTGTGTGTATTTATAAAAATATACATTTGATTATAGGTGTTGGTGACTTTTGACAAAGTCAGTAGGTCTACTTTATATATGTTGATATGCTCACCACCTGATAAAGCCAATAGACCTACCTTTTATATTTTGGTGTTCTGACTGTTTGACAAAGCTAGTAGTTCTGTCTTATTTAAAATAACACCCGTTTATGTTTTTACTACCATATCAAAAAAATTACAAATTACAAATTCACTGAATAAAACAGAGGTAAATGTCATATTTAGTTGAAACATAATGTTTTAAAGTTTAAAAACATTGAAATTCACCACTCGTGCCCTAAAGTAGATTTAAATTGTGCCTGTGCCATGCACTGTTTAATCCCTCATATATTACATCACTCATTACATGTTCCATGACTGCATTGATAACATCCCTAATGAGAGATGAATGACATCATTGATTTCAACACTGTGCATGGCAGGGGCGCGAGTTATAGTTACTTTGGAAAAAAAGTTATAGTTCAAATCAAATAATCCTTTATTCGGTTACCAAGTAAAAAATAACCATAAAAGTAAATATTAAAAAACAGCTTAAAAAGTTTTACATTTCGTTGAGTTAAAATACCAGCAATTTTAAAAGGAATTAAAAATTTTCAGTATTTCAAAGTAATAGATTATTTGAGTAAAACATTTAAAAATCCGACAGTTTGAGCTTTAAAAACAGCGGGTTATGAGGGCCATCAATGTTGTCATACAAAGATTCAGCCCAGATTAGATCTATGTCTTACGGTAAACTTTAAAAATCTAGCCAAGGCTATCGCAATATACTCTTCTTCTAGTAGTTGTAAAAACAGGAAGGCAGGGCGACAAGTACGAAAACCCAGTGAGTTTAGAATTGAAATAATCCAGCGTTTTCGGGGCTCATTGTAAAATTTACAGAAGAGGACAGTATGCAAGGTTGTCTGGTTGGACTGGTCATCACAAGGACAAACAGGTAGTTCTTTTGACCAGTCATTTAACTCTGGAAAGGAAACCAACCGATGAAATATGTTGAGCCTAAACCTTGTCAATAATAATCTGTCATAAGTAGTTAAGCAGAAGGTTAGGTAAGGTTGAATTTTCCAAGTTGTTTGTACTCTCATGGATTGTTGCACAGATTTCATGTCCACCACCTTAGACAAACGCAATTCCTCTAAATGAGTAAGACACATCTTTTTAAAATCTTTCCTTGAAATTTCCGCAACAAGAGTCGGTGAGTAATAATATTTCTCTAAGCCAAGATCGGTAAAAAAACGCTTGATATACTCTAACCAGCCGATTTTGCGGGAGTTATCAAGGGTAAGGCAGTCTCGTATAAGCCCCTGACACAAACCAGCTTTTTCTGAAACCCATATGTGATACCACAATAAAAGGGGTTGAATTCTTAAAATGTCCGTTAAATATGGCCATTGTTCAAGGATAAATAAAAATAATTGCACGCATTTAGAGCCTAGTACAAATATGGCAGGTGTGGAGAAAAGGTACTTTTGAACAGAAAGATGAATTCAGCGCTGTCAGTTTCCGTCACTACAGGGTAGCCTGAGCTGTGAGTTTTTAGTGACAGAATATACAAACAAAAAGGTAAATATTGGTTTTCCTGTCCTTGCAGAAGTTGTCCTGGAAAGAGTTACAAGTCCTCCAAAAACAGCTCGATGACGTTCACATTGTACTAGTAAGCGGATGACCACGTGATTCATCCATCACCAAGAGAATGCACCCAATCAGAGCAGTGTTTCTGCTTCCCTAAAAAAGCACATATTAACAGCAACCAGCAATTACATTGATCAGCCTTTATTACAAAAGCGTGTGCCTAGACTGGAGATGGAAGAACGAAATAAACACATTCTATTAAATGGGCACAGGCTGTTCCTGCAAGGTGCAAATGCGACACCTGGGGTTGTCTGGTTGAATAGGCTCGAATGCTAACTCAGCAACCATATTTCACAAGCCCTTTAAATATGTGATGGCCAATTATCAGCGCCCACAGAGAACACAGTGCACACTTTCTGCATTGAAGGCCAAGTGCATTTTCAGTGCTTCCTTTCACATCAATTGTTGAGGCTTCCGATTACCCCTGGTGACCAGAATGAACACCACCCAGCTCGGGCTCAGAATGAACGGAATAAAATAACAGAATAACAGAATAAAATAACATATCCTTCTGTTTCAGTAAGCAGTTCACAATAGTAGTCTTAATCAGGGCAATGAGAACAGTCTTTATAATAAACTGTCTGATGGGGTGAACAAAAGATCCTTCTGGTGAATTTGCTGTGGTAGACATTGGCCAAAGTTTTCTTTTCATCTATTGCCATGAGGTCTTTAGTTCACTTGCTGAGCACTCATCAGAGGCATCCCTCGGTTGGGTCTTGGGGGGCCACCACGCCCTCTGTCACAGAGAGCAGCAACACACCGGAGGTGACTAGACTCGTTATAGTTAATTAAGATAAAAGGTGAATTTCAGTTCTTTTAAAGTTTAGAAAGTTACATTTCATCTAACTTTGCAGTGAGAAAATATACACACACACACATGTATATATAAATCTCACACCCCGCCATACATTCTTGTCATCAAAGATGTAATTTCAGATGTTGCAGTGATGTTGTCAATGATGTCATAGAACATGTCATGAGTGATGTAAAATGGCAGTTATTTAGCAGTGCATAGCAAGGGCACAAGTTAAATTTACCTTAGGGAATGATTTATAGTTACTAGAGATAACTATAACTGGGGAATTACAGTGTTTTTTTAGTTTAAAATGATATGTTGGCACTGATATTTTCACCTAACTGTAATGTTACTTTAACCTTTGTTGTATTCAGTGACTTTCTAGGGTTCTAGTTAATCTGTGGCCCCGGGTGACAGGGTGGCAGAGCCCATTTGGACTCGGTAAAGTAAATGTACACACTTTGGCCCCTCCTCACAGAGACACGGGGGCTGGGATGCATGCTCCCCAGCACTATTAATATATTTTTGGCCCCAGGAGTTCAGGACTTAAGGCTCAGCAAGGTGAAGTGCACACCCCCATCACTTTTTGATTAATTTAGCACCGAGGGATGTGGTCGTGTTGGGGTGCCGTATGCCACCCCCTTCCAAATAACGTAATTATTCAAACTCAGATGGGCATTTATTTGTTTCTTTTTTTAATTAGTCACAATCCTCCTGAAGTCTCATGAGTCTTGCAAGAGTCCCGTGGGATTGTAACTTCAAAATATGCATATTTTAGCTCCATTGGGTCTAGGGGCCAGTTTGTCCCTACCTTGCCCCTTCATTATATTCTTTTCCTAATATCAGGACAGGGGATTAGGTCCCTGAGTCCTGTAATGGCCGCCTGTAACATTATTCCTCATGTTGCAGGCAGTCAATCAGAGCTGTGTTCCCATGGGAGCCTTGCTCCCGTGTTAGCATAATAGCCCTAGGGTAAAAAAGCCTCCTGGCCAATAAGAAAGTTCTATTTTTTAAAACTAGGTTTGAGGGAATCTTGCTTGTCAAAATTAAAAGCTTCCTCTTCAAAGCAAAGGTCTTATCAACTATTCTCTCAACTAGTTCTTTCTGTTTCAGTGCCTCTCTTCTTATATACTTTTTCATAGTTCTAAACCTACTCTACTACAAAACATCCTGGATCTGAGTTCCTTAACCTGTTTCTGTCTACAGGTTAAGGTGTGTCAATCTTCATTGAATTATTTCCTATTCTTGTTATATAGATTTTGTCCACTGGTATTCTTTCTCATAGTTTGAATTTTATTATCATTATTTTGTTATCTTTGGAAATGTGCACATATATTTTTAAGAAATGACTTGGTCTTCTTACCAGTAGCTATTTTTTATTTTACCACTTTTTCTTCATTTTGCCCCTTTTGAGTCTCAGTTCTGCATAGATACTGTAGTTGCTTCTGTTCCTTTTCCCCCTGAGCTTTTGTAGGCATTCTATATGTAGTTATGCAGATATTGTTCTGTAAAAAATATATATTTGAATTTGTATTCTAGTGAATGTACCGACTACTTTACTACTGGCTTACCCATAATACAAAAATAGTTTTTATGTTATGTTGCAGACTAAATCTACAGATGAACTTAGCTACATAACTACAAGCGTTTACTTCAATGTACTAAACCCAATCCAAAACACAAAACATAATTTATTAGTTAACTTTTATTATTGGAGCATCCTCTCCTACAACACAGCTGCACCATATCTCAGTTCTCACTACTACTTACCAGAAGACCACTTTATCCCTTTTGTAGTTCATTTTAAAATAAACATCAACCAAAGTGTAAAACTACATGCAGTGTCTCAATACTGTAAATCTGAAAACACAACATAAGTTATTTCTGTGCCTCTCTATAACTGTATCACAGGTAGATTTCATGTTTCAGTACTTCTCTACTTAGATGTGTCAGATTTAAATTTTGCAAAACACTGCGTATAAAAATCTGCACATTAATCTGTATCACAGCAGATAGCTCACTAATTCTTCTGAGTACACGCAAACAATGTGTGACAGGTTACTTATATAATTCACCAGATGGTTCTAAAAGAGTACATATTCCTCACTAAAACTTGTAAATAAATGTGTTTGCGATTGAGTACAACAATACTTCCTGGATGCTTGGATGAATGCATAGATAGTGTCAAGGTGATTCCCTCAGAATATAGGTAGTGCCTGGATGATTCCCTGAGTGTGCAGGGACTACATCGGTGGTTCCCTATATGCATAGGTAGTGCCTGTGTGTTCACATGATTCTATTGTTACCATCTGGGTGTTTGGATGAGTGCATTAGTACTGCCTGAATGATTAGATAAATACAGAACTAATGCCTCAATGATTCAATACATGCATAGATGGTGGTTGGATAATTAAATGAGAGCAACTCTAGTCCCTGGGTCATAACAGGACTACATGTGTAGTATATATGTGATTTATTCAGTACATGCATAGTGTGTACATCATTGTTTAAGTGCATACATGTCACCTGGAAGATTACATGAGTGCATGAGTACGGAGCTAAGACCATTATGGAGCGGTCAAGTCATTCTGTAGATCAAGCCCGCTCTGATAGGATAGCATCACCTGTGAACAGGAACAATCTTTTGTCCGACAAGATAATTGCAGGGGGAGAGTCTCTGGAACCCAGAACTCTCTCAGGTTTGTCAAGCTCAGGGATCCAAAGTGGACAGATTCTACAGCCCTGACGAAGGGCGATAAGACGGGAAGGTTTGCTCTTGGGGAATTGAATATTCCTCCCCCCAGTATGGATTCTGTTCACCTTCCACCAGGGTCTACCCCACTTGTTGTGGTTTTAGCCAATGTACCCCGTCTCGATCCTGGGACAAAGGAAGACTTTATCCAACTGAAGAATAAGGTGGTGCATTGGCTAAATTCAAACATTGCTCTAGGTCATAAGGTGGAAAATCAAATTATTATGTTGAGTAGGACACAGTGGGTGGGCAGTGCCAAGAAAGCTTGGGTGGGGGATTGTGTTGTTATTAATTTTAATAAATCTTTTATGGTAAATTCAATTTTAAGTACAGTCACGCACACCAATTATAAGTGTTGGAACTCAGCAATTCTGGCACTCCCGCTGGGCTACTTTTACAGGCCCAGAAGTCATCAACCAGGGTACCAACAGGAGCAGCGTTTAGAGGTGGGCCACATGAGTCAAATGGAGGTGACCACGGGAGTTAGCCTAGTAAATAGGTTCGCCCCGCTGAGCTCATTGGAAGGGTGTGATTGACGGTGTGCTGGTTCTTAGGACCTTGATGCACCTACACCCCAGGGGAAGGCTCGGCCCCCAGATCAGGTATCTAATGAAGGTGAAGGGTGTAAATTTCTTTCCTGGAACATTGCAGGGCTTGCAAGTAAGATCGAAGAGCCAGAATGGTTAAACCTAATTAAACACTTTGATGTGAGTTGCCTTCAGGAAGCTGTGGAGAATAGTTACCTCTTGGAAGGCTATAATCTTTCTGCCAGCTACTCCATCTAGGCTACTCCATCTAGGCCGAGCCAAGGAGGGGCTTGTTACCTTTGTTTCAGTAGCAGTCCGGGGTCTGTCTGCCACACCACTTCATGCCTCCTACAATCTACACGTGATCCACAATATCCAGCGGAAAGAGTAAGCTCCTAGTGGTAAATTTTACAATGTGGGAGTTGCACACTTGGAAGAATGTAATATAACATTGCTGGGGTCTGTACTCAGGAATATCAATACGAGAGAGCAGAGTTACCATAACATTTTTTTAACAGGGCATTTTAATACCCACATGTGTGGAGATATTAGGCAGGGAGGAGTGAAAGATAAGGGCTGTGCGCGTCAAGCAGGCTTGCATATTGAACACACACCTCAGGGTACTGCACTTAATACTATCTTGAAAGAACTTGATTTAACATCAGTCATAATTAAGCTGCCACTGGGGAAAATCGGCATCACCCCTCCTTTTATCGGGAGAGTGTGTGAGATCATTATTGATTTTATCTTTGTTTCTACAGCTTTTTATTCCCTGATCACTTATTTTTTATTTAAGGCGAGTACACATAGCGATCATAATCCTATTTGTGGCTCAAAAGGATGGTCTCTAGTGTACAAACATATTAACGGGGGGTCAGGAGTTCCTTTAAAAGTGGTGGCAGCGGGGAGGAGACTAAAGTGGGGGCAAATTGTCCCAGAGTAACTTCATGAGTCTCTTTTAACACAGTGCCACAAGGAGTTTGCTATCTGTCATGATAGTGAGGCCAGTGCATCAGATATCATGGATGCCTTCTGAAGTATGTACAGTGCCATAGGGAAGTTACGATAGACCCCAGGTGGGCGATGCAAGCACGCAGGACTGAGATGGTTTGACTTGGTGTGTTCCCAGGCATACAGGAAATTGAAACAGGCTTTGAGAGTCAAGTTTCGAGACCAGGTGGCTGTGAAAGGCCTCTGAAGAGCCTACAAGGCTGCTCTAGCAAACCGCAAGTTCGCCTAGAACTATTTGATAAGCCCGAGCTTATATGGAAGAGGGACTTTGCCTGGGCTAAAGAGAGTTTTATTAGAAGGAGCTGCTGTGACAGAGAGGATATAGATCTGTGTAAGCCCAGCGTGCGTAGGTACATTGTGTTAAAAACTGTACCAACCACCGAACCATATCTTTTAGCGCATAAAAGCATTCATGATCACTCTTAATTGACTAGATTTCTGCTTGATATTTTTCATTATCTCCTGGTACAACCAAGTGGTGCACATAGAGGGCAGGGCCTCATGCCCTGTGGCTGTGACGGTCAGTCTCCACAGGACATGATGCACTTTTTAATGTTTTGTAGTTTTTATGCTGCTCCCAGAAAGTAATTTATTATCCCCAGTCTTAAAAAATGCTTGTTTTAGGCGGGTCAGACTAGCTCTTATCTTTTTACAACTCCTCTCCAAAGGCACTGCTTTGTATATGCTTAATTTTTTAAGGGTTGCTGTTAGGCTTAGATCAAGCTGTGGCTAATCTTGGCATTGGGTCTCACAATTATTTTTTAACTATACTGTTAGTTTTCTATATGCTACACAGTGGAATAAAGGGGCAATAATTCATTTTTCTCTTACTTCCCAAAACATTTCGTACTAACATCTCAAACACATACCCTCTGATAGATACAGTTAATTTCATATATTTTTTCATATCGCCGTGATACCCTTTTTTAAAAATTCCCATATACATCTTCATTTCTAATGTAATTTTTTGAGTTTGGAGATTATATTGTTATTTTAGCTCTTTTAAAATGGTTTTGGCACAGTTAGGATTTGCAAAAACTAACCCCTTATGTTTGGTTTCACAGAAACGTTTAGCGCCGGCAACTGTTCCTGATAGATAAAATTGCGGCCTCAATTTTCTGTTCAGGTTGCGTCCAACCAACCACAGCATTCCTGTTAGCCCGCACAGTGATAATTAGTTGCAAAATCATTGCGAAATATTGATGACCAGAGATATCACTATAATTTATTGGCTTAAATTTCCCACAAAACCTATTGAACTGATTTGCACCACATAACAAACAGCACAATCTGTGTAGCAACAGATACCTTTTCTGCCAAATTTGGTGTAATTCCGTCCAGCGGTTTGGGTTGTAGGTTAGACAACGTGTTCCTATGTAAACTAACATTACAAGCACACCCTTATTTATCGCCCCTATTTCTCGGTCCCCACTGCACAGATCACCCGCAAACTGTCCATTACACACAGAACCTACTTTGACACTTTTTGGGGAAACTTTTGTGCAGATTGGTCACACCTCGATAAAGTTATAGGCAAGTCAAAAAATGCTTTTCCTATGGAAACTAAGTCCTAGCTATAACTACCTGTTGGCGGCAAGAGAGAGAAAGTCCAGTCCAACGTGCACAACTGGACCTCATTTTAACACAGAAATTGATGTGAGGTCATACCCAAACTCTGATGCCGAAGGGGGCGGTCAGAGCCTTCACAGCCACATTGTAATGGGCGATTCGGTTTCCTTTCTGACTGCCTCATCACGATGGAGGCGCTTGGAAAGGAGACTGACAAGTCATTCCGGCTGGCTTCCGACGGGCTCGGAGAGCCTGTCCACCAGTCAGAATCTGGCCTGTAATCTCAAGGCTGGGCCTTTCTGCCCTTGAGATTACGATGACAGTTTCTGACATGGTTTCCATGCCGGCCTGTCCGACATGGAAACTGGGTTCATGACCTCCAATTGGAGGCCAAGGGGGCACCTGTGGTGCCCCGCTGTTGATCCCTGCATCTTGTGGCCGGAATCTTGAGGTGCTTGTCACAGGGGACAGAGATTAACTGCACCTCCCATTTCACTATAGGGCATGCATTACAGCTGGTTTACGGCCATAGTAAAATGTAGGAATCCGACCGAACAGTGTTCGGTTGCATCCTAATGAGGCTCTCGGGACCGCCAACCAGGTGACGGTTGGTCCCATGACCTCGAATGCATTTCATTAGTTTTAATTATAATATATTCTCAATGTTGAAAACAAAGGGTGCCTTAGGTTATGTTTTTTTCTAATGGTAGAGAATTAATAAACTTGAATTTTTACTCAATGCAGTTCATGTCCTCATTCAGATTTATGGCATAGGTGCTGTAGGCATTTCATTCAAGGCAAGGAGGCAGTCTATTATGGGTTAGCTACGCAACAGTGTTTATATTTTTCAGGTTGTGGGTTCATACGTCTTTTATATTAGTATTGTTTTCCTCTGTGTTAACAAACTTGGCTTTGACTTTGATTGCTTAAACTTGGCTTTGACTTTGATTGCTTAAATTTCTAGTTCGGTTATTTTTAGATATTAGTATATATTGAAGAAGCTAATTTCACTTTTATTTTATCTATATGGTGTATTTATTGTGCCATTTTGACACATTTTCTTTCTTTTGTTTTGTAGTGTATTATTGCTGTTTTTAAGTAATTATGTTACTATTAATAACAATATTGTAGTTAATATGTTGGATATCAATATTTTGCAGTTTTACATTTGTCTTAGGGCCAGATGTACGACCATTGAATTTTGCGACTCGCAAACTGCGACACATTGCGAGTAGCAAAATTGATTGTACAACAGTGTCTGAGACACTCTTTGAGATTCCCAATGGGTTCGCAAATTGCATGCCTCATGAATATTAATGAGGCTGTCGGAATTTGCGACCCCATTGGGAATGGCCGGCACTACCAGGGATGGTGGCCTGCTGGGGTCAGCAGACCACCATGTCTGGGACTGCTTTTAAATAAAGCATTTGTTTTCAGATGCAGCCCGTTTTCCTTAAAGTAAAACGGGATGCATTTAACAAATAAAAAAATGTTTTTGCGACTCGCAAAATCGAGTTTGTACATGGCCCACACATTGTTTGCGGTCGCAAACCGGCCTAAAACTCCTTTGCAACCGCAACAAACGGTCGTACATCTGGCCCCTAGTGCGTTATCAGTATTTTGCTACTTTTTATTCTTGTCACAATATTGTTGTTTTTTCAGATGTTTTGAACGAAGATATTCAATCTTTTTGTCACAAAATGTTTATGCCACAACATTTTTGTACTCAATATTGTATTGCTGAAGTGACATTGAAACTAATTGAATTCATTACATGGATTTGAAGGCGAGATGCCATAGACAGTGCTCAACATAAAACATCTGCTGACTGTCCATTATTCATTCTGTTAATAACAGGGAACATATGGACTCAAATGTTTTTTTCTGTCTTCAAACTTTATTCCACACATCAAAAAGGGTACACATCAGTTCACACAGTAATGCATATTTGCAAGGCTACCAAGGTTGTTCAATTTAACAGTAATAACAAATATGGTAGGTGATATTATACCAATATTTGCTCATGGTTGACCGAAAGGGTCTTTCTCTTTATTCTCACATAATGGGTGTACCAGAAAAGTGATAAAACTCATCCATAGTGCTAGAATGTTTTTATGGATGAAAGCATGAATAAAAACGAAAAAACAAGTTGAGCATTTGTCCCATTTTCTCAAATATGTTTCTGTCCTTGGATCCACATGGAGGGTGTGCATGCGACACTATGCTCTCTAAAACAAAACTAATTGAAAATTCCTCACACTCTACTTAAGTAGGATGAGCGCATGCTTACATCAGTGATTAAACATGTTATGTCCTTTATATGTGTCCTATCCTGTCAGGAACGTCATGGCCAGTGTTCTTTCCAAGAAGAGAAATGTTAAACTAGTGGGAGCATGTAGGTATCCTCAGTGGAGATGGCTTGGAACTATCTCACATTCTTTTTTGAGGCTCATTATACTGGCTTGTAAGTGTGCAATGAAGCGAGGAATCCAAGATGGCAGCCGCCATCATGAGGATTATTAGAGAGGTGGTCTAGTAATTTAGGCTCGAGCAGTAGACGAACTGCATGACGTGTGTGCAGGACAGAAACGGCACACTGCAACTGATTTCTGAGACATTGGCAGTGTCTCAGATTTGCGCTCACCTTTTGTGAAAACCTCGTTATAGTGTTATGTTTTGCGCTCTACTGAAAGTTTCAATTTCCGGAAGTAGAACTCGAGTGAGTGGTGTCTTTTTTTAACGCCTGCTCACAATATGAAAGAAACATTCAGGAACTGCATCGCTGCTTAGAGATTGAATTAGTGGACAAAGAATCTGCAAGACGTGAAGGCTGAATAAAGTAATAGAAACAGGTTCATCAGGCAGACGGTAAAACACACCTTTTTTGTATCGGCTGACTTTGAAGAATCTAAAAAAAAGATTCTTTGAGAACTTATAAGCAGAGGGTTAGTTTGAAGAGAAGAAATTCAATTTTAAACAGAGTTCTGCAAAGTACAGTTAAAAGAACCGAACCAAGACACAGTACTTAGAAGAGACAGTTTTGAAAAGTTAACAAAAGTCGAATAAGAACAGTTTCATAAACAAGATTGACTAAGGAAAGTTGTTAAAGAGACTACTACAAATGAATATAAGATCTCAAGTGACTTTAAATAAGTGTCAGCAAGAGAGGGGCAAAAGCCTTTATCAATAAGGGCAATTAATTGGCAACATGTAAGATAATATTGTGAGAATTAATTTATTTGCTGTGAAAATGCTGTTTGATTTGTGTTGTTCTTGTCTTAACTACAGGTACAGAAAGAATCTAAGGTTCAATAGCTGAGGAACTCAAAACAGACAAAGAATTGAAAGCTGAACCAAAGAGGCAGAAGTATGCAATTAAGGCAGTCTCTCTTTTCTTACCCACTTCCCCTTCCCATCTCGCTGATGCAGGAGATGATACTTATCTAACTTTGGCTCTGGCACTGATAAAGGGGCATTGGGTCCATCTTCTTCTCCTGTGGAATTAGTAGCATACAGGAACTCTGACAGATCCTCAAATGTTTTTTCCTTCCCACTGATTATGGCATTGTTTTAAACTCTTCAATTTTCATCCACTTTTCAGAAGCCCTGCCCCCGTTTTTTATATTGTCTCCATTCCAAAGTCCATGTTTTTGCCTGCTGCTTACCATCTAGCTTTTATAATATTGTAATTTCATTTGCATTGCTATTATGTGGTACTTTCTTTTGTGTTATTGAGGTTCATATGACTGAATGAACCTGACCAACAGAGATAGCTTTATGCTAATCCCCCAAGAAAGATTTATACAAATTTTCAAAGGACATATGATTGTTTTGCTCTTTTTCTTGCCATTGTTACTTGATACTTCAATCAATCAGCATTTATAAAGTATTGCACAGTCACCCCTAGGGGTATCCGGGTGCTAAGGATGCCAAGTCTACATTGAAAAGCCAGGTCTTAAGTCTCTTTCTGAAGTCCTCAAGGAAGGGTGCTTTTTCGGAGGTGGAGGGGGAGGTTGCTCCAGGTCTTTGCGGTGGTGTAGAAGAAGGAGCGACCACCATTATGGCTTTGACAGATGTGGGCGAGGGTGAGTGAAGAGGAGCACACGTGTCTGGAGGGTTGATGGAATTTCAGTTGATGGTTGATGTAGGATGGTCCTTGATCATGGAGGGCTTTTGAGGCATGCATGAGGATCTTGCATAGGCATCTCTTCTGGATGGTCAGCCAGTGGATGTTTCTGAGGTGGTGGTGATGTTTGACCACTTGGGAAGGTCCAGGATGAGTTTGGCCACCGTGTTCTGTATAGTCTGTAGTCTTCTTATGAGCTGGGTGGAGTTGCTGACATATAGAGAGTTGCTGTAGTTGAGGCGGCTACTGACGATGGTCCGAGTGACGGTCTTTCTGGTGTTGATAGAAATCCATCTGAAAATTCTTTGGAGCATGCATAGAGTGTGGAAGCAGGAGGAGGCGACTGCATTGACATGTCATCTCATGGTCAGTTGACTGTCAAGGATGATCCCTAGGTTGTGTGCATGGTCTGTTGGTGTGGGAGTTGGTTTGAGTTCAGCTGGCCACCAACTGTGATCCCAGGCTGAGGTTTTGTTTTGTATGACATATTTCTTGCCATGACATGGATGGGTGGTCAAAGATATGTTTAGAGACAGAGTGGCCTAAGAAAAAAAAAGGTAGATTGATAATCTGCCGAGGTGTGCATATTTGTAAGCATGAGGTACAGAAATAATTAAATCATAGGTACCTTCATATAATATACCATTATGGGCTCCTCATGGTCCCAAAGAGTAAGTACAAGACTCTAGGCTTGAGTTGTTTACATTACATTATAAAAGTATGATGCTAGCTAAGGTACACTTGCAATGGCAAATCTCCTACTCAAGTAATAAAGATCAAAGTCAAGCACACTGACAGGCTAATGAAATCAAATTTAAGGTCATCAGTCTGATGGCATTAGTGTAAGTACCGTGGAATACACTTGAAATATTCACGAGTAGTGTGAGATATGGTTCTGTGCCACTTGTGAAGAAGCACTAATTCAAATCTGTTTTTAAACTACCCATGGACCTATTGTCATTCTAATCTTCAAAATATTTGTTGACTTTTTAAGAATGCTCTTGAGCTTGGACATGCATAAGAAGAAGAATACTTATTATCCTACCTTCAGAAATCTTTTGCTCTTATCTTTAAGGTCCCTGAATTATGCATTTGTAAAAGGCACATTTTAATGTATTACAGATGGAAAAGGAATGCTATATTTTGTATTAAGCAACTGATTCATCTTCATATACCTGTAAAATATAAATTTTTAATAACTGAGAAACGTATATGTTCACATGGATTTCATTCATATTAGTAATGGTAGTAGACCATCGTTTTTCTGAAGCATATGTTGAACAATTGAAACACAAAAGTCAAAAACTACCTGTTGAGGAAAATGAATGCTGATTCTGATTTCATGTCCAGGGTTCGATACTCGTTGTCATGATTACTAAATACTATTGCAAACCACCAAATATAGAATATGAAAAAGTATGGCTTGTGAGACTAGGTACTAGTGCAATTACCTGGAAATATGAAATGAAAAGCAGAAATGAAAACATAGCTAGAGAATCTTTTGTTTTTCAGTCTAGAAACCAAGTAAGAAGCACCACAATGTTTAGTAGCCAAGTCCCCAACAGCACCTACATAATGGTCAGAAATAACTCTTCCTTATGCCAGACCCTGAATCCAATCTACAGAACAGAGATTTTGCAAGACACTGTCAACTATGCGTTAGTTATAAAATACTTAAAAGAGAGTACCTCAAAGCCATAAAAGAGCCAACAATGCACACTTCCTGAAACACATTGAGGAGGTTCTCAACACGTTTAGAGAAAAGTTCTGTATCTTCCAGGCACTGAAGAATCGGGAAGTCTTGAAAAATACTGCTTTGATCTGAAATGAAATATCATAAATCTGAGTGGATTTATATTCAATCCTGCTCCATCTCCTTTCTCAAATAGTTCCCACCAATTCTACAAAAGCATTCAAAGCACTTACAACTCTGAAGGAGATGAAATTACTGAAACTAATGTTAAATATCAAAGTCTCAAATGTTTCATCCGAAAGCTACACATCATCTTAATGGAAAAATGTGTTTCTTCTTATCCCAGACCTCACGTGGTGATGAATGCGGTGATCATAGAATATTCCATCTCAAAACCACTGAAGCACGATATTAATGCACGCTTGTTAATATAAAAATAGTAGAACCATAGATTCTGGGTAATTACTACCCAAAATCCAACTTGACATCTCCCAATAAAATCTGGCAAAAACAAAAGCAAAACAACTTCAAAATTATGTTGAACATAACCTTCCTATGTATGACAATCAAGAGGAATTTATACCCTTAAGATATAGAAATCGTATCTGACTAACAATAGGGAGTAACCACTTATTTAAGCTAGTTCTGATTCTGCTTACTCTCTCAGTCACTTATGATACTATTAATTATCCAATACTGTTGAGGAGGCTCAAGAACTAGGCACATATTTCGGCAAGAGCTCTAAAATGGAAGTATTCATTCCTTCCTAGCCTATGACTATGACTAGGCTTTATATTATCATCTATTCTGAAAGTGTCCTTCGGTTTATCAAAAGGCTCAGCAACCTCGCTTCTACTTCTCAATATATACATACAATTCTTAACACAGCTCACCGAACATCAAGGCACACTTTTATGCTAATGATACCCAAATGCACACCAAGATGGTGGTTAAAGGTTTAAACCTACAAGTACCATTTGCAACAAAAAATCCCAAATTTACGCTTCTACCAAGATCCTTGGTGATTGAAGGACTCGACTACTGGAACATAGTTTACACTGCGCTTCCAAAAAACTGAGTAAAAACAATTGTAAAATCATGATGCCACAAAATGCCTAAAACTTCAAAAGTGTGATTGCGTAAAAGCCTGCATAGAAGTATCTTCACAGGATGCCAGTGGAAGAGAGAATCAAGTTCAAAAGTGTGTGTGTGTATTGTATGCAAAGATTATTGGCTGAAATGGTTGGAGTGTTTTGAAAAACTGGCCCACCAAATGCATCCCAATCACATATCTCCAGTCAGCTATATTATACCACATTATCAAACAAACCTTCAGGAGACCAAATTGTGGAGGCACATTGCATGAAATGTGGGCCCTAAACTGTGGCATCCTCTACACCAGATCTTCAGGGCAGTACTTTTCATCCTGAACTCCTAAAAATAGTACTTTGTGCACCAATATTTGTCTTGATCTTCAAACTGTTAATGACAAGAGAGGAATATCAGAGAGGGTTCATGCCTCATAGGTGCCCCATTCATGGACCTATATTTTAGCTGTACAGTGCTCCGAAGTAGCTGTAAGGCGCCCACAGCTTTATTAAACACCTAAACAAATAACTTAGATAAAGAATCTATGAGATGTGAAAATAGCCTTACAAAATTATTGACCTGGGGCCTCATTTATGAGAAGTGGCGCAACGCTGCGTGAAAGCAGTGATGTGATACTTCTCAGAGTGTCCTCCTTGCGACATCAATGATGCATCATGTTACAAGGAATGACAGGTACGTCAGTATTACTGACGTATCTGTCAGCGCAAAAGTGGCACATTGCTGGAGTTGTGTCGGAAGCATGACACAACTCCAGCAATGTTCCTTTCACATGCGGCAAGCCCCATGTGAAAGGGCCTGCGTCAACCTTACGCCTGCTATGAGGCAGGCATAAGGTTTTGACGCATTGGCGTCCTAGACGTAGTGCAGCAAAATCTCCTACGACCCTTTCTTGCGGGGGAACGCCCACCCTGCATACATTATACCTGAAGCAGGTATAATGTAGTACAGTGGTTTACGAAGTGAAGCATCTGCCCAGATGCGTCACTTCGTAAATATAGCGCAACATGGCGCATTATTTACGCCACCACTGCATCACAAAAAGTGAAATCATTTTCTCATTTGCCTTTTCTATGTTTTTCTCACAAACTTGAACTAATACGAATGCAAAGAGCATGAGATGTATTAATTCCTTAGCAGGTGAGCTGTTTTTGAAAGTAGCCTACATTGTTCTTCTCGAAAGTACACTTAAGCTCCAAATTCTCTTTTTTTTAACAACGGCATTTGTGATTGGAACTTAAACATTTACTTTTTCAAATTCTGAAAGCTTTAAAAAAAAATGGAACGGAAAAAGAACACTTGCTATCTTTTGCCCACTTGTGCTTTGTGCAAATGAAATGTCAGCTCCCACACATGCCGTTGAGGTTCTTTCTGTGTTTTCAGCAAATGCCAAGGGTAATTTGTTGCTTTTCTTTATTCTAATATCCTACGTCATCTACCGAACTGTCCCGCATTGCTATAAATGAATGTGTGGGTGCAGACAGGTCAAGCTAAGTAATCTTTAGCAACAATAATTATCTTGCTCTTCTAAACCTGCAGCATTGCATTAGATTAACAAACTCATTGTGATAGAGAATTCAATCATAGTTCCCTTCAAAAGAAACAAACCTTAATTTTCCTGCCCTGGACGGCATTACGTATTGGCAGAATCGCTTAGAGTCAATCTCTTCAGTCGTAGCTGCAGGCAATGGGAGTTTATAGGTTGAAAACCAATTTGCCGCGGTCTGTTTCCAGAGTACTCTTGCTGTTCGACTAGATGTAAATGGAAGCCACGCTGCACATTGATTAATAGTGTTGTTAAACATCAACGATCCGGAGATATCCCGAGGAAAAATACAATAACAGAAATGTCTGCCTAACCACACTCTTCAAAGGTTTTAGCTGGTCGGGTGACGCAGATTCACATCCATACCGAAAATGCATATTAAACGGCAGCAAACAAATGCTGACAAGGTGACAGTAAAACCGACCAACAAGTCACAGATTGAGGGGCATAGCTACAGAGAAGTGGCTCATGGTGCAGCAAGCAAAGATGCTGTACCATGTTGTGTCATATGGAGCGAGCAGAGGGGCATCATATCTTCCAAGAAATGGTAAAGTTCTGCTCTCTCAGAAACGTTTTAAGGCATGGGCAAAGTGGACTCTGGCCCAGGGCCCCAGCCTTTCAGGGGGGCCCCTGATACAGCCAGCTCTATTCTGCAGAGCTCTTGCTCTGATATCCCTAAATAATTTTCAAACAGATGGTTTTAAATACCGTTTTCCTTATCTTTTTTTTAAAATGTTTGTGATGTGTGAGAATATATTACAGCTATTTTGCAGAAAAATGTGTTTATGTTTCATGTAAGATCCATCAAAAATGTTTCTTTTAGATCAAAACAGGAACTCACATATGAGACATTGGAGGGTCACAAAGATTATTTGCAGTAACATTAGTGAGCTGCTGCTGTCCTACAATATTGAAAACATAAGCCACTCTTCCTCAATATTATATGTAAACACGTTTATAATTTGCACCATTCTGCCTGTGCAAAGTCAGTGACAGGTCAAAGAGGGCATAAAAGAGCTGAAACTTGATCATAAATTCAAAGCTGTTCTGCATAAGGGCCCCCAATTACGATTGACCCAGGGCCACCAAAATCCTTAAGATGTCCCTGCTCTCTGCGCTGGCGATCCTTTTGCTGCATTGCACTAAAGCAGCTTTCAATTTTAACATCTTAATTTTTTCCTGTAGTAATGCAATTCACGATGTGCACAGATCACAACCCCCTCATTTCCATGTTCGCAACCGAAGGCTCTGTAAATAGCACCCCAAGCAAGGCAAAACGGGTCTTAGCCCTGGAAGGATTTTGCGACAAGCTTGAGTATGTACGGGGAGACCAAAAATAGCTGCCAACTTGAATGAATGAATTATTTTTTTATTTGTTGCAATTAATAAAAAAAATTACAAAAAAACATACGCAATGTATCCTTTCAAAGACCCTTATTTGACCTTGCCTCAAACATCAATGTACTATTTAATTTAGTTGGTTTCAAAATAATACAAATAACCAACACAACAAAATACATTAAAATTGGGTATATGATCCACAAAATTAATCTTTCGTTGGTGTGCCTTTGGCCCAAGGCATGGATTGCGCTTGGAGTCCTTGGAATTGTCGTGCAAATTTTGATAGCTTTGTCAGTTCCATTGGGATCTCCAAATTAAAAAGAAGTTCCATGGCTTCTGAGCAAGTCCGAATGCTGTACTTTAAAAAGAGTGGTTTTAATAAAATGCAGCATGCCTACATCAAATTGGGGAAAATGCAGACTAGATGGGCCAAACTTTTCTCATACTGCTGGCGCAGTCTACAAGAGGTAACCATCTTGAGGGATTTCCAGCAGTCGTTTATGTCTTTTATTGGCAAAACCATGAGTCTAACTGAGAAGATCTGTTTAAAATTGATTTATTCAGTGCAGAATTTAGATACAGTGGGCTTGATTTGTCCCTATAGGAGTCGATTAGGACATGTATGTTGCTTTTATAACTCTCTATTAGTCTTAGGTTTTCTTTTCTGGACAAAAGTCTTACTTGTTCCAATAATTTTGTTTTTAAAATTCCTTCTTATGGATAAAAAGTCCCCAGTTTGACATATCAAGATTTAATTTAGTGCAGACGGTCGATAAAACGTCTAACATGGGTTAGACTCCTGGATGAGTTCTTTCAGGATTGCTTTCATAGTGTCAGGAGAAGCTGTGCAGGTTCCTCAGTAGTATCGAATGATAGATGCCCTGTTTTCATAGGATTGTTTGCTTAGGCTCAACTACAGCCGTGCGTGGGCAAGAATTTGGAAAATCTGTTTAAATGTGCATCATTGGGCAGACTCCATAATGTTCACCAGCGCTCCAGGAAAGATTAGTTGCCCATAGGATATTGAGGGTAGTAGCTTCGCTGGTAATACCTTTTGGATTGCCCCAGTAGATGTGCGATGCAATTTGGAGTTGAGTTTACACCACCTTAGCAGCCGACTTCAGAGTCTAGAACACCATTAAATAGAAGAGGAGTATGAAACACCAGAATACCCAGTTCTAGAGATCTCAATGTTTTCTTATTCTACTCGTGATAAGAAAGAGTACATCACAAAAGGCAATGTTATGAACCAGAACAGAACAAATTGACTAAAGAGATGGCCCTCAATGAGAGTGCAGAGATTTAAATAATGATTTAAAGGACTATTGAAAGTTCAGGCATGAAATAAATATTAACGGTGATATGATTTTAAGAAATCACAAAATGATACCTCACAAGTTACGAAACAAAATCATAGACTTGGCCCATGAGGAAAAGTTTGGAAGAAGCATCCCAAAATCGAGAATTAGAACACATTTTATTTGGTTTCCTAAAATAGATTAAATAATGAAATAAATGGTTAAAGACTGTACCATCTGTGCCAATAGTGATAAAATCAAAAAAAATCATAGCGCACCACTTGCTTCATTGACTATTCCTCAAAAACCTTGGAACACATTAGCATTGGATACCATTGGTCCCATTAAAAGCAAGGCCACACTAAAATGATTCATGGTTGTCCTAATAAACTGCCACTCACACTGCATTGATAGTGATATTAGGATGTTGGCCCAAATCACAATGGATACACATCAATTTTCTCAAAGATGCATTTTCTACTGAAGGATTCTGTTGGACTTGGCCCTTTTTACACGGTCATCCCTAAACCTTTTGCCTTCCTCCTGTATTTTTTCTGACCTGGTGTTGGCTGTTTTATGACTCTGGGCGCCTTATCACTGCTGACCAGTGCTAAGGTGCATATGCTCTCCCTATGGTAAAATGTATTATGTGAATTGACCTCCATGTTTGGCTTATTTGGTTTACTATCAGTCCCTAGTAGAGCGCACCAGGGGTGCCAAGGGCTTGTATATCCAAATGCTGCTAGTGGGCTTGCAGCACGTGTTGTGCCACCCACAGAAGCAGCCTGGTAAAATGTGTTTAAGGTCTGCCATTGCAGAACCTGCATGCAGTCTGGTACTGTCATGCTGACTGGGCAAGTGTCCCCACTTGCCAGTCCCTAAACCTTCCCTTACCTTCATATTAGTCACCCCTACGGTAGGCCCTATGGCAGGGTGCATTGTAAGGATAAGGTAGGACATGCCCTGAGGTGTGTGGCATGTCCTAATAGTGAATTACAGCCATTTTCGTTTTTCACTATTGTAAGGCTACCTGCTCTCCATAGGCCAGAATGGGCTGCTAGATTATAACACTCTATAATCCTAGCAGGCTCAGGAAGCATGGTAGAAATTCGTGTTTAGTATGCCTGAACTCAGAATAATAAAATACATCTTTTAGTAAAGTTTATTTTAATATCCTGTGTTCGCAAATGCTACTTTTAGAAAGTTAGCATTTGCTTGCTTAACCATTTCAGTCCGCCTCTGGAGGGGAGGGCTATCTTCTTTGTGTGTAGCTTGAGTGACAGGGCTGGGAAGTTCCAGGAGACAGGCTGGGGCTGCCAGGTGGTGAATAGAAAGATTACACCAGGATGGGTGGGAGGAGTGCACCTTGACTCTGAATAGGACAGTGCTCTGCCTCCACAATGCTGGCTCCACCCCCTGGGGAGCGTCTGATGTCTCTGCCCTGCCTGCTGAAAGAAGAAGCCAGAGTCTCAACAACAAAGTGCTCCTCACTTAAAAGAACTGGACTGGGATTATGCAAAGGCCCCCCTGGCCTGTAAAGACAAAAGAAACTGAGTATAAATGTAGGAGCCCTGCTCCTAAGAAATCAGATCCTGATTGAACCACAAAGGAACTCTGCCTGACTAGAAGGACCTGGAAGAAGCTGAAGGAGGAGTAACTTTCCCTGACCTGGGGGATTGGCCTGCAGTTGGTGCCTTGCTGAGAAAGGAGAGGAAAAGACTGAAAGAGACTTTGCACTTTGTTTTTCAACTATCTCCAAGGGCTTGGAAGAAGAGCTTGCCCCCTGAACTGAGTCCCAGGACCATTGGACTCATCTGCCTTCAAAAACCGAGTTGCCTGGACAATTCTTGCTTGTTTCCCACTGGATTTGGCCCCAGTACGCCTCGTACTACATCCGCCGCGAAGCCGTGTCTTTGCCGCCCGGCACCGTGTCTCCACGCTGAACCAAAAGCGTTAGTACACACCGTATCCCTCCCGGCTGCATTGCACCTAACCTTCCACGCCGATTCGAGACGTACATCCCTGGCTGCCGAACCCTGTACGCCGGACTCAAGCTTCGCTGTCCCGCAGGTACGGACCGTACGCTGCCAACGTACTGCACCGTGCCGTACTCAGAGCCGAGAAGCCGCAGTACGCTGATCCTCCCCGTACGCTGTATGGCGCCGAGAAGTGTCGCCGCCGATCCGCACCGAAGGTACGGCCCGAACGCCGACGCCACGGACTCTGCAAGCTGATCCGGCTCATCCGCCCGTACCCCTGAAGGTCCCGTACCCACGCCGCGTCCCGACGCCGCGACCGGACCAGACCGAGTACGCTGCCGAACTACAGAATTGAGTAAAAGAAGCCTATTTTTGCATTTTAAGCCTTTTTGCAAGAACATTGAACTTTGAAATAATACTGTGGTCATTTCTACACGTTATTCTGGTCTTGTGCTAAGCCTTACATAAAGAAACCTATTTTTGATATAACCTTGACTGGTGTCCATTTGTGGTGTGTCCTTGTATTACTGTATGTGTTCACAAATGCTTAACCTATAGCGCCCTGAGAATAGTCTTGACTGCTTGCGCCACACTACCTAAAGGGTGAGCAGGGGTTATTTGAAAGGGTGATCCCCTTACTCTGACTTAGAATTGAGAGTCCCTGCTTGTCGCAAGTGCATACTTGTGCCAACTAGAGACCCCCATTTCTAACAGATTCCATCTACATTAGTCACCCACAACAGGGTACAGTTCACTTCTAGTACCATTAAAGATTTCCTAACACGAATGCCCATTGTACATTTAAAAACAGCCTTGTGTTGTCCACTTGCAATTGGCCTTGTAGAAGGAATGCTGAAAGAATGTGTACATTTAGTTTGTATTAATGGTCTCCCTGTTGAAAAATCCAACCAAGACACTTTATGGGCCTATTACATGGCTCCCAAACTAGTTACAGGAATGTCCCCATTTGCATCTCTTAAAAGTAGAACACCCAGCATCAAGTTATGCCCAAATTGGCTAAGTGGAGGAAACCTGTAAGTAGGTTCTTCAATACTGCAAAAAATAAGATTGCATTACAACAAGCAAGATGAAAAAAAACTAAAACAATTCTAAAAATTGAGTAAAGTGGCAACGATGGGAATAGAACACTGGGTATTAGTCAAGAGGTCATTTTGCAAGGTTGATGGTAGTAAGTACTCTATACACATGTGTATTGTTGAAGCCAAACGTAATGTTGCCATGGTGGACAATGGTCAAATGTGGGGTATGGACAGCTTTGTTAAGTGTAAATCAACAAGCAGAAGTGCTACAAATGTATACACCAAAGCTTCATTTGATGTAATAAAATACAGAGCAAACATTTCAAATAATAGGTCATAAAGACTACCTGTGTTGTAGAGAGATTACTACATGAAATGACTGTATTGTTTGGGTTATTATTAGTATTTGTGTCAGGGAGATGTGTTGTAATCCCACTTTTTCTTCTTTGCAAAGCTTAAAATCTCTCCTTGCGCATCCCTATTCCCTCTATTTTCACTTTCATGTTAGTACACCACTTTCTTCATTCCCAATGGTCTGTTAGCACATTCTGGCTGTTTGTGAAGTTTCTATCACCTCAATGGAGCTATAGGAGATGGAAGAATAAACTTTCATTCCACCTTACCTGAGTTGGTCTTCATTGCTTCAATCCCTAAAGCAAAATGTTTCTAAATCTACCCCGAAATGTGCAGCCAAAAAGAGGCCCTGGTTCTTGACTATAAATGACACCTGGGCAACCATATAAGGCCCTTTCCAACTGTTCTTTGTCTAAAAGCTTGAAAACAGTCACTTCCCAGCTTTTACATCAGATATTTTATGAGTGTTTTAATTTTATGAGTTATATTGTCATGTAGTATCCTCCATAAATGGTGCCACACCAGAGTAGTTCTTCAATTCCTTTATTTGGCTCAGTTGAAGATACACAAGGTCACCACTCAAACAACAGAGCAGCCAGAATTCTACTTAAGAGGTTCCACAAGGGCATTATGCAATTCCCAGAACATTCTTCATTCCATTATGAGACCACAACATAGGCATGCCACATTTCTATCAGCCCACAACTTACCTCTCCCCCAATATTGGGCTAAAAATCCAATAACGACAAATGAAAAATGTAAATTCTATGCACCACATAGAATGGTGGAAGAATGATCCATTTAATAATTGTAAACAATAAAAAATGTATGTATTTATGAATTCACTGAAAAAACCATAGGTTTTACAGACGTTAAAGTTAGGAATTAGCATTTAAAAAACCTTAGAAATTCGCTGAAAAAACCATAGGTTTCAGAGACGTTGTAGTTAGTTCGACATTTGACTCATATAAAACCAGAGAAATTCGCCTGTTATAGTTAGTTGAGCTAACTATAACTCGCGCGCCCGCAATGCACTGCTGATGATGTCACATATTACATCACTCATGACATGGTCAGTGACATCACTGATGACATCACTGATGACATCATCCAGTGAATGTGTGTTTCTATAAAATGTAAATATGTTTTATATTTATATGCCAAGGTGTATTGAAGAATGAATGCATTTACAAGTGCCTAAAGGAATTATTTCCTATGTGTGTGACTGACTGTATAAGTGAGTGATTGAACGTGTCTTACTGAATGCATGGGTTAGTGACTAAACTGTGTAAAAGTCTGTATTAGTCTCCATTGGTGTGTAAGAAACTGCATGGGTTGCTGAATAAATACATGAGTGTCTATATAGGTTATTGATTTGTTGTCTGAGTATCTGAATGGGTCCCTGAGTGTCTGTGTGGGTGGGTCGGTGGGTGTATGAGTCTGTGCATAGATGTCTGAGTGGGTGATTCAGTGGTTGTATGGATTAAAAAGTACATCTGGAAAGGGCTGTATGGGTGAGTTAGTGTGTCTATGGGTGTGTTGGTGAATAAATAAATGTCTCAGTGGTATATCTGTGACTAACTACATATGTTTTAAGCCACTATATGTGAGTGTTAGAGTATATAAATGAGTATACGTGAGAAGTTATTTCAAGAGTGGGTGTAAAATTAAGTGTCTGCTTCTGTCAGTGATTGTATAAGACAGTAAATATGTGTTAGTATCTGTATAAATAAGTGATGTGGTATGTCTAAAAATAACGAAGTTGGTGTGTATAACTGTATACATGATTAAATGGGTATGTGATTCATTCTTTGCATTACAGACTAGGCGTGTGAGTAACTCTATGGATGAGTGGCAGCGTGTGACTGCATGTATAGATGTATGAGTGCATATTATAGTCCTCTATTGATGAGTAACTACATGTATAAGTGACTGGATGTGTGTGTAGACCTAGGAAATAGTGAGTGCTATGTAGTATATGGCATTCTTCTGTGTATGGTTTCAAAAATAGTAGTCAACATTTTACAATGGGTGTATCAAAGTTTATATTAGAGCATCAGTATGTGCATCAGATTGTCATGTGGATGATGTCATCAGTGATGTCATCAGTGATGTCATTTGAGATGTCATCAGTGATGTCATCAGTGATGTCACTGACCATGTCATGAGTGATGTAATATGTGACATCATCAGCAGTGCATTGCGGGTGCACAAGTTATAGTTAGCTCAACTAACTAGAACAGGCAAATTTCTCTGGTTTTATATGAGTCAAATGTCCAACTAACTATAACGTCCCTGAAACCTATGGGTTTTTCAGTGAATTTCTAAGGTTTTTTTAAATGCTAATTCCTAACTATAACGTCTGTAAAACCTACGTTTTTTTCAGTGAATTTCTAAGGTTTTTTAAATGCTAATTCCTAACAATAACATCTGTAAAACCTATGGCTTTTTCAGTGAATTTCGAAGGTTTTTTAAATGCTAATTTCTAAGTATAACGTCTCTTAAACCTATGGATTTTTCAATTAATTTCAAAGGTTTATTAAATATCGAACTACTATTGTATATTTGTCATTAATATTATTTTTTCTAACTTTTCAACTACATAAAATAAACTGCAAAAGTACTATGTAACGTAATGCATTTCACAAATTACAATGAGTTTTTAAATAATACAAAACAATTTAACATTCAGATAACAATTTTTCTGCTGTCATCAGCTACTACTTAACTTCACTATTCACAGTGATGCCAGTGCAGTTTAATCATAAACAGCAGGAAAAAAACCAATCAACTATATTGTTAAAAAAAAAACTAATTCTCTCAAATATAATACAAAATCAACACAAATAACACATCCAATAGTACTTCAAATGTTCAAAGCTTACCTTTACTTCGTAGATTGTCTGCAAATTTACCCAATACACCAGATAATATATCAAAAATTTCGCATTGAAAGCATCCAGTATGAATTCCTTAAAGATCTTACGTAGTTTCTCTGCTCATTTTCCCAATACACCAGATAATGTATCAAAAATTTTGCTTTGAAAGCATCCAGTATGAATTCCTTAAAGATCTATACACCTTCCCATTAAAGTCGAATAGTGTATCTAAAATCTTTGTTTCAGAAAAAGTAAGTATGAGTTGGGTAATTCATACGGCAATTTCGGTTTCATTTCCAAGTGTGTATCATTACAGTGACTCCAACCATTATTACACTTTAAATAAACTGTATAATGTCCACTTGTAGTAGTACTTCCAGCATGGAAAACAATAGCAACTGTTGCAAAAGTTCTTCCAGAAATAGATACTTGATTAGCAACAAAAGTTTTAATTTTGGTTTCCACTTTTCATCCATTTGGTCGACAGCGTTGCAGCATTATAATCAAATATTTTCCATATCTTTGGAGCGATAATGCAGATAGCATTCTTGATTTACAACGAGAACACATCATCTCACCATCAGCTTCTTTTACCAATTTGGAAAATGGTACAGATTTGCAGTCAGGTATTGTTAAATATAAAAATCGTTCTCTGTGAACTGTAGTGCTTGAAGTTAACGTACACTCTTCACATTTATGTTCCCATTTGTAACTGAGTCCAAATAAACTCTCAATCAGAATTCCTTCATCTTCTAGTACTCCAAGCATAACCATCAGAAATTCTTGTGCATCTTGCTGTATATTAGCACTGAACGTTAAAGATCCAGTACATGTATCCAACAGTTGGCGAATACTAGAAGCAGAATGAATGTTACTTCTATCAGTTCTCAATTCTTGAAATAAAGTGTAGAGTGCAGAACATCAAGTTTTTTCCTGACTTTCCATAATTTCACCACAAACATCTTCAAGATAAAAAATTACATTTAGAATGACATTACCATAGCAGTTGACACCAGAAGCATTTTCTAATTGATATCCAACAACATCATCACTTGTTTGCATTTTCTGCTTCTTTACATCTTTTCTTTTCTGTTGATTTTCTTTCTGCTTTTCAACCATAGTTAACTCTTCAACATATTTGTGTTTTGAACACACAACACATTTATCATAAATAGGATATTCACCTAAATGGGGAGCATAAAGCCTTCTCAAACGATTATATTCTGTTACACAATTAACATCACCACTAATCTTCTTCTCATCAAAATCAATTAAATACAAACCACAAAACGTTCTAACTCAAGATAATGCAACATATACACAGTTTTTCCAGCATTTGCCAAAGCATTATCTACACTTAAACCTTGTGATTTGTGAATAGTTATTGCATATTCTAAATGCAATATGCTAAACAGAAGGGAAACTGTTTTCTACGAACATACAAGTCTTTTACAAGCAAAAAACATGCGGCAGAATGTGCAATCTATCTTACCTCTGCAATCTGATCAAATTTAACTTTCCAAAATTTGATTCCTTTTCTATTTTGATATTTCAGAAAATCAACAACGTTCCCCATTGCTCCATTCACTAATCCTTCTTCTACATTCAGATTAGGCTTCAAAATTACCCGACAGTTTAAACATACATCTACATTTTTTTCTAAGCCAGCAGTTTTTGATACAGACTTTTCCAAAGAATCCAATTTAGTCTGTAGTTTTTCGGAAAGAACAATTGTTATTACTTGATGCTCTATTTTATCAATAGCTTCAATGTGAACTATTTCTTGATTTTCCTATTTCATAAGCTCTCTTATATTAAATGTATAACACTCTTCCACTGTAGGCATTAAGCAAACTAGAGACTTTTTTTCTTTCATTTTCTTGTACATTACTTCTGCTGGTGTGTTTTCATTTGTAAACAAGTTCTTTAGTAGACGACTTTGAAAAGCTTCTTTACCATGTTTGCTTAGAACACCAATTCTTCCATCTTTTAGAATATTTTCATAATTTTCATCTCTTGCTTGTCGCATATTCTGAGTGAGTTCTTTATATTCAAAATTTAACCACAGATTCACATTTCCAATACTTCCCAGAGATTTCTTTGTGTCTTCATGTAGAAGAGTTTTAAACACTGGTTCTCCTTTTACAGGGGTTAGTTGTAGCAGATCTCCAAATACAATTAAATGTTTTCCTCCAAAGAGAACGTTGTAATCTGTTTTTAATACCTGTTGCTTTCTTAATTGTACAAAAGCAAGCATTAAGTTTGAGACCATGCTCACCTCATCAATAATTAAAAGTTTCATTTTCTTCAGCACTCTTGACACTTCAAAAGAAGCTTCTCCAGACAACTTCTGATATTCAAATTAATTATCATGCTCCACTGATAACATCAATAATCTATGCAAAGTAACTCCTTTAACATTGTGTGCAGCTAATCCAGTTGGAGCTGTTATCACACAACATAAATGTGAACCAGTATTTTTTTTAAGATAACTGGTCAAAACTTAGATTTAAAAACTTTTACCTGTCCCAGCTGGACCACTGATGTACATCAGAAGAGGTTAAAAAGATGAACACAGACATTCTTTTTTTTCATGCTACAAACCATGTTCTATCCGTTCTCTCACTTGCACATATATTTCTTTCTGTTCAACATTTACTTGTTCTTCTAACTTTTCCAATGTTATATTCTCCTCGTGTGCTTGTTGCATTGCAATTTTGACTTCATGCATAGCAATCGCTGCTTCATTTTCCAGCATTGGTTGTCCAAGAGGATCTTGACTACATGGACCACTACTTTGACTATCTTGAGAACTTTCATAAGCTATTTCAGCTGTAATAGTCTTTTCCTGTTCAACTTCATTATTCAACATTTTTAAATATGTATGGAAAATTGGACATTGAATGCTATCTTTACAAGCATTAAAAGAATCTTCGTAGCAGTAAATCTCTCCAAGTAATTCACTTTCACTACGCCATGGTTTAAACAGCTGCAGAAGTGCTAAATAGTAAAATTCTCGCTTATCTGGAGTTTCACAACTAAGTTTCTTGTGGTTTATAAGATTACCCTTTGCATGTTTTACTAAACAACCATGTCATCCAACTACTGCAAACGTTCCTTCTTTTAAATTCTCTTTAACATTTCTTTTGAAGCTGTAATGTTGAAGTACTTCAAACAGACATAGCTGTTCCAGATGTTGACTCCTTTTCGGATAGTATGTGTCCAACATATTAGTTTTAAGAATGTCTGTACTATCTGGCTCATTTGCTGCCAATTGTTACATTTCTTCCAATGATTTCAACACTCTATTTCGTTTGCAGGCAAGACCTAAACTTACCCAAATGATTCCTCGTGACTTTGAATATAAACTTGAAGAACACAAGCGGTCTGAACATTCATACGATCCAATTTCTCGGTGAGAAAGCATTTTCAAACTAAAGCTGTACAATTTTTTGCTAAGGCAATTCTCTTGTGCAATTCCTTCCCACATTTGTTTCATCTCTGCTTTTTCAGATTTTGTTATGTACGATGTAACATAACGTGCAACAACAATTGAGTTATCCGCAACATACTGGATGTCCATGTTCACATTCCACATTTTTAAAATGACTGGATTGTAGTCATTGATATACTTTGACACTTCTGTTCTTTTTAAGCTGTAGGTATTCTTTGGAAATTTCCGAGTTATTGTGTGCCTCACAGAAGAAAAAAAAAGATTTTACTCTTCCTTTGCAACTGACTGGACGAGGAAAACCAAACCGACATTTGGAGTAAAATTTTCCTTTAGACTTGTATTTTCTTCTGCAGTACTTTCCACAACGATGACTTTGGAAACGTAAAACTTGCTGTCTCAAGCTTCTATCTCCTCCTTCTCTTAGAAACTAACATGTCACATACTGTTCGATGAAAGACAATACTGTTTCATCAGAATCAGTTCCAAATTTAGGTGCATCCTTGACCCATAGTAGCATATGTATATGAGGTGCACCTTTTGCTTGGTACTCCTTTCTCCAAAAGAAATCGGTAACTTCTCCAAGAGGTGGATTCTTTTTATTACATATAAAAGACATCATACCTTGAAACTTATGATTAAAAATTCTGCACACATTTACAGGATTCAATGAACACAGTTCACCAGGAATCTTTATTTCAACATTTTTTATATTAGAATTCGCTTCTCTTAAAAACTCAAGCAAATCTTCCCATGCATACTCTGCACAGCTAAATGTGACAAACCATGTTGGTGTACTAAGTTCCGTAACATACACTTGAGTTCTCCATGACGACGATACCAATACTCATTTGTTCCACGTTAACATGCCATCAAATTGATTAACCGTGCTTCTAAATTTTCTTCTGTTTCTTGAACTTTCTCCACAAATTCTTTCGCAGAAAGAAGTGATTCATGAACTCCAGTTTGAAGTATATGATTCTCTGCATACGAGAGAGAAGACAGATCACTTTCAAACAAAAGGTGAAATATGTACGGAATGCACTGTCGAAATCTAGGATCTTCAGAATATAATCTTGTTGTCTGATATTCTGAAGCTGGAATCCGTACAGGTCGGTCATCATATCGTCCACCTTCTCCAGTAGGAAACAACTGTGTAAAACAACGAGCGTCCAAACTTTTCTCACATACACTCATTGGAGTTCCCTGTGCTTTTTTCATTTGAAATAACTCAATGCTACTTTCTATCACTTCTTTTGAATGCAAAGGACATATTGTATAATGTTCATAAATTTCTTCAGTCCTTGACTTGTCCACTTTCTCTATTTGACCACTTGAAATTTCAAAATCATCTTCTAAACGTATTACCTGTTCATCCATTTTACATTTTTGTAATAAATATTGTTCTCTATAAGATATAAGGTAGCCTTTTCAACTTTATTAACATCAACAAATTCTTGCCATATTTTACGACTCCTTGTGGGTACACCATTTACTAAAATAACTACTGCATCATCTTCCTCTTTCTCTCCAGCAATAGTTTCAATGTTTTTCTTAAAATCCAAAGGCAAGTACACCACTCTTCCTTTCAGCCCTCTTTGCAAGTCTGTTGGTGGCAGTTTACCTGTTTTAGGCTCCATCCAAATTATGGTTTGAAAAGGATGAACAGATTGAAATAGAACCAACTCATATGTATTCAATTTGGCGAGCTCCTGCGGAATAGCTTCTAACTCCAACTTATTATGAACTGCTCTAGCAGGCATTTTGTTCTCTTCTAATTTGTTGTAACAATATTTACAGATACGTTGATCACTACCTAACTCAAATCGATCTTCAACAAACAAGTATATGCAAATTCTTCCCATTTACCATTGTTCTCTTTTTCACTTTTCAAATACAAATCAACATTCCTACTTTGACTTTTATAATGAGTACGTCGACAACAAACACAAACATAGCTTGGTATTTCAGAGCACACTACATTAAACTTTCCAATTTCTTCTTCAAACTGATCAATGCTAATCATTTTCTCATCTCCAACATCTGTAATTGTCAAACTTTCACTTTCTATGAACTGCTCTTCTGAACCAAAATATCGCATTTCAATATCATCACACTTTTTTTGAACATCTGATAAAGAACCATATAAAAGACTTCCATTCAGTTCACTTAAACTTAATGCAGGACTTTTTTCATAGTATAGTTTCTTTACAAAGTTCCACATTTCTGAATGGTGTAGTGCTAACATCCTCAAATGATGAAAAACACTTTTATAAACTTTTCTTGAAAGACCAGCCAGTGAATGCCCATACTTATATTTTCTTACATTACATGGATCTAGTCCTTGTAACAACTTAATCTTCTGTTTTATACTTTTCTGAGTATATTCTCGAAGCAAATTTCGCATTTTATCAATGGATTCCTATTGAATACTACAAATGCTACTACAACTCCACTTATACACAGGAGCTCGTGGACGTTTCCCTTGCACTTCTTCAGCTATTAACTCTTATGCACTTTAAACCAACCATTTCCTCCTTTGGAAGAGGAACACCATCCTGAACTTCATGGCAACGACCTCCAGTATCAACTGCAAATGATAAACTATTTTCCTGGAAGTAACTTTCCTCATTAAAAAAAGGCTCAGTACTAGAAGTATGTCTCCAATGCCCACTAAAGCTTTTACAAAAGTTGATTCTGTCCACAAGTCTTTTTTTTCTACTTTTGTCTTTCAATACTTTCACTATTTTATCCAATACTTTCAATCTCTTTAAAATCAAAATGAACAACTTCTGTTTCAAATTGAAAGCAGTATCAACTATACTTTCAATACGCTGCTTCTCTTTGAATTGGAACATTCTTCTTTAATATTTGCAGCATGTTTTCAATAAATTCTGAATCACTCTAGAGTCTCTGACGAATTTCTTGAAATTCTTTTTGTCTCCGATTACCAGATACTATTTCTTTATCATCTTTCCTTTTCCTCGAATTTGAAATTGAACTCTGCTTCACCTTACTTGAAAACTTCTTCTTTTTGCTTTGTGTGATGTTTTTCTCATTAAATGTTCGTAATAGTTTTTTCAAAAATTGTCTTTTGCTTTTACTCGAACAAACAGTTTCTCTACTACTCGCATTTTTTCTACTTCAAGTTCTTTCCTTTTCATCAAATATTTATTTTTCTTCTCTTTTCTTTTTTTTCACTTCTTCTAGGCATTTCCAAATTTCAATCCAAATGAAATAATTTTCTGAAAAACAAAAAATAGATTCAATTATTTTTCACATTTCTTCACTATGTTAAAATAATACCATACAATTGCAAAACTTCCACTAACAACTTCCAGACCCAGTGCTGCAACGTGATGGAGCACGACAGATGAGCACTAGGATGACAAGTAGTGCCATGGAACATACAGCAAGTATTTATTTAATTATCTACATACTCCTTTACAATTTATACATAACTGCACTACCTCATACTTTTCACTTCTCCGCCACACCCCACCATCCCACACCACTTTCTCTGCAACCCACCACACACAACTTTATAAATAGTATTTTTAAATTTTTTAATATATGTACTTAGAATGATATTATCAACCAAACAGCACACATACAAATTTCCATTGTTACCTAACAATTTTATCAACAACTCCGCAAACATAACACTGCACCCAGGGCTTTAACTGGAGGGGGTGTCTGTGGGGATGTGACCACCAGCACTTTATTTTTGGGAGCCTCGAAAGGGGTCTTTATAGGGCTCTATTTTCCGACCTCACGAATGCCCGTTTCCGTAATCCGCTTCCCGGGCGCACACACAGAGCCGCACCCGAGTACTTCACCGGTCTTCAAAACATCATTTTTTTGTAAAGGAGACTCTGTTCTTTTTCACCCCTTTTTACAACCCCTACATGCCCACTCTGCCTATTGCTGAAAGAATTAGGCTCCCCCGAGATTTCCCTCTGGTTGCGCCTCTGCAAACGACCACAACAAGGCCACTCCAGCACGAACCTGCTCTCACCTTACACACGGTCTTGTTTTAGTGCTTCGAAAACACACACTTTGCCTGCCTCACTAAGTTCTCACACCCCCTCTTTAATATGAACATAAAAGCTTTCTAATTACTTTTATATTCCTATACTGTACTTCACATGGAAATATAGAACTCAAGGTTCTCACCACCCCAAACTAGCTCTCTGGTATACTTTCTCAAATATAAGAAGTACAGGTATTCAGTATCTGTCAGTCACGGCCACTTTAAAACAGTGTACTATAAACAATTCAACAAAGCGTTATCTGGCACATGCATCAAGCAAACACCCAGTCGGTAAAATTCCGAATCGCTAAAATCACCCGTTAGCGAGTGTGAAAAACCGATTTCCAATGCATCAACCCAAAATGTGAGCAAATAAAGAATCGCTAAATAAATACCGGAAAAATAACTAATCGCTATTAACCAATCCCCAAAATTACCGAATCGCTAAATACCGAAGTCGCAATTACCGGAACTCACAAATAGCTCCCGGAAAGTGCCAATGGCTAATAACCAATCTCCACCCAATGCAACACCACTCGCAAATACCGAAAATCCCCAAAATCGCTATTTAGCATGAGCAAAATAAGGGGAATCAGAACCTGGAGGTAAAGTAAAAAAAAACATTTTGTTAAAGAGAAAAAAAAATGTACACATGTGCAAATGATTGTGCTAATCAGCAAACCCTTAAATGTGGCCTAGGAGACCCTGTTGGCTAGCACAAAATGGCAGCCCTCTACGTGCTTGCAAGGAGGATGCGAATCAATGCCACAGGACAGCGCAGGAGAAGGGTCCAGGAGAGAGTATTCAGACTGCGCATCACCTTGCTCGGAGAGAATGAGGACGAGGTGTACGAGAAGTATCGACTGAATCGTGCCATGATCATGCGCCTCATTGCAGACCTGGAACCAATACTGCAGCACCAGACACATCGGACCAATGCAATCACTGTGCACGTCCAGGTCCTATGCAGCCTGCACCTACTGGCCTCAGGAAGTTTCCAGGGGGTCATCGCCGTAGCCTGAGGCATATCGCAAAGCGCACTCTCACGCTTCTTCCAGAAATTCTTAGACGGCATGCTGACAATGATCCACACCCACATCAGCTTCCCCACAACCCCACAGCAGTTGGACCGCACCAAACAGGCATTCTACCAGGTGGCACAATTCCCCCATGTAATTGGATGCATCGACTGTACGCATATCCCCATCTGTCCACCCTCTGCAAATGAGTACATATTCTGTAACCGCAAGTCATACCACTCAATCAACGTGCAGGTTGTGTGCGATGCCAAGCACATCATCACGGACCTAGTGGCACAATTCCCGGGGAGCACACACGACTCCTACATATTCCGACACAGTGGCATCCACAGGCGTCTACTCAACGGAGAATTCGGAGAGGGACTCCTGCTTGGTACGTACACATACCTCTTCCACACATGAGCACCACACATGTCTGTACATCACCATTGCTAAGTCTTTGCTTCTATCTTCTAGGCGACAGTGCATACGCCCTGCGTGAATATATACTCACCCCCTACATCAATCCAGCAACACCACAGGAGCAACGTTACAACGCCGCCCACATAAGCACAAGGAATGTCATAGAGAGGACCTTTGGGATTCTGAAGAGTCGCTTTAGAATCCTACATAAGACTGGCGGTGCCTTGCTATACAAACCTGATACCTGCTGCAGGATTGTAGCTGTATATGCTATGCTGCACAACATAGCGACCAGAAGGGGGATACCCATAGAGGTTGACAGGAATGACGACCACCGGGATGACCAACCACCCGCCCAACACCGACAGGCACACGTCCCTAACACAGCAGAGGGCCATAGGAGGCGGACATACATCATGCAACATCATTTCTGAAGCAGGTAAGAATGAAACATTACAATTTCATTGGTGGTGCAACTGTTTAATGCACAGGAGCACTGAGGTATGTGCGACCAAACAAGCAATGAAATGAATGCTCCACAGGAAAAATGTAAAAACAAATGTCCGTTTCAGTCACGGCTGTGCAGCGTCAGGAAGGGGAGGACCATGGTTGCCCCACCACGGTCAAGTATGACTGTCATTCAGTCTAGTGGCGCTTGCCACGTACGCCAAGCCTCCTCTCAGGTGTCTCCGACGCCTCACCATGGCCTGTCCCCGTGGAGCACCGCGAACTGCGGTGCCTGGTGCTGGCCTCTGCCACAGACACACTGCTCACACTCGAGGCAGCCTCACTGCCGTCTTCCCCTCCCAAAGCGCCAGCACTGAAAGTGCCGCTCTGCAGGTGTTCTACTGCAGCGGTGACCTGCCCCAGAGCCTTGGCAACATCCCTGCAAAAGTGTCCAAGGTCCACCTGCAGTGACACCGAGCAGCGTGCCAACACTGCGGTGCTATTGCTCAGCCTTGTGATGGCCTTTGTAGAGGCCGTGGACCTCACCAAGTTATGACGGTGCCTCCTCCTCTCGCTCTCATGGCCTTCCCTCATGGCACGGGTGAGCTCATGGATGTCCTCCCTCAGGTACCCATTGCCCTCTGCCACCACAGTGGTCATGTCCCTCATCGCTGCAGTCATGGCACGCATTTCCCTTGCAAGGCGCGCTATGTTGGAGCTGATTGTGGCCATGTGTCTTCCCTGCAGGCGCTGGACACACAGCATCCTTTCCTCTATGCCAGCATTTGGGGTGATATCAACGTCGCCTAAGGAGAGTGAACTGCGCCGAGACCTGCGCCGCTGTGGGTGTCTGGCACGTGCAGGTGGTGCAGCAGGCGGTGTGATGCTGCGCAGACTTTGACCCGATGGTGTAGCAGGTGTTTCCATCACCTGCATGGGCGGAACTTGGGACCTGCGTCTCGGCGCTTTAGTAGAAGTTGGAGCAGGAGCAGGCGTAGCTGGTGCTGGTGCTGGTGGTGCTGGTGGTGCTGGTGGTGCTGGTGGTGGTGTTGCAGGTGGAGCTGGTGAGTGCGTATCCTGCGCTGTATCCATGTCGGAATCGGCAGTAGTCTTGGAAATAATCAGCCGGGCTGTCGTCCGAATCCCCAGGAGATGCATCTGTGTGTGAAACAGTGCATGGTTAGTGGGATAGTTACACCTACATAGTATTGTAAACATACATGTCCCTCTGTGATCCACTAAATAAACAGTCTATATCCAGGTTCAACTGATGTGGTGATTTGTAATTATATTTTGTCCTGTACATGCACACCGGGCTGACTTGACTACAACTCCCATGATGCACTAGTGTTAAGAGTAAAGTTGTGTGGGCCAAAGCTGCATGCACACTCTGATCCTGCTGGGGGCATGGGAATGGATTTACACTATGCTGGGAATGGGCACAGGCATGCATCTTACCTTGGGCACTTGTGGCTGCGCCGGAGGTATCCATCTGGGTTACTCCCACGACGGCCTCATGCTCGATCGTCCCTTCCACCAGCTCCTCAAGGGCAGTGTTGGCTTGCACTGTAGAAGGTCCCCCATTCATCCTGGATGCCTCCCGGAGCCTCTCCACTATCCTCTCCTTTGCCCGCTTCCTCAGGTCATACCATCTTTTTTTGAGGTCGTCAATGCTGCGGGGCGTCACTCCAACTGCATTTACCCTCTCCCGGATGCGCTGCCATATGCGCCGCTTCTCACCCTCTGGCACCTTTAGGGACAGCTTACCAAAAAGGCGATCATGCTTGCTGCTGACTCCCTCTATCAGGTGCTCCAGCTCCGGTCGGAAAACTTGTGTTTCTGCTTGCGTGCAGCCTCTGCGCTAGATGGTGCTTCCTTATCCATCCTGGTTGTTTTGGAGGGTAGGTCTGTTTGTGTGGCTTCAATGTGCTCAGCCCGTCTCCAGTCCCAGCTCCTGTTTGCTCCTCTGGCGAGGCAATGAGGGTGGGGCTGCATTATTTCCTGGTTGGTGATGTCATAGACACGTTCCCGGAGCGACCCGATCTTTTCCGTAATCGCTAATAGCGATTTCGCTAATACCGAAATCGCTATTAGCTAATTCGGTAATACCGATTTCGCAATTAGCTCTTCGGTGTTTGCATTCCCCGCTATTGGATAATCGATAAAAAATAGCGATTTTTAAGGAATCGCTATTTTTTACCGAATCTGTTCATGCATTCACAAAAGCGATTCCTTAATACCGATTCCTTATTTCTCGCTATTAAGGAATCGCTTTTGCTTTTGTTGATGCATGTGCACCTATGTTTCTAAATTACCGTATTACACTTAAAAGCTCATTTATATTTCTTTCGCTAGATGTACCTTTGTTTAAAACACCACCAGAGAAGGGTGTTGAAGTATGCTCCACAAAGAGTAACTCAAAGCTTTGTTATTCTTTATTAAAAAATCTGCCTGTCATTGCTTTTCGCAAGCCTTTTCAACGCCTTAAGAGGGTAGCTGGATGAGTATAATACGTCGTATTTAAGATCGGGGCGGACGATGCACGGAAATAAGAATGTATAGTTGAATAAAGGGCGAGTGGATGCATGGCCAGATGCATCAATGGATAGATACATAGGATCAATGTATATATGGATGGAAGGATGAATGAATGCAAAGACCAGTACTTACGATAGACGGGTGGGCTGATAAATGCTTAGGATTGATTCTGGGATAGATATATCTATGCATATATAGGCGTATCGCTGCATGAATGGCACAGTGCTTACTATAGGCGAGTGCGCTCATAGATGCTTAAGATAAGCAGCCGAACAGATTTATGTATATATATAAGTAGGAATATATCCATCAATTAAAAGATGGTTTAATGGTGCAGTGCTTAGGATGCATGGATACTGCGCTTTAATTGGGCCGGGTCTGAGGACCGGCACTTATTTTCAGGCAGCCTCCAAATGACTCTCTACCAGGCTCTATTTACGGCCCTCTCAAAGATAGTCAATGTTTTTTGTTTTTTTTACACTGCAGTGACAGCATGCACATCGATGTACGCATGCTTATTTTGCTCACTACTGAGAACTGGAGACATCACGCTAGGTTACCCACGTTGTAGAAGAAAGGGAACGCCTTTAAACAATGTTTTTTGCCGAACCTACGATAATTGGAGAGGATTTTCTAAAGCACACAATGATACTTGTCTTGATTTAGACCATGCCCCAACTTGCATAGCCCACCCCCCTTTAAGAGCTTTGCTCCCCTTTTAGAGCACCCCCACTTTTTTGTCTCCCACTTAGAACCCTAAATACACCATAGTAACAAACAAACAGTGTTACCTTCAATTAAAATCTACAATGGCACCAAGTTTCATAATTTTCCATCAACGCTATTAGCCTTCTACCACAGTACAAGAGTGTATATCAGCATGAAGATGTCTTATCCACAGAAATGTTGTGTAATTTCTGTAACTGTCTGCTGGAACACTTATCACCAAAACGTATTAAACATGTTAATTTGCCAGAAAAACATATACCATACCATAAAGCGATTCATAAATGGGCACACTGTCACTGCACCACCCTCTTCCCCATCCTTCCTTAACTTTACAAAATTAAAGAAAGAGCCACACCAAACCTAGTAAACACATTATACCAATACAATAACCTAATTTCAACAACCGTCTACCGGAACGCTCATGAGCAAAGCGTATTAAAACATACAAATTTGCGGGTAAAACATATACCATGCCATAGGGCACTTTATAAGTGGTCCCAGTGGTACCACATCACCTTCAGTAGCTCGACATCTGCACGTTACTAAATTCTGTGTTTTAATCAGAAACATACCTACCTCCCCCACACCTACCCCCGCCCTTCCTTAACCGTACGAAATCGAACAGAAACCCCCACCATTCCTAGTAGCGCCACTATACCCATACACAGGCTTAATTTTAACAGGTGTGTGTCAGAACACTTATCAACAAAAAGTATTCAAACATGCAAATTTGCAGAAAAGAATATAAACAATACCATAGCACGGTTAATAAATAGGCCCACTCAAACTACATTACGTTTACTAACTACGCATGCCCACGTTATAAATGTCCGTCTAATAATCAGCAACATACACACATCCCCACCCCCACCCATAACCATACTTAACCTTACGAAATCAAACAACGAGCCCCTGCACTCCCGTTACCGCCACTATAGCCATAGATAGACTTAATGTCAACAGGGGTCTGCCGGAACGCTTATCAGCAAAAGCTATTAAAACTTACAATTTTGCAACTCAAACATACACCATACCATAAGACGGTTTATAAATAGTCACAGTACCACTACACCACCTCAACACCCGCCCTTGCTTAACTTTACGCAATAAAAGAAAGAGCCCAAGCAAACATAGAAGCGCCACTATAGCCATACACAGCCTTAACTTCAACAGATGTCTCCGGAAAAGCTCATCAACAAACCGTATTAAAACATGCAAATTTGCGGGTAAAACATATACCATGCCATAGGGTGCTTTATAAGTGCTCCCAGTGGCACTACATCACCTTTAGTAGCTCTACATCTCCACGTTACTATATTCTGAATTTCAAACAGCAACATAACTACCTCCCCCACACCCACCCCCACCCTTGGTTAACAGTACGAAATCAAACAGAAACCTCCCATTCCTAGTAGCACCACTATACCCATACACAGGCTTCATTTTAACATGTGTCTACCTGAACACTTATTAGCAAAAACTATTCAAACATGCAAATTGGCGGGTAAAACATAAACATCCCATAGCACTGTTTATAAATGGGCCCAGCGAAACTGCATTACCTTTAGTAACTACACATGCCCACGTTACAAATATCCATCTTATAATCAGCAGCATACGCACCTCCCCGACCCATCCCTTGCTTAACCATACGAAATCAAACAACGAGCCCCAGCACTCCCGTTACCGCCACTATAGCCATACATAGACTTAATATCAACAGGTGTCTGCCGGAATGCTCATCAGCAAAACCTATTAAAACCTGCAATTTTGCAACTCAAACATACACCATACCATAAGAGGGTTTATAAATAGTCACAGTACCACTACACCACCTCAACACCCGCCCTTGCTTAACTTTACGCAATAAAAGAAAGAGCCCCAGCAAACGTAAAAGCGCCAAACAGCCAAACAGAGGCTTAATTTCAACAGATGTCTCCCGAAACGTCCATCAGCAAAATTTATTAAAACATGCAAATTTGCCACTAAAACATATCCCATGCCATAGGGCGCCTTATAAGTGCTCCCAGTGGTACTAGATCACCTTTAGTAGCTCAACATTTGCACGTTACTATATTCTGTGTTTCAATCAGCAACATAACCACCTTCCCCACACCCACCCCCGCTCTTGCTTAACCCCTTCCCTGCTCATGACGGAACCGTTCCGTCATGAGCCACGGTTGTCGTGTGCTCATGACGGAACGGTTCCGTCATGACAATCCTGCCGGCGGCCGCTCCGCCTGCGCGGCGCTGTTTCCCCGCCTGTGCGGGGCGACAACGCAAATGAGCGGAGTCATGACGGAACCGTTCCGTCATGAGCACAGCTCAACTGTGGCTCATGACGGAGCGGCTCCGTCATGAGCACAGGCCCGCCGCGCTGCCCCCCTGCCCCCCCCAGCGCTGCAGCGGAATGTCCGCAGCAGCGAAGGGGTTAACCGAACAAAATCAAACAGAAACCCCCACCATTCCCAGTAGCGCCACTATACCCATTTACAATGTTACTTTTAACAGGTGTCTGCCGGAACACTTATCAGCAAAAAGTATTCAAACTGGCGGGTTCAACATAAACCATCCCATAGCGCGGTTTATAAATGGGCCCAGTCGAACTACATCACCTTTACTAGCTAGATATCTATATGATACGAAAGTCGTTTAAACACTCTGTAGAGTATATAGCAGGGCATGGGGAGAGTAAACAAAGTTCTAATTCCCAAACGTTTGATATACAGTCCCTTTACTGTATCTAAATTAAAGATATTAAATGGAAGGAATAAATTGACGAGTGTCTCAAAAGGGATAGTGAAGCTCCCCATCAGTAAAACACGAACCACTTCAACACCTACATATATACGCCACAGCGACACAGCCTGACAAATAGTATCACTTATAATCACATATAGTTCTCTAATGTCAACAAAGTCATACAGAAAATATAGCGCACATTTAATTTTTTTTATCTCTCACACATTTATATCACATCTCTTCTAAAGAAGCACTCCCCAACTACTTCTATTCCATAAGAACAGACAATAATTAATACGTTTACTACCATATATTTTAGTATATCTACCAGTTTATTATTCACTAGTCAGAAACTACAAAAACTATTCACTATACCCAAATGCAAACCAGAAACCATATTCATATTTATCTCAACTTAGGATCACATGATTCAAACAATGCGTACATATAAAAGGAACGTATCACTTTTCCTATCTCCATCTCCTCTCCATGTAATCTCAAAACACTGTACACGGCCCAACTGTACAACAACCTACCCTGACTTACATTAAGCCTACCTCTCAGTGTCAAAAATAAGACCACAACCTGCCCACATAACATTTCTGCATTTCGTTTTATCGCTTTTAACTTAATAACACATACGTCTCCTACCACCACCCCCACCCCACTATTTCCACAAAATGTATCAGTTGCAAATGTGCAACATTTTCTTTTTCTCCCTAAATACATTACAAACTCAAATTAACGCTGTACCTCATTTTCAAAACAATACATTCCTATAAAGATGACAAACTACACTTCTTCTGTTTGAAAAATTCCCCTAAACATATATAAAATACCCACATAACAGCAGCTCAAATTGTATGCATATTTCATAACCAATATCAAACACCACACTTTACTAACACTATATTACTTTGAAATAAAAAATACTTTCAAAATTAAAAACATCACCTCAAATACTTAATCAATACTATAAAACACATAACACACCTTTTTATTTTCTAACTCACCTTTGTAGTTGTTATCCAGATTTCAAATGACACACGCATACATTTCTCTCTTTCTCACATAGTACATGTAAAGCTCCGACTTCATCAAGAATGAAACCAGGAATGGCACAATTTCTCTGTCGCTCCACAGATAAATACATGTAAAGAACAAATCAGAATACTTCATTCCTTCAACGACATTCCAAAACTTACCTCCATTGGTTAATTTTGAATTTTCCTTCCGAAAAGCTACTTATTATTCCGTGTCACATACAGGTCACAAGTACAACCTATTTTATCACCACACTTTCTGGAACCTTCCACGACACCTGCAGGTTAAAAGTTCATCTTTTTTTTTTTAACCTAACGATATACTTTTGCAACATTTTATCGAACATTCAACGGCACGTGCACGTTAAAAGTTCACAATAGGGGTCAGTAGTTCATCAGCTTTATTCCCAACTCCAGCAGCACCTCACCTTACGCCCCCAGCACCATCAGACCTGTAGGAGTCACTGCTTTCCACTTTCCAAATACCAATGGATGGAATGCTTGAAATAATCTCAGCCACTGGTAATTACTCGGGTCCGCATCCCAGTCCATGGTTATTTTGCGCACCAAGGGCCATATGTAGGTAGCTAAATACCGGTCGGTAACGGCCGAAATTCGGTAAATATCCCGTTACCGACCGGTATTTAGCCAAATGAGATGTAGGTGGCAGGATTTCAGGATTCGGTAATTTACCTAATCGGAATTTTAAGAAATCGGCAAAATACCGATTCGGTAAATTACCGAATCCTGAAATCCTATGTAGGAGGCACTCAAGTGAGTGCATTTCTGTTTCTGGATTCGTTATTTACCACCAACTACAAGTTGATGGTAAATGACGAATACCTTTGAAAAAGCAATTTTGTGCTTTTTGGAAAGTGCCATGTGGCAGACATACATGCCCTTAGGGCATGTTTGTGCGCCACATGTGCACGCATGCACGATTCAGGGGTGCAACAGGGTGTCAATGTGACACCCTGCCACCCATGAATATGCTCCCCTATTACCGATTCGGTATTTACCGAATCGGTAATAGTGAATGGCTTCCCATTCATTCCCATGGGCCTCCAGGCCCATAGGAATGAATGGGAAGGGATGCATTATTACCGAATCGGTAATTACCGATTCATAAATACCGAATATTACCGATTCGGTAATAAATACCGAATGGTTACCTACATTCTATTTACCGATTCATAAATACCGAATCGGTAAAATTCGGTATTTATGAATCAGTAAATATAAATTATCTCCATATGGCCCCAAGTCACCTAAGTTCGGACCCAGCCATATGCAAATCAGTCTAGGCCCTGCTCAAATGGAAACAGACCAGCTTGAACTGCCAAGCAAGGTCCTCCTTGAACCGGAACACAAGCAACCCTGGACCAATTTCACCCTAGTTAGCTGAGAATATTTCACTGCCAGTTTCCATTAAATAGGAATTAAACAACGTTTCTATTGGTTCCAGGGAAGCATAGGGTTTCCCTTTTCAAAAAGGAACAGGGGTGGCTGAGTCATGTTTGCTACAGCCATAATGTAAATTCCACAAGGTGATGACAGAGATTCCTTAATAACTGCAGGAATCCAATAGGAAAGAGAAGCAAATGTTGAAAGAAAGGATAATTTTACTCCTTTTATTTTCTCTCCTAAACGTGTGCAGTAAAATTGCATCCAAGAAGAAACTTCTAGAGATTTGCTGCAAGTAGACGAAAAGATCCTTGAATAGAAGATTGTAGGTTTTGCAAACAGTTGATTGATGAAAGTTCAAAAGAGCGTCCTCATTGCAACTCATATACATGCAACATTGTTATGTAGCATTGTCTATAATGTGCAAAATTAACTGAAAATGCAGTGCAGCCCTGCTTGTTGCTGGATGTAGTTATGCCAATATAGAGCATTAGGCTTAGACGCAATGACGGGGCTACAAGATGTCACTTGATAGGTTACCGGCTTATAGGGTGCTCTAGGCTGATCTTGATGGAATCAAAATCTACAAGGGTCAGTACACAAGGTAAGCCCATCAATTCAAACAAAACCAAGTCTGAAAATGTAGGATCATTTGTATAATAGAGAAAGATGTAACATTAGGGTTCACACCAGTAATCAATAGTTCCTGTAAATACTCTAAAATTTTGTACGTTGTAGCCAGGAACAGAAATCCACCAATATTCCACAAATGGGTTCTTCAGTTGGTGGCCCACATCTGTGAGTACAGGCTCAACTCATCACCAATGTTATGTGGTATCCTCCAAAAATGCTATCATCGTAATCAGGCCCTTGGTCCCAAGGTAACGTCTCTGTTGGGGCACACTTGCTAGGTGTAGACAACCTGCACTACATTACAGTCTGCCTGAAATCCTGCCTAGATCCTGGTCATCCATGCCCCTCGACTATCATTAGTGCTTTACTTTTTCTTTTTTTTTTTAACGTTAATTCTTCTACAATTCATATCTTGGGCTCGTCTTATTGGAATGTTGTAATTTTGGTATTATTTTGCTTATTATGTTGAACTCGATTTTTTTAAAATTGCAGTGCGATTTTTATTGTGTAGTGTTTTTGACTTTTTAACTATTTTGGTACTTGTAAATGCTATACACATGTTCTCTACATCTGTCTGCTCTGTGCCAGAGCTACCAGGGTTGAGCTTGGGTTGAAATTACTGAAATGGTAGCCAGGACCCAACTGCTGAGTGACTTTTATAACTTGTGGTGGATTACCACCCAATTAACAATTCTCTTTCTTACAGTTACTATTGATTGATCTTATCAGGTAAGAAAAAACAGTCTTGCCAGGCAATTTCGCGATCATCTTCTGCTGGAAACGGGCTCTATATATACTACACCAAAATGAGGTATAGTGTGTATAGAGTCCAGGTGACCCCAGTGGTAGGCAGAGGTTAAATTTAGCTAGAACCTTACTCTCTATTTGTGGTAGAGTGGTCGAGCAGTAAGGTAGTATCAGAGGACAGTGTTAAGCATTTAATGTACACACTCAGTCAGCAAATGAATTCACACACTCAAGAACTGAACTTTAGGCCAATTGTTTTTGTTTAAAAAAATATACTATTGTTTTATTTTTAGAACCAAGCAAGCCTGGCACAGGTAAGCATTAAATACTTTTCAGTAATAAGTTGCTAAATGTAGAACAGTTTGAAAATGCAATAGGAATTGTACTTTTTTTTTATTTACAGTGGATGCAGTAGGTTGCAACACTTAGCAAATACAGTACATTGACATGAATAGGTTTTTTCAGTAAATTAGAGGTAAATTACTTTTTACGTTACTTTTCTAACTCAGTGCTGGATACCTAGATTCAGCACTGGGACATTTCCTGCAAATAGGTAAGTAAATACGTTTTGGTTATTTGTGCGATTTTTTAAGAATATTTTTAGATTTCGAAACTCCACACTTAGAAACGTTTTGGAAGAAAATGTTCAATGTTATCCTATGGAGGAATAATAGGTTATCGGTTCACAGGTAAGTAATCAACTGTGGGAGTTAAGGTTCTGGGGTTAGACTCAGGGGTCTCCCAGGGTCAGTGATGCACTGTTGTTGCACCCTCAGCGGCACTAGGGGGACCGAGTGCAGAGTTTTGAGGTCCAATGTTATCTAATGGGGGATAGGGGGCTCCGTTTGGTGGCTGCTGGCAAGCAGGCTACCGGGTTATGAGAGCAATGCTCCTAGGGTTTAGGTCAGGGCAAATGAGCAAACAAAGTAGCACAAAAGGTGCACCCTCAGCGGCACTGGGACGGCCGGGTGCAGAGTGCTGTTTCGACGTCGCCCTGTTGTTTTCAATGGAGAACCTTCGGTCTGCAAAAGCACTGCAGGCAGGGAGACAAAGGACTTCTGGGTGCGACAACCACTTGGAGAGGTAAGTTTGGAAGTTAAGGGTTGGTTAGGCACTGTTGGTTTGGGCTCACAAGGCCATGGGGCGTCGGGTGCAGGGGGTGCATTTTGGGGTCAGATCTTCTTACCAGCTCCTGGTCGTGGTTAGGGGGTCCTTCTGAATTTAGGCTGCAGGCGTCGGCTGGAGGATTGAGGCAGGTCAGGAGTTGCCGGATCTTGGGTCAGGATTGCCGGAGTGACCTCCTCGTGGTGTTTTTCCACTCGAGCTCGGGCCGGGTTCGGCAGGTGCAGAGTGGGCTGGATTCGCGGTCTCCGGCTGCTGCCAGAGGTTGCAGTTGAACAAATGCGGTGTTCACGGGAGAAACAGTCTTTGGAAGTGAAGGCAGGCAGGTCCTCCGGGGTTTTTGAGGTTGCTGGCTGCAGGACACATCGGGAATTCAAAGAAGCAGGTTTGAGGGGAGACAGGCCTGCAGGGCTGGGGCCAAGTCGGTGGGCGTCTTCCTCTTGTTAGCTGGCTGCACGGCTGTTCGGTCCTTCTTCTTCCCTTCTTGTCATTTCTGGCTCTGAGGAAGCAAGGTTCAGGGTGCCCCCTAAATACTAGATTATGGGGCGTTACAGGTAGGTAAAGGTCAGGGACCACTGGGTCTCTTCCCTGGGGTGGATACACCCCCTATCGTGCCACCCTCCAGTGGGAGTGGGGCAGGAGCTGTCCCTTGTTGGTTGGGTCCCCCCATTCTCAAGATATCGGGGACTCAGAGTTGTGCTTCACCTCACCTCCTCCACCTGAGGGGTGGAGTTGGCAGAGGTGGGTACACCTTTTCCCTCACTTATTTTTCCCACCGGTTCTCCCGCCCAAAGTGGGGGGTAGAACCGGTGGGGACCAGTTGCTGAAAGCAGCAAATGGTCTGTGAAGGCTCACAAAGGCGGCATGCCTTTGAAGCTTTCCCTTCGTGAACCCTGCCCATCCTGGGGAGGAGGCTTGGCACCTCGTCCCAGGATGTGCATTGTTTCAGGCCCCCAAGAGCAGCAGGCTCTTGACCAAAGGGTCCAGAAACATGTCTGTTGGTGGCAGCCTAAGCAGCCACTCTGTCAGGTCACAAGAAGTTGGTTGATTTTCAGGGGGCATCTCTGTGAAACCCTGTGTTGTGTATTTTACACTAAATCCCACACTGGCATCATTGTGGGTTTAATGTGCTGAGAAGTTTGATACCAAGCTTCCCACTTTTCAGTGGGGCCATTATGGTGTTGTGGAGTTCGTAATGACAATCTCCCAGCACCATATACTCTTAGTGGCAGCACTGCACTTACAGTGCCCAAGAATGGACTTGGGCAATGTAGGGGTACAGGGCTCATGCACCTGTACCCTCACCACTGGCATAGTGCAGCCTGCTAGAGGGGTGACTGATCTATGCCAGGGCAGTGGCTTTATGGGCATGGCACACAGGGATGTCTGCCATGTCGACCCTTCTTTTTGTTCTGCACGAAGACACGCAGCTTGCAAAGACAGTGTGTGTGTGTCAGGGTACAGGACCTCTGAGGGTGGCACAATAAGTCCTGATCCCTTAGAGGCCTTCTCTGGTCACAGGGCCCTAGGTACCTGTGGTACCATTTACCAGGGACTGACATGTGGCCAGATATGCCAATTGAATTTAAGCTTCAATGCAATCTTGGGGAAGGAACATAGGCCCTGGGTACCTGATTTGCAGGAGCCCAGGGCACACTCAGTCAAAGAACATCAGCAATTCAGCAAAAAGAGGGGGCGTACCATGCAAGAAAGAGGGCACTTTCTCACACCTTCTACTTTAGTTATTGCTTGAGCTATTGCCTCCAGGGTATTGACCTCAAGCTCCATTTTGATATGTTTACAAAAATATGCCCCACTTATGCTGGGGCTGAGGGAATAGGAGAAGTTTTTGGGCAGACCGTTTGTGCTCTCCATGTAAGGTACAAAACCACCAGAATAAAAAATGGGCCCTTGTTACTCAAGCCCTGAATCTGTACTGAAACACCTTACCATGTAGGAATCCCGCATTAAGAGTTTGCATTGACTAACTGGCAATACAACTAATCCTGTTCTATGGACGTAAAAAAATATATAAAGATTTATCAGGATGCCCTTAAACCACCATCCCTCCCCCCTGGTGTCATGCTTCATCCTTGGCCATCCCGCGTTCGCCAAAGCATCCTCTAATGGCGAGCAAGCCCCTCACTCAGGGTTGTGAGTAGTCATTAGAAGGGAACCAAGGGGAAGGAGTGTCCAATAAAAATCCCTACTGCCTACCATTCATACCTTTTTAGTCTTTATTCTTTGGTGGAAGAGAGATAATTAAAAACAAAGTGGGACAATAGAAGCCCTGTTATAGTGCTTGTGTGCACATATGGTAAGGTTGATATGTTTCAGCCCTTCACTGTCTCCGACAGGCTCGGGAACTTTCTTCAGGATCAAATTGGACCCCATATGACCCTACAATATTTCCCTATTTATTACACGTGCGTTCTAATTTCATGCATGGAATACCTGATTGCTTCTCTCTGGTTTGTTCAATCCATATTCTTCCATCTTAGAAAAATGTTTCCCAATTCTGGAAAGTGTTAACCTCATGGAGTAGTGAAGAGGGAGCCTTGTGGTCACACTTTCATCAAAGGTCACCCTCATAGAATCACGTATAGTGTATTCACAGGCCTCCTACTGACATAGTCGATGTACACCCTTAATGAGGAAATTCCTACAGGGTAGGGTGTTTGAGACCAGAATTAGGGTTTGAGAAACAAGGTCCATTTTTAATTGGTCTGTCAGTCTTTCATGAACAGACCTCAGATAGCATTGAGAATGTCAGAACCAATCCCTCGACCGACCACTACAAGTCTGTTCACCCGTTGTAGTTATCTCAAGGTTTGTGAAGGGGACATAAATGTAAGAGAAAACTCAGTAAGATGAGCAAGAAAGAAAGGCACGCTCTTGTAGGATGTTGGGTAGAAAACTCAAACTGGAAGATTATGGCACAGCATCTTGGATCACTATCCTTTTCGCAAGCAAATTGTTCACCTTGTGCAGAGAAAGCAGTCAGTGGAGGGGAGCACATTTAAGTAATACAAATATAGGAGTGAGAGGCTAGAGATCTTGACTTATCAAGCGCAGAGTGCAGACAGGGTAGAAATAACCTATTATGAAGAGCCAATGCATGGAGGAATGACATTGCAGCTTTGCCTCTACTCACCCAGAAATGTTACTGCTAAGGCTGGCTCTAGTGTGGCTGGTGCAGTACAACTGATATGTCTGACATGGGAAGTATTTGCCATTTGTATGTGTGTTTATACTTTACATATTGCTGCCCTGCACCTTTTCCAAGTTAGATATCTTTGGGTTCTTTCCTGTATTACTATGTCTGCTGACCTCACAATTTGTCCCAAATCATAGTACTGATGAGAGATGATGCAGCGGCAGATGAAAAAGGCAGATCTTGATAGGAAGCAAGTTTATCAGCCCATATGGTAAACACATCTTGGGCACCCATGTGGGATTTCTAGGCACCAGACTATATGTCAGATAACAAAATGGACTCCTCAAATCAGCCCACTTACCACACCTGAGATTGAGATGAAATCACTGTCAAGAGCACTTCAGTGTCCACTGTGGGTGGTGCTGCCCCTGCTTAATGTCCACAGGCCATTCAACATATCACACGGTAATCAACACATCTCCACCATCCGACTGCCACCTCTTCTTGATCATCCTCTTCGCTGACCAATTCAGAGATACATTGACAGAGGATATGGAAATTGAAGCAATATCTACCATTTAGACAAGCCCATATTGGACATGTTTAAGTGGCAGGAGATGAGAAAGCCTTCGGCAGTGGTGGTGGTCTGAAAAAAATAATAATGGTGTTTCATCTTTGGAGCTAACATTTGGGGACAAGAGGTAAGCCTGGTCCTTACCCTCATCAGCTAAGAGGAGAAAAATAAGCAGACTATTTCCTCACCCTTGCTGGCAGAGTCAACTCTAGGTTCCAAGTGAATCAATATATTACTTTACTTCAAGCATTCAGATAAAAATCATCAAGGAAATTACTAGAATTTTCCATTCAATATTGCTCCTAATGATTTGTGGATCAGTTAGGCATATAGAGATATTTCGAATTTGGATCCCTGGTCACTGGAACTCAGTGTTTAGTGGCCATTTTGGGGCCATCTTGGTTTTCTGATAGCTACATTGCGCATTTAGTACATTTAAAGAGTTTTGAAGAGATGATTTCAGATTTTAGAGCCTAAAATCATTCAAGAAAATCACAGAGCTTAAAATTCACACTGTATTCGAATCACAATGAAAGAACATATGTTGGTGCTATGCAATAATACAACATTTCATGTCAGAAATACAAAACACCTAATGCAATTAAAGAAAGAAAATAAAAAAACATCAAAATGCCCATATATAAAAATAGTTCACCACTTCAACGCTTCAGTGGCCATCTGCATAACCCTATACTCAACATTAACAGAATTCACCATCACTTTACACTCCAAAAGACTGTAATTTATATATCAGACCTTAGTGAACTGGGCCAAAGAATATCGTTTTATTGGATGTTTTCAACTGTTTTGGCTAATCAAATTTAAAAAATTCACTTTGACCATCTGCTCCTTGTACAAGAATTCCATAAGACCTCCACCTACCAAACATGTAGCCTATAGGATGGCTAAGAGGTAACTGCAGGTCCCTACTCATGCACCACATCCCAGAGTTTAAAGTAATGCACAACTATGTCTGTGTTAACTCTGTCAGAACATCTCAGTGTATAGTGTTCACCTCTGCTTTGGTTACATATACCTTCGAGTCCTTTAAACCCTCTTACCATTTTTTAAAATGAAGGTCACTTGTCATCTTGCTACACACACACTTGCTACCACTGAAAAAAAGTTATAATTTTTCCATATCTTTGCAACAACCCTAAAACATAATCTCCTTCCTCTGTCAATTTAAGGTATTTTGCAGACTCCAATGCCCCTGAAGTCAATGCTGCATGTGCAGAGTTCACCATGAGAACTTCATACACCCTTTTGCAGAACATGCAATTTAACCTTGGGAATCATTCTGTACTGTTGTACATGTTTTTCTCTCTTCCAAATATTGCACTCCTAATGTTATTGTCTTTCAATGAGGAATTGCTAGAAATTGCGAGTTGAAAATGATAACAGAGCAGAAATATGATTTCCCAGTTCAGTGGGCTCTTTGTGGTTGTCTCAAACCTAACTCATCAGTCCTTTGGCCTGGACAGGATACATACCATTTGTGTAGTCATGGTGGAAGGAAAATTTAAAGTGGCCATAACAGTGTACTAATGTAAGATCTGAAGCCCAGATGACATAATTCTACAAATTGATAACGTTAAAGGTCAAGCACCCTCATCGGGTATATTTGTTGCAATGTTGAATTAAATAATTATTTAGCAAAGAGGGACAATGGCATATGGTTGTATATTTAACCCCTTCGATGCTCATGACGAAATGGTTCCGTCATGAGCATCGGTGCCCCTGTGCTCATGACGGAACCATTCCATCATGATGCCAGGGGCACGAAATCCCTCTGCTGCAGACAGCAGAGGGATTTCTATTTAATCCCTTTGACCTTGGGAGCTCGGGAAGAGCTTCCCCAGCTCCCGAGGCCCCCTCCCTGGTTTCTGTGCAATGCAGATCAGCGCGCACGTCGAACTGTCTTCATTGCATAGAAACCGAAACTGAAATGAGCCTTTAGGCTCATTTCAGTTTCACTTTCTATGTCCTCAGAAGGCTATCTCAGCCCCCCGGGCACGTAGAAAGACGGGAGAGGTATCATTGGAAAGGGGAGAATCTCCCCAGTGGATCCCTGCTTGGGGATTTCCCCAGGAGGGCGATCCACAAGCAGGGATCCACCCACTAGACACCAGGGAGGGGGGAGCAGCCGCTTGAGCAAGGTCTTTTGCTCCCCCCAAATATTTTGCGTGTCATTTAGTATTTCGCCCCCCCCGGGGGGCAGATGAGGGCAGTAGCCCCCAATCTGCCCCCCAGGGGGGCAAAAAGCCCACTAGACACCAGGGATATATACTTTGCCCGCATAATTTATTAGGGTGGGGGCTACCCATAAAGGGCATGTCCATGGCCACACCCCGCAAAATGTACAGCCTTTCTGCCCCCCCCTGGGGACAGAAACCCCACTATACGCCAGGGATTTTTTTTGTTCTTATAATCTGTGGTGGGGGCTGCCCAATATGGGCATGCCCATGCCCCCACCCACCCCCGCAAAAATGACAGCCTTTCTGCCCCCCCTGGGGGGCAGATGGGTTCATTAGCCCCAAATCTGTCCCCCTGGGAGGGCAAAAAGCCCAGTAGACGCCAGGGATTTTTAGGCAAATTTTAAATAGGGTGGGGGCATTGGCATGCCCGTTTTGGGCAGCCCCCACCCTAATTATAATGTGCCCAAAAAACTCCCTGGCGTCTTGTGGACTTTCTGCCCCCCCTGGCGGACAGATGGGGGCATTAACCCCCAATCTGCCCTGCCGGGGGGGGGGCAAAAAGCCCACAAGACACCAGGGATTTTTTGGGGGCAAATTTGAATTAGGGTGGGGGCTCCCAAAACGGGCATGCAAAGCCCCCTAGATGCAGGGATTTCTTTTGCTAATTTTAATTAGAGTGGAGGCATTGGCATGCCCGTTTTGGGCAGCCCCCACCCTAATTAAAATTTGCCCAAAAACTGCTTGGCGTCTAGTGGACTTTCTGCCCCCCCTGGGGGGCAGATGGGGGCATTAGCCCCCATCTGCCCCGCAGGGGGGGGGGCAAAAAGCACACTAGACGCCAGGGTTTTTTTGGGGGCAAATTTGAATTAGGATGGTGGCTTCCAAAATGGGCACGCCCATGCCCCCACCCTCCGCCCGCAAAAATAACAGCCTTTCTGCCACCCCTGGGGGGCAGATGGGGCAGTAGCCCCCAATCTGCCCACCCGGAGGAGCAAAAAGCCCACTAGACGCCAGGGATTTTTTGGGGCAAATTTTAATTAGGGTGGGGGCACTGGCTTGCTAGGTTTCCCTAGGTGCCGGCAGAGCTAGGGTTCACAAACTACAGCTAGGCACTTTGCCAAAAAAGGGTAATTTTTCACTGCGAAATTGAGGTGTGACCACGTTGCGTTTTGCGCTGTTTCCTGTCGCGGGCACTAGGCCGACCCGCACAAGTGAGGTACCATTTTTCTCGTAAGACTTTGGGGAACGCAGGGTGGGTGGAAATTTGTGGATCCTCGCAGATTACAGAAAATTAAACCACAGAAATGTGAGGAAAATGTGCTTTTTTTGTAAATTTTTTAGGTTTGCAAGGGATTCTGGGTAACAGAACCAGGTGGGAGGCAGTCAAGTCACCACAACCTGGATTCCCCTGGGTGTCTACTTTTCAAAAATGTATAGGTTTGGTAGGTTTCCATAGGTGCCGGCAGAGATAGGGTTAAAAAACTACAGCTAAGCACTTTGCCAAAAAAGGGTCATTTTTCACTGCGAAATCGAGGTGTGTCCACGTTGCGTTTTACGCCGTTTCTTGTCGCGGGCACCAGGCCGACCCACACAAGTGAGGCACCATTTTTCTTGTAAGACTTTGGGGAACGCGGGGTGGGTGTAAATGTGTGGATCCATGCAGATTCCAGAACTTCCCACCACAGAAATGTGGGGAAAATGTGTTTTTTGTACATTTTTTAGGTTTGCAAGGGATTCTGGGTAACAGAACCTGGTGGGAGGCAGTCAAGTCACCCCAGCCTGGATTCACCTGGGTATCTAGTTTTCAAAAATGTATAGGTTGCTAGGTTTCCCTAGGTGCCGGCAGAGCTAGTGTTCAAAAACTACAGCTAGACACTTCGCAAAAAAAGGGTAAATTTTCATTGTGAAAATGTGGTGTGTGGGCATTGGGTTTTGAGCCATTTCCTGTCGTGGGCACTATGCCTACCCACACAAGTGAGGTACCATTTTTATCGGGAGACTTAGGTTAATTCAGATTTGTAAAGCAACTGTTATTACCTATTGATCTTTGATGCATTTCTGCCTTCCAAATGAAAGACATTGTGAAAAAAAAAAGTCATTTTGTAAAATGACCGATAATTCTCATGCTAGTTTATAGTGTTCACCTCTGCTTCGGTTACATATACCTTCGAGTCCTTTAATCCCTCTTACCATTTTTTAAAATGAAGGTCACTTGTCATCTTGCTACACACACACTTGCTACCACTGAAAAAAAAGTTATCATTTATCCATATCTTTGCAACAACCCTAAAACATAATCTCCTTCCTCTGTCAATTTAAGGTATTTTTCAGACTCTAATGCCCCTGAAGTCAATGCTGCATGTGCAGAGTTCACCATGAGAACTTCATACACCCTTTTGCAGAACATGCAATTTAACCTTGGGAATCATTCTGTACTGTTGTACATGTTTTTCTCTCTTCCAAATATTGCACTCCTAATGTTATTGTCTTCCAATGAGGAATTGTTAGAAATTTCGAGTTGAAAATGATAACAGAGCAGAAATATGATTTCCCAGTTCAGTGGGCTCTTTGTAGTTGTCTCAAACCTAACTCATCAGTCCTTTGGCCTGGGCAGGAAACATACTATTTGTGTAGTCATGGTGGAAGGAAAATTAAATTGGCCATAACAGTGTACTAATGTAAGATCTGAAGCCCAGATGACAGAATTCTACACATTGATAACGTTAAAGGTCAAGCACCCTCATTGGGTATATTTGTTGCAATGTTGAATTAAATAATTATTTAGCAAAGAGGGACAATGGCATATGGTTGTATATTTAATTTCTGCAAGTGTATGTTTATATCTTATATGAGGATTCTCAATGCATTGATGCGTACAGGTAGACTGAAGGAAGATTTGTTAAATCACTGCAGCCATTCTTCCCTCCTTTTAGCAACAGAAAATATAGTTGTCAAATTGCAGAAGGAGGTCCATCATAGTTTGTGATGGATCACACAGCCACTATTTTGTCAGAATCAGAAGGAATTTGGGGGCATATTATCAAGGACGGTGTTAAAATTATCGCCTCTTTAGCGGCAGAAAACTGCCGCTAAAGTCATGTCATGTTAGGCTAGGAACGCCCACTTTGCATCTCATTAGAGATACAAAGCTGGGCGTTAAGATTTTGAGCACTAATGCAAGGTTTCACGCGTTAGCATGACCTTGCTAATTAGGCGATAAAATTATCGCCGCTTTTCGGCCGAAAACGGCCGCAACAGCGGCGATAATATTCTATCGCCTCCTTGTAAATATGCCCCTATGATCTTTGAGAAAGTAGAAAAGCATGTTAAATTAACAATCGAGGGCAACATTTTGGAAGAAGAACCAACCATCTACCTAAGCTGGAACAAAGGCCCAGACAGTCTAATTTTCAGTTAAAAAATGTATGAGAGCACGCGAAGGACATGTGGTCTGCAGTCTTAAAGGGTGCGCCATGCTGGCAACGAAACTAGTGCATACACTATTATACAGAGAATGCGTTCTGCTTGAAAAATCCACACGCGATCTGCGTAAAATGGAAATGAAATAGCTCAGATTTTTACTGAAATTTCGTTCATCAATTTACTAATGTAAACTACAGTTGGAGATAACACTGCTCTGATTAACTGTATGTAGCTTAGCGGTGATGTTGAATGACTTCTGTGCAAGAGCTAAGAAAGGCTCAATGAGAGCTCTAATCTTCAACGACGTAATCAAAAACCAAGATGTGGGCTTGGCGCTGAATTTGGATTCCGTTAATAAAATAATTGTGGAAAACAATTTGCCATCATCAGCAGATTTCTTAAACTTGCCCCATGTGGAGCGGAAGACATTATTCAGACAGGCTCTTTGGATGAATGCAAGAGCCACAGAGTTACTGTCACTGCTGAAATATCAATATGCCCATTATATGATAGAATCATTTTCTAGACTAAAACAAGAGTACCTAGCCACTAATCTGAATTCCAATGCAAACAAAAATGTATGAGATTTTGCCTCCTGTTGGTACCAATAGCTAACATTGAGGGGACCTGTAATACTAACTGCTTAGCTTCAAAAGCCTGCTGCTTGTGCAACTACAAAGAGGAGTTGATTGAGCATTTAATCTGTCTAGCTCCTAATTTATTAGAGCTACCAAAGACATACCTGAAAAAACATATAATGCAATTAATTGTAGATCCATCAGAGAGGCTGTTGCATATATTCTTTCCACTACAGATTGTCAATCTATTGGGAAATTAACTACATAGATTATGTCTATTGTAGTTTGAATGAATTGTGATTGAAACATTGCTTTTATTGAATATTGTAGATATGCTTGGGAATTTAAAGTTTTTTTTCGATCGTACAAATATTGTAATATATTTTATACTAAAAAGATGTATTCATTAATTGTGGGAAAGTCATGTCAGCTCTCTCAATGCTATTTTGGACCTCCGACAGACTAGAGACCTTTCAAACCCTTTTCATTAGACTGTTGTAATACATTTTCTTCATATGATGAAATACATTGGGAGGGCATGAGTCCTCTGATAACAGGAATGTGAGCACTTTAGAGGAAGCATGAGTTGATGTTTTAATGGAATTTTATTCCTGTGACATAATGGAGCTCATCAGAGGTGAATTATTGGAAAATCTATGAGGAAGAATGACTTAGCAGTGTCTCCAAATTTTGCAGATGAAAACAATTCAGGCAAAGGAGGTACCACAGCATTAATAGTGGAATGTACATTTTTGTGTAAAGGTTTATGGCTGATATCATGTTAATCAGATCAGTGGAGATCTGGCTCAAGCCATTGAGGATCACAGCGGGTTGACAAGAAAGGAAGTAGATGTCATAGGTTGTATTTCAATCACCAGGAGAACTTAACCTGAGGAGGCTTGGAGAAAGAACTCTTCTACCTTAGGAGTAACTGTTATGAAGAGTGAGTTAGTAAATGGGGAGGAATGAAGAAAGACAGAAAATGTGCTGAGTCTTGGGAAAAGTGGAATATTTTGCTGAAGTACAGTGAGAAATGGTTAAGCTATTGTATTTCATCTGGGAATTGAGAGGTGTACAGAGGATTTTGGAGGTATGCGTAAGAGCAGATGCTTTTTAGTGAGGTTTGTGGGTAAGATTGACTTCAGGATGGGTGAATCAGGTGGAATGGGAAGGAGGGGAGTGAAGTGGGGAAGATGCAAGCTGAGAGGTGAGTGTTAGTATAGTACGACTCAGTGTTGAGAAGATAAGTAACTTAGGGGGAGGTTATATGTAGGAAGGTCTGGTAGACGGGACTAATTTGTCTTGCAAGTTTTAGAGTTTTTAGTGCAGTAGTTTAAGGCTACTGCCAGAGGCTATCATGATAGTTTGTGTAACATCCTTGAGAGAGGTGATGAGGGTAGAACTGAGAAACAGAGATGATGAGAAAATTAACTTTTTACACTAAGGAATCTTGGACTTATAGCATACCAGCAAAGATTTGAAGAACGCCTCATTTTTGTGGCTGCCATTTCGTGTACAATGATATTGGTTAATAACGAAGGTCTATGGGGAATTCTCTGAGCAGTCAGTATTTAAAATTCTTAGCTGTATGTTTTGAGGGTAGTTTATCTTTAAGCTATGAAGGTCTGATTTTTTGTGGAATTAGGAAATGTTAAGAATAATATATGAAGATAAGGTGATCACAATGAAAGAAAAGCAAAAGGTTAAGAAGAAGTGAGAACTAAGACAGAAAGCACCGAGATAGAATTCTGAAACGACTCAAACATAAAAGGAATGTAAAAGCAATGCCTGATTTACCGAAAAATAGAGAAGGAAAATATAGCAAGCATTTTACAGAGTAGTAAAAGACCACAAAACTGAAATTATAAAACAATATAGCTAAGCAGATCCTAAGAAGTGGATAAACTAAATGGAGAAATTGAATAATTTGCTGTAACAACAATAATACATTTGAAAGTTGGGGATTTATTATCTGCATCTTATATATTATGTTATGATTTATCATTTGTGTATTTGCCAGGCATCTGGCTGGATAGATTGTAAATATTGAATGTTGATGTAAATATGTACACCTCTATCCTTTCTCACATCACTTTCACTATCCCACTCATGCACTCACCACCCTTCCCTTGAGCACCTGTTCTTCAAAACTTTTAATTGAGAAATACATTTTTGTTTATAAGATTTGATACAATCAAACATTGTGATGTAATAAACCTATAACCATTTATGGAATGACTTAATGGTGGTGTCTAATATTCATTGAAATAATAATGATTTTCTCTTGCTCTGTATATAATTGCTTCCCACTGTGACGTTATCTTTCTGTACCACCACTAGGGAACAGCAGCTCCCTAACGGCAACCACACTGCAATGGCGGTCCAAACCCCATTGTTGTAATAGTGCAGTCGGAGTGCCATTGCAGAAGTGACTAGACCACCACCACCGCACCTCCGCAAGTCTGGCGGTCCACGGAAGCCAGCCCATCTACGGTCAAAGAAGGTGTAATTTCCTAATGAAAAAGTGCCTAGCTCTTGTCCTCTGCTCATGTTCCTCTTAGGCAGCCACACTGGTAGATGATATAGACACATGGTTCAGAGACCGTACACTGATGACAAATTACCCCTCTCTGTAAGAAAGTGAATTATTAATTGGGGTGGAAAGTAGCCCACCACAAGTAATAAAACCACTGACCTATTAGATCCAGGCAAAGGTTTTGCTAATTTAAAGTAAACCTGAGCTCAATTCCTGGTTGCTTTGCACAGAGCAGACAGGCATAACTTAAAGAAAATTAATAAGGCATTTAGAAGTACCAAAACAGTTTTAAAAAAACTGAAAACTCAACACAATAAAAAACCCACTCCAATTTAAAAAAATAGATATCTCTAGCAACCAAGGACAAAACGATAAAAATCCAATAGGCGGAAGCAGAAATATACAATTCTTACACATTAAAGAAAAATACTGCCAGTTAGAAGTAAAACACCAATTAGTAAACACTGTTCGAGGGATGACTGACACCTAGATGTGATTTCAGACTCACCACAATGGAGCACCGGTCTGATACTCCAAACAGGTTTGTCTCAGTCAAAAATGTTACCTTAGTCTCTAAAATGGAAATCAAATTATTTTAAATAAATGAGTAAAGTTGCAGGATGTATCTGAGGATGTCTGACCGAAACTGGATAGCCATTGGGAAATGTCCAGCTGATGCCATTGGTTTTGGCTGGAAAAGCTTCAAGCGGGAAAATATCATGTTCTCCCACCCGGGCAGTTCTCTCATCGTCTGGATACTTTTTGCGCCTGCATCCAAACAAGATTTCTGCATTTAGACTAAGGGCATGATTTAGAGTTTGGCAGATGGGTACAATTTTACAACATGAGAGATATTCCTTCTGCCTAATTATAAATGCATTTGGATACAATGCGCACAGAATATCTGTTATGTTTGTGATGTAGTACCCACCTGACGAACTCGAAATCAGGCCCTTAGTTAACTTTTCGTAGCTCAGATTCCTCCGGTGGAACTAGGCTGCAGCCTGTATCCAAAGTTAAGTTAAGTTCCGTGAGGGCAGGTACCTTCTCGCCGAGAACCCCGCTGAAATTGGTTTGCTGCTGCAGCGAAGCTCCAAACAAGAGAAATCTGTTTCTTTGGTCCATCAATGTCACACCTTGTCTGGATTGGCTCGGGTGGTTGATTCCGGTCCTCCAGCAACTGGAAGTTACAGTTACAGAAGTTGTAGGAGAAGCCCATTTTGACATCAAGGGATCCAGAATATCATAAATAGACCTTAGGCATCAGGATGTACACAAGCAGAGGCACCAGCAGGCTCTAGTCCAGGTCCATATGCAACTGGTCTAGTTAGCAATTCAGGAAGAGGGCTTCTTGAAGCCAGGGATGTAGCTACTGATGAGTGGGTTGTTTGGGTGTTACACTCCCTGTGTTAATCTGTAAAAATAGTTGGGTGCAAGGACTTTTATTCAGGTATGATGATGTGTCTGTAAGATTACACCTGGAATGTGCACATGCCCACATTGACAAAAACATAAAAACACACTCTCGCCTGTTTCGAAGGCCTTAAAAATTGTTGATCAGTTTGAAGAAAATTGTAATTTAGGTGCTACCAGCAATCTGCCCTCCTCTCTCTTTCCATTGCCCCTTCAACCCCCTCATCTCCTGCTTCTCATATAATGTGTTTTTAACAATATATCCAGGTGTGACTGTTGGGAAATCTGAAGCTCACACCCCCTCAATAATATTGAAGAAGCTACACCCTGCTTGCAGCTAGCTAGTTATCTCCCTTCATGAAAACAAACATCAAATCCTTGAAATCCACTTCTTTGTCCTGGGTACAGGTAAGACCAGGTCCAGACCTTCAGGTCCCCTCGCAGGTCTCAAACAGCAGGTGCAGTCTTTCTTTTGTTTTTCCGCAGGGCCAGAACTTGGTCTGAGGAGGGCACCTTTGTATGCCACATCCATTGTTGGTGCTAGTGGGTGGGTGTGACTTGCGTCTCTTCCCCAATCCCTGAAATAAATGTCACTTGGGGGAGCCCTACTCCCTTTTTCAGCCAATCCTGTATGCCCCACTGAAAATATCCCAAAGTGAACCTTACTACCTTGTGCAGAGCCTGTGTTGCCCAGGGGAATGAGACACCCCCTCCTTTGTGTGCCCTCAAAACAAGTTCTGGGAGTAGTTTCCCTCCCACTGGGTTTGGAGCCAGCCTATTGGCGGGTGCAAGGTTTGCCTCCCCTAGGTCTCACCATACATTTGCTTTTGAAAGGGGAAGCCCTTCACAAGTTAATGAAGTTCCTAGGTCCACCCTAACTGGTCTTCCTGCAAAAAGAAGACAAACACCTCCCCACACCCAGGTCATTGTTTCTGCTCTGGGAGCAGTTTTCACACCTCATTAAAGTGAAGCAGTTTGTAGAAAGCTGTTGTCAGGATAATACAAACTACCCCCCAGGAGTTTCAGGCAGGGAAAAGCAAACTTTTTAAAAGTGACTTTGCCTAAATATTTCTTGAAAATCTACCTTTATTTTCAGATTGGATTTTTAATAAATATTAAAAAAGAGCAGTTGAATCTTTTTTTATGGCTGGTTCCAAACCTGAGTTAGCAGAATTATTATTTTAATCTTTACTTTAGTTCTCTCATTGGACCATCAGAGCCTTTCATATGAAAATAGCCTTTTAGAGCTTGTCACTGTTGGGACACAGTGACATTAAACATTTTTATGTCCCTCTTTCAAATACCATGCACCCTACCTTATGGGTTACAAGGTCTACCAGGGGGCGACTTAATATTATCTAAAAGTAATATGGTAGGCCTGAAGCCATGTTTTACCGTGTCACACTAGTGGATGGCACAATAAGTGTTGCAGACCACAAGTGGACTTTAACTTTCCATGCCACGTGTGTAGATTCTACAACATTGACTAAGGCCTTACAGGAGAGTTAAATATGCCGATCAGGGGTTAGCCAATTTTTACATGTTTTAGGGGTTAGAGCATATAAACGGAGCACTGGAAGGCAGTGCCCCACTGTGCAAAGATGAAAAGCAACTGACAAAACTTCGCAAAAGTTGGGGATGACCAAGCAAAAGAGGGCATTTTCTCACACTCTCTGATTATTGTGTCTAGCAACAAAATCCAGTCCACTGGTGTAGTCGATGAGCTGCTGACTCACAGGCTATTCTCCTTAATAAAATTGAATTCATGAACAGCAACATTCTTGGAAAAATATTAAATTCAATTATGCCTTTTTGCACAGGGCTGTGAAGAGACAACCATGTAATAGCAGGAACTGTGCAAATACAAGTCATCATTTATTGCATGCAGAAAATAAACACTCATGACTGAGGGACAATGGAAAGGATTCTTTCAAAACATTGTGTAGAAAAGGACTTCAGTCGATCTAGCATACTATCTTTGCATTACAGAAAGCCTGTTCATGAGTTAACCAATCAACAGTTAATTAATAGTGGTCTTTTACGGATCACATGGAACCACATATTTACCCTACACTGGAAATAGCAGGAAATTGTCTTGTGTAACAGTCTGCAATATATTGATGACAGAAGCATAAGAAGGCTGAGAAAATCTGCTTTTATTCCAATCTACAATTTTCAGGAAAAACACTGATAGCATCAGTAGGTATTTCACACTCTGACAAGCTGGCAATATAGAATCGAAGGAAAATGAGAGGATCGTTGACTTAATATTTCCTCAGCAATGAATCACTGAATGAATGCAGGGCCCAAATGAATTAGGAAAGATATCCATGGCAACGTAATTTTGACTGTTTCAGCAAAAAAATTAAAACCTTATTTTGCTTGAAACAATTAGCAAATGTCTTTTTTATGATCAATGAAGAGATTTTTTTAGTATTTATGAATTGAGGAATTGTACTTTTAATTATTTGTTTTTTTAAATAAGGGCTTGGGACTGGTTATGTATGAAAGGTAAGGAAACTGCATAAAGAGGCTTTATTTTATGAATTGTTCAAAAAAATTGTATCAAGATGTTTTCTACTGTAAGTTTTTACTAACTGAACAATACATTTTTCGTTCATTCATTCATTCTTTTTTATGGACTAGTTTTCCTTCAGTGTCTTGGGAATTTCCTATGAGTTGTAATTTAATAATTTAAAAACGTATAGTTACTTGTCAGTTCAAAATTATGACTGTTATTCAATTACGCAGATGACATTCCATTTTTACAATTCAAATTTCAACAGTTTAAGAGAATGACTGCTCTTTACATTACTTTACGTATTTTTTTTAGCATTCTTATCTACTAGTGTCTTTAAAAACTGAAGGACACTTAGTTTCATTGTCATGGATGAGGGCATTACTTAGGAGAAAGCAACATTTTTAGAAAGGTTCTAAATTCCACTTTGATTTTAAGTTTGCTTTTAATGCTTACAATATACTTTGTTTGGGGTTCTTCAGATATGTGCCAATCTAAAATGAATATACCGCCAGGTCACACTTTATTAACCATTGGGATTTTTAGTAGCAAGAATCTGGTTGAAGGGAGGTTTCTGGCTTGCAAATGTTGTGGGAATTTTCTGTCTGTGGTCCTCAGTTATAAAAAGTCTTATCTGCCATGCAAAGGATCTTTAAATATATTTGTTTTATCATGGGGAGTTAGTGAGGGAGCAGAATATATATGGTTCCTACACTTAAAGTCCATGAAGGCCTTTATCAAGGAGAACACCCATATTCCTGATTGCCTGTACTGGAGTTGGGCCGTGACTCAGTCCGAACCAGGTCTATTTATAGTGCCATATAGTATGAAAGTCAGTCAGATAAATCATGACAGTAATCACCTTAAAAAAATTAAGTATTTGCTTAATTTTTTAATTTCTAGTTATGATCAGCTGGAATCAGGCCAGTGCAGACCCTGCCGCAGATCCTTTACCATCGACAAAGCTCCCACTACTGCTGAAGGCCCGCCTGATGCACGCACCACCGTAAACCTGACATGCATCCAGCCCCAATGGACCCCTGCCCACTGCACATATTCCAAAGAGCCGCTGCCGCCATCGCACCCGAACTAGGATGGACCATCAATGCCTCCTTCAGATCTGGCATCTGCCCAGACGACTGGAAGTGGGCGGAAGTTAAACCCCTCCTCAAGAAACCATTGGCCGACCCAACAGACCTGAAAAACTACTGGCCCATCTCTCTCCTCCCCTTTGTGGCCAAAGTCACAGAGAGACTCATAAATGCCCAGCTGACTGCCTTCATCGAAGAGAACTCCATCCTAGACACCTCCCTTGGCAGCCTGGATGAAAAACAGCTGCTTGAAGCTTAACTCTGAGAAGACAGAGGTCCTCATCCTCGGACCCTGCACCTCCACCTGGGACAGCACGTGGTGGCCCGCCACCCTCGGGAATCCTCTCACCCCTACAGACCACGCATGAAACCTCGGCATCACCCTTGACTCCTCCCACTCCATGAACCGCCAGATCAACGTCGTCGCCTCCACTAGTTTCAACTGCCTGCGCATCCTCCGTAAGACCTTCAAATGGATCCCCCCAACTGCAGAAGGACCGTCACCCACAAGCTCATAACCAGCAGACTGGACTACGGTAACGCCCTCTACGCCAGAATCAACAGAACTCTTCTACACAAACTCCAAACCATCCAGAATGCTGCAGCCAGACTCGTCCTCGGGACACCACGTCACGAACACATGACCCAACACCTATGAGACCTCCACTGGCTCCCTGTCGAGAAGAGGGTCACCCTCAAGCTCCTCACCCACGCCTACAAATACCTCAACATCGGACTCAAATACCTCAACGAGAGAGTATCCTTCCATGTACCCAAGAGGAACCTCCGCTCCTCCGACCTCGCCCTGGCAGAGGTCCCCCGCATCCACAGAAACAGAACTGGCGGGAGAGCCTTCTCCTGCATCGCAGGCAAGACCAGGAACGAACTCCCTGTGAACATCAGACGCTCCCCGAACCTGCACACATTCAGGAAGGACCTCAAGACCTGGCTCTTCGACTGATCTGGAGCCATCCCCCCCCAGCGCCTTGAGACCCTCACGGGTGAGTAGCGCTCTATATAAACCCCTGATTGATTTATTGATTGATTGTTGACAAGCTTAACTGAAATTTCCTTCCTAGAAAGGTAATGATTTTTTCTTCATGACAAAAAGAACTTAAGTACTTTGTTTATGTCCCAAAGGGCTGAGTACTTTGACTCCAGAGGAAGGGACAAACGTATGCCTCTTATCTGTTTCTGTACTAATGGGTGTTCCCGGACCAATGACCCATCAATCAGAAGATGTCTTGCTAATATGGCTGACGTAAACATTAGATGCCAAAGATGACAGAAAGTTCAGAATTTGTACAACATTGAACCTCACGGGATCCACGTCCCTCTGGCGACACCAATCCAACCATCTCAACCAAATGGACCTTTATCTCATAGTTGGTGCATCTACCCAAGCCTTTGATAGGAGATGATGAACTTCTTCCGAAAGTCCCAGTACTTTCCATTATTACCTGTAATCCTCCACACCATGAGATACAGTTGTTCATTCAACACTAGACTGGTTCCCCTGAAGATCCATGAGGAGATTTGGATTTAAGGAAAAAGAACTGGAGAATCACAAGAAAGTTTCATTAGAACTGGATAGGAGACTTGTCTCCTCCAATTCGGCATTATTGCTACCAATCCCACGTTCTGTCTTCTCACATTAGCTAAAAGTTTCATGCTCATGTAGTAAGGAGGAAAGGCATACTCCTTTCCTTGATTCCAGTCCTAGAGAAAGTAGTTTCTTCTCTACAGCTTGAGGATCTGGCCTCTAGCTGAAGAACCTCTCCAATTAGGGATCCAATCACAACGCTAATAAGTCCACTGTGAATAAGCCCCATAATTTCTCATTGCCTTGAAGATTGTCTGTTGCAGTTTCCATAGACTCATATCCTTGAGAGATCTGGGATTCCAGTCTGCCACCTTATTGGCCTTGCAAGAAGGGCGTTCCACTATCACCGAGAAGTTGTTGTCCAGGCAGAAATGTGAGAAGTTCTTGGCCAGTTCTGAGAGGTCTTTCATTCGTGTCCCACCTACACGATTGATATAATGCACCACAGAGAGGTTGTACATCTTCAGTAATGTAGAGCACTGCACTCTCTCTTTGGTCCAGCAATGCTCTGCGAATGAGCTCGATATAAGTTTTAGACAGTTGACATGTAACTTTTGTTTCCGTGTAGACCCCTTACCCTCTGTGGATAAGTCGGTGCACCGGGTGCCCCAGCCGCCATTGCTGGCATCCAATTTTATAACTATATCGGAATTGGATCTGAGGATAGCTCTCCTAGCCCAAGTTTCCATATGCATGAGACACCATCTAATCTTTCCTTTGGCATCCTCTGTCAAGGCGACCCATTCTGAGTATGTCAAACCTTTGCATAAATTATCAGCTTTAATGCGTGAAGTGCCCTGTAATGGAGCAGACCCAGAAATATTGCCTGAATGGATGATGAAAGGACGTCCTACTAGTCAATCAGTTTCTCTCAAGGAGGTCTGTGCCTTTGACAGGGTTTTACATAGCTCTTGTCTGATCTTTGCAACCTTCTTCGGCTCAGTGTGGTTTTGTGGGAATCGATTACGAATCCCAGAAAAGTCTTACTTTGAGCAGGGGGGAGCAGCAATTTCTTTGCATTGATGATGAATCCCAGACTTTCCAAGAGTTCCATTGTCATTTGGAGATGCTTCTGAAGTTTTTTTGGGCATTGATTTAGTAGGAGGATATCATCCAAGTAGACTATCAATCAAATCCCTTGGGCTCACTGAATCTCCAATGCTGGACGTGGAACCATGGTGAAGTACCAAGGGACTGATGATAGGCAGGAGGGAAGGGATGTGAACTTAAACAAAGTGTAGAAATCTGCGGTGTTGCAGGAAAATGGGGATTGTGAGTTATGTGTCCTTCAGGGCCACCCACTCTATCCAAATGGACGGCCGCAAGATATCCCTCAGAGGTGAAGTCCACCCGTCTTGAAGTGGTGAAAGTCTATCCACTCATTGAATACTTGGAAATTGCTAAAGAGACGCTGCCCCCATCCCTTTTTTTCTACCATGAAGGGATTGCTTACACTGCCCTCTGGGTGAAGTTCAGAAAGGGACATTGCCCGATTGTTCAGTAGATCCTCCAATTTGTGTTTGATCTGGAGGGAATTGCATTTAGATAATGAGAGGGGATGAGGAAACTGTATCTAACTGGGAGTTCCGTACAACTCTATATGAAAGCCTTGTAATGTCTGGAGGACCCATGCACCTATTGTAATGTTTTCCCATTGGTGGACAACTTGAGCCAGCCCACTCCAGTCACTCCAGTCCCAAAACATTTCTGACTCATTTGCCATACTTTATTTAGACCATTCCACTCTTTTGTAGCCATAAATTCTTGCTAAAGTCAGATCAACTATATGTAATTCAAACATAAAGTATATCTCTTTCAAAATTAATATACACATTGACATTTGTGTGATTCCAATTGGACATCGTTTAATCAGTCTCAACATTTCTCACTTTAATTGTATTGTTCTTGTCATATTAGGACATCTACTGTCTCACGCCCAGAATTATGCAGAGAGAAAAAGTCTACTTACGTCCCTATCCACACTTGCTCTTTGTGGTGGCATCAAAGACTGAGGTGCCGATTACGATCCGGTAAAAAATTTCCCCATGCGACTCGTATCCGGTCTTTTTACCGTACGAATCGTACAAGTGCCGTACGAACTGGCAATCACGATTCGCATGGTAAAAAGTCCATACGAACCGCCTTGGGAATCATTCCCCACACGTCCTCGGGTCGCAAAATGTGTCCGACACGTCCTCGTACGATTTACCGTACAAATGTGAAAGGTGAAGTCCGACCGAGGAATCACGATCCATCCCGTGCGTCCGAGGTTACAACCGTATGGAAAAAACACAGTCCGCACCGAACTCCCATAGCAACCATGGAGACATGTGCCCGCATAAGCGCCCAACACTCCCCCAGCCCCCGTACGTCCGACACGTACCCCCCGTGTATGTACACCCCCCCACCCCTGTACGTGTCATACCACCGTCTATGTACAACCCCTCACCCCTGTACGTGTCGTACCACCGTCAATGTACACCCCTGTACGTTCGAGTCGTACCCCCACCCCTGTACGTGTCGTACCACCGTCCATGTACACCCCAGTACGTTTGAGTCGTACCCCCACCCCTGTACGAGTCGTACCACCGTCTATGTAAACCCAGTACGTTCGAGTTGTACCCCCACCCCTGTACGTGTCGTACCACCATCTATGTACACCCCCCCACCCCTGTACGTGTCGTACCACCGTCTATGTACACCCCCTCACCCCTGTACGTGTCGTACCACCGTCAATGTACACCCCTGTACGTTCGAGTCGTACCCCCACCCCTGTACGTGTCGTACCACCGTCTATGTACACCCCCCACCCCTGTACGTGTCGTACCACCGTCCATGTACACCCCAGTACGTTCGAGTCATACCCCCCCCTGTACGAGTCGTACCACCGTCTATGTACACCCCAGTACGTTCGAGTCGTACCCCCACCCCTGTACGTGTCGTACCACCGTCTAAGTACACCCCCCCACCCCTGTACGTGTCGTTCCACCGTCAATGTACACCCCTGTACGTTCGAGTCGTACCCCCACCCCTGTGCGTGTCGTACCACCGTCCATGTACACCCCTGTACGTTCGAGTCGTACCCCCACCCCTGTACGTGTCGTACCCCCGTGTACCTACACCCCAGTACGTTCGAGTCATACCCCCACCCCTGTACATGTCGTACCACCGTCTATGTACACCCCCCCACCCCTGTACGTGTCGTACCACCGTCTATGTACACCCCCCCACCCCTGTACGTGTCGTACCACCGTCCATGTACACCCCAGTACGTTCGAGTCATACCCCCACCCCTGTACGAGTCGTACCACCGTCTATGTACACCCCAGTACGTTCGAGTCGTACCCCCACCCCTGTACGTGTCGTACCACCGTCTATGTACACCCCCCCACCCCTGTACGTGTCGTACCACCGTCAATGTACACCCCTGTACGTTCGAGTCGTACCCCCACCCCTGTGCGTGTCGTACCACCGTCCATGTACACCCCTGTACGTTCGAGTCGTACCCCCACCCCTGTACGTGTCGTACCCCTGTGTACCTACACCCCAGTATGTTCGAGTCGTACCCCCACCCCTGTACGTGTCGTACCACCGTCTATGTACACCCCCCACCCCTGTATGTGTCGTACCACCATCCATGTACACCCCAGTACGTTCGAGTCGTACCCCCACCCCTGTACGTGTCGTACCCCCGTGTACCTACACCCCAGTACGTTCGAGTCATACCCCCACCCCTGTACGTGTCGTACCACCGTCTATGTACACCCCCCCACCCCTGTACGTGTCGTACCCCCGTGTACCTACACCCCAGTACGTTCGAGTCGTACCCCCACCTCTGTACGTGTCGTACCACCGTCTATGTACACCCCCCCACCCCTGTACGTGTCGTACCACCGTCCATGTACACCCCAGTATGTTCGAGTCGTACCCCCACCCCTGTACGAGTCATACCACCGTCTATGTACACCCCAGTACGTTCGAGTCGTACCCCCACCCCTGTACGTGTCGTACCACCGTCCATGTACACCCCAGTACGTTCGAGTCGTACCCCCACCCCTGTACGTGTCGTACCACCGTCTATGTACACCCCCCCACCCCTGTATGTGTCGTACCACCGTCCATGTACACCCCAGTACGTTCGAGTCGTACCCCCACCCCTGTACGTGTCGTACCCCCGTGTACCTACACCCCAGTACGTACGAGTCGTACCCCCACCCCTGTACGTGTCGTACCACCGTCTATGTACACCCCCCCACCCCTGTACGTGTCGTACCCCCGTGTACCTACACCCCAGTACGTTCGAGTTGTACCCCCACCCCTGTACGTGTCGTACCACCGTCTATGTACACCCCCCCACCCCTGTACGTGTCGTACCACCGTCCATGTACACCCCAGTATGTTCGAGTCGTACCCCCACCCCTGTACGAGTCATACCACCGTCTATGTACACCCCAGTACGTTCGAGTCGTACCCCCACCCCTGTACGTGTCGTACCACCGTCCATGTACACCCCTGTACGTTCGAGTCGTACCCCCACCCCTGTACGTGTCGTACCACCGTCTATGTACACCCCCCTACCCCTGTACGTGTCGTACCACCGTGTACCCACACCCCTGTACGTGTCATACCACCGTCCATGTACACCCCAGTACGTTCGAGTCGTACCCCCACCCCTGTACGAGTCGTACCACCGTCTATGTACACCCCAGTACGTTCGAGTCGTACCCCCACCCCTGTACGTGTCGTACCACCATCCATGTACACCCCTGTACGTTCGAGTCATACCCCCACCCCTGTACGTGTCGTACCACCGTCTATGTACACCCCCCCACCCCTGTACATGTCGTACCACCGTCTATGTACACCCCCCCACCCCTGTACGTGTCGTACCAACGTCTATGTACACCCCCCCACCCCTGTACGTGTCGTACCACCGTGTACCCACACCCCTGTACGTGTCGTACCACCGTCTATGTACACCCCAGTACGTTCCAGTCGCACCCCCAACACAACCTCCTAAGTACGGAGCGCACCCCAGGCCCCAACATCACAACCGCATGTACGAGTCGTACCAAGCCACACACAAGGACAGCACCGTACAACCAAATGGCCCATGTACACACCGTACACACGCTCAAAACGCACTGACACAACCAGGACAAAACAAAACAACACAAGAATACACTATTCGAATGGCACAAAGCCACTAAACATGGCCAACAAACACTAAAAAACACACATTCACTGACCTGCAACTGCCAAAAACAAACAGAGGCCCTAAACACCACCACTCCTTATAACACACCCACCCAAACTTCAAACACAGCCACACCCACCAATGGACCAATAAAAAGGGCCCACACACACAAACCATGAGCCTTTGCAACAGACTCACTGCTGCCAGACACCACAGACAACCTACAGCACCATACTACAAGCTTCACCACACCTTACACTTGCACACCTTCACACAACCACCTTCACAAACACCCCCTCATCACATTCACACACACACACACCTGCACAACCACATCCACACACCCACAACCATCCACACACACCCCCCACCATCCACACACACCCCCCACCATCCACACCCACACCCCTCACCATGCCCACTACCAAGAATCCAAAGTTCAGTAACCGAGAGTTGGAGGTTCTTGTCGATGAAATCCTCAGAGTCGAGCCACAGCTCTTTGGAACATTGGTCAGAAACACCAGCATGGCAGCTAAAACAGCCATGTGGCAGACCATCATCGATGCTGTGAATGCTGTTGGGGACACCAGAAGGACCAGGCAGGAATGCCAATCCAGGTGGTACGATCTGCGGAGGAGGGTCCGAGCCAAGATGCAGGAGGAACACAACCAGGCCAACGCCACTGGAGGAGGGCCCTCCCGCAGACCCGTACACTACCAGCCCTGGGAGGGTAGGGTGATGGCCATACTGCCGGTGGAGGCAGTGGACGGATTAGAAGGACTCCGAGACCCGGGTGAGTACACAAACAACGCACCTCACATGGGGGGAACGTCATCCACAACCAAAATCACTAACAGGCACGCAAAAACCCCAAGCTATCGCATGACTCAACCACACTCCATGAACACGCACATGCCACTGCTGCCACCATGCCCCATGCACCCAGCTGGACAATGTCAAGTCACAGGCCACAGAAGACACCAACACATGACACGGTAACCCTGATGGCGGGAGGGTGGGCCCCAAAAATCACATAGTGCAACTCAGAAGCAGACAACAATGCCCTCTGCCCATATGGCCTAGGTCACAGCCAGACAAACACTGTGTCCCCACACAGGAAAGACTCGCCAGCAAATGGCGGACGCCTTGCATCAACACATGGGGGTGAAGGCACTGTTTTGCACATGACAGCAGCTAATGAACAGCCAACATTGTGAAAGAGTGGCAGCACACACCACCACAGCAGCAGCGCACACACAGAGGGAGGGAGAGGGGGACACAGAGGGAGGGAGAGGGGGACAGAGAGGGAGGGAGAGGGGGAAAGAGAGGGAGGGAGAGGGGGACAGAGAGGGAGGGAGAGGGGGACAGAGAGGGAGGGAGACACAGGGACACGGACAGAGGGAGGAGGCTGACACACGGAGGGAGGGAGAGGGGGACAGAGAGGGAGGGAGAGGGGGACAGAGAGGGAGGGAGAGGGGGACAGAGAGGGAGCGAGACGGACAGAGGGAGGAGGCTGACACACAGAGGGAGGGAGAGGGGGACAGAGAGGGAGCGAGACACAGGGAGAGCAAATCAGCCGTGTGGCGTGTGGGAATGTCTGCTCGTCAGCAGGTAGACTGCGTGCATGTAGCCAAGGGTGGCCAGTGCCAGAACCCCCCCTCTTCTCCATGGCAAAACACAGGGCCATGTCACAACCTGTTCACGAGCACAATGATAGCTACCTGCATCATATAAGTGTGTGGATCCACTCCATGTGCACATGTACAGTGCTACACGGAAGGCGCCAATGCATGGCCACCACACCTGCCCACTCCACTGCTGACTGCAGTCACACTTGACGCAGCAAGTGAGACTGTGCCACACATAGCTAAAGGGGCCAAAGTGGTGCCCAAGGGACACACCCATGCACAAGTGCACTGTGAGTGGAATGCAAGACAGATCCTAATTCCAAGAGGAAAAGTGCCAACTTAGAAACTGATGAAACATGGATGTAGCATGGACCAAATTTAACATTGTCTCTCTCACACGCAGGTCAACGTCGTGGTTCACCCCCCAACACTGGGGGGGAAGACTCACAGGACCCAGATCTGCAGGAGCCCGATCCCACCGGCAGCGACCACTCTCACCACTCTGTGGACGAGCCCAACCAACCTGGCCCCTCTGGTGTCCAACCACCTGCAGCACCTGCGTCAGGTACAACTGTGCCAACCACCACCCCCACTCCTGCCACATCCCAGGAGACACCCAGGATCCCTGCCCCACCACCACAATGCAGCCAGGCTGGCCAGGAGGGACACGGTGTCCCGGGCACCCAGGAGGAGGCAGGCGACAACGCCAATGCCACCCCTCAGGGGTCCCGGAGACCCGATGCACCCACAAGGGCAGGCCAGGTGCAAGTGGGCAGGGGTGGTGGGAGTGGAGGACGGCGGAGGCGCGAGCCTGACCAGTTGGCTGGGGAACCGGTATTTGCCCATGTCCGTAACATCATGGACACATACCGGCAGGACACCACGGGCATGGCCCAGGTTGTGTCCACCCTCAATGAGATCAAGGGGACCCTCGATGAGATAAAGACCCAGCAGGCCCAGCAACATTCCTGTCTACTGCAACACCAACGGAGGATGGAGGACAGACAGGCTGAGCAAGTGACGGTGTTCCAGGGGATTCACGATACACTCCGTCGGATGGCCGACAACATGGCCGACCCTCCCTGTGCCAGAAGGCGGAGAACATCACCACCCACAGGGAGGGATCAGGAGGAGGAGGAGGAAACATCCGATGGAGCATCCCAGACGTCGTCACGGCCTGCTTCTGAGGGTCCCCGCAGGAGGGCGGGTCGTCCACGGAAAAGACCGTGAGGGTCGGCGCAACATCACCATCTCCCAGGACACCTGGCCTGGCACCTGGCCCACTGGACCAACAGCATCACAGCATCAAGAGACATTCTCTGCCACATGGCCCTGCTGGTCACTGTCTGACCAATGTTGACAAAGACTGTGGCATGGACTATGAGGATTTCCAATGGCAAGGACACCAACTCCCCTACTGAACTTTGGATTCCAAACTCCCGGAAAGCCCCTCACTTCATCCCCCCCCCCAAATAATAAATCACACTATGAAGAGAATATGCCTGCTGGTTGCATTATTACCTTACATGTGTGTTGTAAAGTCAAAACATGCCTGAGTTCTCTTTTGACTTCAACCATCCACACTCTGGGGCCTGAGTCTGGCACAGGACACACGGGTCACAGTGTATTAGGCAAGACAGACATGGAGCACCATACACACCCGTGATGGGCCCAACCAGCTGAGGGGGTGGCCGCACAACCGTGCTGACAGACACATTGAGTACAGCAACAGTCATGCGCAGAGGTCACAGATCATGTGGAGTGTCCTGGGGGGCACCCAGGTATGTGTAGACAGGTGGCAGAACCATGTCCTGCAAGCTTGAGTCCGGTGGATGCAGAGAATGGGGGCCTGGCCAACGTTGGATGCATGGGGATGGCACATGTCACAATACCCACACAGTCATGGACATCATGCCCACTACACAGTCTCAGCCCACACACACAGCTTGCATCTTGGTACTCGACACATTGACACATAGCCACAATCAGGGAATACCATGCCAGACATGCTGGATGCACCGTGGCAACACACCAGCATTGAGTGAGAAGAGGCACCTTGGAGGCATAGGGACACCTTTATTAGTCATGTTTTCGGGATTGCAGAGGCAACTTGAAGTGCACATGAACACATCTTGTGGATTAACATGTGGGTCCAACACTGGCACCCCCCTTCTGCAGCACAAATGCGTGTTCTCCATGGAACTGGCACACAAGCGTCGGCTAACAGCTAAACACCCACAGCTGCTCACGGAGAGCCTGCCATACACCATAGATCCGCTGATGTGGAAGTCCCACACCATGTCAAGCCAATGCTAACCGTATGTGTCCGAGGGCAGTGTCACACACATTGATGCCATCATCACAATCCACTATCCCATCACTGATGACTGTCAACCAGTCAGACCATCTATTCAGGTGTACACAGCTGCATGTCGTGTCCCATGGCGATGCTACATGGCTGCAGAGGAACCAAACATCGACAGGGGCAGTGTGCATACATCGTGACCAACTGCCACACCCAATACACCCCTGATGCATCCCTATGGAGACTTCCAAACGTGTCCGTGCCTGTAACGCTGAGTCAGCCCACGATGACGTGTCCATAAGGAATAGCAGTGCCACAACAATGCAAGCAGCAGACGGCATGCGCAAGTACCTGGGGAAGAGAGACACACAAGAAGTCAGCCACAAAAAGCACAGCCACTTGCATGTGCATTTACTCGACACATGTATGGATGACAACATGCTAGGTCACAATTATGACTGGGGAAATACAACCATCACTGCCACCATCACTCCAGTGACACACCCACACACACCTCTGACTCACGTGCCATACATGCAGGTGGACACACACATCACAACACATGCCACACGGGGACCAATGCGTGCACACTCAGACACTGGTACTCACCACTAAGCAAAGAAGTCGCGTATGAGCCGAGTCCGGATGTCCTCCTGCGGCTCCACATCCTCCACATCACTAGCCCCATTGCCAAGGCCTTCGTCCTCCATGGGTGGATGGTCCTCGTCATGTTGATCCAGGATGAGTGGCAGAGCTTTCTCAACTGCCATGTTGTGCAGCATACAGCAGACCATGAAGATTTTGCAGACCTTCGCAGGGGCATATGGGAGGGCGCCGCCGGTCTTGTGGAGGCACCGAAAGCGGCTCTTCAGCAGGCCAAACGTCCTCTCTATCACTCGCCTTGTCCGGCCATGGGCGGTGTTGTAGCGGAGCTGGGCCGGCGTGATGGGGTTGCGGAGAGGTGTGAGCAGCCAAGGCATGTTGGGATAGCCAGCGTCCCCTACATGGGAAGCACATGGACATCGTTAGAACTGGTGAAGCGGTCGTGCTGGTAGGCTATGCAAAATACAGGACAGACAGACTGTACCCACCAACAACACATGCTCTTTCGTTGCGCAGCTGCATCATCATTTCAGGCATCCTGCTACACCTCATGATGTAGGCATCGTGTGCTGATCCTGGAAAACGAGCACAGACATGTGAAATCAACATGTTGGACTGACACACCACAAGGGCATTGATGGAGTGGTAGTGCTTCCGATTGCGGTACGCTACCTCCAGTGCGTGTGGTGGTACCAAAGCTACATGTGTCCCATCTATGGACCCAATGAATGGGGCATCCCTCCCAGGGCATAGAATCCACGCTTGACCGCAGTCAACTGTTCAGGGGTTGGGAACTTGATGAAGTCATCCAGGTGAATCAACAAAGCCTCTAAGAAATCATGCAGCACACGGCAGAACATGCTCTGGGACATGCCACCAACATGAGCTATGGTATTTTGAAAGGTACCCGTGGCAAGAAAATGTAGGGCAGCCATTACCTTCAGCTGGGGTGTCAGTGCCGTAGGATACCTGTGCTGCGGTTGCAGGTGTGGTGCCAGTCTCGCCGTCAACTCCAGAATCAACGGTTGGGGGAAGCGGTAGCAACGGATGCTGTCATTCTCCCGCATGGCAGCCAAGTCCGGAATTGGTCGGGCAAGATGCGGTGCTCTGCAGTAATTGGTGAAGTGACAAGGAAGAGTGAGTCCACTACGACAACAATTCATATGTACTGAGCACATGTTAATCTGTCAATACACATATGCTACATAGGGAGTCAGGTATGTGCTACATGCCCAGGACACGTATGGCTGCCAGGTGACACTCCTACCAAGACCCAGCTACACACGGAGATTCAGAACCTCCACATGCCATGGCATGGGAATAGCTGTGTCCCAGTGCAAGTGAACAGCCAGACGCAAGACAGGAGTGACATACGCCCACACATCTGCAGAAGTAGGATGCCGATTGCAGAGACTGGTAGCGGAACACTAGAGCCACAGGTCACATGACATTACACTAGGACAGCCCACACACCTTGCCATGAAGGTGCACATGTCATGACTCACCACACAATCATTGTGAGGATGCAGACATGTCCTTGTCACGCTACTCCGTGTCCCATGCATACATGTGCACCTCACATCCCATACCACATGTGGCATGGTGTGCGGAACAGTGTGCAATGTCCATCTACACACAGACACATGTTGGTTGCTGCAACAGCTGCAGCTTTTGAGGGTGCTCCAACATCAACCTGATGGGAAGCCCCCACACATACATGACATAGTCACATTGTGCACCGTGGGTAGTGTCAAGGCAGGTGTGGTAACCCCTGTACCGGGCATCAGGGGACACTTCCGTGTGTTGGTGTCCGTGCCATGCCAGTGACGCTCACCCCAAGTGTGCAGTACAACATGCACACATGTCAAAGGAGTCAAGGGCATGCCTGGCACACATTGCACCGTCACACAGTACACCTGTACACATCTCATCATACATCTGGTGCCTTCTCCCCTCAGGAGTAATGTTCCACATCACAGCCTGTCACACCTGTGCCCCACACATGTAGTAATGCACAGACGATGCCTTGATGTCCATTCCTGGACAAGTATGTCCATCCATGGACAAGTATGTCCGTCCTATTCCTACCTGTGTGCCGCCTATCACCACTGTGATGTGTGAAAACCTCCATACTGCAGCTAAGAGGGCCTGTGTACGTTCCCATATCACTATGGGAGTGCTGCCGTATGTGTACCCATCGTGATGGCGAGCGTACAGGCATTTGTACGGTCCGTACCACTACGAGTACGCATACGCAAGAACACCCATAGTGGTCGGTCCGTACGCACGCATGTACGCTCACTATCACTATGGGTGTCCTAGCGTATGCGTACTCGTAGTGGTACGGGCCGTACACACGCATGTACGCTCACTATCACTATGGGTGTCCTGGCGTATGCGTACTCGTAGTGGTACGGGCCGTACACATGCATGTACGCTCACTATCACTATGGGTCTCCTCGCGTATGCGTACTTGTAGTGGTACGGGCCGTATACACGCATGTACGCTCACTATCACTATGGGTGTCCTGGCGTATGCGTACTCGTAGTGGTACGGGCCGTACACACGCATGTACGCTCACTATCACTATGGGTCTCCTCGCGTATGCGTACTCGTAGTGATAGTGAGCGTACATGAGTGTGTACGGCCCGTACCACTACGAGTACGCATACGCGAGGAGACCCATAGTGATAGTGAGCGTACATGCGTGTGTACGGCCCGTACCACTACGAGTACGCACACGCGAGGAGACCCATAGTGATAGTGAGCGTACATGCGTGTGTACGGCCCGTACCACTACGAGTACGCATACGCCAGGACACCCATAGTGATAGTGAGCGTACATGCGTGTGTACGGCCCGTACCACTACGAGTACGCATACGCGAGGAGACCCATAGTGATAGTGAACGTAGGCACGCGTGTACGGGCCGTTGCAATGCATTTGGGGTGCCCTAGGGCCCCGAAACGCACCGTACCTGTGTGTGACGCTCCAAATTACATAGGGGACACATGAGGGACAAGTATTAAGGCCTACATGCATGCTGGTTGTCATGGAGACCAAGTTCAAATTTCGAAATTGTTCTGGAAGGTGCACAGCAGAAGTCAGTTGGAATTCTTCTACTTTGTTGCAATGTGTTTGTGGGGCTGACATCATGCAGGAGAATGAAACCGATAGAGAACCCACAGACTGCTAGGTTTGAAGGGATTGGAGGAAACATAGGATGCAAATGTGAGTGACCAATCACTCTGTACCTCTGTGCATGAGATGGGCCAGCAAGGCAGATATAAGGCAGCCAGGTCCCATGAGGGAGCACTTGCCTGCACATCTCTGTATTCCACGACCCAGCTGCTGCTACTGATTCCCTGGAACCATGTCAAGGGCTGTGGAGAGGTCACAGCCATTCACCCTGGAGGAGAACATGGCTTTGGTGGATGTGATCCTCCCATGGTACCCCATGCTGTATGGGCGACCAGGTTATCAGGTGAGTGCAGTGTCCACTGCCACAGACTGTGTCCCTTTGTTGTGACTGTGACTTCTGCCATTGTGTCCAGGTGTGACACACATGCTATGTACTGTAGGGGGGGTCCCAAGGGGGGGGATGCCTGATGTCTCCCAGCAGTGGCCTGAGACAGGAGGGGTGTGTGCAGAGTCCTCCCAGCAGTGCCCTGAGACAGGAGGGGTGTGTGCAGAGTCCTCCCAGCAGTGCCCAGACACAGGAGGGGTGGGTGCCTATCACTCCCAGCAGTGCCCTGAGACAGGAGGGGTGTGTGCAGAGTCCTCCCAGCAGAGCCCTGAGACAGGAGGGGTGTGTGCAGAGTCCTCCCAGCAGTGCCCAGACACAGGAGCGGTGGGGGCCTATCACTCCCAGCAGTGCCCTGAGACAGGAGGGGTGTGTGCAGAGTCCTCCCAGCAGTGCCCTGAGACAGGAGGGGTGTGTGCAGAGTCCTCCCAGCAGTGCCCTGAGACAGGAGGGGTGGGGGCCTATCACTCCCAGCAGTGCCCTGAGACAGGAGAGGTGTGTGCAGAGTCCTCCCAGCAGTGCCCTGAGACAGGAGGGGTGTGGTCAGAGTCCTCCCAGCAGTGCCCTGAGACAGGAGGGGTGGGGGCCTATCACTCCCAGCAGTGCCCTGAGACAGGAGGGGTGTGTGCAGAGTCCTCCCAGCAGTGCCCTGAGACAGGAGGGGTGTGTGCAGAGTCCTCCCAGCAGTGCCCAGACACAGGAGGGGTGTGTGCAGAGTCCTCCCAGCAGAGCCCTGAGACAGGAGGGGTGGGTGTGATGCACAGTGTGAGCCTGGCTCATTGATTGTGTAGTTGCCCTCATTCCACCTGTGTCCTTTCAATGGCACGTTCTGCTTTTGGCCTTCCCCCAGAGGATCATGTCCCTATGACAAAGGTGCAATGCGTTGGATGCATACTATGCCTTGTTGTAAACAGCAAATGTGTTCTGATCTGTGTCCCTGTGACATGTGCCAGGTGTATTGATGTAGTGTCACTTGTCCATCCTCACAGGTAGACGCCTCTGCCAAGGAGAAGATATGGCTGGACACCGTCAGCGCCGTGAGGAGTGCGGATGGTCGGAAGCGCCGCCTGCCCCAGGTGAGGAAACGCTGGCAGGATATCCGGTGCTGGACGTGGAGGATCGCACAGGTCCTGCTAGGGGACTCACCTGAGAGCCATATGAACCGCGGGTGCCGCCGTCTCTCCCACATCCAGAAACGTGTGCTGGCGGTGGTCTTTCCTGACTTGGACAGGCGCCTACAGGAGATGCAGCAGCCGGAAGGGGGTAGGTACATGTGTGTGTTTGTTGTGTTTCACCAGCATTTGTGAGTGCACTGTTCCATGGATACACTTCCAGGGTTTATGGTGCTGTGCAGATCCTGTTCCCCACAGTATTGCAGTGCTCTCCTGCCTCCCTTCCCCTCCTTGCAATGTGTTCCCTGGTCTGTGTGTAGTCACTCCATCACAAGGTTATGTAGCCTGACACCTTCTCCAAGTGTACAATGCCTGCAGCATCATGTGTGGGGGTGGTGTGTAACAGGTTTTGTGACCTTGCCTGTGCCCTGTCCAGTTCTGGACTTGTGGGTTCCATGTCAGTTGGCACTAATGCTGAGTCCAGACATGGGAGTTAATCTCTCGAGTGCCAGGCCTTCCAGCAGGCATGTCCCATGTGGTGGCCTGTGACATGATGTGCATGATTGTGCGTTAGGCATAGTGCAGGGATGTTAGCGTGTGTTGCAGTCATTCCCATTCAGGAGCATGGAGTTGTGTGGCCACTACTGTCCCCAGGGGCATATTTTCCTAGGTATCATGTGTGTAATCAGAGAATGTCGACAATCTCTGTGTCTACAGCATAGGTTGTGCTCTGTGCCATTGTCCCCTGGCAACATGTATATTGACGTGAGATGTATTACAAGTGTCCACTGTACAGCCTGACCTGATTTTCCTATTACATACTCACGGTGGCCATTGCCTTTGTGTCTTGTTGCAATCATCTGATGCTGCCCATTTGTACATGATAATTTGCACTGCCGCACCTTGGGTAGTTTGTGTGCAATATAGAAGTTTTGCATCCCATGTGTATTTCACCCTGACTAAGAGATGTACGTGCTTCCTGTGTCTCCATTGATTTATCTCATGTAGGGGGTGGGTGGTGCGGGCATGTCCGACATGTCAAGACCTGATATCTCCTTGCTAGGACTGGCCAGTGATGTTTGCCTGGACATACACTCAAGGTGCAGTGTGCCAGTCAGGGTGGGCATGTTATCAGTATTACCTATGCTGCATGTGCCTCTAGTTCCTGGATTTGGTCCCTGCTCATCCCAATTTCCTGCCACGCTGTGTGGTGCAGATGCAGTGGTGGATTGTCCCCAGGGCCATGCTCCTCAGTCAAAATTCCATATCATCTCATTTGCTATTGTGTCATGCTCTCCATGGATTTTCAATGGCATGGTGGGTCAAAAAACTGTGTCTTGCATGCCCTACATATGTACCTTGTTATGTAGATGTAACTCTTCCTTTGTTTCAGGCTATGCACTGTAACCTACGTAGATTTGACTCATGTGACATATGTATACAGGTGTATGATAACTTTCTGTCTCTTCACCCTGCCCACAGCATCGTCGGGGGACACGGAGGGAGACATGGACACAGACGGCGCGGAGGGACCGAGCACCAGTGCCAGCGGTGACATCGGGGCTGGCACTTCGAGTGGGACAGAGGCGGTGGAGAGTGAACCCGGGGACCTGTCGACTGGCACAACAGACTATGAAGCTGACGGGTCCGAGGATGATCACTCCGAGTGGGCGGTGGCTGCACCACCATCTGACAGCAGCCCTACATCTGGCACCGCCCCCTCCATTGGCATCAGCCGCCTCCCACGTGCTCGTGTCCCTTCCCAACGTGCCCGGTCACCACATTTCTCCTTCCTGCCAGGCACCGCACCCCCTGCCCCTGTCTCCACTGCTGCTGCCAATGCTGAGACTGTGGACATCCAGCGGCAGTTGCAGATTGGTCAGACTGCGATCCTTAATGTCCTTCATGGCCACAGCCAGGTCCTCAACAACATGGAGGCATACTTGGAGGGCATTCATTCATCGCAGGCTGACTAACGCAACTTGCTGAGGTCCATAGACTCCACACTGACTGCAGCAGTGGGTCTCCTGCAGCGCTATGTCCCACCCCCTACCCCTGCTCCTTCCACACTTCCTACTCCCATGCCTGTCCCACATACACCCAGACGTAAGCATGCACCCACCACAACAGACACAGGCACCACACCAGCAGGGAAGGTCCGCCGCACACCTCCTGACACGCACACACAGGGTGCAGTATGCACACCCACTGGGTCGGGGGGCAAACGTGTGACACGCAGCCAGAGTGGGAGTCCGCATTCCACCCAATCCACTCCCTCCAAATCCCCTCCCCTCAGCTCTCCTGGCCACATCTCCCCCAAAGACTCCTTCATGGCCGCTCTGTCCCTGAGCCCCACAGTGACACCACCCCGCAAGCGGTCAAGGAGGTCCCCGGTCAGGGTGGTTGAGTCCCCCCCCCTGTCCACAACCACCCCCAGTGGCGCTGCGACCCATCCCTCTGACCCCCCCCCTCCTTGGGGCCTGTGGTTCCTTCGGGTGCAGGGGAGTCCCTGGAGGACCTTGCTAAGGTGTGCAGCGAGATCCTTGCCTCCGCCTTTGGCCCTGCCCCACCCCCTGTGGTGGAGTCCTCCATCCCTGCACCCACGACGCCTACCCTTCACCCTCCTGTCCCTGCGGTGCCTGTTTCTTCCCCCCCACATGATGCCCTCACCCCTGTGGAAGACAACAGATTGTAACTGTGCAGGCAAGCTAGGGGACACGCATCCCACTGTGTCCCCCATCCAGCTGTGACTCCTGGACTGCCCTATGGCCTTTGTTAAAATTGGACTCACGTCATACTATTTTTTTTCTCATGCTGAATAAAGCTATTTATTTTTGCCCTTGTAACACTCCTGCATTGCTGGCATTGCTGTTGGTGGGGCTGCTACATGGTTGTGGGTGTTGGTCAGGTGTTGGGTGTGTGGGAAATGTAGTAGTGTGCTGCTCATGGGGGGACCCTGGGATCTGTGTGCCATCACACGGTGTTAGCTACCTTTCTCCATTCATGTAAGCAGTTGCTGCATGTTGCAATTGTCCCAAGGTGTATTCCTTCCTCTGTGTACCCTGACTTCTTCCCTGCAGGGTGTCCCCTGACTTTGGCACAGAGCTGTGTGTCCATTAGCTGGGTGTGTGACGTAGTCCTTCACCTTTGCACATGCATGCTGAGCGATGTCTCCACCTGCATCATTCGTGGCATCCTTGGTAGTCATTGTACTTGTGTATGTGGCCTATTGACATGACTTCATGTGTACATGTTTTCTTTTCTGCGCTATGCATGCGTATACTCCCAGCCTCGAACACATGTGGAACATGTACTGCAGGGTCTTTGTGCACCTGACTGACATTTGTGGGCATGGTATCTGTGACTACTCCACCCTCGTTCCATGGGCACTGCTGGGAGTGATGGGCCCCCACCCCTCCTGTGTCTGGGCACTGCTGGGAGGACTCTGCACACACCCCTCCTGTCTCAGGCACTGCTGGGAGGACTCTGCACACTCCCCTCCTGTCTCGGGCACTGCTGGGAGTGATAGGCACCCACCCCTCCTGTGTCTGGGCACTGCTGGGAGGACTCTGCACACACCCCTCCTGTCTCAGGGCACTGCTGGGAGTGATAGGCACCCACCCCTCCTGTGTCTGGGCACTGCTGGGAGGACTCTGCACACACCCCTCCTGTCTCAGGCACTGCTGGGAGGACTCTGCACACACCCCTCCTGTCTCAGGCACTGCTGGGAGTGATAGGCACCCACCCCTCCTGTGTCTGGGCACTGCTGGGAGGACTCTGCACACACCCCTCCTGTCTCAGGGCACTGCTGGGAGTGATAGGCACCCACCCCTCCTGTGTCTGGTCACTGCTGGGAGGACTCTGCACCCACCCCTCCTGTCTCAGGGCACTGCTGGGAGGACTCTGCACACACCCATCCTGTCTCAGGGCACTGCTGGGAATTATAGGCACCCACCCCTCCTGTGTCTGGGCACTGCTGGGAGGACTCTGCACACACCCCTCCTGTATCAGGGCACTGCTGGGAGGACTCTGCACCCACCTCTCCAATTTCACAATATGTACGCTCATGACATACACGGATGTGGGTACGCTCCATGCATTCGAGGTGGGGGTACGTGTCGTACTTACACTGTTGGGGTGGGGCTACGCTCCATGCATTCGAGGTGAGGGTACGTGTCTTACTTACACTGTTGGGGTGGGGGTACGCTCCATACGTACGCGGGTGTGGGTACGGGTCGTACTTACACTGTTGGGGTGGGGGTATGCTCCATATGTACGCGGGTGGGGGTACGAGTCGTACTTACACTGTTGGGGTGGGGGTATGCTCCATACGTACGCGGGTGGGTACGGGTCGTACTTACACTGTTGGGGTGGGGCTACGCTCCATACGTACGCGGGTGGGTACGGGTCGTACTTACACTGTTGGGGTGGGGCTACGCTCCATACGTATGCGGGTGGGGGTACAAGTCGTACTTACACTGTTGGGGTGGGGGTACGCTCCATACGTACGCGGGTGGGTACGGGTCGTACTTACACTGTTGGGGTGGGGCTACGCTCCATACATACGCGGGTGGGGTTACGAGTCGTACTTACACTGTTGGGGTGGGGGTACGCTCCATACGTACGCGGGTGGGTACGGGTCGTACTTACACTGTTGGGGTGGGGCTACGCTCCATACGTACGCGGGTGGGGGTACGAGTCGTACTTACACTGTTGGGGTGGGGGTACGCTCCATACGTACGCGGGTGGGTACGGGTCGTACTTACACTGTTGGGGTGGGGGTACGCTCCATACGTACGCGGGTGTGGGTACGGGTCGTACTTACGCTGTTGGGGTGGGGGTATGCTCCATACGTACACGGGTGTGGGTACGGGTCGTACTTACACTGTTGGTGTGGGGGTACGCTCCATGCATACGGGGTGGGGGTAGGGTGCGTACATATCCGTCCCCACGCTATGTGATGCTTGTGCGGGCCGTACCCAGGCCTTTGCCACGTGGGTATGAGCCGTCCCGCCATTGTTGGGGTGACGTGGGTGTGGGCGTGGTTCGACTCGTACCCACGCTCTTCAGGCGTGGGTACGGGACGTACCTGTCTGGTTGTGTTGCCTGTTCGCGTCGTGACGGACTTCCGTTGTGGCGGTCGCTGGCTTATCTGGACACGCCCCCACCCCCTCGTAGTGACCAGGGCATGGGAGTCAGGTATGTCCAGGGCATGTGTGCTGTGTGACTTTGGTGGGGGGTTTGAGGCCTGCCCTGGTCCTGCCACCCCCACCCCACCCCACTTTCCCCCCTCCCTTAGTTGTTCTGACCTTCTGCGGCGTCTGCGTCCGAACCTGTAGAGGAGGTCGACTGCTATGAGGGCCGGGATGACTCGTAGGTTCGGGTCCATGTCTGTCCGTCGCGTACTGGTACTCCTTGTTCGCGTCGTCCTGTCGCGTACTGGTCCTCCTTGTTCGCGTCGTCCTGTCTGTCCGTCGCATACTGGTACTCCTTGTTCGCGTCGTCCTGTCGCGTACTGGTCCTCCTTCTTCGCGTCGTCCTGTCTGTCCGTCGCATACTGGTAGTCCTTGTTCGCGTCGTCCTGATTTCCCGGCAGTTTTTGGCAGCTGGAAAATATTCACCGCGCGGGATGACGTCGGTGCGAATCGTAATTCCTGGTTCGTGAATGGCAGGCTGCGAGCGTCCCGACGTCAGGTCGGCGCTTTCCCGGATCGCATTTGTAGGTTTATTTTGTTCGGTCGGGGTTTTTTACGATTCGTACGGAAATGGTGTTCCCGTGCGAATCGTAATTCCATGTTTGTAAATTTTGACGACCGGGTACGCGTCGGACGGAGAATATGCTCCGTCCGACGGTTCGTACCCGGTTTTTACAGGATCGTAATTGGCACCTGAATGTGGTACCTCACTCAATAACCTGCTCTGCAGCACACTGCACCTGACTTTCTGCTACCGGTGGGCTAGTAAACTGAAATGAGGCAAGAAATGTCTGTGGAATAGGAAATTGATGAGGTGAATTTTGACCAGATATCCGCCTCATTCGCTACATATAGACACTAGTCATGCTTGGAATATGGATTAAACTAGTCTGACCAGGAGGATTTTTTCTCAGGCACTAACTACCTTCTAAAGTTTATTTGTGAAGCATTTGATGGCTGTCAGACATGCTTTTTTGTAGCAGGTTAGTGTAATGATTGCAATCTTTACAGTTTCCCTTGTGTGTGGATTTGACCCGCTTCTCGGCCTTTTCCATCTTGGTTTTCCTGTTGTTTGGTGATTTGTGATTGGGGTTATTTTGTTTTCACGGACTGGTAAAAAAGTGTTTTATTTGGCCAGTCAGGAAACTGTGTGGGTGGTGGGGAAATCAGTTGTACACCCTGGAGGAGTGTAACATGTGTTGGCTCTGCAGGTCCTTTATCTTGGTTTGTTTGTATGGAGAGTTACTTTGGGACACTTGTGGCACAAGATAATGCAGGCAGGCTCCAATAGACGTTTTGCCATTAGCTGTGCATGTTGCTTTTAATTACTGATACCCTCTTTATGGGCTTTGGCTCCTGACTTGGGCCGATAGTTTTAGGAACAAGTAACTAACAGCCATTTAAAATGCTAATGATGGGTCGTAGTTATACTCCTGTGCTTGTTATTCCTTCATAATAATTCTTAAGCCAAGACACCATAACTAGGCAATTAGCTAAATAATTTTCATCCAGCAGGATTCTTAAGAGGGCTCATGTCCTCCCCCTAATTGTGAAGTAAATATAGATTTTGGATTTTGAGTGTTTAATGGAGGTTGATGAAACAGGCTTTCATGTTGTAAAATAGCTCTCAACCTGGAGAACAGATGCTTATCGATCATGCTATTTATCCTGTCATTGAAAGGAATAAGGACGAATATGTCTTTCCCTACTCAAAACAACTTTTTCAATGGTTTATCTCTGTTGTATTGTTCAGGATGTATTTATAACGCTGCCACTTCAAATAATAAATCTGCAAGAGGACAAACAGAGGAACAGAACATACGTAATGCAACTATATGTAGTATATATAAGCAACTCTTGAAAGCAGACATAAAGACAAAATAAAGCTAACCATAATGATAAAAACATATTGAGAAAATAATGAAGCCTGCCAGAATAAACTGGAAGAGGCTTAAAACAAAATTTGAATGCGTTTGTGCGGGCTCCAGTTTGACAGGTTCTAAATATTTTGCTGGAAAGAGAATGGTGTTTTGTGGATGTTTGACTTCATTGGATACTTAAATTCAGCTTGAAAGGAGAGCATGCAAACCTATCCCCTAAAGTTTCTGTTTGTTTGTACCTTTCATCTGACAACAGTGTTTGTGCTTCTGAAATGAAAGCTTAACATTATGAAAGGCAAATATTTGACCGATGTCATACAGCTAGTCCACACTGCCTGTGAACTGCATTGGTGACAGTGGGGGCATTTCGTAGCCATGGTCCATCCCTCACACCCCCCCCTTCATCGGACCATACCATTGGCAGTCCGTCTACTTTTTTAGAGTGGTTTGACTGCTGGTGCATTCATGGCAGAAAGGTAACCATACTTGGAATAGAGGAATCAGGCAAGCAGCGTGGCTTTGCTTCTAGTAGCAATTGGTATCTCTGTGAGGTACTTTGCTGAGCTCCTAACACAATGAGGGCCTGCCAGAAGTAATGACACACATGTAGACACACACGCAAATAATGCAACAAAAACAGCTACATCTAATATGAGTTTAAAGAGAGAGAATAACTAAACCAAAAAGAGTAAACTTGAAAAACTACAACCATAACATTTGAATCACAAACCTGAAATGTTTGAATGCAACATGTGAGATCTGGTCAGTGGACATGTGCTGTTGTAGTTAAAATAGATCGTAGAAAAGAAAGCACGAGAATGTACTACTATTAGTATGGCCAATCCTACTATCTTATTAAGCATTGCACCACACCTCACCATCAGGGACAATCACACTGACAAATGTCCATAAGCCAGATATGAATGTGGGTTTTATTTAAAATGCAGATATGAAAAAGCATGTATTTAGTGAACAAAACCTATGGGAAATGAGACTGCTCTGGTATGACCGTAATAGACGTCCCAAAATTTATATTTGAGAAATGATATATTTATGGTATGAAATAGTTCAAGATATCAGTATGCATGCTGTCACGCAAGGTTACATGGTTCTTAGAGGCCCATTACACTCTTTTCACCACACCATACAAATGGGGAGAGTGTGATGAAGCGGAAATCTCATTTAAATCGCAGGGGTGCATTATAATCAATGTAGAAAACATCCACATATAACCACACAAATTATTTTAGCATGAGGTGTTAGAATTGTGAAACGTATTAAGGCAATTATGTGACGTGCTTTAGTTATGAATAAATGTCATGGAGAATTAAATTAGGAAATAGATGTAACTAGCAGGAAACTTTAACATGTGAAACTCCTGTTATGAAGCTGACACTACTAACTTATAGGTGCCTATTACGATGGCGGTTAGAAGGCCTCTGACCATCCGTCTGTGGCTTTCTGACCGCCATCGTCGGTTTCAATTCTGACTGGCTGATAAAGATGCAGCCGGTTAAAATTGAAACTGGCCGGTCATTCTGGCTGGATTCTATGGGCTCAAGGAGCCCGTCAGCCAGTCGGAACCGGCTCGTAATCCCAAAGGGCAGGTGATTCCGCCCTTGGGATTACGCTGCACGGTTTCCAGCATGGTTTCCATGCTGGCCTGTCCGACATAGAAACCATGTCAGAAAGCTTGTTTGGGGGCCCCAGGTAGGGCCCCCTTGAGAGTGTGGCCGAGGGTTGGGGACCGAGGGGGCACCTATGGTGCCCCCCTGGTGATCCCTGCAGCCCCTAGGTGCCTACCACGTGGTACAGGGATGAACCACACCTCCGATTTCCTTATGGGAGCATGCATTACGGGCGGTATACAGCCGTAAAGCATGCTCCCATAGCGAAATGTAGTATCCTAATTAGACATCCATGTGTGTCGGTCGGTCCCAGGACCGAGTCGGTGTTTGGCGGAAGCAATTCTGCCCGACATCAAAATCGGCCCCGAAGTGTGCTGGACAATTGACTATTCTAATTAGAAGGTAAATATATGATTTGAAATGCTAATAATGGTTATGAAAATTGTGATGTTGAAAGAGACATGTCTTATGTTAGCTGTAGTCATAGGCCTGAAATGCAAGTCCCTGGAAACTCTCGCTTTAGAATTAATAGTTGAATTTCATGTTCACTGCAGATTCTGTCTTTCTCACTTTTTCATTGCAGGTGGAGAATACATTCTTTAGGAATAGTAGTGTCTTTGTTTTAACGAGTTAGGCAAGGAGAGAAGAAGTTACAATTACATGGGTTGGAGGTGATAAAGACAGAGATGGTTTCACACTAGAGACGGCACGGGAACCAAGGACAACTTGTTGCAATGAAGGCTTACGGACAACATCATGGGAAAAAAACATCTCGAACTGCACCCAGAGTGCATGGTATGATGTGAAGTGCATCACAGGAAATATTACCTGTGGATAACTGTTTGTTGGAATTCGGGAAAGATTCCCAATTCTTTCTTGCCCTCAGAGAGACAGCTTCTCTGAATGAGCTATTTCTATTGATAGTGGCTTTATGTTACTTGACCCATGGCTGGCGGAGAGACTTCTTAGGAAGACTCCACACACTGACACATTTTCTTCTTTGCATTGAAAATGCTTATTTAAGGATGTCACATTAGAGCTAGAGTAGGGATAGATTTATACTTTATATTCACCAACCCTCAATGCAGGGAAATTTGGACTCATGCTTCTTGATTCTCTGAATCCTACTTCTTTAATTAATAGTTCTGTTGTAATGCATTGTCTAAATTGGATGCGTAGATTTGGCTTCATGCTGATTCTGTTATATCTCTATACCCTCATGTTGATTTGTCTCTATGTCCAGTTATTCGTGGCTTTGTAATAAATTAACTAACCTAATTTAGTTGTCCGTGAATTATTATGCAGTAGACGAAGAATTGTTGATTAATTGGTTGTGTATTAATTATTTTTTCTCCTTATAATTTCCTGCTGTGAAAAAACATGGAATTGTGTATCTACAGGTCTAAAACTAATGGGCCTGGCCCTTTCAAGGGTAAATTCCTGGACCATATCATACTTCAGATAATTTGGCACCCACTTATCAACATATCTACATCATAAATCTTCATTCGGCTATAGCCATTAAGCACAAAAACATTACTTCTCAAGACCCTAATGGCTGTATTAGATTCCCATAAACTCAAATTGCAACATATCAGATTAATCCATTTCCTTCTGTGCCCCTGGTATTTGGGACAAAACATTACAACATGATCTATTGTTTCAGTAACCTTGGTCCAGAGTGGGCAAAACCCACCGGACTTTTTAGGAGCATGCTGCCATTTGGATTAAATAGAGCAGAGTGGCAGGATTCCTAGCCGAAATTGTATACAAAGTATCTTGGCTTGAGGGGGCTCTATCTCATCTAGGAAATTCCATAATGTATTCATCTTTAAGCTCAAGGAAGGAAACTGTAAGTGTATGTACCCTTGATTGTCCTTGAAGGGAAGCATGTGCTTTCTCTGCGACCCCTATTTACCTCCTAACCGGAGATGCCAGTGGTGGTAGGGACTATGCTCCTCAGCTAAGTAAGAAACCTCTGTGTATTGGCTGTAGGTTGTTCAAGCTTGAACTCTTCAAAGGATCTATTCCCACTGTGTTACCATCTCTATGATTCATTTAGAATGATGTCTGAAGATAGAGGACTGCAGACATACGGTTACTGGCAGCCTATTACAACATGGTCTCGTACTTGCGGGTGTACATGTCACCTTTTTGGTTGAGGTTCACGAAGCATATAGGACAGAGGTCACTGAGGTCAGTTTCAGCTGTTAATTTGAAAGTGGTGGGGCATAGCCCTTCCCCTGAATTCCAGTGAGTGAGTAAGGCGTGCAAGTCCAACTTTTAATAAGAGGGATCTAGGAACAGAAGTTTCCTCTGAAAAAAATGTAAAAATGTGGAGATGAACAGTTCACTTTTTTAAGCAAAATGTTTCCAAAAATGTGCTAAAAAGCCAAGGACAGGCATTACACATTCAAGTACTTTCCCGCTGTGCCAAGCCAATAGATCCTGCTGGCCCCATCTTTTTTGATCTCGCCTTAGACAGCACATGTGCTGTCACTTCTGACACATTTTGTTAGTGTCACTTCTTCATCTCTTTGACCTTTCCCTGGAGAGTGGCCAAAGTATTAGTGTCCTTCCACTGTTTGCATTGTGGAAGCTGCTTTTGAGAAACGCTCCCCATGACTGTATGTCTTTGCACGATGTCTAACTCAAATTTTAATTGTTAAATACAGTCGGTGGCAAATTATTGTTATTGCTCTCTTTGTATTTATTATTTATTTTTCAGGATTTCGTTTTCATGTGTACCCTTCATATCCGCTTCCTTCCCTTCTATTATTTTTAAGCCCGCCCTCGTACTTCAAACACTCTCTGAGACTGTATGTCCTTGTGAGACATGTAAGTCACATGCTTTTCGTTTACATACAATCGATGACAAATGATTCTTATGAATGACAGGTGATTTAAATAGACATGTGATGTTAGAGTATACAATTGTGGTTTACCAAGTCCTCAGACTTGGGGTGGTGTCAGAGGCACCTCTACTTTATGCCCCTGTGCTACTCATTTACTGCAATAGTCAAGGTAGCTCAGTAAGTGAGGGCGCATGCTGTGGAGGACTGTGTGCAGACAATAGGCCACAGATCTGAATACCAGGGATATTTTCATCCATTTACTGCAAGGCTATGACAATAAACACTATATACAACTGAGGTGCTGTCGTTGGATTGACTATTGTGGTAACATTAATGACTGTCCAAAGTTGAAGGAGCAACCAAGTATGGCTATTTTTTGAATATATGGTGCAAACTCGACCCCAGGACATTTGACCATAGGGCCTTACATGAGTACCAATTAAATTACATAAGATAAAATTCTTTCTTTTTTAGACGTTAGGAGATTGAGTGGTTTGCCCTGAATCACAGGCTGTTTAGCAAATGCCAGAACTCTGCCTTGTTCCCCAGTTACAAAATGTACGTAACACCACATCATCATACTGAAAATTAAAGACTTTTGACTCACCTATCTTTTATGAGAAAATATATATACTGCTGTGACCCTGGAGCTGTTTGGACACCAGCCCTTTTTCTTCATGAGGGGAACAAACCTGCTCTGATCTTTCCAAGTGCGGATCCATGGCTTTCACTCTCCACCTGCCCAGCCAATCTCGATGCCACTCTTTAAAATAAAGAGCAAGAGGTTTTTTCAACAGTGTATGAGAACAGCCTGGGGATTGGCAGGGCACCTCAGCACTCCATCTGGGAAAGGGGGCTGTCATCACTGTCCACCTGACTATCAAATAGAGAGCCTGTTCAGAGTCTTCAAAGTGCGCATGTCTTTTTGGCTGTTGCCAAATACTTGCCCAGCCTGCCATGCACTTATTTTGACAGCAATAGGTGACGGCAAAGTTGCAGATCCGACTTGAGCTAAAGTAAATATAGGGCATTTATTACTCATATTTTACAGTGTCATTCATAGGTCTAAGATAGTGGGGTGCCGCTCGAATGCTCCTGAAAAGGAACCTACACTGACAGATATATTCTATTCCTGGGTTGCATTTCTGGCTGCAGACAACACACCACGGTTATTTCACACTTACAAATAGGGTGAAATACCAGAAAAGTATACACCATACGAAGAAATAGAGAGATCTCTCACATATCAAGAACACAGAAATTGGTTTAATGGAGCCCACTGGGTCACCTTGGGAATTTACGTGGCAAATCTTAGCCGGATACACACTGCATCCGCCCAGGTGCGGACACTATACAAACATTTAGCAACAATATACAGATGCTTGACACAGTTCATTATGCGAACACCAACACTTAACCCTGCGCGAACTGATCAAGCTGCACATCTACAATTGGCTACCCCGCGCATCAGCTCACAAGCACTAAATGGAGTCCTGGGCAAAGTTTCTGTCAGACGGGAGGATACTCCACTCTGGATTGCACAAAAAAGAAGTCAGCTTGGAGCAGTATTTCCACAAATGGGTCCAATGGAAAAACACAGAATATTAATTATTTGCTTGCTGATGGGGATGGCTCCTCCGGTGGAAGACTGCATAATTTGGAGTACACTTTTGCTGCAGTATATACCAGAAAACAGAGTACAACTTCATTGCCTATTTTGCCTGAAGTGCTGAAACAGACCCAGCATGTATACGGGGCAGAACCTGCCCTGGACTTGGGGATGAAGCTGGTGGGCAATTTTACCACATATCTGCCATTATGTTAAGTAACGTAAAGGGAGAAGCAGCAACATTGGCTATATGCTACCATATAGGGGATTTGGATCCGGCACAACTGGAGGGCGAATTACCTAAGAATATCAAGGAAACCTATGCTACACTGGGTAGAGATAATAAGGGAGACAGACCTTGTAAATGAAAATTAAAGAATCATTCTGAAAAGGAGAACTCTAAGCAAACATCTGACTCTTCTACAAAGAAGAAAGAGGGTAATCAGAAAAACAAAGACAAAATAAAATAACGGGTGGGTTTCCTACACAGAAAACCACTGAAAAGCTATATAATCTGCGTAACCATGGCAGCATTAGCCGGCCTGACAGGTATAAATACACTGATACATGTTCACCTCATTCCTTTCGGGAGTCTTTCAGTAAATGTTCAGAAAGAGTTGAACAGTCAGAGCACGAATCAGAGGAGCACATGAAACTGAAGATGGACTCACAGCGCTCGTCTGACTACATCATTAAACAAGATGATAAACCGAAACCTTTCAAATCTCAATTAAACAAGAAGACAAAGAAGAAGGCCAGGCAAGCCTCACAAATTGGATAGCATGGCAGAAGTCATGCAATCTCACCAAACCTGATGGATTGCGCTTAGTGAGTACATCACGTTGTAAACATCGGATACTAGGGTAAGTGTACCACATCATTTATACAAAATACAACTCCAGTTGGAGGGGAACGTACCTAGAAACATTAATGTTCTCTTTTGGAAGGATTTAACTCAAGGTTACGATATTCATTTGGCTGAAAAGGATTGGCAACCTGATTTCATATTAGTTTGCCCAAATGGAGAAACAGTAATTTTGCCAGCATTTTCCGACCTTGTTCCAAAATCAATTAAACATTTACACGCCAAGGAGTGTGCGCTAGCGCTAGCTCCAGCAGTATACCGCGATCATGTGGCGTGGGATGACGGTTTCTCTTAAAATGAAATATCACTGAGCACAAGCCCAAATCCTCGAATACAATATCCTTTCAAGTAGAAAGCTAAAAAACAAGTTAGAGAAATCCTCCAACAACCAAGTTGTAATAGAAAGTTGCGCCTCATCAATGAATAATCCCTTGTTCACGGTGATGAAACCCGATCATTCATATTGTCTAGTATTAGACTACAGACACTTAAACACAGCTGCTTGCACATTCACTAAGGGATTGTGGAAACAGTACAGAATCTTTTGCTCTCAGAGAAGTATAAGGAATACACAGTGGGACGTTTTCAATATATTTATTGAACCAAAGTTATTATTGTATAAAATACATGTGCTGCAATGATTAGGAGACAGAAGCAAATAAAGGAGATTACAAACACCAAAACAGTGAGCAGCAGATACTTTTCTAACATGGTGCTGTAGCAATGAAGATATACAGGCATATATGCAATATGGTAATGTAGCGTACCCTTACGATACGGATCCTACTTTGAATGTACTTGGAGTGTGTATGGGTGTAGAGCTAAGAGTCCCCCCATGAACAATCCAATCCCATACCTGATCGGATAGAGTAAAGGACCTCGAGTTGGGAACCCCTCACGAATTTCAGATCGGTGCATGGTGGATTCTCAGCATGGACTGCCCTTGAGTGTCAACAGAAGTGCCTACTCTACCAATCTATTGGGATGCCTATGGTTTATAATAAAAAGCAGCCTTTGCGATGTGCACGCTAGATTAGTGATGTTATGGATATGTAGATAGCTCTGTCACCTTGTGAATGAAGATAGGACGACTTTTGTGGCTAGTGCTTATGAGAGGCCAAGTACATGATTTTCAAGGCATTGTGATTATGTTGTGCGAAGCTGGCTATGTAAACAAAGTAGTTTCAGGGAAAAATCCAACATTTTTGTGAATGCAAATGTGTGCAAAAGTTCACTGCTGAAATGTTATTTTCTATGACAATCTAAGGCATAAGCTGCTTTGCTACATGGGCCTAACTCGGGAATATAACACAGTACAAAATGCACACAGTGCCACACTGATGAATAACATAGTGTGGAAGAAATACAAAACAACTCTTGATATCTCAAATGGATTCTTCTGCCAAAATATAGCACCTGGAAGCAGATAGCTAACTGCATTGTCAGCACTAATCTTTCAGCGGCAATTCCGTTGATTGCCCCAGGGGTATAGGAATAGCCCTGGGCTGTTTTCAGCCAGAGGACAAGAGCTACTTGAAGATTTTGATGAACAGCATTGTCCTATGTCGATGACATATGTCTGATGGAGGATGACCTCTTGGAACACTTGACAAGAGTAGACTGCGTAATTCTGGGGTTTGCTCACTTGGACTACAAATTTAATATGAAAAAATCAAACATTGGCTACCTCTATGTCCTTTTCTGGGATATGAGTTGTCAAGTGAAGGCAAAATCCTTGCGACAAACTTCTAAGAGTAGTGTGCACCACGTCACCATCCAACTACATTGAAAATAATACAGTCCATACTTGGATTCCTATAATTTGGCAAAACATACATTCCAGATTATGCAGAATGGGATTAACTTTTTTTTTACTTATTATGTACAGATTTTTTCAGCCCACATGGTACTGATGAAGACACAAATATGTTATGTTTTGTACAAGCTGACACGATAACTTCAAATCACTTAAATACATATGTAAAGACAACACACCTGGTGAACCGCATCATCGCAGGGGTATCAGGATACACCTTCAATGATGGTGACAGTGTACCGACTGCATATAAATCACACTTATACACCAATGCTGAAATACGTCGTGTAACTACTGAAAAAATATTGATGACAGTACAGACTGCTGTGGAGAGAGAGAGAGCTCTGTCTCAGGGTAAATGAATTAGTGTTGTGACCCAAGTACCAACCTTAAAGGCTGCCACAAGAGCAAGTGTTCCAAATGCTAAAACATTACACCCACTATGGATTCAATGGGAAAACTCACTTAATGCAACAGATGTAAATTACACATTCAACTTTACACTACAAGACACAGGCTTTTCTGCAGTACAAACAAGAATACCCTTTGCCTAATGAAAGAATGCCTCTAGAATTATATGAATACATCGTATACACTGATGGTTCTGCCTTGCCTACCATAGTGACTAAGCACCAATATTCATCAGTGTGCACAATTGTGAAAGGGCACATGCACAATAAAGAACTCAATTCTGGCACTGGAGAACGCAGATCCTAGATTCCTCACACTATTAGTATGCAATTCATAATATTGTGTCAATGCTGCAGCAGAAATCCTCAGGGCTCGTCCCGTCAAGCTATTACATAACTTTCTTAGGTTCTCTTGATTTTTATTAAATCTTACTGTGCCCACCTTTCGTATCTGTTGTTAAGATGCTCTTCTATAGGTCAAATCCCATGCCTTGAGAGACTACTCCCGAATCCTTGCGCTGTATCATAGAGTTTCTGACCAGTTCTGTTATATCACTACAGGACCAGCCCTGAGGAAGTCTGCTGCAAAATTGTCAGCAAAGATGAAACACATGTTGGCGAGGGTGAAGTTGAAAAACAGATATGAAAATGAAGAACAGACTGTTGATACCACAAACCTATCATTGATTTTTTGGATTGCTCAGAGAATATTTTTAAACATATGGGTATTTAAGATGCTCTGCCACATTGTAGCAAATTGACATAAAGGAGCAAACATGTTTTTATGAGCTGATAAAAAGTCTCCTTTCCAGTGCATAGCGTATTTTGCTCTGGATATTAAATACCATTGTGATGCATCACTTTGAGCTGACACAAAGCTTTGGTAAATCTGGGTCGATGTTTCCCCTACATCCAAATTAGGCCGGAGAAATACCTCTTTATTGGTATGGATTAACCATTCGCACATGTTGATTCAACTTCTTTGACAAGGTTTAGTGACTACCATGGCATTTGGCTCCTGCATGAGTTTGTTTTCCGGGGAAATGGAACAATATGCTGTTACAGTCCACCTATATCCGTTACCCTTCTGAAAGACTTCTTCGATAATACAATGTAGGAGTAGGGATCATCGTCATATTGAGTGCACAAAGTATACTCACATTTATATGTAAAACATTAGTATAAAATATTTCATTACTTGTAGAACATTTCGTTTGGGTGACTTGGATGCCATTTCCTTATTGATGGTCACATTATCACAAAAGAAGTCAGCACATGTCTTGCCGATAGCCACTTACTTTTCAAAGAATAATTATTTTACTGTCTGCTTGCTTGATTAGGTGTGGATTTTAAAATTAACTTTCTGTTCTCAAGATTAGATTTAAATATGTTCAAATTACCTTTGTATTTTATCATGTTGAAATTGTTACCTTAGCATAGGTAGGCCCAGCTCTTTTTTCAAAATTATTCACCTCACGCATTTTTAAGTGTCATGTTTTTCTCTGTCTACTTTGTGGACCAAAACCTGAGATGTGACATACAGTGTGTTCCATAATTGTACAAAATTTAGTTTTTTGGATCTGTTTGCACTGTTTCAAAAAATGTTTCATTAGTGTTCAAGATGTTCCTTCCTTCAGAATAAGGTTGCAATGTATACAGTTGAAGGCCACTTCCTTTGGCCAAATGGAGGAAAATTATGTATATAGGCTTCAAGGCAAATTTAGATAAATGGTCAGTGTCAATATTAATGTAAACAAAATAGCACCATATAAGTAAGAAGAATTAAGATACTTGAATAGGAAAGAAACTTGACCCTGCTCGCAGGTCAGGTCACTCCCCACCGGTCGCTCCCCAAGCCCCACGGCTCCTAGTGTGCATCCGTGACTCCTGCCCCGCTGCCGCCGCTGCCGTGAGTTCGCAGCTGGCGCACTTCTGTGCTTCCTGCTTATGGTTTGTTGACTGTGGTTTCTTTGACTGTCACTGTATTTTTTGACTGTTTATTGTATTTTCTGCAGTTTTTTCTTCTATTTTGGGCTCTCAAGCGCCCAGTGCCCCATCTCTGTTCCCCTGATCCCTGCTTCCCGCTTCCCGCCTCCCGCTGCTGCCCCCCTGCAGCCCGTCCACTTTACCTTCTGTGTCCCATCCCTCGTCGCCCATTGGCCGCCCCGCTCCCGCCTCCCAGCTGCTCCTCCCTCCCACTTCGCCTCTTATGGAGGGCGCCACCAGGACGCGCAGCGGGTGCGCCAAAGTCAAGCCCGTCTGCGCCAGTCCGCGCCTGGACCACGCCCAGCACCAGAACCCCTGGACCCCGAGGCCGCCACAACACCAGACTACTCTATGACTCCAGCACCCTCCACGCACTCAACCCCGGACAAAACTACTCCTGTTACCAGGCCTCCCTGAAGCTGACCAAAGGGCCCTTCACCTGCCGGAACTGCAGCTCCACCAGCATCCGGCACACCAAACCTTCTACCAGAGAACCCAACCACCTCCGTTGCATCCTCCTCAACACTCGCTCTGCTCGCAAGCACACCATCGAACTCTGGGACCTTCTAGACTCAACAGCCCCGACGTCGCCTTCCTGACGGAGGCCTGGCTGAACACCACCTCGGCACCAGACATCGCCATAGCCATCCCAGAGGGCTACAAAATCTCCCGCAGAGACCGCACCAATGGAGTGGGAGGAGGAATCGCCATCATTCACAAGGACACCCTCAGAGTCTCGACCAACACCGACGACACCCTCACCACCGCCGAGCACATGCACTTCCAGATGCACACCGACCCCAACACCACCCTCAGAGGAACACTCATCTACAGACCGCCCGGACACCGACCTCATCAGCAAACATGCTCTCGCCTCAACGGACTACATCCTCCTCAGAGACCTGAACTTCCACCTCAAGAACAACAACGATGTCAACTCCACCAACCTGATCGACAACCACAGATGTGTCCACTTCACCTTCAGGAAACCCACCACACACCAACGCACCCAACTGCTGCCACGCCGCTGCTGGGGCAAGGTCACCAAGGACCAACTGACCACCACACTTGCCCTAGGACCACCTGCCAACCCCACTGACCACGACACCGCTGCCATCAACCTCAAACAGTGGATCAGCGACTGCTCCGACAACCTCACCCCACTCAAGACCTCCGCAGCCAATCACACCAACAAGAAAGCTGCTTGGTTCACCGATGTCCTCCGGACCTCTAAGCGCACCTGCCGGAAGCTAGAGAAGAACTGGCTCCACGACCAAACACCAGACAGAGGACCGCCTTCAAGGACCGCCTAGACAACAACGCACACAACTCCAAAGAGCTCTTCAGCATCGTGAAAGAACTCTCCAACCCCAGCTCCAACACCAACATCATTCCACCATCACAAGACCTGTGCAACTCACTGGCCACCTTCTTTCACCGCAAGATCGCAGACATCCACGACAGCTTCAACTCCGACACCCCCACGTCAACCTTCGAGACTACCTGCCCACAGGCCCCCACCCGCACCAATCGCCTGACCGCCAGGTCCAACGTCAGCATCAAAGACCACATCAAGACCATGAACTCCATCCACTCCGGATCCCCATCTGACCCATGCCCTCATCACACTTTCAACACAGCCTGCACAGCCATCACACCCCACCTCCAGAAGACAATCAACATCTCCTTCGAGACAGCAACCTTCCCGAAGAGCTGGAAGCACGCCGAGATCAACGCCCTTCTGAAGAAACCCAAGGCGGACCCCAAGGACCTCAAGAACATCCGGCCCATCTCCCTGCTCCCCTTCCCGGCGAAAGTCACAGAGAAGATTGTCAACAGACAGCTGACCCGCTACCTCGAAGACAATAACATCCTGGACTTGTCCCAGTCCGGGTTCCGGAGCAACCACAGCACCAAGACCGCCCTCACCACCGCCACCGACGACATCAGGATCCTGATGGACAAAGAAGAAACAGCCCCCTCATCCTCCTGGACCTATCTGCAGCCTTCGACACGGTCTGCCACCGCACCCTAGCAACACGCCTCTATGGCGCCGGAATCCAGGAGAAGGCCCTGGCATGGACCACATCCTTCCTCTCCAGCAGAACCCAGAGCGTCCGCCTCCCACCCTTCCGATCCAAGACCACCGAGATCATCTGCGGCATCCCACGGGGATCGTTCCTTAGCCCGACGCTGTTCAACATCTATATGGCACCACTCGCCCGCGTCGCACGACAACACAGCCTCAACATCATCTCCTACGCCGACGACACCCAGCTGATGATATCCCTCACCGAAGACCCCCACACCGCCAAAGCCAACCTCCACAGAAGAATGAAGGCCGACACCGAATGGATGAAGGACAGCAGGCTGAAGCTGAACTCAGACACGGCGGAGGTCCTCATCCTCAGCCCAACGCCATCGGCCTGGGACAACTCCTGGTGGCCCACATCGCTAGGAACAGCCCCAGAACCCACCGACCACGCACGCAACCTGGGGGTCATCCTCGACCCCGCCCTCTCCATGACCAAGCAAGTCAACGCCATCTCCGCATCCTGCTTCAACACCCTCCGAATGCTCCGCAGAATCTTCAAATGGATCCCCTTCGACACGAGAAAAACCATCACCCAGGCCCTCGTCACCAGCAGACTGGACTACCGGAACGCCCTCTACGCAGGAACAACAACCAAGCTCCTGAGACGGCTGCAACGCATCCAGAACGCCTCAGCAAGACTGATCCTCGACGTCCCCCGACGCAGCCACATCACACCCCACCTGAGAAGCCTGCATTGGCTCCCCGTCAGCAAGACGATCACCTTCAAACTCCTCATCCACGCACACAAAGCCCTTCACAACACCGGATCAGCATATCTCAACGACCGACTCAGCTTCTACACCCCCGCCCGCAACCTCCGCTCCGCCGACCTCGCCACAGTTCCATGCATCCGGAAAACCACCGCCGGAGGCAGATCCTTCTCCTACCTCGCTGCCAAGACCTGGAACACCCTCCCTACGAACCTACGTCAGACTCAGGACCTGCTAGCCTCAGACGACTCCTCAAGGACCTGGCTCTTCGATCAGTAGCAGCAGCAGCACCCCCCCACCCCTCTCCCCCCAGCGCCTTGAGACCCTCACGGGTATGTAGCACGCTTTACAAATGTTTGATTGATTGATTGATTGATTGGTTTGTGATGCATACCATAAGTTTGAGGAGTTGGCAGATGAACTTGATGTGAATTTGAGTAAAAAGGAATTGGTAATAAGTTATAGAATGTAAATGAGCAATACTGAAATACAATAAATGGAGAGGGTGAGTTTGAGGAACAATGAGAGAGAATTAAATAAAATGTATAATTGATTGAGAGAACTTGAAAGGATATAGAGAAAGTTGGTGAAAGAAAGGGGTGAAACAAAAGCAAAATAAATCAGAATAAGCAAAAGGAACTAGTGCGATTCTGATCCAGATTCTGAAGTGGCTGTGGGCCATCTATTGATAGAAGTACATGGAAGAGCAAATCTACATGTGCTATGGTAAAGGTCTGATCTCCTGACATTTACAAAGAATTTTCCAAAGATTAGAGAAAAACCAGACACATTATATAACGTGGTGAAAAAGATTGTGGCAATTTCAAAGTTTATTTGTGGTTGGAGCTCAAGGCAGTTGCAAGGACTCTGCACAATAATGGTCACTATGCCATTGTAATGGAGAAATATAAATTGGTAATTAAACATTTGAAGACTAAAGTGCTGCAAAAGAAATACATTCGTTGGAAATTTTGAGAGTGACACAGGAGCCTGAGATTGAATCATATTTACAAGTATAGCCGAGTTAATGACCATGCAAATGAAAGCGTCAGTAATTTTGATTCGGCTTTCGGGTTTAGTTTTCATCAGAAATTAGTTTCAATATTCGGCAGAGTGTGATGGGTTGGCAGGCAAAATCTTGCAATGAGATTGTGAAATATGCCAATTATATAGTGTAGTTTTGTTTTGATGTGAAACAGAGGCCATTTAAGGAAAAGCTTATGGTAGCTCAGACAAAGTATTTTCAGAAAGATGGCAGGTAAGATTTTTGTTTGATTGTGGGTTTCTGCTTGGCAGAGGTATGCACCCTTTCCATGCAGGAGCCACAATCTTAGTCAGGGTAAGTCACAACACACTCTAAATCATCCTGTGCTCAGCCTCTGGTAGTTTGGAACAGAGCAATCAGGCTTAACTAAAGAGGCAATGTGTAAAGTATCTGTGCAACACTTCAAACAGAAACACAGTGAAAACACCATAAAAAGACTCCACACCAGGTATGAAATATAAAGATTAATTTTATGAATAAAACTAGACCAAGACAACAAAAATCCAACAAGTAGAAGTCAAGAAGATATGAATTTTGACAGATTAAATGCAAAAATAGCATTTATAAGCAGTAAGCACTTATATAGTTAATTGGTTGCACCCGACAAAGACAAAGTCAAAAGTTCAGGCCGGCTGCGATGGAGCGTGGACCAGATGCAGGGACTCACTTAGGTATGCTGAACAATAAAGTGATTTTATTCTTGGTTTGTGATGATAAAGATGTGGGGTGCACCCAAGCAATGAATCGGTGATCCCACACAGTTGGGGGTTATGTGCCCGATTTCTCCACACAATGGCAGCAATGCCACAGTTCCATGAGCGATGTACCGGTTCCGAGGTGTGGCTCTTTTCCAAATGCAAAGTGCCGCGATCTCAACACTATAGAGGTGATGCATTGATCTTCCTCATGCATTGCCTGTGACATGTTGGTTCTGAAGCAGAAGTTCTGGAGGCAATATGAAAGTTCTGAGTGCAATGCTTTGATCCTAATCCCACAACAGTGGCGGTGTGTTGATTCTGCTCTCACAGAAGAGGATGCATCGATTCTGCTGGAGCAAACACCCAAGTCCACTTCAAAGGGTCCAGGACTGGGATGGCCCCATTTGGAAGGATAGACTAGGACAGAGTAGAGTCCAAGTGTTGCAGCAAGATGGTTGTATTTTTTGTGTGTCCCTGAGATGTATAAACAAGAGGCAAGCCATTAAGCTCTTGGTGTCACTCTGGATTCAAGTGATGCAGGTTCAGTTCTTCACACCCGAAAGAAAGAGCAGCAGTCAGCAGAGCCATAGAGAAATGCAGGAGTTCGGCAAACAGAAGCCCAGTAGAGTGGCAGTCCTTAATCAGCAAAGCAGTTTCTCGTCTTTCTGGCAGAGTGGTCACAGGTCCAGAAGTGTACTGAAGTGATGCTGTCTGAGGTCCAGTACATATACACAGTTGAGCCTTTTGAGTGGGGGATACTTCAAAGAGAGGCCTTTGAAGTGCACAACACAGTCCCTTCCCTTCCAGCCCTGGCTCCAGACTCACTACAGAGAGTATGCAGCCCTTTTTATGGGGACAGGACACAGCCTATTTTAGATGTAAGTGACGGCTCCTCCCGCCCATCCTGCCTAGGATGTCCCATCAGGATGTGGATGGCCCCTCAGTCACACCTAAGCTCTCTTTGTGTGTGGCTGTCTGGAGGGAATGCATAAAGCCCAGCTATCATCCACCTCAGACATGTATTGAGGCAGGCAGAAGGCACCAAATGGCTACAGTAAGAAGAATCCAACTTTCTTTAAAGTGGCAAATTACAATTTTAAATTTACCTTCAAAATAAGTTTGGATTGTAAATTGTGATTCAAAAGACACCAAACTTAGGGGGTCCCATCTCTTCCCAATTGGAAATTACACTTCTAAAATATAATAAGGTAATCCCAATTTTGAACTATCGGAGACATAGGCATTGCAGTTGTGAAAATTGAACTTAAGAGTATTTTACTACCAGGACATGTAAAACTTAAAAGTACATGTCCTACATTTTAAATACATATCATATAGGAGGAGAATAGTGGTCCATTTTCCTCATATATATCAAAATAAACCTAAGTATACTGTTTTGAAAGCTCAGTCAAAGGGAAACTATCTCAAACTGTTAGCAGGTACCATTTAAAGCATGTACTATCAGGAACAATCGCCCTCACTCACCCGAAGGTGAAATGCTTCATCATAGGGCTATGATCCTCACCAGGCCAGCTCTACAATGCCTGGTGGGTCCAGCTGGATGACACTTTACAGCAGATCTTTTTTATCAAGCAATGCCAGTTGAGCACAGCTGGACAGAAGGTGATATGTCCTAAAAGTGAGAAGATTGGCAAAAATATGCATTCAAAATCAACTTTAGACCAAGTGTCTAAATGTATTTCATGTGATCTCACTGGTTGATGTTGAGATTAAACAAAAGTGACAGAGGAATTGTAAAATAATGGTCCCTATCTCTGTTTGTGATGAAGTGTTGGTCACCTGTAGACCTGCTAGTAGGATAGGGTCTACAATTAAGGTCAACATGTTTCATGCCTTATGTAGTCGAGGAGTGATCTGTTGGCATTTCTTCAGGACCAAAAAACTCAGATAAAGTGACCTACCCTTCTCTTCAGAGTGAGGAGCTCAGTATCATCTCAAAACCCCACACAATGCATTGGTGATAAGGTTATAAGGTGCTCATTGATATCTTACCGCCACTGGGGAGCACTGGTTAACAATGTGCTCCGAACGAGGTAACTCTCCTCAAAGTCAGGGTCAATTGACCTATAAGATAGCGTGAACACCACATCAGGGAGCGACTTGCTGACTCCGATGTGTGCGATTAGCACCCATGCCCGTCCTCGTGTCTATAGGTGTCGGAAGTAGGGGCTCAAGGGTTTGAAAGGTTCCAGGTCAGGTAACCATGGTCCCATCCCATTCCAATTGGAAATTACACTTATAATATTTAATAAAGGTAATCTCAATGTTAACCTATGGGAGAGATAGGCCTTTCATTAATCAAAAACGAGTTTAAGAGTTTTCCACTACTAGGACATTTAAAACTTAAAAGTACATGTCTTTTTAATACACTGCATCCTGCTCTTGGGCTGTCCAAGTCCTACCTGAGGGATGCTACATATGTATTAAAAAGGAAGGGTTGAGCCTGGCAAGAGAGTGAACGTGCCAGGAGGACATGGCAGTTTAAAACTGCATACACAGGCTCTGCAATGGCAGGCCTGGGACATGTTTAAAGGGTTACTGAAGTGGGTGGCACAATCAGTGCTGCAGCCCCACTAGTAGCATTTAATTTACATGTCCTCGTTAAATGTAGGGCACTGTAAATTAAATATGCGATTTTGGATAAACCAATATTACCATGTTAAAAGCAGAGAGCACATGCATTGTATCACTGGTTAGAAGTGATAAAGTGCCCAAAGTCCTAAGACCAACAACAACGAATGAAAAAAGGGGGAGGGGAATGCAAAATGTTTGGGGGTAACCCTGCAGAAAAGGCCATTTACAACAGTTCTGAATTGTCATATTCTGGTTGTGGTTCTGGTTTTGTTTCAGGTGTGAAGTTGGGCAGTCAATAAGTTAGTGTGCAGAGCAATGATTTTCAAATAATGCAAAATGGACATGCTGTTCCTCAAGGCACTTGTTGAGGGCCTGTCGATGGTTCAAAGGTGACTAATGCAAATATTAATATGCATAAAAAATACTATGCATTGACTTTTGTGTAGGAAGCTTGGCCATTGAAAGAGGGGGTGTAAATCTAACCAAAACAGATTACAGGATTAGTCCCCAAATGGTCGCTCAAATGAGACACTATATGAATCAAAAGGCAGAGAATGGGTTGACTCAGTCAGTTGTCCCAGCCCAACTGGCTGCTCTGCAGGACATCCAGAATCAAAAACAGGCAGGATTGTTTTGGCAGAAAGGGTTACCTTCCGCCACAAAAACAATCCTCAGTGCATTTTTCTCTTTCTATGTGTTTTGCAGAATGCAGCACACGTAGAAAGAGGAAACAATTCGGAGAAATAAAGATATTTCTCCTTGTATTACCTCTCCTGTGGAGGAGTAGCATTTTGACACATTACCATATCTACCACTGATGGAAAATTTGTGTGCCAAAATCCGTGGGTGGATGCGTTGGAACACCCATGCTGCACCCATAGACAGCCTTCCTGGGGCAGAGTAACGTAAGGCAGGAGTTTGCGCTGCCTTGCGTTACTCCTGATTTATCAAGCTGTGCAGGGCCATGCAAGGTGGCCATGCGTGCCTTGACAAATCTGACTTTGCTGTTGCAAGGCGACACAACACTGAAAACTATGGGGCAGATTTATAACGGACTTGCGCCACTTGTACGCCGCCGTTGCGTCACTTTTGTGACGCAGCAGCGGCGTAAACCCTGCGCCATGTTGTGCCCCATTTACATCTAGGGAGATGCGTCACGTTGTAAAGCTTGCGCCACATGTGGGCGTACCTGCACAGGGGGGGGGCGTTCCGGCGCAGTAACACCTCCGAAAAGTGGCTGAGTGAAATCTACAAGATTTCACTCAGTCACTTTTCCGGCCATGCTGCGTCAAAACCCTGCGCCTGCTTGAACCAGGCGTAAGGATTGACGCAGCATTGTAATGATAGGGCACCCCCGAGCCTTGCTGGAGCTGCGTCGCGCTTGCGATGCAACTCCAGCGATGCGCCAACCTTCTGCCATCAGATGCGTCACGCATCTGTTTATCCTTGCGCCACGATGCGCTGCATTGTAAATGTGGGGCATCTATTGTGGAGCAAGGGTAAACTTTCGTGACGCATCTTCCCTGGCGCATCCATGCTGATTTGCAGGGATGCGCCAGGGAACATAAATCTGCCCCTCTGGGTCCTAATGTCAAATAGTTCAACGCTAGCATTGGTGAATTATATTTTAGTACTTTTGTAGCTGCTCGATCATCTAAGCCATTTTATGAACACATGCTTAGATGCAGTGCACGTTTCATATTAGGCGAAACATAATACAGCTGTTGTGACGGTCACAACAAAAGTATTTCCTGAAAGTCTTAGTTTTCGGACAGTAATTTTATGGCAAGACCGGAGGCGAGTATTATGCTTTTCTTTTCTTGCTTTATTCCAATAGCAGCAAGATAAAACTGCTATTCCCAGAAGGCTTGGAGAAACAACTACCAGCCAATGGGAAACAAAGAAGCAAATACTGACCAATCACATCTTAGATAATAGTATAAGGTCTATTGTGACTGCGAACAGCCCTCTTTTCTTGCTGCTCGCAGTCAAGATAAGTACCTTTTTCTATCATTAATATGAATTAATTTGAATTACTTTCATGGTATTGTTCTGTTTATTGTACTACTGGCCTTTGTAGCGCAACTTCGTTGCTCCCGTTTGTTCGCGCTCTCACGCGCGTACACACCTTTCAGCTTTTTGTTCCCCCCCGCGCCCTGCATGCTTTGCCTGCCCCTCGCGCGCCTCTCTCACCGGTCCCCGCCTCAACTGTGGCGCAGCGCTCCAGGACGGCTCCTCAGCTCGACGCGCTGTTACCGGCTCCTCACCACGCTTCGTTTCATTCCTTCGTGAATATTTCACACGCCCCCTAAGGGGAGGGGTTTCTTCATTTTCATACGCCCACTCCTTATTTCTGCACATTAACCCTTTCTTGTCAGGTTTTGAGCAGGCTCCCAGTTTATGTTCACAATGCAGGTTTCTAATGAGCCTCATGACAATGAAGGGGAAGAGTTCAAGGAGGATTTGAGCTCTTTTATTAATTCCTCAGTGGAGACTGCTGTCGAAGCTTCTATGAAGCGTTTTTCCAAGACTATGGAGAACTCTCTCTTAAGTATAATGACCAAAGCAATGGCCCAATCTGCGGGGGATAGCAGAAAACTTACAGTGGTACACTCCAAGGTTTCTTCTTTGGCGTCAAAAGTGGTTGGTGAGTCTTCCTCACATATGACAGAGGACGTGGTTCCTCCCAGGCCTCCTATTCAGGAGGGGTTAAAAAGTTTAGCTGGCAAACGTAAGGCTAAGTCCAACAACCCGGAGGTACCACAGAAATTGGTCATTTCAACAATTTACGATACAGATGATGATATGGGTGACGCCACTGACCTTGATGATATTTTTGATATTGTAAGTCCTTCATCCCCTCCTAAGAAATTAAAACTGGACGCTTTTGCATCGGAGCCGGTGCTGGATCCTGAAGGTACCCCTCTTTTTGACCCTGCTTCTATCAGACATCATAATTCTACCGAATGGTTCCCTATTGACCATGTCGGAGAGTATATAACCTCCAGACTTCGTCTCCCTTTAGACAAAACTGTCCAGGCTAAATTAAAGTCCGAGTGTCCCAAGCCCTCTCTCCCTTCTCACATAACTTCTACCCCTGCCATTGATCAACCTCTCCTCACTTTCTTCTCGAAGTTTGGCAAGGATCCGCGCAAAGGCGTGGACAAAGCTTGGTCCTCCTGCCAAGACAAACTGCTTGATTTGGTGGGGCCACTGGCCCGCATCTTTGATTTAGCTGAAACAGCTCGCCTGGATGGCGCGGACCTTAATCCAGAGGAGATTTCGCTGTGGGTCCAACGCGCTTTTTGTCTCCTGGGCAACACTAATCCTTGACTCATGAGCGCCGCAAAGGTCTCTTAATAAAGTTAGATCCCAAGCTTGCCAACCTTGCCCCCCTTGATCCTGGTGTCAAGGCTGATGGTCTTCTCTTTGGAGATTCGTTAGTAAAAGACTTAAGTCGGTTCGTCACCACCTTTGCCTCCTTGGACAAGGCGCAGCAATCCATCAAGAAGGTCTTTCCTTCTCGGGTTTTTGGCAGGGCCGGAAGAGGCAGGAGCCGCTCTACCGGCCGTGGGTTCCAGTCCCAAGGCTCCCGTGGTGCCTTCAACTCCAACCAGCAGGATTTCAAGCCCCAGTTTTACCCCCAAAGAGGTCGAGGTTACAGGGGCAGGGGCCAACGGGGCTTCCGCCACAACAACAACTCCCAACAAGGTGAGTGCAGTTATTCCTGTGGGGGGTCGTTTAGCTCTTTTCCTTCACAGATGGCAGACTCTCACTGCAGATCCATGGGTTCTCGACACCGTCCAGGGTTATCGTATCGAGCTTTACGCTCCTCCTTTTCAACATGTTCTTCCTTCCCCTCTAGTGTTCTCAACAGAAATGTCCCTGCTGGTCACCTCGGAAATACAGGCCCTTCTCTCCAAAAGAGCTATTCTAGTTTCCCCCTTCGATCCCTCAGGCTTCCTCAGCACTCTTTTTCTCGTTCAAAAGAAGAACAAGAAGATGAGACCGGTGATCAATCTCAGATTCTTCAATCAGTTCGTGGTTTATCGCCACTTCAAAATGGAGACAATCCTTCACTTACGAGACACTTTGCGTCTAAACGATTGGATGGTCCGCATAGATCTCCAAGACGCTTATCTTTCTATTCCTATTCACGATTCGCACACAAAGTTCCTCCAATTTCAATGGCAAAACGTCACTTATCGTTTTCAATCTCTGCCCTTCGGTCTTTCTTCAGCACCCTGGTGCTTCACAAAGGTAATGAGACCTGTCGTAGCTTATCTACGATCTCTAGGGATCAGACTCATCATTTATCTCGACGACATTCTCCTCATGAATCTAGACAAATCGGCATTATTGAACGATCTCAACACTACACGTTCTCTTCTTCTCGAATTGGGTTTTCTCCTCAATTTAGAAAAGTCCTCTCTCATCCCGACTCAGAGCATGGAGTTTCTGGGGTTCCGTATAGACTCCCCCCTGGCTTCCCTGTTTCTTCCTCAATCCAAGATCTCCACGATTCAAACGGAGATTTCCCAGGCTCTGCGCCGTCCACTCATTTCTCTCAGAACCCTTGCGAGAATAGTCGGCCTTTTATCGGCCTCCATTCAGGCTATCTTCCCAGGTCCCCTCCATTATCTCGCTCTTCAGCGCCTAAAGATCAGGCATCTTCGGCAAGGTCTCGCTTATTCCGATCAAATAGAATTAGATCTCGAATCTCACCTGGAACTGCAATGGTGGTTAAACCATTTGGAGGCCTGGAACGGCCGAACCATCTTCGCTTCCGCCCCAGATCTTGTATTAGAATCCGATGCAAGTCTGACGGGTTGGGGCGCCCGTTGTGGACCAATATCGACTGGTGGTACATGGTCAAAAGAGGAGTCCAAATTGCACATCAACTGTTTGAAGATGCTGGCAGGTTCCTTTGCAATCCAGAGTCTGGCAAAAGACAGAGTAAGTTGTACCATCCTTCTACGCATGGACAATGTTTCTGCGGTTCGTTATATAAACCATCTCGGTGGCACAAAATCGAAGGCTCTAGCAGATCTGGCAAAAAGCCTTTGGGAGTTTTGCCTTTCCAACAAACTATCGCTCTCTGCGGAATACCTCCCAGGAGATCTCAACGCTGTGGCCGATTGGCATTCTCGCTTCCTCCGGGATTCCAGCGACTGGAAGCTTCTTCCCTCCGTGTTTCTCTCCCTCTCTCAGTTGTGGGGCCCTTTCTCAATAGACCTCTTTGCTTCCCGTCTCAATTCCCAGTTGCCTCATTTCTTCAGTTGGCGTCCGGATCCTTTGGCTCTGGCGACCGATGCCTTCCTCCAAGATTGGTCCCTTCACCTCAATTATGCCTTTCCTCCTTTTCTGTTGATCAACAGGGTCTTATCGCAGGTGCGTCGCCAAATGACATCTCTGGTAATAGTAGCTCCCTTTTGGCAGTCCCAGATTTGGTTCCCGTCTCTCCTGGAATTGGCGGTAGACTTCCCCGTACTTCTTTCTCCTTTCCCCAATCTTCTCTCGGATCCTTAGGGCAACCCCCATCCTTTAATGGTCAATCAGTCTCTGACGTTGTCCGCCTGGAAAATTTCCAGCCTTCCCCTTCTGATTTCGTCATTTCACAGGAAGCTTCAGTCTTTATTAGTCGAGCATGGGCCCCTGGCACCTCCAAGGCTTACAAGTCCGCCTGGTCTCTTTGGTCAAGCTGGTGTCTGCAGAAATCTGTCGATCCCGTTTCAGCCTCTTTAAATTTTATGGTTAACTTCTTAGCCTCTGAGGCTAGCTCGGGTAAATCCTATCGTACCATCAACCTATATAGATCTGCCGTTTCACTCAATCATACCCACATTGATGGAAAACCTGCGGGGGCGCATCCCTTGGTATGCAGACTACTAAGAGGAATTCGTTTTTCAAAACCTCCTTTGGCTAAGTATTCTAGTTTATGGGATGTCAATTTGGTTTTGCAGTTGTTTTCTACCTGGCCTGATAACTCTGCTCTTTCATTAAAAATGATTTCAGCTAAACTTACTATGTTATTATGTTTAATTTCCATTAAACGAGTATCTGATGTGAAAGCCTTAGATGTTTCTTCTAGACAGTTTACTCCTACTGGTGTAATGTTTCATATTCATAAACGTACCAAGACCAATTTACATTCTGTGTTCTATCCCTATTTTCCCTCCAATCCCAAATTGTGTGTAGGTCAATGTTTAAAAGTTTATGAAAGTAAGACCTCTGCTCTCAGGACTTCCTCCAGCTCCCAACTCCTTATTTCTTTTCGTAAACCCTTTCATCCTGTTTCTGCTGCTACCTTGGCCCGTTGGGTTCGTTGGGTCATGTCCCTGGCCGGTATTGACGTCTGCGTTTTCGGAGCTCATTCCACTAGAGGAGCCATGGCTTCTAAAGCCTTTTGGGCTGGCTCCCGTCTGGAGGATATCCTGAAGTCAGCAGATTGGTCTAATGATACAGTGTTCCGTACATTTTATTGCAAACCTGTTCTTACTGCTTCTTCTCTGGTGGTTGATATGCTTTAAACAAGCATAATAGGAGCCTCCGGTCTTGCCATAAAATGTAGATTTTCCTAATAATTTATGACGGAAAGTCTTAATTTTATTAAAGACACGGAGGCAAGTATTATCCCGCCACAACACTTCTAACTGGTGTTCTCCCTCCCCACAGGAACTCCAGCGCTGCCACCAGCATCATCCTGAGGTCATCATGAATTCTACCAAGATCATTCCTTCTGATACGTCACCTTCTGTCCTTGGACTTGATCTTCTCTCCGACTCTCCTCTGGTGGTCTTCGGAAAAGAACTTTTTACGTGGACTTTGACTTTATGTATTTTGTTCTCTGTTTCTCCTTTATTTTTCCATACTCTATAATTGCTCGCATAAGAAAAGAGGGCTGTTCGCAGTCACGATAGACCTTATACTATTATCTAAGATGTGATTGGTCAGTATTTGCTTCTTTGTTTCCCATTGGCTGGTAGTTGTTTCTCCAAGCCTTCTGGGAATAGTAGTTTTATCTTGCTGCTATTGGAATAAAGCAAGAAAAGAAAAGCATAATACTCGCCTCCGTGTCTTTAATAAAATTAAGACTTTCTGTCATAAATTATTAGGAAAATCTACATTTACATGCAGTGCACATAATGCTTCGTACGTTAAGTATATGCAATGGTGTTAAAGTAATGGCATTTGTTAGGGAAATGCAACGCACAGCAATTCTTTGAATTCAAACTAGGACAAAATCAAATTGACAACATTTGTGGTAGAAATAAATATATTTCTTGCAAAGTTATGCTTTGAGTCATCTTTGAGAAAAAAACAGCTGCAGTGGGGTGTCACTCCACACTTGTCATCTTGCATTCATAAAAAAACACTAGGGGGCACTTTGATACAGCAAAATAAGTGTTCATTCTCTAGAGAAATTCAAAACACTGAAAAAATCTATTTGGAGAAATTGAAAATAACATGGGCCTGTACTGACAATTTCACAGTTCCTACCATGTACACGTTAGTGCTTTAACAATGGAATCAATAAAACACATGCCAATCCAAGAATCGATTCATGGTTATAACTTCTAACAAGTTAGTTGTTCCCTCTTAAAGTGACTGTCAGTTGGTTCTTAGAAAGGTATGTATACAATCACTAGAATTTAAGTCTAGCTTTACAGTACCTCAGTCTGTGCACTTAGGGTCTGATTTATAGTTTGGAGCATGGTCCGTTGTTACTCAGTCAATGAGGAACTGATCCATCTATCTGCCTGTAGAAATTCTGCCCACTGTATTTACCCTATTGGGCTGAAGGACTGCAGTCCATCATGATGGAAGATTGTTTGCTGCTGATCCAAAGTTCCAGTCATTAATCTCCCGCCCACTGTTGACCAACGGATACAACTCCGTCAATGTTGGTATATTTTGAGTGGTACGCAATCAGAGCGGATCTGGGGACCTTCGTGACGCAGAACAGCAACGGTGGACCAGATTTCTGCCAGGGGACACATCCATCATATTGACCAACGCTTCCATCAACACACTTCTGCTGAAAATCATTATAGAAGGCTGTGCACGACTGTGGTTTGGGCACCCATAGGCCATGTGCTGAACTCCAGGCAGCGCACTACGAAGGACATTTGACTTAGTGTTACAAAAATATAAAAATTCACTGAAAAAACAAAGATTAAATTGACGGTATAGCTAGGTAGTGCAATCATTTCTTACTACTTTTGTAAAAAAACGTATATATTCGATGGAAAAAACAATGGTTAAACAGACATTATAGTTAGCTGAAAATGCCCATTGAAACGCATAATTTTAAATGAACAAAACCATTGAAATTCACCAGCTATCATGATTGCAAAATAAATAAGTTTTGTCCTAAATTAACTATAACTCGCACCCTCGCCATACACTGCTAATTACCACATATATTACATCACTCACGACATGTTCTATTACATCATTTATAACATAATTGCAACATCTTAAATGTCATCATCATTGATGACAACACTGCAGATAGGGGGGCAGCAAGTTATAGCTACTTTAAGGCATATATATGTGTGTGTGTGTATGTATGTATGTATGTGTATATATATATGTATATATATAGTCCTTTTTGTGCAACAGCACAAAGGCACAAAACAAATTTCCTAAGTCAAGTTTTAAACCAAACCCTTGCAAGTATTCCCAAACAAGAATCCATTTCAACCTTCCAGTATTTGTTCCTGCTGTTTGTTTTACTATCTACAGAGGATTTGCTCACTATACTCAATCATACACAACCACAACACTTATGTATGACATTCATACTAAAATCGAAAAATTTTATGTGGCCTAACTGCCCAACCTGCCAACTTTGGAACTTGGTGGCCAGGTTCGAGTCCCAGCATTCCCTCAACATCCTTTGATTGTTGACACATCACTTAATCTACTGTGCTTATAATAAAAATAATCTGACCTTGTGTAATGTAATCTGGTGTTCGTGTTAAGAGTTCCAATGCGCATGGGCTGTCTTTGAGTTATATAAAACTGCAATATATATATATATATATATATATCTATATATAAAGATATATGGAGTCCAGAATGTGTGTGCTTGCAAAATGTATTGGTTTCTATTAGGGGTGGGCGGAATTTGCGAAAGCGACTTTCGCAAATTATCGCGAAACTGTTAAAAATCTCCGCAAACACGCGGAAACATCGCGAGGATGCAGAATTTTTTTTCCCGCCCGTTCGTGGTATTTTCTGTGTGGTCGCGGCTCGCCAACTTACCCATGCGGTTGCTCGCGGGCGCGGCCATCTTGTTTTCACTCTTCTCGCGGTGCATGATCGCGAGAAGAAAGACGTGATCGCGCGACCCATGACATTAATGCAGGCGCGAACTGTCGCGAGACAGCGCAAATGGCTACCAACAATCCAACATCTCGTGGAGAACGCGACCGGCTCGGAAAAACTTGTCGGTGAACGCGGGGATTCAGGTAAGGCGATTGCGCGCGCGAGAATGTATTATTTTACAGCGCGAGCAAGAAACAAATTATTGCTAAGCTGCGGAATGTGGAAATTTCGACATTTTCGTGCTCTCCGCGGAACGCGAAAATGTCAAATTATCGCAATTTCCGCGAGCGGAACGGAAATTTAGCCCAGGCCTAGTTTCTATGCATACTCTATTGATTAATTATTGTAATTAGTTGGTTCATATACATAACATTGTGATTCATATGCATCCCCCACTGCTGTGCATACATAACATACTAGTCCAGATGAATAACTTATTGGTTTAGATTCATAATATGTTGATTTGTCCTCATAAAATATGGGTTGAATGCAAATCGTACTGATTGACATGTATGTTGCACTGGTTTGCAAGGGTATCACATGTTTGCAGATGTTTAATGTAATGATTCATATACATGCGGTATTGGCTTGGTCATGGAATGTACTGGTTTTTGTGCATAAAATATTGACTGTGATGTGCAAACTCTGCTCTGCACTTCTAATGTACTTGTAAAAATGCATAGGTGTTTGGTTTGTAGTGGCTCACACTTTTAAAGTACTGGTTTGTGTCTGCAATATATTGGTTGCAATGTGCAAGTTATTGATTGCAAAGCATTATATGTAGGTGTACAGTCAAGATACTGGTAGGCATGCATAATTGCTTGTTTTGGATGCTTAGGGCCTTATTACGACTTTGGCATCTTATAGCAGAGGGTGCAATGTGCCGTCTGCTGTAGGACTGCCAATGGTGTGGTCACCAACCAGGTCAGGACTTTAATCCTGGTCTGGCGGATGGTCATATGGCGGTATGACAGTGGTGGTCTGTTATGCTCATTGAAGAGCCTAACATGCAGACCACCACTCTCAGGGTGCTGACTGCATCTTCTTGCATGGTGTGGCATACATGCAACACCGTGCAGGAACTGGGGATGCAAATCTAGGGAGGCACTACATATGCCCACCACATGCATACCCAGGCCAAAAAGCAACAGGGCCCCCTTTGTTGCCACTCTACCACCCTTTTCATGGCGGGCCCCCGTCATGAAAATGGCGGTGGAGAGGCAACTCCAAATATATTCGGCGGTGCCTCTGCGGCACCGCCTACATATATCAGCCTTTAATTTCTGCACCACTGCTGGATTCTGGATCCCTGGAGCTTGCAGTGATCCTGTTGTGGTCCGACCTCCCAAGTGGTAATACTGTGGGCATGCCCCAAGTGCGGTGGTGGTCAGACTGCAACCACGGGTTCGCGGTCAAAGCCCTTAATGTGCTGGTACACTCTTGTAATATGTTGGTTTATATGTGTAAATAACCAGTTGTAATGCAAACTGCGAGTTTGAAAGCATTCCATGCTCGTTTACATGATTGGTGCACTTGTGCACATGCGTATCCAATTAGTTTGCATGAATACCACATTAATTTGCATATATTCTGTACTGGTTAACACACTTAATTGCATGGTTTATATGTATGGGGCCTGATTAAGAAAGGGCATCCGCACATGTGGCGGAGGCCCGTCAGTCATGGGGGAGTCTCCGCACTCATGGCAGAATCTCCGCAATGCAAATTCACATTGCAGAGATTCCGTCCTGAGTACGTTGACTCTTCCACAACTGCAGGGCCTCCGCCATGAGTGCAGAGGCCCTTTGTGAATGAGACCCTCTGTGTATTGCGTCACTCTTGTAATGTACTGGCTTCAATCTGATATATATTAGTTTAAGTTTTATATATATTCGTTGTATAGTTTATATATATATATATATATATATATATATATATATATATATATATATATATATATATATATATATATATATATATATATATATATTAGTTTAAATGTTCAGCATATTGGTTTGAAAACATTACTTGCTGCTTTGCATGCATGCTATACTGAAGACTAACATACTGATTTGCATGCATAAAGTACTAACAGACATGCACAACGGTGTGGCTCTTATGAATAACAGTCTTGCACACTCTGGGGTAGATTTACAATAGACTTTCATTGTCATTGCGTCATGCAAGGCGACACAAGGCAATGGAAGCCCTTATGCAGGATTTACTATGTCTTGCAAAGCCATATGGTCTAGTTCTGTGTGGTTTAGTAAATCAAAGGTAATGCAAGGCAGCGCATTTCTCTGCCTTGCATTGTCTTGCAGCAGGGAGGCGTTCCTTGGGTGGACTGTGGGCGGCATTTCTATGCACCCACACATGGAGTTTGGTACATTCCCATATTCCCAAAGTGTTGTAAACCTGTAAATGCATAAACATGTTACGCTTCTCAAACCTAGGCATAGTGAGGAGAAAAATCTTTATTTATACACGTTACTTCTTTTTTCTATGTGTGATTTATTCAGCATCACATATAGCAAAGGGAAAATGCCTCTAAGTATTGTTTTTGTGCAAGAAGGTGTCCCTTCCAGCACCAAAGCAATCTGCCTGTAATGCAGGCACCCTTGCACTATGGTGCAAGGATGCTTGTGTTGGCATTAGGCAGTGGCCAGTGTGCCTGTGCAGGTGGGCAGAAGAAAGGGGCCATATCTTTGTAAATATGACAGTGTATGTCTAATGACTCCCTTTCACGCAACACAGAGCAGAAAGTTGTGTGAAATGTCAGCAAATCTGCCCATAAGAATGTACATACTAAATATTCTGCTTTCTAAACATTCTTTACTAATTTGAGTGCTCAATAAATAAATAGGTACATAATTTTGGGATGCCCATTGCAGACTATTTGTTATTTCCCCAATCCTACTTAGAATGAGTTTTGCATTGTAAACTGTGGTTTGTGCATTGACTTGCTTGCAGTTTGGTTCAGCAGATTTGAGAGGCCAGAGACAATGACAGGGACAAAAGGTCTCCAGAACAGGAGGCTCCGTTTTCTCAAGTTCTATTTAAAGAAGATTCTGTGAAGCTTAGAAGCACTTGCTGTTGTTCGCCTGAGGGAAATGCCTTGGATTGTTTCCTCACGTTATTTACTCACAACTGAAAGGTTATGTTTTTATAAGTAATGTACATTTTAAACGACTTTGTTTTGCCCATTGATGTGCGACTTAGCAGACAGTGCAATAGTTCACATTTAAATATCGTTTCAACTCACTTGTTGGTGAGCCTTTCCCTTACCCAGTGCTGGGCCCTTTTCAATGTTTTTGGCACTTAAGCCTTCATAACTTTTTCCATAAAAAGAATCCAGGCTCAATTTGTTCTTTATTCTAAAGGTAACCATGATTTATGGATTATACTGATGATAACCTAGAATATAGTCAAAGTATACATCATTATGTTGGCTTTTGTTTTGGGAAAAGTTCTACACAAGATAGGATATGCTTGTTTTCTAAAAACGGCATCAACAAAAGGTTTGCTGTGCTAAGATCACCACAATACCAGCTTTCAGGAATCAGCACAGTTTTTGCATTTTTCTACCTGGTAGTCAAGCTTTCCTATTTTTGGGTGATTTTTACTTACTCACAGCTTGGAGTGGGTACAGATACGAAACCCAATAGTGAAACATACAAAGTAGACAAAACTTGGAATTCCACAATTGGTCCTTTGTTCAAATTGCTCATGGTTTTTCCAATAAGATAAATCATTGAAAGGGAAGATAATGTAAAGAAAAAGTAAAAGACAAAGGGGCATATCAGCAAGGCGAGGCGATAAAATTATCGCCGCTTTTGCATCCGTTTTCGGATGAAAAGCAGGGATAATTTTATCGCTCTATCAGCATGGACACGCTAACGCGTGAATCCATGCCTTAGCGCCTGTTTACTGAACGCCCAGCTTTGCATCTCAAATGAGATGCAAAGTGGGCGTTCCCTCCCGAACTAACTGGAGAAATGTCGCTAACCGACATTTCTCCAATCATCAAGGGAATCGCTAAGAAGCATAGCGATAAGAAAAATAGCGCTAACCATGGTTATCGCTACTTTCCTTACGCCTGCTTTAATTCTGACTTAGCCATGTAATCCAATGGGAGGTGGATTTCATGACTAAGACCACCCTGCCCTATCAGCAAGGTATCACCGGTCACAGTGCGATTATCTCTGGATTTCCAGCAATCATCACACTGTTTTCCAGCTAACGCTTGCATATTTATCGCTTTGGAGATAAGCATTGCTGATAGCACGCTATCACTGCGATAGAAAGCAGTGATAGCCGGTGATAATTATCCTAGCTCTAGGTGCGCTTAGCGATAATTATCGCCGGCCCTTGCTGATATGCCCCAAAGTTTTTATCTGTAAAGTTTTCACCGATTAACAATTTGCAAAAGGAATGGATTGTTACATACATCAGATCCCTCTGGTAGCAGCGATTATTAGTCCTTGTTGGATGTCCAAAAACATGCGAAGCTCAGACCCAATAACTGAGCTGCAGCTTATAATGATTTTTCATAGTGTACCAAACATACAGCAATTCATATGGTACTATTTAATGACTGACAAATAGGCATGAACAACACCTATGCATTTTTTAACTGTGACCAAGGTCCTTGCTCTAGGAATAGTGTTATTTGTACAACTAAATGAAGGGTTATCCATTCTAGCATGTGATTCATAGGGCAGTTTGCATTATGTGTTTTTTCTTGCACACTGGCTTACATTGAGACAGAATAAATGGAGAGATATTCAATTGATAATAATAAATATTATATCACTCTGTTTTCCGCACTGTTCCTGTTAAAAACAGTAACCTACATGCGTAGTTGGCCTTTTTTTTTACAACAGGAAATAACCCAAATTGCAACATGGAACATCAAATATTTTTCCCTTTGAAATTGCTCCATTTCAATTATGTGGGAGCCCTGATATTTGGGTCTAGGCTTGGCTGCCAGCCAGGAAACTATACTAAACCCAGACATTTATGAAAACTAGACACTTTGTGGGGTCTAGGGTGGTGTGACTTGCATTTCTTCCACAATCAAGAATTCTCTGTTATTCTTAAACTTTGACTAAAATCAAACATTTTGATTGAATTTCTGTGAGAGAAAGTATCGGAACCCGTGGGCACCCACAACATTCTTAACACCCAGGGTTCTCACACTTCTCCCAATAAAAATCATATCCCACTTGTTTGGGTAGGTACATCGCATGCGACAGGAAAGCTCCCCAAAACACAACATAGAGACTCACATTTCTACCATGAAAATCAACCTTTTATGAGGATTTGGGTAACCATGGTATTTTGGCCTGGGTTTAGATGCTGCCAAGTATAATGTACTAAACCCAAACTTTTCTGAAAGCTAGACAATCCATAGGGATTAAATACTTATCATGGTGTGTCATCTCAACTTAGTTGTGCATGCTTATATTTATTAATTGTTATCATGCTGTGCTTAGTATTTTCTACCTTGTCTCTGAGCCCCCTTATAATAAATCAGTGGGTTATCAGTGTTATTTGTCCCACTGCTCTTTATCTCTTAGATCATCCTACTTTAAGGCTTTTGCCGTTGTGTCGGGAATTATACCTCATTCTATCAGCTTCGGCATCGATATTCTGGAGGCTTGACTCATACCTCTATTTTTAGGTGAGACGGTATTGGGTTCGAGCTAAGTGTATACTAATCAATTGCTATTTTCGTTTTTGAATAAGATATTTTTCATTTTTTGTTCTTTGATTCTTAGACTTTTACAATATAAACCATCTGCACTTCGCGTCAGGATTTAAAACTTTGTGCGTTTAACTTCATTACCATTATAGTGGAGATAGTATGCATACCCCTCTTATAAAGGTGAGCAGATATCAGGCCATATCTAAGTAACATTGCTATTTAATGAGATTGGTGTATGAAAGTGTTCCATTCTTTTATATTCAGGAACACTTTCTCTCAGGACAATTATTTTAAAATACCTCCTCTGTGGCAAAGGACACAAGGTGATGTAATCGAATGGGTACTCTATTTGGTTATCCCCTTTTTTCTTTTCTGTGAATTGACTCAGATTTCGGTGTGCCATGTATGCACGTAACTTTGAAGTACACACACTAGCCATCATTGGGATAATTTGAACTGCGTATTCCTATGTTTCCCCTATTCCCCAGTCTTGATTGATTCTTAGGTGAGACCTTTTTCCTGAATTATAGTTATATTTTGGGTACCTCTCATATTTTCAATGTGTTCCGTGTGTTCGTTGGTTTATTCCCAAATCCCTGTTCTTTATTTATATACACTATATTATCTCTCTACTTAGACTATTTATCTGTATATTTATTCTTATTCTTTTTTCACACTTTTATGTTTCTTATTATCCTTTCGCCTTTCTCCTCTCTCTTTTCTTTTTCTTTCACTTTTGCAATTGGATACTTACATTTTTAATTAGATGTTATTATCTCTCACTGATAATAATTAATCTCTGATATGAGTTGTATTTTCATATCAGTAATATACATGGATATGTACAATAGGATGTTGCTTAGACAATTTGCAATTCACTCCCCTTTTCTTTTTTTTTTTGATCATAGAGATATGTGATAAGAAATGTTTGTCTCATTGCTTATATTTATGGAAGCGATGTGGGTTGTTCATATTTTGTATATAGGTGTGCTTTTAAATATGTCCGTATGTATGTGTTTTGTGTAATATGTTAAGTGATGTTTATGCAAATGTTTTTTATAATTGGTTACAGACCTGAAGAAGTTCCTGTGGCAATAAACACGAAACACATTGGCTGTTTGCTGTTTCTTAAATGATCTCATGAATTAAAGAAGAACTTTGGAATATATCTGCTCATTTGGATTTATTATTATTTCTATTGAGTACACCTTCTTATGTGTGAAATTCTTTGGACTATTTAGCATCTAACAACGGCAGATGCAGGAAGTGGTTGCACCAAAAATTAATATATATAAATTTAGGATTTTAAGTGCTTAACCCAGGTCGGTCGTTGTTGGCTTTTTTAGTTCATGTGAATCTTAAGTCTTGACCCTGTGCCTCATGGAAACAGTCCAGCCCGAACTGCCAACCCGGTCTTCCCGGGACCCGAAACAAGCATCCTGGGACCAGTTTCGGAGTAACACCCCTCATCAGCCGGGCTAGCTTGAATGCACCTGGCTTGGTAGTTCGGGCTGGACTGTTCCCATGAGGAACAGGGTCAAGACTGATTTGCATATGGCTAGGTCAGAACTGGGGTGGCAAAATGAGCTAAAGAAGGATGATGGATTTAACCCAGATCTGTGACTGGGGGTGAGTGTCTGAAAAGTTTCAGAGCTCCGTCCATCGTCTCCTTGTGTTTGCTTCATCACCTTGTGTTTGCTTTGTTCACCCTAAGTGCACCGGGTATGCCAAGATGTGGGTCCCGGGCTCACTGCACCACAGTATTCAAGCTATCCTGGCTGATGAGTGGGGAAACCCCAAAACCATTCATATGGGTGCTTGTTTCTGGTCCAGCCAGGACCTGGCTTGGCAGTTCGAGCTGGACTGTTCCCATGAGGTACAGGGTCAAGACTGATTTGCATATGGCCAGATATAAACTGGGGTGTCATGGTGAGCAAAGAAATTATGGATTTAACCCAGATCTTTTGACTGGGGATGAATGTTTTGATTTGTTCTGCACTCCGTCCATCAATTGTGTGTCTTTTGCTTTCTCGCCCTAAGTGCACCGTGTATGCCCAGACGTGGGTCCCGGGCTCACTTTGCCACTGAATTCAAACTATCCTGCCTGATGAGGCGTGAAACCCCGAAACCGGTCCTAGGATGCCTGTTTCTGGTCCAGGGAGGACTAGGCTTGGCCTTTTGGGCTGGACTATTCCCATGAGGCACAGGGTCAAGTCTGATTTGCGTATGGCAAGGTCTATGCTGGGGTGGCATGGTGAGCAAAAGAATGATGGATTTAACCCAGATCTCTTGACTGGGGGTGAATGTTTTTATTTGTTCTGCATTCTGTCCTTCAATTGAGTGTCTTTTGCTTTCTCACCCTAAGTGTGCCGGGTATGCCCAGACGTGGGTCCCGGGCTCACGGTGCTACTGGATTCAAGCTATTCTGACTGATGAAAGGTGAAACCCCGAAACCGGTCCTAGGATGCTTGTTTCTGGTCCAGGGAGGACCTGGCTTGGCAGTTCCTGCTGGGTTGTTCCCATGAGGCACAGGGTCAAGACTGATTTGCATGTGGCCAGGTCTAATCTGGGGTGGCATGGTGAGCAAAAGAATAATGGATTTAACCCAGATCTTTTGACTTGGGGTGAATGTTTTGATTTGTTCTGCATTCCGTCCATCAATTGTGTGTCTTTTACAAGTGGGCCTACAGCGCAGATGTTTCTATTCACTTCAGTAGCCCTTTAAACATGTCTCAGGCCAGCCAATACACTGTCTGTGCTTGCATTTTTAAACTACCATATTGACCTGGTAAGTTAACAGTCTTGCCATGCCCAAATATTCCATTTTAATACTTAGAAATCACCCCTGTGGTAGGCCCTGGACATCCTCAGGGCAGGGTACAGTGTATTTAAAAAGTAAGACATGTACTTTTAAGTTTTACGTGTCCTAGAAGTAAAAAACTCTTATATTCGTTTTTCACTATTGCAAGGCCTATCTCTCCCATAGGTTAACATTGGGATTACCCTATTACATCTTATAAGTGTAATTTCCAATTGGGAAGGGTTGACACTTATACCTGAATAGGCTGTGTCTGGAGCCAGGGAAGGAAGGGCAGGGACTGAACCTCTCTTTGAAATCTCCCCCAATTCAGAAGCACAACTGTGTATAAGTACTGGACCCCTCACACCACCAGCTTAGTACACATCTGGAACTACGGCTACTATGTCAGAAAGAAGGGCTGCATTGTGTAAGGTACTGCCACTCAGTTGAACTGCTAATCTGCTGGAATCCTGCTCTGCTGTGCTGAGCTACAGCCTGAAGCCCTCCTTGCTTGGGAGTGAGAGGGAATGGACCTGCATCTCTTCAACCCAGAACCAAAGTGATTCAAAGGGCTTGCTGGCTTGCCTCTTGTTTGAAGTGACAGGGACATCAAAGACTTCCAAACTATCTGCCTACAGCAGCTGGACTCTGCATTTAAGAGTCCTGGCCCGCCATGGGGTGCCAGTACAGTCCTGGGCCCTTGGAAGTGGGTATAAAGTGCTGAACTGCCAAAGTCCATGCATTACTGTTGTTGTGCCACTCAGAGCTGGCACGTCACCATTGATGGTGCTGCATCTCCACTACTTTTGGGATTGAGCACATTGGAAATCTTTAGATGCCAACAATTCACCACTGCTGCGAGGACTGAGGACATCGCATAGCCGACAGCGCAGTGCATCTCCTCCATTTGCGACGCATCTCTGACTTTGAATGGCTCGGAGCCAATGTATTGCCTACATCCTAAGGATCAATGCAATTCATCGCCTCCTTTGCTCCTCGCATCTCGTCCTCGACGTTGAAGCAACCGTGAACCAGGGTACTGTTTCAGTGGGCCAAAGCTGGTCCCTGTAACAGAAACACACTCCATCACGATCGGCCTGAACTTTGGGTTTTGTCTTGCTCTAGTGCAACCAGATCGCCCCTGTTGGCGCTTTATGCTTTTCAGCACTACATGTCAATGCATTCTTTAAAAATAAATAACTCCTGTTATTTTTATTGTAATTTTGATGTTATGATCTTGTTTGGTTCAATAAATGTAGCTCTATTATTCTAACAAGGTGCGATATGTTTTTGTGTGGTGTTTTCACTGTTTTACTGTTTGAAGTGTTGCACAAATACTTTACTTATTGCCTCTTAAGTTAAGACTGACTGCTCTATGCCAAGCTGCAAGAGGGTGAGCACAGGTTAATTTAGGGTGTGTATCTGACTTACCCCAACTAGGATTGTGGTTCCTACTTGGACATGGTGCATACCTCTACCAACCAGAAACCCAATTTCTAACAGACAAAGTACTGGTATTCTTAAATATACTCATGTGCGACAGGATAGCATTGTCTGAAGAGTATCAGTAGAATAGGTTGGCAGGGTATGGAAGAAAGAGGGTGTGACTAGCCCCCAGACAACCAAGATACAATCCAGGAACAATATGAAGTTCCATATTTAATAGCAGAGAGTCAGGATGACTAGAGTGTGTGACGTTGGGGCAGGAATTTTGGAATGGCAGCAATCAAACCTCAATATCTGTGAAAGGAAGGGGAAATCTCATCTTCCCTAAACACCGGAGGGAAACAAAGGGAAGCAAAAGAAAATGGATGATCTATGTGACCAGAAAAAAGAAGTATACTTTCATACTTCAGCCAGGTACCCTAAGTAGGATGGCTATGACCAGACACGTGTCCGCTGCACACTGTGCCACTGGAACCAAGCTATACCTCACTGAGGAGTCCTGATAATGTTGATACCGGTTTTGTTTTGTGTGCTTTCCAGTATATAGAGAACCTGGCCTTGCAGTTCAAGCTGGCCTGCTCCAATTACAGCAGGGTCTAGATTTGCAAATAGATAGGTCCAAACTGAGATGGCATGTGTGTTAACAATAGACGGGGATGTGCTGAGTAATGACCAGTGACTGAAGTAAATTCAAGCATTCAATCCAATGCATTGTTGTACACTACAGAATAGACCGCTGTTGCCATGCAAAGTATAATTCTGTGACTGGTGTGTTCATCTGACCATCACCTAATAACCCAGAAATGTCCTGAAACTTCTGGCTCCTTCCAGAATGTTCTGACTTTTCCAGAATTCTCTAGTTCTTTCCAACCTGACCCATAAGAGCTCATCTGTGTTATCATGTGATTCAACCTTCAACAGTCCTTACACACATAGTTGATGACACGCTTAAAATCCTAGATCCGAACAAATCTTGCCTCCTAATCCTCCTAGACTTACCCTCAGCCTTCGACACAGTCAAACATGACAGCCTCCTTGAATTACTTGGACACAGAATGGGATTATAAGGGGTTGCCCTAAGGTGGTTCACCTCATTTCTACACAACAGAACTCAAATAATTAAGGATAACCAATCTTTGTCGACTACCCCTCCGGTCAACTTAGGGGTCCCTCAGGGATCCACCTTATCACCTACTTTCTTTAACCTGTTCATGGATCCTCCACCCGAAATTCGTAAATTTTCTAATGTACAATACCACATGCATGCAGATGACACCCTACTATAACTTAAAATCTCTTTCCCTGAGGCTATCCGTCTACTCAAAACAACTCTGCTAAAAACCCAAAACTGACTAACCAGAAACCACCTTAAACTCAACTCACTCAAAACTCAATTTCTCTTAATTGCCTCAACAAAATGATCCCTCGACATCGAAGTTTGGATGAAACATTTAACAGTCTTCAACTGCCTTCCACACATTATAGCTTCCACAAAATCACTAGGAATTACACTTGACAAGAATCTCAGCATGCAGGAAAACATCAGCTCAGCCACCAGAGGAGCAAACTTTCAAATGAGCATTCTAAGGAAAATAAAACCATTCCACCCTTTGACAACGTTAAATCAGCGGTGCAAGCTCTAGTGATCCCCAGATTAGATTATGGGAGTCTCCTGAGATCCAAGTTGGCTCCGTTAAGGGCATCCCTTAACTCTGCTGCAAGGCTCATCACTGGATCGAAAAGGTACATCCACATCACTCCAGATCTGAAGGCACTAAACTGGCTCCCTTATGGGGCAAGGATTCAGATGAAAATTGCTTGCATGACCAACAAAGCCCTACACTTCAGCACACCAAAGTACCTAGCTGACAAACTGGAACTGTCCGGGGGGGCAGATCATCTAGAAACACCAGCACCTTACTGTTGAAACATCAAACATTTTGGAAAAAGAAAACCTACAATAGAGCTTTCTCCGAATTGGCCTCTAGAATCTGGAACTCCCTGCAGCCTGAAATCAGACTGATTCCTTCAATCACTTCATTCAAAAAAGAAGTCAAACTGCTTTTAATGAACCAATCTCTACCCTGAACCCACTGACTCATTCTCTGGATAGTGATATGATGCAGTTTTCCAACCAGGGCTTGCACTTGCAGTCTGAGTCCTGATTTATAACTCACTGTCCCACTCCTGATTTGTAACGGACAGTGTCAGCGTTTATATTTCTCGGCTATATATTTTCTACTTATTGAACTATTTGTAAAGCACTCTGATACACTTCTAGGGTCAAATTCACGTTATATAAAACTTTCTAAATAAAATAAATAAATAAAAAATCTTCCTTTACTTCCCCAGTTACCACTGGGCCTTCTGCCACAGTCTCCAAGGCCAGCCCATAGCAAGCTTGCATGTTGGAGTCTGAGAAATATAACAGCATTCATGCAACACTGGACATGACCTTCAGCGAGTACAAATTCCATAATTCCTGACACCTGTCCATCCTTACAGGATTTCTTCATGTACAGCTGGGAAGGATTCTGTTCTGGCTACTCAAGGCTCCTTTTCAGCCTAATGAGGGTCAGTGTCTGGCCACTGACAGCTGCTGTTCAAGACACTACGACATCAGCCCCTTGGGCCATTCAGGTAGCTCATGTACACCCCAGAGTCCTCCTGGCTTCTTGTTGGGCTTGGCCCTTCCTACAAGGTCATCCCCAACCATTTTGCATTTACCCTCCTCTTTTCTGAACCCATTTGTGTTAGTTATTAGGACTCTGTGCACTTTTCCACTGCTAACCAGTGATATAGTGATTGTGTTAGCTCCTTTCAATGTTTTAGAATTGGATTACACCCAGTTTGCACATTTAATTTACTTCTAAATCCATATTAAAGTGGCACAACATGTGTCAAGGGCCTGTAAATTAAATGCTGCTAGTTGACATGCAGCACTGATTGTGCCACCCAATTTAGTAGCCCTTTCATTATGTCTCAGGCCTGTCATTGCAGACTGTGTGTGCAATATCAAATTACAATTTCAGCTAGGCAAAATAACCTTCTGCCAAACCTACACCTTCCATTTTAATACATATGTCAGCACTAGGGTAGGCCATAAACAGGCCACAGGGCAGTGTGCAATGTATTTAAAAAGTTGGACATGTACTGTTTACTTTTACATGTTTAGGTAGTGGAAAATGCTCAATTCTGTTTTTCACTTCTGCAATGCTTGCCTCTCTCCTTTATGATAACATTGGGTTGCATTATTACATTAGTCAAGTGATAACTTTCAATTGGGAGCAGACCAAAATGTTGAATTTGGTGTCTAAAGAATTGCAATTTAAGTAGTAAAGTCAGATTTGAAGCCTCAGTTCTGAAAATGCCACTTTTAGAAAGTTCTCCTAACCATTTGTTGCCTGTAGCCTGTATCCTGGATCACATGACATGGGGTAGCTGGCAGTTGGTATTTGTGTATTGCTCCAAGGCAGTGCAACACAGGTTAGCAGGTATTGACAGGATGGGCCATCTTTGACTTGATGAAGGAGGAAGCTGTCACCTACCGCACTTCACAAAGGCTCTGCCTGTGCACACTCACTAAAGTTTTGACACTAGTTTTTTAAATGAAATAAAGTATTTGTAAAGTGCTACATATACCAGAGGCTGTCTAGGCACTACCTTCAAACTAATGGAATAACAAATATTTTTGGGACTCACCGTCGAAAAAAGCCAAGTTTTAAGCCCACTCCTAAATTTAGACATATTGGTTTCTTTTTTTAAGGTGGTTGGCAGGGAATTCCAAAGTCTAGTTGTGGTGTGGGTAAAACCTTTACCCGCCTTTTTACTTTGTGCACTCTGGGGATGATCAGGTGTCCACAATCCACTGACCTGAGTAGTCTAGCCGGTGTATATGGCTTAAGCTAGTGTGACAATTGCACTGGACCACGTCCATTCAATGATTTGAACACTTTGCATAAGGCTTTGAATTGGATACACGTTGCAACTTGCAGCCAGTACAGTTGGATCAGGGCCTTAGGGACGGAATCAAAAGGCAAAAGCCCTAGAAGCACTCGAGCTGCTGCATTTTGTGCTATCTAGAGATTACGAATACTTCGCTTTTTCGCACTAGTAAATAGTGCATTACAATAGTCAAGCCTAGATGCAATTAGTGCAGTGACCACTGTTTTTCTCACATCAAAAGGAATAAAAGAAAGCACTTTCCTCAGGACTTTGAGTATAAAGAAACAAGTGGAGGTGGTGTGGTTGATCTGAACTTCGAATGACAAATTGGTATCAAAAAGAACACCAAGATGTTTTACTTTATTTGACAGGATTGGCAAAGGACCCAGCTGAGAGGGCTACCAACTATCTGTCTGAGTTGAATAACTATTCCTGAAGAGAAGGACTTCAGTCTTTGATGAATTCAGTTTAAGAAAACTTTGGACACCCAGACAAGCTGAGAGCAGGGCAGGAAGGCAGGAAATTCCAAAAACCTCAGGGAGTGTAAACCTCCAGAACCTTCTCCTACTTCAAAGTTGGCCCCAGGTATAAATATTGAATGCAAAGACCCAAATCTACAATACAACTCTGGACCTGTGGAAGACAAAGAGGGACTGCTGTGCTGTTCTGCAACAAGTCTCTGCTGCCCTGATGCTCTGCTGTACTACTGCTCAGCTGCCTAAGTGAAAAGGACTGAACGGGCATCTTGAACCACGATCACCAGAGGGGCTTCAAGGGCTTGGTGACTGACCTCCTGGTCAGTATCTCTGGTATAGAAAAGATACTAACTACTTTGAACCCAGCACCTGGAACCTGTCTGCTGTGAGTCCTACCCCCTGAGTAATTGCAACCCAATCATGGACCCTTCGAAGTGGGCCTGAAGTTCCTCTGCAGTCCAAGCAAGCTGCCACAGCACTATACATCACCTTGCAGCTCTGCATTGGAACCACCGCTGCATGACTCATTCTCCAATACAGGACCCGCAGGTCTTTGGAACCGCTGTAGTGTGATGCGTCAATTCCCTGCAACTTCTTGGAATCATCGCTGTGTGACACATGCTTATTGTGGGACATCTCAATGCAGCCTCACAGTTCCCCATAATCGCCGCTGCACAACGAATCCTCAATGCAAGGCCTCACATCGCAGCCCATCCGAACTACTGCCTCACGGAGCATCCTTCACGCTAGATCTTGCAACTCTCTGTAACCTGGATTTAAGGTACTTAGGGCCATATGTAGGTGAAATTTAAATTCCGAATTCTTAAAACCGAATTTTACTGATTCGGTATTAAGAATTCGGAATTTCCGATGTAGGTAAAAATTCGGTATTTGTTACCGATTCGGTAAAATTCGCAAAAAAACATTACAGATTCCTTAACACCGATCGGTATAACCGAATCGGTAAATACCGAATCGGTTATTCAAAACACCAGCAATTGAGGAATCAGCCAATCCTGTGCATCCACCCCACCTCCCAACCAGGAAGTGGCCACACCCATGCAGGTGCACTGAATCTGAACCTTCTGTAGAGGCTGAGAGTGCAGAGGAGGACAGAGGAGCCACTAGGAGAACTTTACCTGGGAAGCCTGCACAATGTCTGACAGGAGACAGACAAAGAAGGTGCTGAGAGGAAGAGAAAGTTAAAGTTCAGTGAAAGGGAGCTCCAGGTCCTAATTGAGGAGGTGGCCAAACATTATTCAAAGCTGTTTGGCAAACAGTCCCTGCAAGTGGCTGAATCTGCAAAACTGAAGATCTGGCTGGGGATACAGGCACAAGTGAATGCCATAGGAGTGACAACCCGGGAAATAGATGACCTGAAAAAGAGGTGGTATGACATCAGGAGCATCACCAAAAAGAAGATGGCAGAGATTAAAAAACAAGCCAGCGAGACAGGAGGAGGAAGGAACAGGGTGCCTGCACTGACTGCTCTTGAACAGCTGATGGAGTCCACCATAGAGCCGGACAGCGTATGCGGAATCGGGGATGCAGACAGCTCAGCCAGAGCTGCCAACAAACAAGGTAAAAAGCATGCACACCAATCTGCGCCCCCATTCCCTATCCCCATTCCCCAATGAGGCTGTGTGAATCCCACTCCAGTACAGGTTTTACTAATCACCAGCAATGCATTCTGGGAGATGTAGTCAGTGGAACACGTATCATGACAGTCCTCCCACTGAACACCAAGGCATGTGACACACATCAGTGATAAGCAAGCAGAGGACAGAAAGATAGTGTTCCAGGAATGACAATTTATTATTGCTACGTAGGGCTGCCAGACAAGTGAGCTAATGTACAATTTCTGTCCACAGGCGAGACATCGCGCAGGGCTGCACGAGACAAGGGAGGAAGGGCACCCCAGAAGGAGAGAGCGGAGGAGGCCAGTGAAAGTACAGGGCACACCACACCACCACCGCCAGCATCACCACCACTGCCAGCATCACCACCACCGCCAGCATCACCAACACTGCTAGCATCACCAGCAGCAACACCACCGCCTGTGGCAAGACCCAGGAGGCATGCAGTTGCCACTCTACAAGAGATGGATTCGTCCTTGGAAGACACCAGGGATGGTGAAATCTCGACTGTGCCAGTGGATGGCAGTAATGCAGGGTCGCAGTCCACCTCAGGGAGATCGCACACAGGTGCCAGACACCGCAGGGCCAGGGAACAAAGTCCACCTTTGCAGGGTGAGGACAATGGTGTATTTGCAGGGCCGGAGGCAAACATGGTCAAGGTTCAGCACCTGCAAGGGAAGGCACTACAGTCTGTACAGCGGCAAATGAGACATCTGAATTGTAGCATGCATAACATCGAGAAGGGTATCAGCACTATCAACTCCACGCTGTCTGAGGGCATGAAGGAGATGGCAGAGGGCATGAAAGGGATGGCTGAGGGCATGAGGGACATGTCCCAGGCTGTGATGCTGCTGTGCAGCAAACTTGAGGGGGACAGGGTGGCACGGCGCGGCAGAGAACGGAAAACCATACAAAGGCAGTGAACCGCCTCGCAACTGCCACATCTCTACTCTGCAGGCGCTCCGTTGCCATGCAAGAAGGCATGCAACAGTGCAGCCATGATGTCTCTAGGGGGCTTGTCAAGGTCACAACTGCACTAGAAGTGCTCCTAACAACTCAGGCTGCCAATACTGGTGCATGTGATGTGGGGGACGCAGAGGAGACTACCAGTCGCAGCAGCATAACGCCCCCTGCAACTGAGACCAGGAGGAGCAGCAGGCGACATGGGGCTGGCACTGGCACCATTGCCAGTGAAGACAGTCTGCTGAGTGAACCCAGCAGTGTTGTGCGTGGCTGCGGGCGTTGATACAGCCCACACTTTGTGTACTCTATTGGGTGACTTAACCCATGACAAGCCATTAGCGTTGTCACAAATAGGACTGGCGAGTTGAGCCCTTTGTGTAGTGGTGTAGTGCCCAAAAATAAAACTCCGTCATTCAAATGCAACAACTGGCTGTGTCTCCTTACTTACTCAGAAGTAGTTGCGTGTGATCTCTGCCAGTCTTTGTCTCCCATCTGGTGCTGGCGCCACTCCTGCTGCGTTGGGTTCTGGCTCAGCTATTTCATCATCATCGTCCTCTGAGTCTGTTAATATAACTTCTGTGCCTTTCTTAGTGGCAAGGTTGTGCAGCATAGCACAAGTTGCAATGATTTTGCATCAGATGATGGGTGTGTACTTACGGGCGCCTCCGCTTTTGTGGAGGCAGCAGAACCTGCTTTTCAATAGTCCAAACGTGTGCTCCACTACGTTGCATGTTGTCTTGTGTGCCACATTGTATCGTCTCTCACTCAGGGTTGATGGGTTTAGGTGGGGAGTGAGGATAAATGACCGCATAACATAAGCGCTATCACCTAGGTGAGAAAGAGCGTCCATTAATTACAAACACTGACACATTAATCTGCTGGATCCATCAGGGTGTGTCACAATGATTTACCTAGCAGGTATCCTTCTCCACATTCTCCTGCAGCTAGGCGTGTGTAGATACCACTGTTCTGGAACATGTAGGAGTCGTGGGTGCTCCCTGGAAATTTGGCCACAATGTCGGTGATTATGTTGGCTGCATCGCAGATTACCTGCACATTTATGGAGTGGGTGGATTTTCGATTTCTGTAGATGTACTCAGTGGCTGCAGGTGGGCAGATTGGAATGTGTGTCCCATCAATGCACCCTATGACATGCGGGAACTGTGCCATTTGGTAAAAGTCTGTCTTGGTTTTCAGCAGTTCCGCCTGTGTGTTTGGGAAGCTTATGTAGTGATGCATTCTCTGCATCATGGCATCCGGGAACTTCTTGAAGAAACGGGACAGGCAACTCTGTGACACCCCACCTACCGCAGCTATCACCCCCTGGTAACTGCCAGATGCAAGTAGGTGTAGGCTACAGAGCACCTGCACATGTGGTGGTATGGAATGCACCCTTGTTGTTGGATCGTCCAGGAGTGGGTGCAAGTCCCTTATCAGGTCCATTATGGTTTGGGGGTGTAGCCTGTACCTTTCATGGATCTCAGCCTCAGTCAGTTGGAAGAGTGTGATGCACTGTCTGTAAACGCTTTCCTCCTGTCTCCAGATCCTCACTCCTGCTGTCTGTAGCCGCCTTGCAATTACATAGAAGGCCGCCATAGTGATCACACTGTTGCATTTTGGGATTGCTTATATACACTTCACCTGATTACCACCTGCTTTCATTCAGTGTTAATTACCAACTCCTAAATACCGAATTTCATGAAATTCGGTATTACCGACTTTCCCTACATCTCTTTTATCGTTTTTACCGTTTCTTATTTACCAATTCGGTAAATTAGTAATCGGTAATTCCGATTCAGTAAATTAGGAATCGGTAATAAGGAATCGGTATTTACCGATTCCTTATTACCGATTCCTTCCCTACATCGCGCATGCCTATATACCGGTCGCTAACGGTGAAATTTACCGAATTTCACCGTTACTGACCGGTATTTGGTCACCTACATCGGGCCCTTAGTTCAGTGGGTATAACTCAGTCCGTGTATCCAGCCTGTGCTCCATCATGGTTGGCCTGAATTGGTGACTCTGTGCCGGGCTGGCACAACTAAATAACCATAGCTGGAGCTTTGTGCCTTTAGGCATTATTTTCACTTAAATCTTTCAAATCACAAAACTCCGGTTCTACTGATCGGAACTTTGTTATTTTGCATGCAAATAATTTGTTAAATTTTACTCTAGTTTTCTAAATTAGTGTGGGATTTTTCTTGTGTTGTGTTTTTACTTTATAACTGTTTGAAGAGCTGCATAAATAATTTGCCTCTAATCAATCAATCACAGTATTTATAAAGCGCGCTACACACCGAGGATCTCAAGGTGCTGAAGAGGGGGGGGGGTCTGCTGCTACTGCTCGAAGAGCCAGGTCTTGAGGAGCCTCCTGAAGGTGAGCAGGTCCTGGGTCGGCCGCAGGTGGGTGGGGAGGGAGTTCCAGGTTTTTGCCGCGATGTAGGTGAAGGATCTGCCTCCGGCGGTGGTTTGTTGGATTCGGGGGACGGCGGCGAGGGCGAGGCTTGCAGAGCGGAGCTGGCGGGCGGGGGTGTAGAAGTTGAGTCTGCTGTTCAAGTATGTTGGTCCGGAGTTATGGAGTGCTTTGTGTGCGTGGGTGAGGAGTTTGAAGGTGATCCTCTTGTTGACGGGGAGCCAGTGCAGATCTCTTAGGTGGGGGGTGATGTGGCTACGACATGGGAGGTTGAGGATCAGGTGGGCTGAGGCGTTCTGGATGTGTTGTAGTCGCTGTAGGTGTTTGGTTGGGATTCCAGCATAGAGTGCGTTGCTGTAGTCCAGCTGGCAGCTGACGAGGGCTTGGGTCACCGTTCTTCTGGTTTCAATCGGGATCCACTTGTAGATCCTGCGAAGCATGCGGAGGGTGTTGAAGCAGGAGGAGGAGACGGCGTTGATCTGCTTGGCCATGGAGAGGGAGGAGTCGAGGATGAATCCCAGGTTGCGTGCGTGGTCTGTGGGTGTCGGCGCTGTTCCTAGTGTAGTTGGCCACCAGGAGTTGTCCCAGGCAGACGGGGTAGGGCCGAGGAAGAGGACTTCCGTCTTATCCGAATTCAGCTTCATGCGGCAATTCCTCATTCACTCGGCGACGGCCTTCATACCCTCGTGTAGGTTGGTTTTGGAGGTGTGCGGGTCCTTGGTGAGGAAGAGGATGAGCTGGGTATCGTCGGCATAGGAGATGATGTTCAGGTCATGTTGGCGGGCCACTTGTGCGAGGGGGGCCATGTAGTTGTTGAATCGTGTCGGGCTGAGGGATGAGCCCTGGGGAACGCCGCAGATGAGGTTGGTTGCTTCGGCTCTGTAGGGTGGGAGGCGGACTCTCTGGGTTCTACGGTGAGGAAGGAGGAGGTCCAGTCCAGGGCTTTATCCCGAATTCCGGCTTCTTGGAGGCGCGTTTTTAGTGTGCGGTGGCAGACTGTGTTGAAGGCGGCTGACAGGCCCAGGAGGATGAGGGCAGAGGTTTCGCCGTTGTCTAGTTGGCGTCGGATGTCATCTGTGGCGGCGATGAGGGTTGTCTCAGTGCTGTGGTTCCGTCTGAATCCGGATTGCGACGGGTCTAGAAGATTGTTGTCTTCGAGGTGGCGGGTCAGCTGTATGTTGGCGATTTTCTCGATGACTTTCGCCGGGAAGGGGAGCAGGGAGATGGGCCGGTAGTTCTTGAGGTCTTTGGGGTCCGCTTTGGGCTTCTTGAGGAGGGCGTTGATTTTGGCGTGTTTCCAGCTTTGCGGGAATGTCGCTGAGTCGAAGGAGATGTTGATGACCTTTCGTAGTTGGGGTGCGATGGTAGCGTCTGCTTTGTTGAACACGTGGTGTGGGCAGGGGTCTGCTGGCGATCCTGAGTGGATGGAGTTCATGGTCTTGCGTGTTTCAGTGTCGCTAACGTGGGCCCAGGAGGTCAGTAGGTTGCTGTTGTTCGGGATGGGGTCTGCGGTGGCCGTGCCGGGCGGCACTTTGAAACTGTCGTGGATGTCGATGATCTTGCGGTGAAAGAAGGTGGCCAGGGAGTCGCAGAGTTCTTGTGAGAGCAGGATGTCATTGGTGTTGGCGCTGGTGTTGGAGAGTTCTTTCACGATGGTAAAGAGTTCTTTGCAGTCGTGTGTGTTGTTGTTGAGGCGGGTTTTGAAGGAGGACCTTTTGGCTGTAAGTGAAGCCTGACTGCTTTTGTGCAAGAGGGTTAAGCACTGATTAATTTGAGGTTTGATTGTGTTTCACCCTGAGAAGTGTGTTTCACCTCTCCTCAGCTGGTAACCCAATTTTATATACTTCTCTTCCAGCCTGCAGTTCTGAGGATTATGGTCTGGTCTGCAGTGCCTATTAGTAGGAAGGTGGCTTATTAGTAGGTCCAGTTAGGTACCTACAGCTATTCATAAAACCACAATCACTAATAAGGTCCAGTCAAGTCTCAATAAATTAATCCTTGCTCAACCCTTGATAGCGTGGCAGACGAGCAGATGGGCTTAACTTAGGAAACTTGTGTGCAAAGTATTTAATATCACCAAAATAGTAAATAAGTAAAAGGCACAACACAATAAGAATCCAAAACCAATTTATGAAGATAGAGAATATGTAGCTTTAAAATGACATAAAAACAACAAAAATTGAATTATTCATTTTTAAAGTTTAAATTAAAAATGTGCTTTGTAGCTCCAAAAAGTATAAAGCACCAACTGCTGCTATCTGGTCGCGCTGGACTGGGACAAAGTCAAAGTTTCAGGCTGACCACGATGCTACGATGAGCGGTTGGTCCCGGTCAAGTAGTCACTTTTTTGGAGCTTTTTCTCTCGACGTCGATTGGTTGGGACTTTGGATCAGGATTTCGTGTCGATAACGGTGGTCTGCTATAGCGCGATGCCTTTGTGTCCTCTTGAGGTCTTTGTCTTCATCATTACCGGTAAGGAGCTCGGGAGCTTTCAGCTGGACAAACCAGTGCAGTCAGGCAAAGTCACGGTTCGACGACCCCAGCTTGACTCTCGTGGTCAATGCCAGTTTTCTTCTGGAGCTATTTCACAAAACTTGGAAAAAAGTTCTCAAAGTTTCAGATCTTCTTCTGCACGGTTCCTTGAGGGTTAGGAAGGGCTTAACAGCACCAGCTAAAGGTTCAGAAGTTCTAGTTTGCCTCTTGAGTTCTGGGACTCCAACTCCCACAATGCACCTAGCCAGTCCAGGAAAATTCAGGTGAAACTGGTCACCTGGAGTTGTCCTTTAAGTGGATGTTGCAGGTGATGTCTTCCAGCACTTTTCTATTTGTTGCTGCTCGGAGAGTCCACTCCTTATCCTTTAATACAGGCACAGTCCTTCTTATGTGGAGCCTTTAGAGTGCAGCAGGTACAGTACATCGGGTGTAATTTTCTGTTTAGACCAAGGACTTACAGGTAGGTTGTCTTAGCCAATTGTAATTACACCAATTACCATATACCTTTTAAGGACAGAGCACTGTCCCTGTGTCTGTTTAGCAAAGCACAGGGCACTTTCAGAGTCAGTAACCACCGGTATCAGTAAAATAATGGGGGTGATCAGGGCAAAAGGGATTACTTTCCTTCTCTATTGCTTATATCCAGTCGGGGGAGAGCTCCAGTCTAACAAACTGAAGGCTTGTAACACCTTCATGAATGCTCCTGTCCAACGTACAGAGCCAATGGGGCAACCCAATTTAGCTGATGACTTCTCATTTGTATCTAAAAGCTCCCTGTCTAGTGAGTAGGCATGATGTGTAATTCTGCCTGAGTAGCAATCAGTGAAATTTACATTATGCTGGCTTAATTGACCTAATTTCATATTAAGTTTGTTATGAGAAATTCCCAAAATACAGCATTATGCCACTTCATTTAATTACGTGAAATTTCATGGTAACATTTACCACAAACACGCCGTTATATACTGTACCAACAGAGTGTGAGCGGCTGTTGTTCGTGGTGTTTGTTTTAATGCATCCTCATATAAATATTGACACAAGGAGACATTTTTTTACAAATATATAGAGCAACATTACAGACTTGCATTTCATTCAATTATGCATAATTCTGCTACAATTTCACATAATTACAGGAAAGCAAATAGTGTGAATGTTGCTCACAACTATGGAAGGTGCTCTAGTTCTCGAAAAGGTGGCTGCCTAAATTTTTATTGACTATGTATTAAGGTTAGAGAAAGTCATAATATTTTTGCACATCAAGCACCCCTAAATCTCATGAGTAGTACATGTTTTACATGTGCTAAGCTCAGGAGGAGGAGGGACATTTGCATGATAATCAGGAATTTCTCATTTTTGTCAACTGTTCATAAGAATAGATCATTTGCATATTTTTCTTTCATAACTGTCTACTGTTATCTATTGCTTTGAGACATTTCTACTCAAACCAAATGTTCCTCAGGAGAATGACAAATGATCATCACAAGTATGGAGGGCATAGAAAATTAGCTACAATTAACCCAATGATCAGGATCTAAGTAAGGCATACAGTGGCAAATTCAATTCAAATTATGAATAAGATGTTGCTGTTGTGTGATCTAACAGAAAAACAAATCTTGGAAATTACAAAATCTAGTTTGCTGAAGCTCATGGAGGTTTGCTTGATAAGTTCCAACTGCATTAATCAGATCTTACTTTTATGAACAGACAGATAAAATGGCTGTGGGACTGGCACTGCTGCCTTATCTATCCTTGGAATCTATGCTTCTTGAACTTGGGATAAGAGACAGTGTTGAAGTGAGATTGAGCTCTAATTCTTTTATAATAGGTACTGTTTATAAATCACCTGAAACATAAGCAAATTTATCCAGGTACATGACACACCTCAAATCATTGTTCCATGATATATGAACAATTGGTGACCTAAGGATGACTCACTAACTTAAGAATTAGAAATGAAGGGGCATATTCTCAAGGACTTATCGCCGAGTTAGCTGCACTATATCGCACCCAAAGTGGCGAATCGCCCCATTCACAAGCTGGTGCTAACAGGCGATATCACCAGTTTCCCTGCGATAGCAGCCGCAAGAAACATCACCGCAGATGACACCGGCAACTAACGCTAATGATATGCAGAGTAGGCGTTCCCGTGCAAAAAGCCATGACAACACCACTTCGCAATATTCTCAACAACCAGCCAGATCGGTGATAAGATCCAAAAACATACAATAAGGCGTGTTAGCAGCAGGGATTTAACACCAGCTCCTACCTGGTGTAAGTCAGACGACAACCTGCCCCAGAAATGGGAGCCCAGCCCAGGGCCACACCTGAAGAACAACAGATGCCATGGAGCTACTGATCATGCAGCCCGGACACCCAACGGGCCACAACACCCACGGCCACCACCCCCAAGACCTTCCACCCCTCGGGCCGTACCCCGGGAACACACACCCCCCCGGACAAAGATATTTTACATAAACTTTACAAATTCATGAACAAAACAATTTGCCTGATGTCGCACAATTACAACAATTAACATTCATGTGAGGTCAGAAAAAGGAGAATCATTTATTCATCTTTGAATTTCCCAAAAAATAATTGTATTCAAATTCAACTCAATACCACTATTTGGAAGAGTCATGGCGGGTCTTCTCTGGACAATCTGTAAGCCACAGCCTGCAAAACAAAATTCAAGATAAGAAGGTGTGTCATGCGCTCATCAAAGGACAGAGAGAGAGGGAGAGAGAGAGAGAGAGAGAGAGAGAGAAAGAAATGGAGAGAAAGAGTGAAAGAGAGGGAGAGAGAAAGGGTGATAGAGGGAGAAGGAGAGAGAGAGTAACAAAGGGAGAGAGAGAGACAGTGAAAGAAAGAGAGGGAGCGAAAGAGATAGAAAGATAGAGAAAGAGCGGGAGAGAGAGAGACAGTGAAAGGAAAAGACGGAGAGACAGTGCCGACACTGCGCACCCTGGCCGCACTGCTCACCTGCTGCCACCGGTGTGTCTCCAACCACGTGCCGGTATACACTGCAGTCCATCAGGTCCCTTATCTGAAACAGAGTACAGAGTTAATGATGGCAGAGTTCATATCATTGCACACAGCATCATTGCTTGCCCGCCCCTGCGAAAACAGGCTGCTTCACCCCAGCCCCTCCCGCTGCCCAGTGGTAATTGCCTGCCCCTGCACACCCAGGCCTCACTGCTCACTTTCCGCCACCGGCGTGTCTCAAGAGGGCCCACCACGTGCTGGTGCAAGCTCCAAGCCCAGGGACCGTGATCTTGGCAGCCTCCACATCATGCAGCCCCGCACCGCGGTCCACCAGGTCGCACACTTGATTCTGGGTCTTGATTTTGCAATGGCAGAGATCATATCAGTGCACACAGCATCATCGCAGGCTGCACACCCACTCTGCTCTATAGGTGCCACTAACTCTGTGAACAGCGAGGCAATGCCATGTGGCGGTAGGCCCGCGTTGCCCACGGGCTCAGGCCTACACTGCAGTCCAGCAGGGCTCACACTAATCCTTACCAGTCCGGACCGCCAGGACGACGCATCCACGCAGGCTGCACACCCGCTCAGCAATGTAGGTGCCCCTACCTCAGTGCACCGAAAGTCACCGTCCCATCGTGGTAGTCCCTTGCCTGCCACAGGGTATCCAGTGCCACCAACTCTGTGCAACGCAAGTCATGGACCCTTTCTGATTGAGTCTCGTGATATGCCAGGCGGACGCAGCCATATCACCTTAGGCAGTGGGGAAGAACTGGGACATGCAGCATCATCGCCCCCCCTTTATACGCAAGCCGAGTGGGCTGGCTCGGCGTACGCCAGGCCAGCGTAGGTGTGTGAATAATTATCCCTGGCTTCTGGGCGTGGTTCCTTTCTGGGTTACACAGGAAACCAACTGATGCATGTGTCTCTGTTGCAGTGTCGACGCCACACAGCCCACAATCAAAAAAGCTGCAGAGATTGTACAAGGAGCGCAAGGCCGCTCGGGGTCTTGGCTCGTATATGCTAACTGTTGTGTATGTATCACTATTGATGCACCATAAGCCTCAGGCCTAGCCTCAATTGCAGTGTGAAGGCCACATCACATTTCCAGAATGCAAGCAGTAGTCAGACTAACTTTAGGGATGAAAGCGTCTTTGTTTCAATACAGAAGGCGGCAGGACATCTGCACCTCCGACCTTGGTTTTGCATGTGGCAGGCACCCCCTGAAAGAGATACCATAGCAGATGATGACGACTCCCACACTATGCACAGCGCTAATGATAGCCCAACGTATCCACACCCCACACACAGAAGTCCTTGCTCGAGGTTCTCTTGCATGGAATTCCCTTGACACTTACATGCACAACAACCCGTAAGTCCAAATGTTGCACACTCATACAACACATTGCTCCGAGCAGTGGCATATCATCCACATAACTGCTGCAGGTCATAAGAGTGCCGGTTCTACGAGAGCCAACAACATTGCGTGGGTCAAAGTGTGAAATTGCGCAATTGTTTTTCAGAGCAATGAGGCCACAGCTAGTGCACACCTTCCCAGTCATCTCATTGGCCATGTGGGTCACGGTCAAACATGTGCATTGCTTTCATTTCCCAGGGTGTACCTTTTTGTGCAATCAATGTCCCTACATTTATCCATACTTTCATACTTGATCGATCATGAACATGACACATCTGTGTGAATTTGGAATGTTTTATTCACATTCAGTGGAGTGTCAGAGCTGGAGCAGTGCATGGCCATGCAAACCCCACGTCACATTGTAGCCCAGTGGAGGTCCAGCCAGAGTCATTTAGGGATTGTCAAGCACATCGGAAGAGGAAGAGTACAGTCCGCAGCCAGATTTCTGTGTCATCGGTAAGCAAACAAAATATGGCAGTCCATGTTGAGGTCCAAGGTGAGTATCGCAGAGTGTTTCGGGGGACAGTAGGCGGTGTTGTTACAGGCATGATGCAGAGGGCATAACCAAGCTGAAACAGGGCTTATAGCAGAGATGAATGCTACTGGCTCCTTCTTAATACAAAGGTGGAATCACCCGCATCATCGTCCTCTATGTCATCTGGCTGACATGTGGGTGCTGGTGTTTGGTCTGCAGCACTGTGTGCCACTGACACATCAGGGGCCAGAGATGTGTATGTAGCAGAACCAGCAGCATTCATCGTTGACTACCTTAGTGGCAGCAATGCGATGATGAGGATCTGCAGGGCATGGAAGATCCCAACAAGTTTTCACTCGTGTGCATTTGTGGCAGCCATTCTCTCCACATACATCTGCTCCATGTTCTCCATTATCCTCAGCATCTGTGCCAACTCTCGGCTGACATTGCTGAGGCAAATCTGACTAGACAGTTATTCTCGTCTCAGAGTCATGACTCCAGCGATGTCGGGCATGGATTGTTGGACATCATGTGGGTGTCCGTTAGGGAGTGTAAGTGGTCTCTGATGGGACTTAGACACCCACGTATGGCATCTAGTTTGGCTGCCGTAAGGTCGAACCCCACCCCCAGCTGGTCAGCCATCTTCTCCTGGCACCCTAACACACAGCATTGAAATGCCATGTGTTGTTCGTGGTAGTCATAGGAGACAGCCGTGGTGGTGGGTGATTCCTGCTGTGTGGTCTGTGCAGGGGGTGGGGTCCCCTCGATGCAGCTGGGCTACCCTGCTCCTGGAGGTGCGCTGCTGTAGATGTCCATGAACCGTTGTAGGGTGTTGGTGTCGAAGGTGTGGAGGCCCTCTTCATCATCACTGATGAGTTGTCTGGTCTGCTCTGCAGGAGGTGTTGATTGTCCCTCTGCAATGTGAAGGGGAGATGCATTTTAACATTGTGTTCACATGTATGTTGACGCATTGTTCAAGTTTGCATACAGACTGTATGACAATGTACATTGTGACTGTTTGGAAGGAGCTGACTATTTGATGTGGGACAGCGGAAATTTGAACTACATCACGGATGTGAGGTTGCAAACGTACATTATCATCTCACAGTATCCTGCTATGCCAGATGTGATTGACCAGTTTCTACGCACAAGCAGAACCAGTTGTGTCCTCTGTTCTGTAGTGAAAGTGTTGCACTTTGTACCACATTGTCGTCAATGTTGATATGCTGTGTTTGCTATGTGTGTGTGCTGCATTGTGGGAGAGTCACCCCTGCAGCTGTGATTTTGCTGCCCCTTGTCCCTTTGAGGTGGTGTGCCTTTGACGTCTGTGCTTCTACAGTGCTGAGAAGTTGCAGACTTGGCTACGTTTGGCTCTTGTTTGTATTTTAGACTCTTGGGCATGGTTTATCCGCAAATGGGTTGTTGATATCAGGGGATGTTTGTGCACGTGGATGTGTCAGAGTGTGAACTGCTCCTTTCAGGATGTGTTCCACACTAAGCCACCTCAGTGTCGTGGTTTGCACCATGTCATGATAATTGTACTTCAGCCAAGCTATTCGTCATGCAGTGTTACTTGCATTGTCAGTGTGTCTCACAGACACGCAGCTTTGCTGGTTTTGCCAGGTGTGCATGGGTTGGTTGTGAAATTGGTGCTGTGTGGGGAGGGACCCCTTTGTGCCCTACTTGGTGTTTGTATGTTTGCTTCAGTGTGCCTAGGGGATCAGGGACATGATCCAGAGTCATTGTGGGTGTGCAGTGTGCTCTACTTCATTATGCATGTGTGCCATTGTGCCCATCTCCCCCCGTCCCACCAGTTCCTGGTCGGTACTAACCCTGGTACTGTTGTGTCAGGTCATGTCGAGCAGTGTCCGGACCCACCAACTCCTTCCACCATCTCCCCACTGATGACTATGGACACCATTTCCTCCAGCTCATCCAGCTCATGGTGTTCCGCTGGACTGCCACCTCCAGTCTACATTGCAGCCTGATGGTTGTCAGCGAATTTCTTCTTGGTTTTGCGCTCCGCATTATTCCAGCGCCTCTTGGCCTCTCCAATTGTCCTCCTCCTTACTCCGACTGCATTCACCTTCTCCAGGATGGACTGCCATGTTGCATTTATATTTGCCAATGACACGTTGCAGGCGACAAAGAGTTGTTGGCTGTGTTCTATCACCTCCGTGATGATAAACATGTTTTCCTGCGGACTGAACCTCATCTTCCTCGTCTTCCTCTCCTTGCCCTTCTGTGACCCCGAAGTCCCAGGCTGGTCCTCCTGGGGGCTTGTGGGGTCTGGTCTTCCTCTGTACTTGCTCCGGCTTCCTCCATGGTGCTACACAGTTACAGTTTTGTGTGTTTTTCAGTGCTTTTATAGTGCATTTTTTCGCATGACGCGTGGGAATTGCAGGCCTGTCGCTGGTTATCACTGATTTTTGTATCGCGATTTGGGACATTGCAACTTTTTTCGCATTTGTGTTTCACGTTTTTTTGCCGTCACGGTCATTTTATTGCGGTCATTTGACGCATTAGCGTGAGACTATCGCATGGTGCCGCAGGGTTGAGAATACAACATTAACACACCGTTAATTTCCCGCGTTGGCGTGAGACTATCGCATGGTGCCGCAGGGTTGAGAATACAACGTTAACACAGCGTTATTTTCCTGCGATAGACTGCAATGTGCAAAGTTGTGTTCAGCTAATTTTGCGATAATTAACACACGTTCTTGAGAATATCCACCTTAATGTTCAGCAACAGTCAGTGTAAAGGGTTCACTTCATTTGTATGATATCCACAATTTTAATTTTATTCTTTTTTTTAAACCACTTTCCTCAAAGTTGTGAATATTTCATCTTCAATTAATTCATTCAAAAAAATATTTTCAATGTGTTCTTAACAACTACTTAATCACTCCAGTGAAATTATACCAAATCGGCTCAATGCAATTCATCTCTTCATTAGTTATAGTTTCTTGTTTTATAAAATTATATATATGTATGAAAAGAATAAATATCTTTTATGAACAGACAGAACAAGGCTGGGGGACTGGCACTTCTGACTTATCTATCCTTGGAATTCATGCTTCTTGATTTTGGAATAAGGAAAAATGTTGAAGTGGGATTGAGATCGATTTTGTTCATAATAGGTATGTAAAGGTTTTGATGAGCGCATGAATACCGATGTGTCTTGGTGCTAGCGAAGCCTCGGAGAACAGGCAAGGTAACCACTGTTATTTAAAAGCCATGTCTTTAGGGACCTCCTAAAAGATTATGACTGGGTTGAGACCTTAGAGACATAAGTAGAGAACTTCCAAGTTTGCTGGCTTTAAATGAAAAATCGCCTACCTCCCAAGGTGGTCCTTTTAATTTTAGGAAAGACCACCAATTTATCGAGAGAAGATCTTAGTTCTCTCCATGGGGAGTACCACTTCAACATATTTTGAAGGCATAAAGGACCTCAGCCATGCAAAGCTTTGTGCATCATACTGGGCTCCTTAAATTTGACTCTCTAGGCCGCCGGCAGCCTATGCAGATCCTGGCTCTTTTTGGAGACAGAATAAAATGTAAGCAGCTATAAGAGTAACCGAGGTGCCGCGTTCTGTAGAGGTTGTAATATAGACTGAAGTTGTTTGTTTATCTCTACATAAAGGGTGTTACAGTAGTCTATCCTGGCTAGGATCAAAGCAACCACAACCATTTTTTGTAGCTCAAAAGGAATAAAAGGAAGAACCTTTTTTATTATCTTAATTAAATAAAAACAGGAAGATGTTATGCAATTGATCTGACCTGAAGATACTGTTTGGAACAAAAGCAAATTTATCCAGCTACATGATACATCGTAAAAAACTGTACCATGAATACAAACAGTGGGTGACCTGAGCATGACTCACTAACTCATGAATTAGAAATTAAATGCTCAGCAACAATCAATGTAAAGGGTGCACGTTGTTAGTGTGATAACTGCAAATGTAATGTTGTTCTTTCTTTTAAAAGACACACAATTGATGGACGGAATGCAGAACAAATCAAAACATTCACCCTCAGTCAAGAGATCTGGGTTAAATCCATCATTCTTTTGCTCACCATGCAACCCCAGTTTAGACCTGCCCATATGCAAATCAGTCTTGACCCTGTGCCTCATGGGAACTGTCCAGCCCGAACTGCCAAGCCAGGTCCTCCCTCGACCGGAAACAAGCATCCTGGGACCAGTTCTTTTTTTTAAACCTAACTTCTCAAATTAGTAATATTTCATTTACATTTAATTCATTTTATAAAATATTGTCAATGTGTCCTTAACAATTTCTTAATTACTCCAGTGAAATTATATCATATCAGCTCAATGCAATTCATCTCTTCATCAGGAGTTATAGTTTCATGTTTTATAAAATTATATATATGTACAAAAAGAATAAATATCAATGATTAGCTAAAAGCTAACATCTAATTTTCAAACCCTATGATACTTTTTTCATACGTTTATTTTCAAACCCAACTGAATAATACTATAACATTCCTTAAACGGTTAAGTTTATCTCGCTAAACATGTTTCATAAGTCTGGTCTGTTATATGCCTGAGGCTTTATCAATGCTGAAAAGTCAATAGTAATGCTAATATAATAAGTACATATTGTCAGAGTCTCAATAATAGTTCAACCATAATTAAAATGACTTGATAACACACACACACGAGCCATGGCAAATGTGCAGAACACAAGTGGAAAGAAAAAGTGAGAAGTGTAAACAGTAGAAAGTTTAGTGATTTCTGCTTCACATCCATATGCATAACTATGTATTCCAGAATGTTGTATATTTAGAGGCCTATTCACAACTTTCATTGTGCAGTATGTTCAGTAGTACTACAATAGTACTACCAATGAACTTCAAAATATATCTCCACCCTGACTGTGGTGCTCTCTGCACACGTTTAGTGCATACAGTTAATAGTAAATGTGGAAGGGAGAAGTGAGAGTGGCTGGAAAATGGGAAATATTTATGAATAAATGGGAGTGGTTTAGCAGAAAGTAAGGTGACTTTAAGGGTGGGCTAGGTAGAGGATAAGGGAGGTGTTTAAGGAGGGACACGCACCCACCCACATAAGAGTAAACCCATTGCTATTCACAAACTGCTTGGGGCCAATTCACAAAGGTAACCTACGCGTAGTAAAGTTACGAGTGCTGAGTCCCTGCACTCAGGGTTGAATCTACGCATTCGGTTTGGAATCTCTTCAGTGCACAGTGAGGAGACTCGGCAATCATAACTTTACTACACATAAGATACCTTTGTGAATCGGGCCCCATGTGTACAGTTACTACAGCCAAAAAAAGACCCAAAACAGTCATAAATACACCCATGCTCAGAGCTGGAGTAGGTCCAGCACCATACATGGCTAACCACTGGCACTGCAACGGGATTTGCCTCTGAGAATTTTATTTAATTTTTTGTTTCAGAAAAAATGCTTTTAGAAATGCACATCTGAAGTTATACAAGACCTTCACCACAGCGTATATCCCTAGAACTGCGCCTTGTGAGGTAGCCTTTATTTACATTATCTTTCTTAGAATTGTTTATAATAATGATGGTTAGTTACCGTAGATTCATGATAACTCTTTTCTCTTTAGAACCTCTGCCTCTATCAATTTGAATTATCAGCGAAAGAGAATATTTTTATATACTGACTATCTTGGAGTCCTGATTAGCGATTCCTCTTTAAACAAAAGGTATTCTTATCGCGTGGTTCTTTTATAACTAATGTGTTGAGTTTTATTTGTAAAATAATTATCCTTAAAGAATACGTTGTCCCCTTTTCTAAGGTTTTCAATAAATGCGCAACATAATAAGGTCATATTCAGAAGAAAGACGTGAGCTAAACTTCTGTAGAAGTAAGTCTTTCTACTGTAGTACATATTATTACTTAGTTCCGCATATTCTATGTGGGATGAGCCTTTCAACAATAATTAAACATCATAGATAAACATTAGCGTACAAATATAAGAAGCTGATTATATTACTCCTGTGTTTTCAGCAATTATCCTAAGTGGAAAGAGAATATCTGAAATGCAGTCTTCCTTTGATAGATCAATTTATTAAATTTGAAGTAAGTTGACTTCAGTATATCACCTACTCTGTTACATCTATCTCCCCCTTTTTTCTTTTTATCTTTTTCCACTATGGTTTTATAATCTTTTTTTTTTTCTAATTTCTTCTTTTTTAGGTTTCCTCTAAAAAGTCTACCATTTTAAGTGGACCTTGTTTGGAATATTGTGTACCCTGTTTTATCTAGTTTATTTCTCTATCGTGGTCCCCTTTCTTTTCTTTCCTTTTTTTCATCTTGCTTAGATTAAACTTATGTCAGAATGTTTTCTAGTTATATGTATATTAATTCAAATAAACATTCAAGATTACAGACATTATATCATGAATTGAATAGAGCTGTCTATATAGGGAAATTGTTTTATAATAAATTCTCGGATTTGTTTGCAATATAGAGAGTGAATCACACATAGAATGTTGATAAAAAATACAAATATTATAATGTTATTATGATTGTTTATATGTCTTTTTATTATTGTAGATACTTTTGTGGCTACTCCTGATGAAGGCGTTGTTTACGCCGAAACGCGCGTCGATTATTCAAAAGCTGCCACTTCTTATGTTTATGTCATATTGATTTTTACTATTGTAGAATCATTACTTTTTAACTGAATATTGCATGTAATGTGTCATATGATTCCTTTTTTCATAAAAAGAATAATGAGAAAATAAATCATTTACTTTTTTATAATATTGTCTAGAACATATTCTTTTCTGTTTCCCTATAAAGTAATACGATAGATTTTTCATATATTATACGATGATTGCCTAGGAATTTATCTCACTACACTAAAATTACCCTGTCCTAGGAATTGAACTATTTGCTGTTCAGGGGGTCCTTGTTTTTACCTTTTGTTTTTGTTACTGCAACGCCCTCCTACAGCAAATACAGGAGGTAGGAATTTAAAATAAAAGTCCCTAGGAACTTATGTTAAACTAAAACAAATTAGTTAAATATAAATACATTTAATGTAATGCTAACAAGTATATATGAATACAACCCAAATATGTATTTATTATAAAATATGTTAATAACCATTTTTAACATGTAAACACTAATGTAATTTTAGTTTAAAATATATTTTAGTTAAATCAATTCTATACATAACTTCAAATCATGTTCAGGACATAATAATTGTATACTTTAGGTTGGAAGTTATTTAAATCTTAAGACAAATAATTTTGATTCAATTTAATGTATTAAAATAAGTATATTTTATTACAAACTAAGTTAACAATGATGTAGCTTTAAAAAAAATATTTTTCTACATTTAAACATAAACAATACAAATGAATATGCATTGATATTTAATATTAAACTATTTTCGCTGAAAAAAATAGTTTAATAAACATTTAGACTTTTCTCTATCGTTTACCATGGAGCTCTCCATCCCTTTTTGAGTGGGACTTGTCAACTTTTTCTAACTGTTCAGACTTTTTCTAACTGTTCAGACTTTTCACCGCATTGGGGCTCCATTCCAGTCCGACTAAAATAATGCCTTGGTCCTGGTTTGCCGTTTCCACATACTATTGTTGGTGCTATTTCTACTTAAAACTTTTAAAATGTGTATCTCCGGTTCCTACTATAGGATTTTTGTTGTTTTAATGTCATTTTGTTTATTACATTTTTCTAATTCGGTTTGGGATTTTATTATGTTTGTTGTTTTGGTACTGCATACATATTTTATTCATTGCCCTAAGATAAGCTGTCTGCCCTGGCTTACGAAGATTGAGGTCACGATATTTTAGTGATTTTGAGCGCTCACCCAGTCAAGAAATTTTATTATCCCTGAGGTGGGAAGTCGCCCACCAAAAATAATAATTCACTTTCTTATAATCTGCAACCTTTATTCGCCATTCCGCTTTGCCACTGCCTAATAGAAACTTGGTGGAGTGTGTTGGTGGTTTGGTGGAGTGTGATTTTTTTACCTGACTTAACCACAGTTTGCCCACAACTGTTTGCTTGTTGCCCATTTATGCTTCCCATGTTGCTACTCATGTATTGAAAAGGTTCCCCGTTTTCCTTAGTAACTTTTTCAAAATGTCTGATATGTATAGAAGACACATACATGGTTATTGTTTAAATATGATTTAATTTGCAAATTTAAAATTGGTAAACGTTTATCTTGCTGTCAAATAGTTGTTAGGACTCGGCATGTCACCTCTTCTGACCATTAGCCTTTTTGTGTCCATTGCCTAACTTAATGATGTTCTGTTGCCCATGCCCGGCTTTTAGTGTAGCTACTCATCCCATATTAAATCTGTATAAGAGGCAATTTCCATTGCCTCTACCAATACAGTGCCTGTTCATTGTTTATAAGGTGGTCCTGCATGACTACTACCTGCACTGCTCCTGTTTTATCTGAGTGTTTGTGCACGTGTAGAAGAATCATGCACTGTTGTGTCCTGTACTGTACGTGTTCATTGTGTAAGAAGGTTGGCATTACTAACGTCCCTGTTTCGACTGTTCTGTGTCGAGAGTAAACTTGTACTTCTGCAGTTTTCCTCCTACTCTGTTTATTTTCTGTGCCAAGACCATTGCATCGCTTCTGGCCAAGCTTCGCTGTTCTGCATGTGGAAGTCGCTTGTTCTACTACTGCTCAGCCCATAGCTATCATGTGTGAGATGTCCTTCACTGCTGCTGCACAAGTCGTGTCTTTTATAATGTATATGGAAAGTTTGAACAGCTGCTGTCCCTGCCATACTGGTGCTGTGTGAAGGGAGTCTGCTAAGCTGCTGAAACGTTTGTAAATATTCTGTGTGAGTGAAACTTGCATAACTGCTGCCTGTAATGTACCTACTCAATGTGTAAAGGAAGCTTTGACAACTGCTTCCAGTCCTCCTGTGTCAGTTGTGTGTGTGAGGAAAAGTTGATCTTCTGCTGTCAAAGTGTGTCTTTAATTTGTGTGAATCATGCTTGTCCGCTGCTGTGAGCGCCAACATATCCAGTGCATAAATGTAGTCTGTATTGCCCCTGCCTGTTGCATACTGTGTGCATGTTTGTTTGTGTGCTTGTTTATAAGAGAGAAGTTACATGAACTGTGCTGACACTGGTTAAAAAAATCCTAACTCTGCATGCACATATTATGGTCACTTACGAGCCGCATTAATGCATGCACTCCTACATTCGGCTAAATGTAGTGTCTGCAGTGCTTACACCAAACAACACACACATTACACACTATGGCGATATTCTCAAGAATGTGTGTTAACTATCGCAAAATTAGCCTAACGCAACTTTGAACCTTGCAGTCTATTGCGGGAAAATAACACTGTGTTAACGTTGTACTCTCAACACAGGGGCACCATGCGATAGTCCCAAGATAATGTGGCAAATGACCGCGTTAAAATCAATGCGACACCGAAAAAATGCAAAAGAAGCAACGCCCAAAAAGTGGCGATGTGGCCAACCGCGATAAAAAAAATCTGTGATAACCAGAGACAGGCCTGCAATTCTCACGCGTCATGCAGGATTAAAAACCATAAAAACACCGAAAAACACAAACAAAATAAATTCAACTGCATAGCACCATGGAGGAACCCGGAGCAAGCACAGAAGGCAACCAGACCCCCACAAGCCCCCAGGATGACCAGCATGGGAACTCGGGGTCACAAAAGGGCAAGGATAAGAAGACGAGGAAGACGAGGTTCAGTCTGCATAAAAACAGGATCAACGTCACAGAGGTGATAGAACACCACCAACAACTGCCATTGGCAAATAAAAATGTAAATTGGCAGTCCATCCTGGACAAGGTTAATGCAGCCAGAGGAAGGAGGAGGACAATTGGAGAGCTCAAGAGGCGCTGGAATGATGCGAAGTGCGAAACCAAGAAGAAACTCGCTGACAACCATCAGGCAGCAATGCAGACTGGAGGTGGCTGTCCAGCAGAACCCCATGAGCTGGATGAGATGGAGGAACTGGTCTCCACAGTCATCAGTGGGGAGACGGTGGCAGGAGTCGGGGGTCCGGACACTGCTCGACAAGACTGGACACAACACCGGGGTGAGTTCCGACCAGGGACTGGGGGGACGGGGGGAGATGGGCACAATGGCACACATGCACAATTAAGTACAGCACACCCACAATGACTATGGCCCATGTCCCTGATCCCCTAGGCACACTGCAGCACACACACATAGCAAACACAGCACATCAACATCGCCGACAATGTGGTACAAAGTACTTTCACCATAGAACAGAGGACATAACTGGTTTCGCTTATGCGTAGAAACTGCCCAATCACATCTGGCATAGCAGGAAACTGTGAAATGAAAATGTACTTGTACAACCTCACATCCGTCTTGTAGTTCAAATGGCCACTGTCCCGCATCAAATAGTCAGCTTCTCCCAAACAGTCACCATGTTCATTGTCATGCAGTCCGTATGTAAACCTGAACAATGCATCAACATACATGTCAATACAATGTTGAAATGCATCTCCACTTCACATTGCAGAGGGACAATCAACACCTCCTGCAGAGCAGAGCAGACAACTCATCAGTGATGATGAAGAGGACCTCCACACCTTCGACACCATCGCCCTACAACAGCTCATGGGCATCTACGGCAACCCACCTCCAGGAGCAGGGCAGCCCAGCTGCATCCAGGAGACCCCACCCCTGCACAGACCACACAGCAGGAAGGACCCAACACCACGGCTGGCTCCCAGCACCTCACTGAAGAACACATGGCATTCCAAGGCCAGGTGTTACACTGCCAGAAGGAGGTGGCTGAACAGATGCGGATGGGGTTCGAACTCAATGCAGCCAAACTAGATGACATACATGGGTGTCTAAGTCACATCAGGGACCACTTACACTCCCTAACGGACACCCACAGTTCACTCCATGATGTCCAACAATCCATGCCCGACATCGCTGGAGTCATGACTATGAGACGAGAACAACTGTCTGCTCTGAGTGGCCTCAGCCATGTCAGCCGAGAGTTGGCACAGATGCTGAGGACAATGGAGAACATGGAGCGGAGGCATGCAGAAAGAATGGCTGCCACGGATGCACACCAGCGAAGAGTTGTTGGGGTCTTCCATGCCCTGCAGATCCTCATCATCAAATTGCTGCCACTAAGGCAGTCGCAAATGAATGCTGCCGTGTCCACTGTTGTAGTGGGATATGTGACCAGTTCTTCAAGATGCAACAAGGTGTTGGGACCTGTGCACTGGCCCGGACAAGAGTGCTGGGTCCACCCCCTTTCCCCAATAGGCATCACAGCCCAATAGGGGAGCGTTTCCATGTGGTCACTGCACACGAGGAGTTGTGCAGTCTCCCATGTCTGTCTGCCAGCATGTATGCCAAGTATCAAGGCATCCCATGAACGGGTATCACGGTGACACTCCTGGTCGTGGGCCAACAGGGGGCACACACACATGTCAAAATCCAGTTTAGCTACCGTCCTGTTAGATAGGCAGACATCCATGGACCACTCGAATTTGCTCGATCGACAATGCAACACAGGCTGAATGCAGGTGACGTTGGCAAGGCGGAGGCTTAGCCGGTGACTGTGCCCCTAACAAATGCAGCATTCGTCAAGCTACAGTCCCATGTGACGGAGGTTGTGCATGTGCCCGGGATGTCCTGCCATTGCATTGGTGGCTCTCGAAGAACCGGCAGTTATGTGGATGATATGCCACTGCTCGGAGCAATGGGTTATATGTGTGTGCAGCGTTTAGACGTATGTTTTGCTGTGTATGTAAGTGTCAAGGGCATTCCATGCAAGAGTACCTCGAGCAAGGACGTCTGTGTGAGGGGTGCAGATACGTTGGACTATCATTACCGCTGTGCGTAGTGTGGGAGTCGTCATCATCTGCTATGGTGTATCTTTCAGGGGGTGCCTGCCGCATGCAAAACCCAGCTCGGAGGTGCAGATGTCCTTCCGCATTCTGTATTGAGACAAAGGAGCTTTCATCCCTAATGTTAGTCTGGCTACTGCTTGCATTCTGGAAATGTGATGTGTCTTTCGAGCTGCAATTGATGCGAGGCCTTAGGCTTATGGTGCACAAATAGCGATACACACACACCAGTTGGCATGTATGAGCCAAGACCCCGAGCGGCCTTGCTCTCCTTGTACAATCTCTTCATGCACGTCCGCCCTCTGTGTGCATGCAACAATGCAACATTGTCGATAGCGGGCCATGTGGCGCCAACACTGCAATGGAGACACACGCATCAGTTTGTTTCCTGTGCAGCCAGATATGGACCATGCCCAGAGGCCAGGGATAATTATTCACACCCCTATGCAGAACTGGCGTATGCCGAGCCAGCCCACTCGGTGTATGTATAAAGGGGAGATCACGACGCAACGTGTCCTAGTTCTTCCCCACTGCCTGAGGTGCCATGGCTGATTTCGCCTGGCATATCATGAGACTCAGTCATAGAGGGTCCATGACTTGCATCACACAGAATTGGTGGCACCGGATACACTGCATCCGGCACAAGCCTACCATCATGGGACGGTGACTTTTCCGTGCACTGAGGTAGGGGCATCTAAAGTGCTGAGCGGGTGTTCAGCCTGCGGTGATGATGTGTGCACTGATATGATCCCTGCCATTGCAAAATGAAGACCCAGAATCAAGTGTGCGACCTGGTGGACCGCAGTGCGGGGCTGCATGATGTGGAAGCTGCCAAGGTCATGGGCCCTGGGCCCTGGGCTTGGAGCTTGCATCGGCACGTGGTGGGCCCTCTTGGAGACACGCCAGAGGCGGAAGGTGAGCAGCGGGGTCTGGGTGCGCAAGGGCGGGCAATCACCGCTGGGCGGCTGGAGGGGCTGGGGTGCAGCAGCCAGTGTGTGCTGGGGCGGGCAAGCATTGGTGACATTTGCAATGATATGTACTCTGCCATCATTAACTCTGCACTCTGTTCCAGATAAGAGACTGGGTGGACTGCAGTGTGTGCCGGCACCTGGTTGGAGACACACCGGCGGCAGCAGGTGAGCAGTAAGGTGTGGGTGAGCAGGGGCGGCACTGTTTCTCTCTCTCCCTCTCTTTCTTTCACTGTCTCTCTCACACTCTGTTACTCGCTCTCTCTCTCCCTCTCATTCTTTCACTGTGTCTCTCATCCTCTGTTTCTCTCTCTCCTTCTCCCTCTCTCTCCCTTTCACTCTCTTTCTCTCTCTTTCTCTCTCTTTCACTCTCTCTCCATTTTTTTCTCTCTCTCTCTGTCCTTTGATGAGCGCATGACACACGTTCTCATCTTGAATTTTGTCTTGCAGGCTTTGACTTACAGATTTCCAGACATGACCAGCCATGACTCTTCAAAATAGTTGTATTGAGTTTATTTTGAAATAAATATTTGTTTGGGAATTTAAAGATGAATGATTGATTCTCCTTTTTCTGGCCACATATGACAGTTGATTGTTGTGTTTGTGTGAAATCAGGCGAATAGTTTTGTTCATGGATTTGTAAAGTTGATGTGCAATATCTTTGACCGGGGTGGGGGCCTAGGTAGGGCCCACGGGCGTGGCGTGGTGGGCCTGGGGGTGGTGGGGGTGGGTGTTGTGGCCCTCTTGGGTGTCCGAGCTGCATGATTAGTAGCTCCATGGCATCTGTTATTCTTCTGGGTGGCTGTGGGCTAGGTTCCCATTTTTGGTACAGGTTTTCTTCCGACTTGACACCAGGTCGGAGTAGGTGTTAAATCCCTGCGGCTCTCTCTACTTCCTCTTTCTTGTTTTCTATATCTATCCCCTCTTTTTCTCTCATTCTCTTTCTTTATATCAGTCTCTCTTTGTTCTTACTTGTCCACTTTCTCATTGACAGACACACCCTGGGGTATATGTACAAGGGAAGTGGCGGAGTGAGGCGGTAGCCTTCCTGGCTTAACTCCTCACTCCGCCACTTCAGAAATGTAGGGCTGCACCATATTCACAAGAATATGGTGCAACACTGTGTTTTCCCCTGTGCTGGCGCTACGCATAACAGCCTAGCTCCAACGTAGGAACCCTTGCACCACAGTGCAAGGATGTCTGCATGCAGGGGAAGATTGTTTATGTGCACATAAACAATCTTCAAATGCCGCTTTGTAACTTCTATATGTGCTGCTTAATGCACCACACACAGAAGTTGCGAAACGGCATTTACATTTTTTTTTTGTTAATGTGCACGAAGGGGAACCTTCCTGTACATAGACAATTATTGGCCTTTTGCTGTTTTCATGTGTGCTGTACAACGCAGCCCACATGAAAACAGCAAAAACAAGGAGAAATGAAAAATGTCTCCTTGTTGCGCCAGGGTAAGACCAGGTTTTTCCGGGTCTTAATTCTGCTGCTGCCTCCTATTTACGCTTTCCTTGTATATAACAGGCAGCGTCAAAACCAATGGGTGTTTGGTGTACCGCCCACAGCAACACCCATTGCCCTTCCCTTATCACGCTAAGCACAGCGTGAAAGGGGGCCTTATTTACAAGGCAGGGTTTAGCCATGTTAAGTTGCTTAATGCTGGCTTGTAAATAAGGTGCGGCCCCTATCACCATCAAAACTTTTTGCCCACATTGTATCTCTGTCACTGGTGCCAAGTCCTTTTCTCTGTTTGTTTTTCTCCCTCCCTCACCCTCCTTCACTCCATCTCGGTTGATATCTCTCATGCACTCCTCTCTATTCTCAAACTAAGCTCTCTCTCTACCCCTTGTCTCAATTTACTAAAGCTCTGTGGGGCATATTAACAAGGACAAGCGATAACTATCGTTAAACGCGCTTAGCGTTTAAATTATCGCCGGCTATCGCTGGATTTCATCGCCGTGTCAGTGGCGTATTAGCAACCCTTAGCTGACAGGCGATGTGAAATCCTGCGATAGACTGTGATAATGAACATTAGCGTGTGAAATCCTGTGATGATTTCACAGCGCTAATGCCAAGGTTGGTAATTGGGGAGTGTGGACTCAGCCTTACAATCCACCTCCCATAGGCATTAATGGTAAGTCAGGTTTTTTTCTGGCGTTGGAATCATGCGATAATGGGGGCATAGCGCGCGTTTTGTTATTGCTTCGCTGTTCAGGGGCACCTTTGTTGATACAGCGATGTTGGTTTTGCGAGCATTTTACATGTTGTCTTAGGAGGGAACGCCTACTTTGCATCTCATTAGTGATATTTATCGCTGTCATGGGATGCGTTACGAAATCGGCTGCTAACATGCGCTGATGCATGTTAGCGCCGCCTTGTCAATAGGGCGATAAGAATATCGCTGCTTTAGCGGCAAAAAGTGCAGCTAAAGCGGTGATAATGCCCTTGATAATATGCCCCTGTATCTTTTGCGTTTTTGATTTTCACTGTCTGTTCCCTTCGATGCCCCGTTCAATACATTTTAAAGAATGGTATTTACATAACAACAATTAAGCTTACCCAGTGATTAGATGCTTAATATATAAAACAAAAGAGCAAGGTTGCACGGTTCATACCTTTAATAGAAATAATCATGCCAGCTACAGAATGTTCCTTTTAGGCAGCGCTGACTGTTTTTTCCCCTTGTTTATCCCGGTTGTTTATCACTCAGCCTTTCGCTTATAAATAGATTGTGCCTGTGCTTTGATTTTTAATGTGAAATTAGGTGTAAAAGTCTATGGGAGAAACGTGGAGTCTGCAGAGAACCACGTTGATGATTTGTACTGATCTTTTCTGGTATTACACTACTTTCTCTTCTGTTTTCGTTGAAACTATTTAGGGGCATATTTACAAGGGCTTTATCGCGGGGATAAAAATATCGCCCTATTTACAAGAGGGTGCAAACATGCATAATCGCATCTTAGCACCCTTTTTCCCAACGCCTCCCTTTGCATCTCTAATGAGATGCAAAGTGGGCGTCACTGGGCATTCCCCGGATGGACTACCTTGCAAATATCGCTGATGTTCACATCGCGATATTTACAAGGCAGCCCACAGGATTTTAGCACACGTTAGATTTTGGCGAAAACGCCCGTTTTCGCCAAAAACTAACGTCTGCTAAAATCCAGACTTACCTATGTTTTACATAGGGGGTGGATTATGCTGATACGACCACAGGGTCATATCAGCAAGGTTATCGCTGTATTGCAGAGAACATTGCTGGAAAACCAGAGATGTTCCCTGCAAAACGGAGACAATCTCGCTATCTCTGGAATTTTTATCGCCCTGGAGAAACGCGTTGTTAATAACGCGCTACCAGGGTGATACATTCCAGAGATAGCCTGCGATAAAAAAGTTATCTTAAGCACGGCCAGGGATAATTATCGCTGGCCGTTGCTAATATGTCCCTATGTATCTCCTTACTTGTAGTTAAGTAAGTCATCTTCCGATATATGCTTATATATCTCCCTACTCATTTTTTTTTATTTAGCAGGTGGTTTGAAATTGAATTCCTGCTTTGTGCTTTTCCGCTTCAGTGTTTGTTGGCTGATCGTCATAAAGTTGACACACTCGATGACCTTGACTGTCATTTTATTGGGAGGACAGTCGCTAGTATAGTGCATGATTTTTTTTGCACAAGGTGAACGCTTGACTTGAAAATTGCAGAATGCGAAATCTCGAGAAATTTTACAGAATATGAAATTCGCCAGTTTAAAATGTTGCCCTGGCAAAGATTTAACATTTAATTGAAGCTGGTATAACTTAAACGGAAAGTCCTGTGAGATGCCAATGTTCTTAGGGGCAGATTTATGAGGCCCTTGCGCCTCATTTACGCCGCCGTTGCGTCACTTTTGTGACGCAGCGGTGGCGCAAATCCTGCGCCATGCTGCGGGGTATTTACAACGTGACGCATCTGGGAGATACGTCATGTTGTAAAGCCCTGCGCCAGCAGTAGGCGTACCTGTGCAGGGGCGGGGCGTTCCGTCGCAGGAACGCCTCCTAAAAGTGGCTGAGTGATTTCACTCAGTCACTTTTGAGCCCATGCTGCGTCAAAACCCTGCGCCTGCTTGAAGCAGGCGTAAGGATTGACGCAGCATTGTGAAGATAGGTGCCCCCAAAGCATTGCTGGAGCTGCGTCGCGCTTGCGACGCAACTGCAGCAATGCGCCACTTTTACGGCACAGATGCGTCACGCATCTGTGCCGTTTTTGCCCCATGGTGCGCCGCATTGTAAATGCGGCGCATCCATGGTGGCGGAGCTGTGGCGCACAATAACTGGCGCATCCCTGCTGATATGCAGGGATGCGCCAGTTATTATAAATCTGCCCCTTATTTTTTATTGTGAAAATCCTGCTTCAGTGATTCTACTAAATGTCGGAAACTAGGGTACGTTAGCATCTGTTATCACTTCTCCAGCATACAGTCTCATACAGGGAAAGGCATTATTTAGCTCCTTACTCGTCTGTGAAGGGTAATGAACTCACATTCCCAGAATATGTGACCTACAGAAGAATAAGTCACATAAACACATGTGCAATAATATGCTAATCATGCTTTGAGATGTTTGAATTGTGCATTATGCATGAAACAAGAAAAATAGCTTTTCAAGGGCCTTTCATTTACTTTTAATTAGCATGTATTTTTGCATATATTATCATCTACTTAGCAAGCACTCTCAAGATATTGGAGGTGGTAGATTCTTGGTAATTATCTTTACATTACAAATTTTTTCACTGATACTTTGTATGCTCTAAATGTAGTTGTATGTGCAGTTTGGATTTATGAATTTCGTGATTTGAAATAACTTATAAATTAAGAAGTAAGTCACACACAAGGAGGGCCTTGTTTGGAAATGATGGATATATTTACACGGCAATGTAATTTGCTTTTGCTGGTGGGTTCTAAATGAGTGGTGGTGCATTCTAACTTTGAAACGTAAATTGTTTTAATGTATTACGCTCTTTCCTTCTCTGTGATGACATAATAAACGATTAACAATGAATTCTGGAAGCTGAAATTCAAAAAAATGGATTAGTGGTATCAGTATTAAAACAGAAAGCACATCGATTTTTCAAAAATGCTTCATTGAATAATATGTAAATAACATTAATTTGTTTAAAAGCAGAGTAAAACCTTAAATATGGATGGATACATCTCAATTAATATAACAGAAATAAAAAAAGAAAGCCAGATAATTTTTCTACTTTTTTAAACAATTTCTTTCGTTTTTTGTGCAATTTCCCATCGCTTATTCTACCCAATGCCTGTCCCCCTGTCAACCTTCTCTTGTGAATGGCTCTTGGACACCATGGTTACCAGGTGCCCTAGCTGCACTGTATTCTATCTGCCTTTTGCTGCTGGACTAAAAGCGCCTGAATATGTAGATCTTCTTAGCTCCGCCACTGGCATTTTGAAAAACTATGGGGGATATGTACAATGAAGTGGCGGAGCGTGTCTTTAGACTCCTTGGCTTAAAGACGTGCTCCGCCACTTCTGAAACGCGAGGCTGCACCATGTTTACAAGAATGTGGTGCAGCCTTGCGTTTCCCCCTGCGATGGCGCTAAGTTTAACAACTTAGCGCGAACGCAAGCACCCTTGCACCAGAGTGGAAGGGTGTCTGCGTGCAGGGGAGGATTATTTATGTGTAGGAAGGTGTCCCTTCCTGCACAGAAACAATCCTCAAATGCCATTTTGTAACTTTCATGTGTGCTGCTTCACGCAACACACAAAGTTACAAAATGGCATTTTTTAAAAAGGTTTGTTTATGTACTGGAGGGGACACCTTCCTGTACATAAACAAACTATGGCATTTTGCTTTTTTCATGTGTGCTGCACAAGGGAGCACACACGGGAAAAGCAAAAACGAGGAGAAATAATGCATTTCTCCTCGTTTCGGCAACTTAATACCAGGATATTCCTGGTCTTAATTTTGGGGCTGCCTCCTATGTACGCCACCCTTATACATAGGGGGCAGCGTCAAATACAATGGGTGTTGCGGTGGAACGCCCACCGCAACACCCACTGCACGCCCCTTTCACGCTAAACATAGCGTGAAAGGGTATCTTATATACAAGGTTGCGTTAAGCCACGTTAAGTGACTCAACGCTGCCTTGTACATAAGGTAAGGCCCCTATCGCCACAGGAACATCACAAAAAGTGATATTCCCGTGGCGATAGGGGCTTGTACATATGCCCCTACGTATCATCAGTTAGTTCTCACTCTATAGTAATTCTGAGGTTTCTCGAATTGCTTTCATGTTCTTCATTAAGCCTGGTCGTTTTTGACATCAGGTAATCATGATCAGCTTAATGCGTCTTTTAATTCTGTTAGCTTCAGTTATAAAAAATATACTTTCAAATATGGCTGACAAGGTCTGTGTAGCGTTTCTAATGCTATAATCTGCATGCTTGCGCGGTCGCGCTAAAGGATCACAGGAGCCGGTACTTTATACTTTACACGCGGCTCCCGACTGCCGCGCCGAGGCCACGCCTATTTATTTATACCCGCCAGCATCTGACATCACGCGTCAGCGCTAGCGCACCCCGGCAGCGCGGAAGGCTAGAACGCCTCGCGCGCGCCTGACATTACACTCCTTCCAACCTTTATAAAACATTAAATCAAAACACAAAATCAAAACCAACGATGAGTCTGTTACCAGTCTGCCAGTCCTTTCAGGTTACACCATATAGTCCGCCAACTGGGACGACGTTGCCGGGTTCTTCCGCAGGCTGTAGCGGGATTGGCCGCCTCTGAGTAGGGCCACCTCGGGGGTTCTGCGCCTTGGGGTGTTATGCTCCTCCCGGGACGGGGAGCAGCCGGGCAGGTTACCCCCAGGTGTGGCTGGTATGGACTGGGAGTCACAATCTTCACCCAGACCGTCCTCCCCCTCCTGGTCTCCGCTCAGCTGGTCGGGGCCGGGTCCCTCTGGTTCGGCCCCGGGACGTGAAGGTGTCCCTGGATGGACTTTTTTTTGAAGAAGGACACATCTCGGGTGACCGTTTCAGCTCCTCTTTGGGCGGTCACCATCATACCTGTCCGCCGGGTGACGATCCACGGTTGTGGTTCGAAAGGAAGTCTGAACTTGCTGCCTGGGTAGCGGTCCTTCACATACACTTGATCCTGCCATTGTATCGTGGACTCCTTAGCTCCCCTTCGTCGGCTGGCTTGGTCATTCGAGCGCGTCCGATTGGCTAGAGTCTTTTCATTAGTGGCTTGTGCCGGAATCCAAGTCGGGTGGTGAGGGATCGTGTCACTCACTATTCTTCCCATGGTGGCTGTTCCTGGCGCTGCCTCTGTTGTGACATGGGGGGTCATCCGGTATTCCCTCAGGAAACTGTAGATCGCCCTCTCCAGTGGAGATCCGTCAGCCATGGCTATGCGTATGGTTTTGTTGAGTGTCCTCATAAACCTCTCCACCTCTCCATTGGCTTGGGGCCATCGTGGTGTCACCTTGCGATGATGGATACCCCAGCTCTTGAGATATTCTGCAAACTCCTGCCCCTGGTGAGGGCGATCCAGCTGTCCTGCCGCTTGGCACCACGTGCAGGTTCTCACCGCCTGCTCAACCATCGCATCCATGCCAGGGAACCATACTTTGGCTCGGAGCCTGCCCTTCGTTTTCACCATTCCTTGATGCCCCCTGTGGGCGAGGTCTACCGCCTGTTGGGCAGGGCTGGCCGGCATGACCAGTCTCGGGCCATGTAGAAGACATCCTTGGGCATCGACGGACAGTTCACCCTTCACTCTCAAGATGGATTCCAGTGTCAGCTTGGCTTGGGGAGTCCTCCGACTTAGCGACTCTTGGATTATTCTCCAATCCCCCGACCTGACGGCCTCCGCCGCTGCTCTCAAGCATTCATCACCTCTCGACGCTTCTATGATTGCGGCTAGGCTCATCGGGAGGGGTCGTGACCGCTCTGTCACATACCGGACGTACTCCTCTGTGTCCTCTGCCCCTTCCTTTTCTTCCGTTGTGGCTTTCTGCGGGTGCCTTGACAGATAATCCGCCGGGTTCGTGGCCCCCGGTTTGTACTCCACCCTGTAGTCGTACCCTTGTAGTTGGAGTATCCACTTTTCTATCCGGGGTGGCGGCTTCGAGGCTGACCCTTGGAAGAGAGGTATGAGGGGCTTGTGATCGGTTGCCACCGTGAAGTGGTGGCCGTACACATATACATGAAAGTTCCTGCAGGCCCAGTGGATGGCAATGGCTTCTCGCTCGATTTGCGAGTAACGCTGCTCTGTCTCGGTCAGAGACCTGCTTGCGTAGGCGATGGGGGCCCACTCTCCGTTGCTCTGGAGTTGAGTCAACACCGCTCCCATACCAAAAGGGCTTGCGTCCACCGCCACATTGGTGGGCTTTGCAGGGTCGAAGTACGAGAGGGTAGTGTCCGCCGAGAGGGCCGCCTTCGTTGCTTGGAACGCTTGCTCTTGTTCTGGGCCCCACTGCCACGTGGTCGACGACTTGGTCAACTCCCTGAGGGGTTTGGTGAGGTTGGAGAGATCCGGAATGAAGCGGCCGCAGAAGTTGACCATGCCCAGGAAACTCCTGGCCTCCGAGATGTTTGTCGGGGCTGGGGCTTCTTGGACATCCTTCACCTTGTCCGGGTCTGGGGCCACTCCTTGATCCGAGAAGGTGTATCCGAAAAAGCTAATCTTGTTCGGCAGGAATTGACACTTCTCTCGGTGCAGGGTCAGGCCTGACTCCTGAATCCTTTTGAGGAGCCCTCTCAACCGCTGGTGGTGTTCCTCTATGGTTGACGCGTATTACAGCAGGTCGTCGCTCACATTGAGCATGCCGTGGAGCCCGCTGAGGACTTCTCTGATGGTATTTTGGAATACCTCGGCGGCACTCGAGATGCCGAAGTTGAGACGCCGATACCGTCCGAGGCCCACATGTGTGGAGAACGTGGTTATGTACCTCGAGTCCGGATGAAGTGGCAGCTGGTGATAGCCTGATCGTAGGTCCATCTTCGAAAACCACCTGGCCCCGTTCAGCTCTCCCAAGATGTCATCAATGGTGGGCGTCAGGTGTTGTTCCCTCTTTACTGCAGCGTTGGGGAGGCGCATGTCCACACAGATGCAGACTTGTCCTGGCTGTTTCGGCTTCCTGGCGATGACGATCGGGTATACCCACGGGATTGGCCCACTGACCTTTTCAATGATGCCTTGTCTCTCCAGGGCCTCCAGCTCCTCCTCGACCTTTTGCCTCAGATGGAACGCGATTCGCCTGTGCCTCAGCGCCACTGGTTGGACCGACGGATTGATGTGTAAGGACACTTCCTTCCCTTTCAGGCATCCGATGCCTTTGAAAACTTCTCCGAACTCTTCCATGATGGTATCCAGTTCTTCCTCTAGGACTGTCATGGCAAACGAGATCAGTCTCAGTTCTTCGGCCGATCGCCCGCTCAGCAGCATCCCACTGCCCTCTTCTGTGACATAGATGGTGGTGCTGATCCTCCTCTCTCCATGTTGCAGCTCTGTCTTGAAGCACCCGATGAGAGGGATGGGTGTCTTCTGGCCGTACGCGAACACTCGGATCTTCGCCTCTCGCAGCGGAGGCTTGGTGCACAGTTGGTGTTAGACATTGGCGGCCATCAGCTCAATGGATGCCCCTGTATCAATTGTCGCCTTTACCTCCTGTTGCTGGACCAAGATGCGACATTTTGGAAGTCTGCGCTTCTTCTTATGTAGCTGGTTGATCGCAAGCACATAATGGACTGGGTACTCTTCGTGTCATAGTCCATGTCTTCGCTATCCGCCCCTTCCTGCACCGCATGGGCCGCCCCTTTCTTGACTCTGGTTGACCGGCACACCGCCGCAAAGGGGTTCATCCACCCGCAGGCACTGCACTTTTTCCCTCTGGCGAGACAGTCTTGCATGCGGTGGGGCTGGCCGCCACAGTATCCGCATTCTTTCTTCTTCGTCTCCGGTTGTCTTTTCCCTCCGGCTGGTCTCCCTTTGGGCCGTACCACGTTCACCGCTTCCGCCACCTGCACTTGTTCCATCTTCACGGGACGATGTAGGGCTGCTTCCATGTGCGAGGCCCTCGCCTGCGAGAGCTCCTTCGACCGTCCGAGGGTGAGGATGTCCGCGAGGGGCTTTCCTTCTTCCTGGAGGACCGTGACCCGGAGCTTGGACGAGTGGCACCCTTGTATGATCTGCCCTCGGATCTCCTCTTGCTCATCGCGGAACCCACACGTGCTGGCTAACTCCTTCAGTCTGCCGTGGAACGCATCAAGGGACTCTTCTGCCTCCTGTTTGGCTTGATGAAAGATGAATCTTTCATAGTCTCTATTCGCCATGGGTTCGAAATGGCCGTTGAGAGCGTTCAGCAGCGTGTGGTAGGTTTTCGGCGTTGCCTCCACAAGGGTTTTGTAGATGCGGTGGATGTCTTTGCCTCCTAGGTGGAGTAGCAGTGCTCTGCGCCTTTCCCTCGAGATGCCAGCCCCTTCGAAATAAATTTGTAGGCGGTCAGTCCAATCCCTCCAGCGCGGGGCGAGGAATGACGGGGCACCGTCAACGACAAACGGCTCAATGGCGGGAATCGACGCCATCTTGGCACGTGCGCAGCACTCGGTGGAAGCCGGCTTCCTCTCCTCTTCGTTGAAGCCGATAGGTGGGCACCCCCTTGTGGGCGTCGCGCATGGTCCCCCACCGTGCCTCTACACCATCCAGCGGGCGCGCATACCTCCAGGAGTCATCATCGGGACCCTCAGGGTGTTCAGGGGCTTGGGCGATTCCACCAGGCTTGAGCCTGCTCTGGGGTAGGGTGCGGCCGTCGTCAGGCTCCTCGTGGCATCAGGCCTGCCACCACCCAGGCGAGACATACCCCTCACAGGCTGCAGGATGGAGCTCCAAGGCTCTCTCAGTGTCTCCACAGGCTGCAGGATGGGCCTTCAGGGCTCTCTCAGTGTCTCCCACCGGAACCACCAGCATGCTCAGCCGGGTTGCCACTAGGAGGGGACACCAACTACAGGCCCAGGATACATGTGTGGCCGATGTACCACACAGTGGGGCATATAGACATCAAAGCAGGGCTCAATACACCCCTCATCGCCAGTGTAGCGTTTCTAATGCTATAATCTGCATGCTTGCGCGGTCGCGCTAAAGGATCACAGGAGCCAGTACTTTATACTTTACACACGGCTCCCGACTGGCGCGCCGAGGCCACGCCTATTTATTTATACCCGCCAGCGTCTGACGTCACGCGTCAGCGCTAGCGCACCCCGGCAGCGCGGAAGGCTAGAACGCCTCGCGCGCGTCAGACATTACACTCTGCTTTGGTATCTCAACCACGACTGTAATTTCCTATTTGAGAGATGACAAGCAGAGACAGACCACATTGATACAGCGCTTGCGTTCCAGGGAAGCATCTAGCTGCTGCTCTGGGTCATTTGAATCAGCGATCCAAGCACTTGAACAGCAGCTCCATTCTGACACTTAACCATTGAGCTGAAGTTGTCTTGGTGAATGCAAGATCCGTGTGACCTGGAGGGAATCCATTGATACTTTTTAGGCAATTTTGAGTGACTTAAAGAGAGTGGCCAATGTATATTTTTATTTTTGAGTGCCTCTCCACACTGCTGAAACAAAGAATGCAAAAATTAAGCTTCCTTTAGTTATATCAGCAACAAGAATGGACCCACAGCTAACTGCAGACATTCCGGCCGAGGCAGTATAATAAGCACATCTTCTGCATTCTCCACACTGGAAAGGGCACCAGGGCCACAGAAACATGATTTAAAAAAATAAATAAAGTGAAAACAGCCATGAAAATGGAATATTGATACATGTAGGTACTGAACATGACACATTTCATGTGAAATTTCATTATGTTCTTACGCCTTTAGTTGTATACTTTCAGGTAGTTATCTTGAAGATCAAAACGTCAAAAAAATGCCTGCAAAGATCACAAGAACTAAGACAGGTGTTACAGCAAAAGTAATTCCGTAAGGTGGCTGTCCTTTTTACCATACAATAAATGCAAAATTGCCAATGCCACTTGTGACAGGGTAGATCGGTTATCTCCCTACATTTGAAAGAGTACTCAGGCTGCCACACTTTGAATAAGAACCTTAGGGGCTCATTTAAGTTTGGGCAGATGTTCCGTTGTTCCATCAGGGCAATGGAGTAAATTACTCTGTCCCTATGGTGGAGTGACCGCCCACCAAATGTATTAATGAATGCCAAGCAGGGCAGTTACTGTCAATACTTTTTTCTGTTCGTTGCAGGGCTCCACCATTGGGTTGTAGCCCTATACCAACTGAAAATAAAAAATAAATTGTTCCCCTCACCGTGGGAGTATGCACACATGGCTAGAGGAGCAGGTAGCAGTTTTCACTGGACATTATTGTCTGGGTTTTCCTGGTGGTAACGGGCAATGAAACTGACCTGTAATGATGGCCACCGAAATTAGGTGGGCAGAATGACAGGTCAGCCTCCGACGGCCCTTCCTCCACAGGGCCGTTGGAGAGTATTAATCATGGCGGAGATGGATTCGTCTCTAACGTGAGTATTTTTAAGGTCCACCTGCATATAAATCTGGCAGGCAGACCACATTCTTGGCGGTAAGGATACTTCATTTCCCTTGTGATGGAGTATCTTCAACACCAAAAATTAAACTGTGCACATAGTCTCCTAAAAGGAGATCAAAAAATTTAAAAGCTGCTAATTCACAGAGAAGGCACCAGTAGTTTGTGCGTGGGAGTTACGAAGGGCCTGCAGGAACACTGTTCATTTATTTTCATATCTTATTTTTTCATTAGCACCTGAAAAAGAAGTGTTGTATCTTCATAGTCCAAGAGGCCTATGAAGGTTCTAAATGTCAGGGTCCAGGAGAAAGAGAACCTTAGATAATGGATGAATACCAAATAACAGGGATTTCACTGTCCTTTTGAATCTATTAATCTAAAATGCAGATATTGTGTTGAGTACAAAAACAATTCCAGTCACTAGGTGGGAAACTAATTGTAGTTCCAAGGTGGTGGAGGGTAGTATGTGGATGTTAGGGTAGTTTCATGTTCTTAGGAGAAATAAGAGTACGAGAGACCAAGAGACTTTCTCTGTGGATGGGAGTTGTGAGAAAGGGGACAGAATAATATGGTAGGGTGAGAATCCAATACAGTAATGTTTGGTGCACAGTAATCAACCCTGCCTCATGTCTAAGGCCTGTGCTGCACATGAGAAAGTTGTACATGGCTGTGACACAAAGTTTAGGACATTTTCAAGTGTTCGGAAGAAGCAGTTCTCAGTGAAGCTGTTGAAGCATTATACTTTGAAAAGGATTTTCCCAATAAAACCATAGTAACACAACACAACAAAACAGTCAATGCAGAAAGCAAGAACCACAGTAAAAGGTTTTTCGAACATATCAGAACTCCATTTTTGGCCATACCTGCAGATATAACAAGCAGCTTTTGTTCTGGAAGAAGCAGTGTTTATTGGTCTCTGATTGTAGACCCTACATCTAGCATGGTTTCAGAGATATCAACTGAACAGGAGTTTGAAATCTATGCCCAGGTTACTTGTGATATCCAGGATATATCATGTCCACAGTAGTAGCTACTGCAAAAACAACAAGGTGATGGACAGGATGCTTGAATTATTCTCTGTCATTGGCAATCGCTCAAGGTCTCAGTTCAGAATATCATAGTTTGCCCATTGTGCCATTCAAGACAGAGACATACTTACTGCAAATCAGTCTTGGTCCTGTGTAGGTAGGAACTAACACTGATCTTGGGCTGCATTCCAGACCATTGTTTTTCACCCACAGTGCAATTTCTGATCACCAACTGACAGCTATTTAGTCACCAGTGGTGAATGTTACAAAATGTCACTTATTTTCACCTGATATGAAGGATGAGGTAATATCCATAGCTACCCTAAGCCTGATGCAGGGCTTAATGTGAGCCTGGTTGCCGGTGGGAGTCCCCGGTACTCTGTTTTGGGGACTTGCACTTTTTTTCCTTATCAGATATTTCCTGAGTTCAAGAGAGCTAAAACACACAAACAAAAAAAGGAGGAAGTGAAAGATGAAAACACTGCTGCAAAGTCAGAAAGCAGGGACCTGCACCAGTCAGATAAAGGGGAGGGAGTGTCTGACAGTGCATTAGAGAGGACTGAGGTTGATTCAGGACTATACAGCCTTGGTCTTTGGCCTGCTGACATTTAATAGCACCAGCTACAGGCTTCTGAGCAGCGCTTGGGGAACCGGCATTCATTATTTTCCAAATCAAGCGCTAGCTGAATGACATTACCAAAGACCTCATTTAGGCCCTGATAGGTTGGCCACTAAAATGGATTGGCTACCCTTGAACCAGCTCATTTATGGCAAACCTGTTAAATTTTTTTAGAAACCTGTTGTGTTGCCATGATGCTGGCAGTAGTTACTGTAAAAATAAAGAATGATGACTGAGCCATAATGCCACAGAGGCACGGTAGATTGGGTGGCCTTTATTTTCTTCTTCAAAACAAATCCCCAAAGGAGAGGGTTTAAGTTTGAAAAATAAAAAAAGAATGCCCCTGATGTTGGAAGCTTTTCCCCACCACTCAGTGCATGGTCTGCATGGCTGTCATAGATCCAAACACAGGACTTTCCCACCTCTAAATTAAATTGGGGGTGTGGGTGGTTGGCGGAGGGCCATCTGTCAATTTTAAGCAACTAAATCCCTTTATAAAACAACAAAGAATGGCAAATTATGTGAAACACTAAAAATATAAAAAAACAGATCAAACCTAACAGTTCTCAAATACTTTTCCACAGAAAGAAAACTTTATCTGCCCTCCGTGTTTTGCACTGCTTTATTCTTCACTTCTGCTTTGTTGTTGGTAACCAGTGCCAATTGTGATTTAGCTATACCATTCTCTAAGAAAAATGATCATATTTATCCCCAAGTTCCCATGTCAAATGTCTGAATTTCCATAAAGATAATCGCATTGCCTTTTAAAACTTGCAATTTTTTTTATGATCTCCTGACTCACCAATAACTGGCAGGCGGGGCAATTTATGCTGCTGATTTCAGATTATGAAAATGTAGATATGGCCATTTCAATCAATAAATCAATCATCAATCAGTGGTTTTATATCGCGTGAATCATCAACGGAGAGTGTATCCAGGCACTTTGAGGGTCATGATGATTCGGATGACTCAATCGAGCAACCAGTTTTTAGGTGCTCTCCGGAATTCCAGTAGAGGGGAGGAGGTCTTTAACTGAAGTGGGGGGATCGTTCCAGGTTTTTGCTGTGAGGTAGGAGAAGGAGTTTCCTCTGCTATTGCTTTGGTGGATGCAAGAGGTGTGGGCAAGAGAGAGGAAGGTGGAGCACAGTTGTCGGGTAGGACGGTGGAAGTTCAGGCGGTGGTTGATGTAGGCTGGTCCTTGGTTGTGCAGTGCTTTGTAGGTGTTGCTCATCAACTTGAATTGGCATCTATTCTGTATAGGGAGCCAGTGGAGTTTTCTAAGGTGGGTCCAACTGAGGAGGTTGTGGAAGAGTCCTGCCGCAGCATTCTGTTTGGTCTAGGGTGTCTCTGCAGAAGTTAATTGCATTTGATTAGTTTAAAGTTTTCTGATGGCAACCAGCTCCTGAACGGTGATCTAGATACTCGCATATCACCACAAGCCATCTGATTTGTGGGCCATTAGTATTTCGACCAAGGCGTGCTTCTGACTAAAACAGAAACAGCAATTATGCAAGGATTCCGCTGCCATTAGTTACAAACAGTGATATGTTGATTCAAATTGCATTAGCATTTTGTGATATGAACATTTTATGCTAGACTATCTCAAAGAAAATCCACAGCTAAAGAGATAATACCGTTCCTATCCAAAATAGCTGCTAACAGTTAACAGTGAATGGTTGAATTATTATGTGTTCTTTTTTCTTCAGCACCTCAGAGAACTTAACTGATCACAATATTATGTTGTGGGGTATGCTGTATAGGTTACAATGGTGATTGAAAGATAAACACTGAAAATTCAACATTTGCTCTGCATGGCAAAATATGCACTTGAATAAAGAAGTGTTATATTAGATATTCTTTGTTGCGCTACATCAGCCTCTTGTAATTGCAAACCAACTACCTAATTGAAATTCTGCACACAACATTCGCTAATTACTTCACAATATTTTATACTAATTAGAACATAATTATGGCAAACACTCAATGGTGAAACTACTTGAGAATAATTAAACTTCTTTTAAACTAGAACATTTATGGCCATGAAGGAAAATAATTCAATAAAAAGAGTGGACCTCTAAATATAATTAGTAGTAGAACTTCAAAACTTTAAAAAAACGATGGCAAGAACATGTCCGTTGCATTTTTGCTACTGAATGTAAATAAGAGGGTAGGTAAAAAAATCTAGTCAATAGAATTTTCTGATTACTTAATTTATTGAACAAAATTGTTTACAATTATTAAAATTGCCTTCGTTTACAGGAGTTATCAAGTCTAAAACTTTTAAATCATGGGTACTTGCAAACATTTTACCAAGGCCTAAAAGTATGGTCTGTTTTGATGCCAGTCAAGTGGATTTGGGGTGGGCTGTTTTTTGTAAATGCTGTATCTGAGTTGCTGTCCCTCTACTGCACCCTGGAGTAAGCCTTCTCCATATGCTATCTCTTTTGGTGAGTCAAGTGTGCAAAGGAAGTAACTTGATTATTGAACTGAATTTAAATATAATCTTAATCCTCACAATCTTCTTAGGCCTTTAGTTTATTTTATTGAGGTGAGGAGACACAGACATCCAAACTGCACTATACATGGAATCGTGGGAAAGAATTAGCGATGGCACTAAGAGACTTGACGTTTAATCCTGTCATTACCACTATGCCACATATACTGGTAGAGAACTCTATTTAAAAAGGTCTAGGCAGGGTCCACAATACCAGGGCATTTCTTGGCAAGAGTAGTCCCTGAATTTAAGCATTGTAACCACTCAAACCGCTGTTATTGAGTAAGGAAAAAAATGGAAAGTATGGACTCAGAAGGCATGGTTTTTATTAATCCACAAAAAGGAGCATAAGAGAAAATTACCAATCAGGTCACCCTCCACTCAAAATGAACAATATAACAAATAGACCTGATTGTGCTCGGACACAAAAAACATTACAAAAATTCCTGGGGGCAGGCTATTAATATCTTTGCCCAAACGCTGGCTTCTAAAAACTGCCAATAGCGGCCAGTCCTGAGTGTCCAATTTATAATGTTTGTCAGTCACTCCAGTTGTACCCCCGCTTGGTAGTGTATACAAGACAAAATGATTGAAAGGTCAGAAAGTACCTGACATAAGCATCACCAAGGGAGCTGCTTGTAGGTACTCACCAGTTTGCTCACGTTTTTCATCATTCGTGACTTTTGTGACCGTAAAAAATGAAAAAAGTGTCAAGCTTGTTTTAGGAGGTGAAGAAAAAGAAAAAAATACAAATGATATGTGGAAGAATGCACAAAGAGTGCTTGTGTCGTTCTATCCCAACTAGACCTGGTGGTGAAAGAAAGGGTATACTCGCTTCTCCAAGCTGAAAATGAGTTGACTCGCTTCTCCAAGCTAAAAACGAGTTGTCGTGGAGTAAGGAACATGCTGTAAACCCACCTCCATATGAATTGTTTCTGTGACAAATGAGAACAATGTCGTAAATAGATTATCAATTTCATATACCATATGCTGCAACTCTGTAGTTCAACATGCTTCATTAATTCGTACCTGCTAATCTCAAAAGATCTCTTGTGATTTTTTTCTGGCTAAGGATCTATTTGGTCAGCTCGCATCTTAGAGGTAACCATGTTCGAGTTTGGCTTCTCATTGTGTGTTCCAGCGTTCAGAATAAAGATAATATGATCTTTCCCTCACCAACGTGGTGCAATAAGATGTGCACGTGTTTGTGTTGTATCATGATGACAAATTAAAGTATTTTGTACTTATGAGATATGCGCTGCTGCCTAGTTTTTTTTGCATACATAGCACACGACCCGTCTCCTAATAAGTAAACTAGTAATCCACACATTTGTTTTGCGCACGTTCAACTTTTTTTTATTGATAATGGCGTTTTACTCCATGCTTAATCAGACCTTGGATTGAGACATCATTTTTTTTCATGCCTCAACCGGTCTTATTCCAAATGTGATTAAATTAGTAGCTCTTCTTCCAGCTCAGACAAGGAAATGTGTTAAAGTAAGTGTCAATGCCTCTCTATTTGTGGTCCACTTTGCTTCAAAGAGCATGCAGAAGTAGCTCTCTTAATGCGCTCCATACCATTGCAGAATATTAGGATTTATGAGAAAATGTATGCGCTACTCTAGAGACCCTTAATTTGCAAATTATTGTGTATGTATGAATGTTGGAACATTGGGACATCTGAGAAAATGTATACACTACTCTTTGATCCCCACAATTTGCCAATAATTGTTTCTATTATGAAGGTGGTCATTGTTAACTGATTTATAGCTGTGCACATTACACATTTTATGCAATGTTTATTTAAAGATTTTCAAATGCAATTGAACACAATGCTCAGCGAACTATAAATGGAATATTTTGCATAGAAAACAAACATTTGCATAGCCAGTGTGACTATCCCCAAAGTCTATGGTGAAAGAATGAACAACAGTGCACATCAGAACGGCTTTATCATATTCCAAATAAGAGAAAACCTGTGTCTAGTTACCAGAAGCTTTCAATTTGAACCTTTGACCCTACCCTCCCAAACCTTACACCAAAGCAAACGTTATGATTCAACAATAGTCTCCAGCCAAACATGACGGCCAGCATACTTGGGGTGCCACATCACCACCTTTTAAAAGGCATAGATATACTACAGCAAAATACATTCATGGCCCCTTTCCCACAAGAAAAGTCAGAGAGACATCTTAGTCTGTGTTGTCTACCAAACATGCTATTATTCCAGTTCATAGCTATCACAAGCACATTTCCCAATTTTGTTGTAGCTCTGTTATCTCACATACAATATAGAATACAGTAAAAATACTGTATTACTAGGAATGACAGAAATATCTTCTTCAAACGACACCTGTTTCATTTATCTGCATCCAGGCTCTCAGTATACCAGTTTGCAATCCTTGGCCGATGTCTCCAAGAGAATGAGCACACAGTGTCCATATCATAAAAGTCGCTCTGATCATTAGTTTTGGATATGATCGGTTTACAAACAGCAATTTTTGTCAATTCTGACGACCAGCCTGCTCTATTGGAAACTGTTGGAATTCTACCGTGTGGGAGGATCCATGGTTTTGCAGCAACTGCAGTTCCCGCCCATATTCTCCTAAATTCTGAGGGGATTAGGCTTTCAGCCATGTATCGGTGGGGCTAAAGTGATGTCATCTGGTTCTGAAAGAACTGCCACACCTCATCCAAGTAAAGAGTGAGTCTACACATCTATGACATATCAATCTTCCCCACATCTCCAGCGAGCGGCCTGTGCAACTTAACTGGAGGCCAGTGCCAATTGTGGAGAAGTTTAAAAGCGGGAAAACTTCAGTCTGGCTCCTTGAAGTAGGTGATAATGCAATGACATTAATGAAAACCAGTTCAATGGAGAATAATCATGGCCAATAGTTCCAGGAGAAGTCTAGGGTTAGGAGTGAGTAACTAAAGCCAATGATAAGCCCATCCATCCCGGGTATAACTCCCTAAGGGGCATATCAACAAGGGCTTTATCTCTACTTTTTTGGCTTTAAAAGCCAAAAAAGCAGAGATAAAACTAGCGCCCTATCAACAACAGGGTGCTAACATGCAAATTTGCATGTTAGCACGCTTTTACTCTACGCTTCCCCTTGCATCTCTAATGAGATGCAAAGGGGGCGTTCCAGAGTAAAATAATAGGAGAAATGTCGCTAAGCGACATTTCTCCTATTATCAAGAATGTCGCTAACCCTGTTAGAGACAAAAAAAGCAGCGCTAACCGCGGTTAACGCTGCTTTTTTACGTCTGGTATTTTTCAGACTTAGCCATGATATCCTATGGAAGGAGGATATCATGGCTAAGTTTGCCTGTCCCTATCAACAAGGTAACGTGAGACTATCGCTGGGTTTCCAGCGATAATCTCACGTTAGCCTGTTAGCGTGAGGATTTTTATCGCTATTGAGATAAGCGTTGCTAATAGCACGCTATCTCAGCGATAAAAATTCACGCTAGCCGGCGATAATTATCCTAGCGCTAAGTGCGCTTAGAGATAATTATCGCCGGCTGTTGTTGATATGCCCCTTAGTATTTTCGCACTTTTCTAATCATGAACCTATCCATCCATGAGCCCACCCTATCTCTAAGAGAAAGGATGATCATCTGCAGATATTTACACGTCTGTGACTGATCAAGGCTGCACACTAAGCACAGATCTTCAAAACGGATACCCGACTATCAGCTGGTGTATTGGTGTATTCCTCGATCTTCCCACGAAATCCGAATGGCCACTGATCCTCCCATTACCAAAGTGGCAAAAATCAAGAAAATGCTTTTTCTCATCCCGTCATCAGAGTCATTTCACATCCAGGCCCAGGCTTTCATTTTCGGTCACTGAAAAAGCTATGCCCACACTGAGGGATCATCACGTTTACCTGTGGGCCTCAATGTAATTGGTTGTCTCGATGGTAGTAGTAATCAGATCAAAAGAAACTCCCTGAAAACTCCATGAAATGTGACTCTTACTACTTCAGGCCAGGCCAAAATTTACAATTTAAAAGCAATATTGCTTATATATATAGCCACTCCTTCTCCTGATACCTCACCGTATCAGAAATACTGTTTCAGAGTTCTACAATAGTCTTTACTAGTGTTAATCCGTATGTATGACAAAAATGCAAAGAATATTATTTTATTATTCACCTTCTATACCTAACCTATTCTTGAAGTTTATTCTAGGTTTTTATCAAATAAAGATTAATTTATCAACTTCTGCAGCTTGTGTAAAAAAACATAAAATTCTTCAGCTTTATTAATACCTCTATTCGCAGATTGAAACAAGTGTATACACCAAGGGGTAGATTTACTAAGATTTTTCACCGTATTTGCATCACAAAAGTGACACAAATAGACACAAAATCATTTTTACCAATTTACTGGAAAATCACTTGAAAGTAACGTAAAGCAGTGCATAGCGCTGCTTTGCATTGCTTAGGATGAACGGGGCTTTCAATGGGTGCTGCATTGGCGTTCCCATGCAACAACCCAAGGTTTTTAACGTAAAACCCTATTTACTTAAAAAAGTAGACAGGCTTATGTGGCAAAACAGTGCCCATTTCACATAGGCACTATCACAGGGAAATAATTTTATTTCTCCTTACTTTTCCACCTTTGCATGTGTGCTGCACTGTACAGCACACGAACAAAGTGGGAACAGTTTTAAAGTTAGTCTAAGCAGTGTATTCTGTACTGTAAGGGTGTCATTCCAGTACAAAACCTATGCTATGCTCATGCAGACACCATGGTACGTAAGCAAATTTCAGTGCTGGCGCTAGGGAGAGGGGAGGACAGTGCCATATTTCTATAAATATGGCTCTCTCCTGCTCTGTCCTTCTCACGCAATGAAGCACAGCCTTTTTGGCTGCTATGTTGCGTTGCATGTGATTTTTGTAATTTAGGCAGCAGTGTTCCATGCAGGTAAGTGTGGTGGGGCGGATGTCGACAGGCGATGGAATAGGATGTATTTTTTTTATTTCATTCTCCCTATTGCATCGCCTGTTGACTAGAACCCTCTCTCCCCTATCCTGCCAGCCTCACCGCACTTACCTGCACAGACCGCCATTGAAATTTGGCCCGAGTCTCTAATTCCTTTATTCTCAGAATTCTGTCCCTCTTTCTTCTACCCCTTAATAGTTTATCTTAGAAACCTCAGGTAGTGAATGCTCCTTCCAAAACGATAGTGGTTACTTAGAATCTTTACTCTATATAGCACACAAATGTTCTTGCCATCTCAATTTTAACTTCTGTATAGTTGATTCTACATATTTTTTATACTCTGCTGATCAACGAAACCTATGATCTTCTCATCCATATACTCACAACACATACAATGCCTACATTTAAAAATTCTTTCTTCGGGACTTAGCGACTGACTTCTCTCTTTTCTAGATTTATAACTCATAGGGGGTGATTTACTAACATTTTGGAGTGACTTTGCTTCATAAAAGTGATGCAGACCGAAACAAATATTTGTTTTATTATTTACTTTCCAGCACAAAACTTGTTTCGCGCTGGAAGGTAACTAAAAGCAAAGCAAAGTAGGACAAAGTGCTGGTTTGCATAACTTACCATCAAGGGGACGTTACATGAGCATTCCCATGCAACTACTCACACTTTTTGACGCAAAACCCTATCTACCAAAAATGTGAGACAGTGTTTTGTATTAAAAAAATAACACTTTTTGAAACCTGGCGTTAAAAGGAGAAATGTTTTTATTTCTCCTTTCTTTTCCGACTTTGCATATGTGTTTCACTGTACAGCGCACATACAAAGTTGGAAAAGTATTAAATGTTGTCTAGGTATAGTATTTTGTACTGGAAGGGAACCCATACTGTACAAAACCTATGTTAGACTCTTGCACCCACCCGTGCACTATGACGCATAGGTGTGTGCGTGGCACACAGCAGCAAAAAATTCTGCACCAGTGCTAGGGAGAGGGGAGGAGAGAGCTATATCTCTGCAGATATGACGCTCTCCTGCTCCCTCCCTGTCACGCAAAACAGCGTAGCACTTTTGACTGCTGCGCTGCATTGGATGACACTTTAGTAAATCAGCCTCATTGTGTCACTGCAGCTTAAAAGATCTTTCAATGTCTTGCTCCATTTGTACGTGATCTGCTGTTTCTCTTTTATTTATAAAATTGCCTCAAAGATTTTCCTTGTTCTCCCTAAAACATCAGAATTTTTCAATTTGAGAGGTTTTGTAAGACCGTGAATGTCATTTCTTAATATCATAAATATGTTAAATGTTTTTAAGGAAGTGTTAGGATTCAGTGGTTGTAAGAAATTGTGCTATTGGTTGAGGGGGTTGCAGGTACCACTCAGGCAATACCCACAATCTTTGTCAGGGTGATCCATAAAAAGTCACTAAAATAACCTATGTTTAACCTTCTGGTAACATGGCCAAAAACAGTCAGGCTTAACTTAGGCACATTGTGTAAAGTATTTGTGCAGCACACAAACACTAATAAAATCAAAACACATCACAAGAAATATCCAAACCCAACTTAGAAAAAATGAGAAAATGTTAATTAATAAATTGACATTAAAATACATAAAATCCAATCAGAAGAACCGGAGTTATGAATTTTTAAATCTTTAGTGAAATCTAGTACCTAAAAGGCCAAAACACCAACTGCAGGAGACTCGTTCAAAGTCAAAAGTTAAGGCCGACTGAGATAGAGTGTGCCCCGCGTACACAAGGTGTATCAGGCCCAGTCTCAGCTTACCTTTATGCTTAGAAAACATTTAGGTCCAGAGAAGGTAGAGTATAGTGGGGCAAGGCAGAAAGCTGTGTTTGAGAAGGGTTCATGATTGGTAGGGAACTGCTGGATGAAGTCTCGGAGAAGCCATTGACGATGGTGGATAAAAGGTCCAATAGGAAAAAACTGAATTTCCAGGCCAAGTAGGTCAATTGGGCGCCAGTCGCCATCGAGGTTGGTGAAGATTTTTACCTGTAAACTTAGACAACTTTTTGAAAGTTGAAAACCTCCTGTGGGATGAAGCTGCAGACTGTAGCTCCACATGGCCAGATACCAGTCCCACTGAACTGGATTTGCTGCTGCATATAAGAACGTAAGAGGATGTACTGCAAAGTCAGGCTAACCAGTGATGCACCTTGGGCGGATCAGCTGGCCTGTAAGTACCAGTCCTCTGCTGGTTCTCCAGGAAGTTCCTGGTGAAATAGTCCCAGGTTTTAGATTGAGGCAGGAGCCATATCACCAACACCACGTCCAAGGGTTGAGGTCCTCAGGCCACCACTTGGGGGTTATGGCTCACTCCAGCATAGGTCAGGTGCAGAGTGTAAGGCCTCAGGAGGTTATTATATCCCACTAGCTCACATAGGAAGCCAGCCAACTAGCTCTTGGAGTCACTTTGGGTGGACTGGGTTCAAGGAGAAGGTTCAGTTCTCCATCCAGCAACAAGACAGTCCTTCAAGCATCTGTGCAACTCTCTGGTAGTAGCAGGACAGTTGTTTGGTGGCAAAGAAGTCCTTCTAAAGGCTTCTACAGATCCAGCAGGGTACTGAAGAGTTATTCCGTGGGTAAATTATTTATACCTATACTGTAGAATGTAGGAGTCATGTGTTTGTGTATTTTAGCAATTGTCCAATTCTTTGCTTGTATTGTAGTGAATGAAAAAATATGGTTGATGGTCGTGATGAAGTTAGAAATCTCATGAAACACATGTTGCCCTTTTGCAGTTGTAACTATTGACTGATTAATAAAATGACAAAAAGTTTTGATTTAGTGCTCCCTGCTTCAACTTCTTTTGCAACATAGGCATCTATGCTTGTTCATATAGTCAAGTCAGGGCTGAGATTTTCTTAGAATTTATCTGCTTTGATGTACAAACTTAGCAGGGATAATCATTACCACAATAGTCATTTATGGGCCCTCAGGTTGGCTGGGTATGTGCGAGAGGGCAAGGTACCTAGAATTATGGCTTGTAAAGTCTTTTTTTTCTGCATTGGCAGGGTGCAGCCCTGCAGTGTCTCCATTGCTGGTTTGAAGTTTGGGTTCTGAAGAACTTGTCCCCAATGCACTTGGGCGCTATGTGCTCATAACTCTCTTCCACAACCAAAACTCCACTGTTGTTCACTGACCTAGCAGTGCATGGTCCCTGCTGAATTCCGCTTGCTCTTGATTACCGGATGCTCCTCTTCACAGGTGTGCCTTGCTTGTGTCATGCACATGTAGATCTCTGGTCCTCATTGAAGGCCACAAATCGGCCTACTGGGCCACTACCGAGAAGGGTGGAGGGGCTGCAGTGATGTAATTGTTGCCATGGGGCAGTAAGTGCTTTACCGACAATCATCTCTTTCACCAGCTGGTGGCATAGCTATTCCATACTTTTCAGTTCTCTTCTTGTGGGGCTCCAGAAAATGTCAGAGGTGTTTGTTTGTCAGCCAGAGTATCTCACAGGGCAGCCATCATGGATTATGTTGAGACCCTGGCTCCTACATTAAACATTTTTATTTTATTCACTTGCCTTGACTCATGACAAATACTTTTGTGATGAAAAACAATATATGCCATCAGTAAATATATCTTAGGCTGAAACATGTTGGTGGGCGGCTGCAGTAAAATGACAGTAGAGCATGATTAGTAATATCCCCTAAATATATGATGGATATCTGAGTCAGGATAATTTTAGTAGTTGACACCTACTAGATGTTCTTTTAGGTTGGTGGGCACCATTCAAATTGCTCCACTTGGCCTGTACTTCTGAATTTTCACCAATCCTGTTCCTAGTTTCAGCTCTACCAAGGTTCATGTCAGTGAATGGAGCGAGGGGGAGGGTGAAGCAGAGTTTTGGGTCATGAAGGCAGCTAGTGTCCATACAGCAAGAAAGTCAAGGCTCCACGCCCACGGCAGAACAATTCACCATATTTAAGCATGCAGGTACATTTGCATAAACACTACTGCGCTTATAGGTATTTTATATGGTGCTCATTTTGTTCAAGTGTGTATAGACAATTCAGATGATTTTATTCACTTCATAATTTCATCAAAACAAATTTAAAAAAACTTGAATGTTGTTCTGCATAAAACAAAGTACCATATATCACCATAGAAATGCATTATTAACTGCTTCATGCAAGTGTGTATTCAGATGTTCGCTGGCCCAAATTTATGGTCTTATTGAAGTGTCTCCATCATTGCATATTCAACCCACATTACAATTCTTTTACTTCAGGTAATGAGCATGTAATACCTGAGGGTGTTTATATAGGTTTACGACATTATAGTGAGCAGGTTCATGAATTTCATGCCAAATTTCTATATTAGAAGATTAAAATCAGCAAGTATGCATTTTGTTTGCGAAACGCATTCATCTGCAGTAACCTTCAAGGTGTTATACTTATTGCCAGTAAAGGTCTTGAGGTCCTTCCTGAACTGGAGCAGTTTAGGGACTTGCTGGAGGTGGAAGAGGAGGGCGTTCCATGCCTTGGTTGTGAGGTCTGAGAAGGACTGTCCTCCCCTTCTGGTCTTGTAGAGTACTGGGATGGTGGCCAGAATGGGAGAAACACCATAATCAATAGCTCTTTCTTCACACCAAACTTGTGTTTCGTCTGCTTCATTTAGAGTCGTCTATGGTATGGAAAACCGTCAGCTGTCAGTCGGCCAATCATACAGCTGCAATTTTCAGACAATCTGTAGATAGGCACTCTTTAGGATAGGCCTTCTGGCACTCTTTTTTTGTGACTACAACCACCATAACATACTTGGCAATGACCCTGGTACACAGCGCTAAAAATCCCTAAGCGTCACGGCCAGTGTTTTTTATTTGCAGTTCTATATGTTTATGTATTTGAGGTTTTATATAGTGCGTACAAGACGAGGGTAAGAACATTAAACCATACATGAGCACCTACATTTTTCTATGTTACATGGTAAAGAGTTTTTAGTATTCATATAAAATATCAAGTTGTAAATATTGGGTGACAGAAATATAAAAAAAAATATGTTTTTCAAAAATATAGTTGTCCAGAATATCATTATTTTCAGTTATGTAATATCATTGTTAAGAATATTGTTGTTGTTAATATGATTTTCAATGATATGTTAAAAATATCATTTTTTAATTATCTTAATGTGTTTTAGTTCATATAATAATTTTATGTGTATTAGTGTTTGTATAATTGATAATATTATGTTTAAATACAGTTTTTTTTAATTGATATACATTTTTAATTTAATTGCGCATATTAATTTATAGTTTTGTAGTTTGTTGCTAGGTTTGTAGGTGTATAGGATGGGAAGTTAATTAAGCAACAATTATTTAACAAATATTTATGAATGTATTCTGAATAATTGGATTGATTAATATTTATGTGTCATAATTTGCTTTTTTGTTATATTTTAGGTGCGGGTTTTTTGGGGGTGAAAGGCGGGAAGTTAATTAAGTAATAATTAATCAACAATAATTATTAATTTATTATTAATTGTTCAATGGATTATTAAATATGTAAATGTAATTATATACTTTAGTTATAGTTTAGGTGTGGGCTGCTGGATTTTTATAAGTATAGGGTGGGACTCAATTATGGATTCATTTATTAACAATTCATTATGTATTTATTATTAGTTATGTAATTGGTAATTAATTATGTACATTGTATAATATGATTTAATTTAGTTATCTTTCAGTTGCGGGTTGCTAGATTTGTAGAGGTAGCGGATGGCATTATTAATTAAGTCATAATTAATTAACCAATTATTATTAATTGTAATTAAGAAGTAAATTGATTATCAATTATGTAGATTGTATCATACTTATTTATTTAAGTTATCGTTTAAAAGTGTGGGAAGGTAATTAACTAATAAATAGATAGCAATCTTTTTTAATTAATAATTCATTATTACATTCTTTCATAATCACATAAATTGTTAAATTGTTTTTATATATATATATATATATATCAGAAAAGAAGCAAAAGCGTTCCCCCGTTTCCGGATCTCCAGACTCAACAGGGCAGCCTCACAAATGGGCACGGAGCAGCCGACTCAACCACACAGGAGAGTAAAGCAACGTGAGGCCCAATAACGTGAAGGTAGCTTTATTCTCGCAGTTCACTGCAGCGCTTGCATCCGTTGGTCTAACGTTTCGGCTGGTTGCCTTGATCACAGACCGGAGAAAGTGCCCAGGTGCGCTCGGGCGTGATTTTAAACAATTTGATCACGTGGCTGTAATCATTGAACTCCTCATCACACAGTGCATTGTGCCGGTTGTTACAATGCGTGCTGGAAATCCACTAATGTTGACTCCATAGTGGTGATGATATTGGGCACAATCACTGCTATTGTCATGGGAATCTATGCATCAACATTCAGGTGAGTTCTGCCCTTGCCGCAATGTTCATGTAGTGTTCGAACTTTGAAAAGGCAGCCTTCATGGCACAATCATGACAGGAAGACTCCTGTCTGAATCCCTTCCACGTGCCCATTACCTTTCTGCACTAGTGGCATCTCCTTTGTAGGTGGGGGGTGCGTGTGAGTCAAGCTCCTCAAATAACATCGGAAAAGAAACAAAAGCGTTCCCCCATTTCCGGAGCTCCAGAATATATACATATACTACATATATATACTATATATATATCCACTAAAAAAAACATACGTTTCAGGGGCGTTATAGATAGCTGGACTTTTCACTCATATAAAACCATTGAAATTCCCCCGTTATAGTTAGTTCAGCTAACTATAACTCGCGCGCCCACAATGCACTGCTGATGACGTCACATATTACATCACTCATGACATGGTCAGTGACATAACTCATGACATCACTGATGACATCTCAAATGACTTCACTGATGACATCACTGATGACATCATTCAGTGAATGTGTGTTTTTCTGAAAATTACATTTGTTTTATATATGTATATCTCAAGGTCGATGGAAGAATAAATGGGTATATAAGTGTCTAAATGGATGATTTGTTTTTGAAAAATTGATTGTATAACTGACTGATTAAGTGTATCTTAGTGAATACATGGCTTAGTGAGTAATGTTTAAATATGTAAATATCTGTATCAATCTCACTTTGTGTATAAGTGGCTGCATGAGTTGGTGTGTGGCTGCATGAGTGTCTATATAGGTTATTAGTTGGTTTTTTGAGTATCAGTATGAGTGTCTTAGTGTCTGTATGGTTCGGTGGGGGTATTACGTAGTGCATAGGTGCATGAATGAGTCACTCACTGTTTCTGTTGAAGACAGCATGTGTGCAGGACTGTATGGGTGGATGAGTGTGTGCATGGGTGTGTTAGTGAGTGAATGACTGTCTCAATAGTGTCTTTACGAGTAACTACATATGTTTTAAACTAGTATATGTGACTATTGGTGTATATAAGTGAGTATATGTGAGAGTGAGAGATTGAAAGAGTTCCTGTATAAATAAGTATGTGTTTCTATAAGTGATTGTTTAAAAGACTAAGTATGTGTAAGTTTCTGTAGAAGTAAGTGTGGTGGTGTGTGTATAACTATATATGCAAGTAAATGGATGTTTGATTCTTTATTAGCATGAGTGACTATGTGTTTGAGTAACTCTATGGATGAGTGGCGTTGAGTAACATGATGTATATGTGTATGAGTACATATGATGAGTGAGCACATGTATGAGTGACTGTATAGGACTGTTGGTGAATGAGTGGATGTGTATGTGGATCTTAGAATTACTGAATAGGTTTTTGTAACTGGTATTGGTATGTCCATTGTTTTGAAAATTTTAGTTTCTATTTTTGAATGTGTGTATCAAAGGTTATATTAGGGGGAGAGGAGGTCTGTCATGAGTGATGTAATATGTGACGTCATCAGCAGTGCATTGCGGGCGCACGAGTTATAGTTAGCTGAACTAACAATAACGGGGGAATTTCAATGGTTTTGTACGAGTGAAAAGTCCAGCTAACTATAACGCCCCTGAAACCTATGGTTTTTTCAGTGAATTTCTAAGGTTTTTTAAATGCTAATTTCTAACTATGCCTACAGAGATAGGAAATGTGAAGAAAGAAGAAAAAACGCACAGAAAGAAAAAAAAGGAAATGCAGCAAGAAGCAACATAAGTCCTCAAAGACGAAGAAAAGTACAGGAAGAAGAATAACGCGCAGAAAGAACAAACAGAAGAGCAGAAGGAAGCCTTGGTGCAAAATCGTCCTGTACCCTCAACTTTTTCAGACGGATACTGGTGGTAACTGAGTCTGACTAGTCCTAGAGCTAGTGCTATGTTAAAAGACACTCAGAATACAGTGAAAACACCTACATACACTAGGGAACACTATGCGTTGGGGTCCCCCTGTGATTAGCATGACCTCCTCTGTAAGCCCCTAGTATATAATAGGGCAGGGTATTAAAACTACCTCTTAAAACGCGCCACAGGGCGTGTTTGCACACGTCACCTCAGGCCCGTCCCCTCCCTTCCCCACTGTGTAAACATGCCCTGTGGCCGTTTTAAGTTGGGAGATTAAGTCCCCTTGAATCCTGAGGGTCCCTAGGGTCCAACTAGACGACTAGATACCTCCAGTAAGCGCCACAGAGCTGCGTTGCAGAAAGATGTAAAAAGGGGCACGGCCGAGACCACCTCTCTGCAACGCAGCGCAGTGGCACTTACTGGAAACACCTGGTGGGCTAGTTAGCCCCCAGGGGCCCTCAGGATTGAAGGGGAATTATTTCCCCAACTTAAAACGCGCCATAGGGCGTGTTTTCACACGTCACCTCAGGCCCCGTCCCCTCCCTTCCCCACTGTGTAAACACGCCCTGTGGCCGTTTTTTAAGTTGGGAGATTTAAGTTCATTTGAATCATGAGGGTCCCTAGGGTCCAACTAGCCCACTAGGTGCCTCCAGTAAGCGCCACAGAGCTGCATTGCAGAGAGGTGTAAAAAGTGGCATGGCCTAGACCACCTCTCTGCAACGCAGCTCAGTGGCGCTTACTGGAAGCACCTGGTGGGCTAGTTAGCCCCCAGGGGCCCTCAGGATTGAAGGGGAATTATTTCCTATTTTTTTTAAGAAGGAGGGCTGTGTGGCCCCCCTTCTTTTTCTAATTGATTGGCCCTGGGGACCCCACCCCCTCAGGGCCTGCCCCTAATTTTTTTTGTTGAAAAAAATAAATGTGGCCCTCCCAAGGCCTTAATCGGCCCCGGGGACCACAACCCCCGGGTCATGGCCTTTTTTTTTTTTATTCTTTAGGAGGGGGGCTGCGTTGCCCCCCTCCTCAGGCCACTTATGGCCCCGGGGACCCCATCCCCCGGGGACGGCCTTTGTTTTTTATTATTTAAAAAAAATATATATTTATAGAAACACCTAGGACATGCTGGACAAACCGTATGTACCTATCACCATGACGATTTGCGTGATATTCATTAAAAGGCGACTATGCATACAATGAAACCACATGGAATGTATTTACACCGCTAGTGAAGCTCTGACGTGTCTGACGCCCTACCATGCCTAATCCCGGCGCTCCCGCCGGTGGGTACTCTCCAAGTAGACACCCCTGTCGTTTATTTATACAAACATGGGTAGCTATTGATGGGCACATTTAACACACACGCACACCAAGCCATTCAAAGGGGATTCAACAAAAATTCGACCAAACTATGCAAGAAACCCCCCTCACGGTTAATAAAACACACATCCACCGCCGGATGTGTAATACTTTTTATTTTACTCTCTGGAAAGGAGGCGAACCTCACTTGAGAGTCACAGCGTGCTCTTGGCTGAGCCCAATGCTGTGTTTCACCCACCAGTGCCCACCGAGTGCCACACACCTCTGTGTTGTATTCCACCAGCTAGTGAGTATGCTATGACAATCTCTAGCCCATGTGCACTGTAACAACACCCCGTGAAATGTCATGCCACACTTGCTTTCGCACGTTTTATATTGCCCCATCTAACGTGCCTTCCTCGATGCCTATGTTATAACGCACAGCGCTATGCCATACATATTACAATCTGGGATCCATATCTTTGTCACAGTGCATATGCAACGTTCCACTCCCCAGCACATATTTTATATTACAACTTTAGAGACTAGTTAGGTTGCACAACGCTGCCCAGTGTAGGAATTACTCTAAATGTATTTAACGTAACGCAATAGCACTTTTAAAAAATGTAATGCAATTTTATCATGACTTTTATATAAATTGGGATGGGGAATTATAATGATTTAACAAATCAAACAATAAATCGAATTTGAAATTGAAAACTGAGAAACCAAAAAACCACTGCCCTGTGCATATTACACTCCTAGGCGCATATCGGCTAGCACGCGCTAGTGCCTGTGCTATCTTGCCCTCTCCAATGAATCTGTCATTGCGCACAATGTATTGCATATTATATTTCACTGCCCAGTTCATCTTATATCACACTTTTTGGTGCATAGTTTATACCATCTACTATATCTAGTTTTCATTTTCAATCGTGCTCTCAGGACTATGTTCTATATAACACTGCGTCCACCTACCCTTTTCATGGGCATTACATTTTGAGATGGGGGTGGAGGGTCAGGGGGTGTTTCTGCCAAGTGAGCCCGGAGTCACAGTCACAAACGTCCTCTTCTTCCTGAATAAAAATGAGATTATGCTGCATACTTGTTCATATTTTAAGTAGTTCGCACAGACACACATTATAAAAACAATAACGTTCCTAATACCCACCTTCTCTGAACAGTTAGCTTGCTGCCCCATCCACCTCCTCCCTATCCTCTGTTGTCTGAATCCATGGACTAGCCTCCTCCCTCCTGCCATGCATGGTCTGTTGTGCTGCCACTGCCCTCCATTTAGCATGATGTACCAGTACTCTCCTCCTGCCCTCCATTGCCCAATTCGATGGCCCATCATTGACCTCCTGCTTAGCCTCTTTGCTTAGCTTGCTGCCCCTATTCTCCTTCCCCCTGCCCTCCGATGTCTTTGTGCATGCCCCTGCTCCATCCTTTTTGCCCACCATGTTCCATGGACCTGCCACTCCTATCTACTCTGAGTGTTCTGTTGAGCTGCCACTCCCCTCCCACCTGCCTAGCATTGTCAGATGACTGTAACCTGTCCCTGACACCTCCACCCTGCCTGTCCACATGCCATGCCCCTATCCCCTTCCTCCTGTCCTCCATGGTCCATTTTACTGTCACACCCTTCTGCCCTCCCAGGTCTGTTGTGCTGCAACTGCTCCTCCTGCCTGCCCCGCGTGGTCTCTTGTGAGGCCCCTTCCCCTGAACTCTCTTGTCTGTGCCCAGGTCCTGACCCTCCCTTCTATCCTCCATGGTCCTTTGTGCATGCCCCTGCACCCCCCTTCTTGCCCATCATAGCCATTGTGCTGCCACTAACCCTCCCGCTTGCCATGCATGGTCTTCTCTGCTGCCATGGCCCCTTCCACCTTCCCTGTGTGGTCAGCTAGCTGCCCCTGACCCCCTCCCACCTTCCCTCCATGGTCTGTGTGTATGCCATCATAGTCTCACTGTTGCTCTCCATGGTGTGTCTTGTTTCTAGTGCCCATCCTGCCTGACCTCCATGGTCATCTTGCTGCTCCTGCCCTGCCCCCTTGCCCCCAGCTCTCTGTTTCCATGTGCAGACCCCTTTTCCCTCCCTCCTGGCTTGTCTGTTCCATTGTAATGCCCCTGATCCGTCCCTCCTGCCCTTTATGGTCTGTTATGCTGCAGCTTTCTCTCCTGTCTGTCCATTATGGCCAGCTAGCTACCATTGCCTCTTTCCCCTCTGTTCTCTGTTGTCCATGTGCATGGTCCTGTCCCCTCCCTGTTGCTTTCTATGGATTGTTGTGCTGCACTCCCGTCCCGCATGCACAGTGTGGTGTATTGTGCTGCTGCAAACCCTGATGCCTTCCCTGTAGGGTCAGTTTGGTGCACCTCTCCATGTCCCTTCTGTCCTCTGTTATCCGAGTCCATGTCCCTACCCCAATTCCTCCTGCCTACCATGATCCAATGTACCATACTTGCGAACATTTTGAACTTGGTAAGAGGGAGAATTTGAAAGAAACTGGGGTATTGATTTTCCCATTTGAGTTACCTTGAAAAAGAGGAGATTGTAGACAGGAGACAGATCAAATAAAGCCCATTTGAGCTTAAAAACATTGGACGTTTCCTGGCTGAAACGGGTCTGTTGGCATGTATGGTTGTACTACCACTGCCTCTTCCTTCTGCCCACAATGGTCTATCATATTGCCACAGCCTCTCTTGCCAGTCCTGTATTGTTGGTTTGTTGCACCTGCCCCCCTTTCCACTGCCCTCCATAGTCTGTTGTGCTGCCACTGTCCTTCCTGCCTGCCCAGTGTGGTCAAATTGTTGCCTCTGCACTCTCCTACCTGCCTTCAATTTTCAGAGTCCGTGCCCCTGGCCTCTGCCTCTCAACAGTATCCCAATGAACAACTAGATTGCTAACATTCTACATTTATTACAAAAGTGGGGAATACCTGACGTCATCTTGATGTAATCAAAACTGTAATACCTAGAGTATTTCCTTTAGTAATTACATATATGAGAGGGTCTAATTTGCATCAAAATTAGTGCTCTAAAAAACTAAAATGAGGACATATTTTCTGAGTTTTCAAATAGCGACAAAGAACTTTTAAATTATTTGTAATCTTTATGTTTTTTTATCCAGTTGACCACTTGATTAAATGTTGCACCTAGGGGAGAGGATGTGGTGTTACTTCCAGAGCAGCAGACTTTGCAACTGGGGAACCAGGTTGGAGTTTCTGCTTCAGCTCAACATTCAGTGATTCTGGTCAAATCACTTAATCTCCCCATGTCTACAACCAAAATGAATTTGATCTTGTGTGATGTAACCAATGCTCATGTAAAGCACTCCAATACCTGACAAGTCTGCACCATATAAAACTGCAAATACACAAAAAATAAGTGTTTTGCATACTTCTGTCATTGGGCTCCATGTGGGCTACATCTGGGTGTGATTTGTGCTGCATTTGGGCTCTTTTGTCTCTGGTGGCCATCTTGGGAGATTTATTTGTTATGAAGTTTCCTAATATCCTCATTTACTGCAGTCTCCTCAGTGGGAATACTTTCAGTTTTTTTTATTTTGGTTCCATCAAGAAGGCATTCAGATGTGTCACACATTTGCCATAAATTCTGAATGTTAGCACTCTAGTTGCTCATTAGATCACTGTAGTAAAACTACTGCTCACCAGGGAAGTCTGCTGCTGGTATTCAAAGTGCATGTTTCAGTCTGCATGTCAGAATTTGTTTATGAAATAGAAGAGGATTTGAGAAGTCAAAATGTGCCCTAATTTTTCTTTCTGCAGAACTAATCATAATTTCTATGGCAAAACGAACCCCCTCATTTTGTTCCTTTGTAAATTAAATGTTTTAAGTGTTACCACTTTATTCCAATCAAGATGGCTTCAGGTGTGCCATACTTTTGTCATAAGTTAGACTGTTAGCGCTCTAGTTGTTCGTTAGAACACTCTGGGACATTCTGTCATTGGGCTATACTTGGGCTACATCTGGGTGATATTTGGGCTACATTTGGGCTCTTTTGTCTCTGGTGGCCATCTTGGGAGATTTATTTGTTATGAAGTTTCCTAATTTCCTCATTTACTGCAGTCTCCTCAGTAGGAAATACTTTCAGTTTTTTACTTTGGTTCCATCAAGAGGCATTCAGATGTGTCACACATTTGCCATAAATTCTGAATGTTAGCACTCTAGTTGCTCATTAGATCACTGTAGTAAAGCTACTGCTCACCAGGGACGTCTGCTGCTGGTATTCAAAGTGCATGTTTCAGTCTGCATGTCAGAATTTTTTTGTATGAAATAGAAGAGGATTTGAGAAATCAAAATGTGCCCTATTTTTTCTTTCTGCAGCACTAATCATAATGGCCGTTTTTAGTTGGGAGATTAAGTTCCTTTGAATCCTGAGGGTCCCTAGGATCCAACTAGCCCACTAGGTACCTCCAGTATGCGCCACAGAGCTGCGTTGCAGAGAGGTGTAAAAAGTGGCCCGGCCTGGACCACCTCGCTGCAACGCAGCTCAGTGGCGCTTACTGGAAGCACCTGGTGGGCTAGTTAGCCTCCAGGGACCTGCAGGATTGAAGGGGAATTATTTCCCCAACTTAAAACGCGCCACAGGGCTTGTTTGCACACGTTAACTCAGGCCCCGTCCCCTCCCTTCACCACTGTGTAAACACGCCCTGTGGCCGTTTTTAGTTGGGAGATTAAGTTAATTTGAATCCTGAGGGTCCCTAGGCTCCAACTAGCCCACTAGGTACCTCCAGTATGCGCCACAGAGCTGCGTTGCAGAGAGGTGTAAAAAGTGGCACTGCCTGGACCACCTCTCTGCAACGCAGCTCAGTGGCGCATACTGGAAGCACCTGGTGGGCTAGTTAGCCCCCAGGGGCCCTCAGGATTGAAGGGGAATTATTTCACTAACTTAAAACGCGCCATAGGGCGTGTTTGCACACGTCACCTCAGGCCCCGTCCCCTTCCTTCCCCACTGTGTAAACATGCCCTGTGGCCGTTTTTTAAGTTGGGAGATTAAGTCCCCTTGAATCCTGAGGATTCCTAGGGGCAAAATAGCCCACTAGGTACGTCCAGTAAGCGCCATTGCAGGAGGTGTAAAAAGGGGCACGGCCTGCACCACCTCTCTGAAACGCAGAGCAGTGGCACTTACTGGACTACATCTGGGTGATATTTGGGCTACATTTGGGCTCTTTTGTCTCTGGTGGCCATTTTGGGAGACTTATTTGTTATGATGTTTCCTAATTTCCTCATTTACTACAGTCTCCTCAGTAGGAAATACTTTCAGTTTTTTACTTTGATTCCATCAAGAAGGCATTCAGATGTGTCACAAATTTGCCATAAATTCAGAATATTAGCACTCTAGTTGCTTATTAGATCACTGTAGTAAAGCTACTGCTCACCAGGGAAGTCTGCTGCTGGTATTGAAAGTGCATGTTTCGGTCTGCATGTCAGAATTTTTTAATGAAATAGAAGAGGATTTGAGAAGTCACTCAAAATGTGCCCTAATTTTTCTTTCTGCAGCACTAATCATACTTTCTATGGCAAAATGAACCCCCGCATTTTGTTCCTTTTTAAATTAAATGTTTTAAGAATTACCACTTTATTCCAACCAAGATGGCTTCAGGTGTGCCATACGTTTGACATAAGTGGGACTGTTAGCGCTCTAGTTGTTCTTTGGAACACTCTGGGAAGCTGCAGTAGAACACAAAGGAATCAACTGACAGTCTCTGCCCTTGTTGGATGTACATGTTTTACTGAGAATGTCAGACTTCATTCTCACATGACTGAGAAAGATAATGTGAATTTACAGAAAATATGCTCTCAGTTAGCTTATAGATCACCTTCCAAACCTCTGTGAGAAAAGCATGAGAAAATAGTTTTCTCTCAAACATGATTCATGATATCACAGCAGAAGGCTTTTTCACATGGTAAAATCACCTTAGAACACACCACAATTCCTAAAATGAGTATGGTACCATCAACAAATGATTTATAATGTAACTAAAGTCTTAAAACCTTCTATTAACTACAATGCTTTTTAATGAGGTGCTATCATGTATATTGGTCCCAAGATGGCTGCCAACACTTCTTGGATGAAGTGCTGACAGCCAATCAGATCTCACGATGAGATGTGTGGTTAGGCTCCACCCAGATATATATGTGATTTTACTTTTGATTTTCTCAGGAACTACTGAACGGATTTACACCATTTAAGCAAAACGCACATGCCTGACCTGAGGACTACCTCTTTGCCAAATTTCAAGTAATTCTGTTCAGCCGTTCGGGCTGTACCTTCGACTAAATGTCCTATGGGAAAATGCATGGGGAAAACGCATTTTGGGACCCCCCTTTTTTCTCAGCCCCCGCTTGACGAATCATCCAGAGACTTTCAGGGTAGGAGCTGAGCGGAGCGCCCCATTAGTTTTGAAAATTTCACGAAGATAAGTCAACCGGCGCCAAAGTTATTCAAAATAGAATTTTCAGATTTCCTATGGGAACTCGGTCCTAACTATAACTATCTACTGGCGACCGCCAGTAGATTATATATATATATATATATATATATATATATATATTACCTACTGGCGGTCGCCAGTAGGTAGTTATAGTTAGGACCACGTTTCCATAGGAAATCCGCAACATTCTATTTTGAATAACTTTGGCGCCGGTTGACGAATCCTCAAAATAGGTGGGGCGCTACGCTCCGCTCCTACCCTGAAAGTCTCGGGGGGATTCGTCAAGCGGGGGCTGAGATAAAAGGGGGGTCCCAAAACGCGTTTTTCCCATGCATTTTTCCATATGACCTTTAGACACAGCTACAGCCCGAACAGCTGAACAGAATTACTTGAAATTTGGCAGAGAGGTAGTCCTCAGGTCAAGGAAGTGCCTTTTGTAGGTTTGGTGTAAATCTGTTCAGTAGATTCTGAGAAAATAGCCTTTAAATCAATATATATATCTGAGACAGCTTACGGTGCGCTTACGGTGCGCTTACCGTACGCGTACGGTGGCGTGCGCGAGCGCGATTCTGATTGGCCCTTAGATCTTAGTAAACATTCGAATCGGTCGAAACCAGGAAGCGGCGGCCGCCATTTTCTCTCTCGCACTTTGACAGGGGGATGAAAAAACAAGTGCAAAAACATGTAAAGGGGCTGTTTACACAGCTCCCAAGCACCTAGCCATGTCGAGGGAGTCCCCAACGACCCCCCAAGTGAAAAAAGGCAATTTTATTTTTTTCAAAAATTTCGCCGATTACGCTTACGGTAAGAAATAATAATAAAAAAAATATCCACATTCTCCCCACCCCGTGTGCAAAAGGTGCCCGAAGTGCATCTTTTGTGCATGGCTTATGATTTCTTAATCCAAACATATATTTTACCTGTCACAACGATGCTCATCATATGTCCTCCATGTGCGCACGGTGCGCGAAGCGCATCGTGCGTTCATGGCCCATCTAGCGTAACGTGGGCACGCGGTGCGCGAAGCGCACCGCGTGCTCACTGTGCGCGAAGCGCACCGTGCGCGCACGGAACGAACTGCGTTAAGTGGGCGCGCACGCCACAAATGGCGTAAAGTAACTTAGCATTTAAAAAACCGTACAAATTCACTGAAAAAACCATAGGTTTCACACACGTTATAGTTAGGAATTAGCATTTAAAAAACCTTGCAAATTCACTGAAAAAACCATAGGTTTCACACATGTTATAGTTAGCTGGACATTTTACTGATAAAAAACCAATGAAATTCCCCCGTTATAGTTACTGTAGGCAACTATAACTCACGCGACCGTAATCCTCTGCTGATGACATATGTGTCTTTATGAAAAAAAAATATTTGTAATATATGTATAGCTAAAATTTAATGGAAGAAGACATGGGCAAATAAGTGTCTAAATACAGTATTAGCATCAGCAGAGGATTACGGTCGCGTGAGTTATAGTTGCCTACAGTAACTATAACGGGGGAATTTCATTGGTTTTTTATCAGTAAAATGTCCAGCTAACTATAACATGTGTGAAACCTATGGTTTTTTCAGTGATATATATATATATATAATTATTTGGGGGTTAATTAATAATGTTCATAGCAAATGGGTTATATCTGTTTTAAATTAACAGGGCTATTCAAATATGTAATGTGTTTTAAGTGAAGTATTTTCCTACTGCTGCTAATTCTGCAGTGGGAAAAGTAAATGTAATCCCTCCAAAGACCAACACTTTCCCTACTGTGTAACAGACTAGAGTGGGAATATAAATCCTACTGTTACAGCTGGGGTTCCTATTTGACTGTCCAAGCAGAAACAATCACTCTATTCAGGGTAAGCTAGATACGCACTAAAAGATAACCTGTGCTCACCCTCTGGTAGCTTGGCACACAGCACTCAGGCTTATCTAAAGTGGCAATGTGTAATGTATTTGTGAAACACACACACACACACACACACACACACAAACACCAAAAACACACACTGTTACACAATAAAAACACCACAAAAATATTCCACACAGGTTTAGAAAAATAAACAATAATATTATAGGTAAATCAAGACCAAAATGACAAAAATCCAATAAGTAGAAACGGAGTTATGAATTTTTATAGAATAAATCAAAAAGTAGTGCTTAGGGTCTGATAGTGCTCAGGGGTTAATTGAGGTCGCGCTGGACTGTGGTAAATCAAAAGTTCAGGCTGACCATGATGAAGGGCAGGCCGGATAAAGGACCAATAAAGGCCTGATGAGAAAATACCTTGGATGGAGAAAGCATCAGCGTTGAAGACTCCATGCATTGGTTCCGATCCACGCAATGGGTAGAAGTTTTGTCATGGACCTCACACTCAGGCCCTGCACTGTCATTGAGACACACAGGGATGTCCTCAGATCAGCACTGCATCAGTGTTGAAGGGCGCTGCATTGATTTTGATGGTTCTGGACAGCGGAAATCTCCTTTCAAGAGCCTAGGACAGGATTATCACCACTTGCCAGAGCAGGACTCACAGGTCCAGGTGCTGTTGCTGTGTTGACGGACGTCTTTGATTGTCCTGAGACTTCCGCGCAGAGATCAAGTCAGGAAACACTTTTAGTCACCCTGGGTTGAAGTGGATGGGTCCTGTCCTTGTCCTCGGCAAGGCAGAGGCCGGTAGACAGCAGGGCAGCTCAGCAAAGCTGAAAGAAGTTCCTTCAGAGCAGCAGTGAGGTAAAGCAGCAATCCTTGTAGCACAGCAGTCTTTATTTTTGGCAGAGTTCTTCACAGTCCCAGTAGAGCACTGTCTTGCTAGGGTCAGACTCCTAGTACTTATACTCAAATTTGACTTTGAAGTAAGGGTGACTTCAAAGCAGGCCCTTGAATTGCAAAGTTCCCCTTTCATCCCAGCCCTGTCTGCCAGGCTATCTTTAGGGGCTATCATCCCTTTGTGTGGGACACAGGACATTGCCTATTCAGGTGTAAGTGTCAGCTCTCCTGACCTCTTCCTGCCCAGGAAGAGCTATCAGAATATATAAGAATGCAGATGAGTTCTCTGTCACACCCCCCCTTCCTGTGTTTGTGGCTATTTAGAGGGAATGCACGTAGTGTATCTGCCAGCTCCCTCCGGATGTGTATTGAAGACTGGCTGCCAAGCATGCAGAGCAGTACGAGCAGAGAAATGTTCACTTCCTAAACAGTGTCATTTCTAAAATAGTAATCTTAAATCCAACTTTACCAGTAAAGAAGATTTATCCCTACCATTCCAAAAATAAGAACCATGATGTAGCTACTACTTTCTAATCAGGAAGTTAAAGCTTAACAGTATATTACAGAATTCCCAATTATAGCATATTAGAGGAGTAGGCCTCACAAAAATATTTATGAATATCTAGAGATGCGGATCTGCCCTGGTAGATGTGTGGATTCACGCACCTCCAACAATGCCATGATTAGCTGGCCGCAACCTGAGACGAAAGTTGCGGCTGCTATGTCGTGATTTGGGATATAGTTCTTGAGGTTGAGGAAAAAAAACAATAGGATATAAGGGGTCAGGATAGAGGTATCCTAACCCCATGAGAGTGATGGAGGGGTCTCAGAGAACCCCTTGTGGGCAAGAAATTGCCCAAAAATAATTTCTTTGTGCGTACACAAGAATCTGTGGATCCATTGCAGTGTTCATTGTGGCCCCCCATGTGAATCCATGATAGATATGTGGATCCAGATCCCAAATAAAAAACAAAAATACACCCACTCACAGACCCACTCACACACTCACTAACATACTTGTTCACACACATACACACCCATTAACACACCCATTCACACACCCACTGACATATGTATTCATATACTCACACACCCACTCACAGACCCACATAGCCACTCACACACCCATACAGCCACTCAGAAATGGACTCAAAGACCCACACACCCACTCACACACCCATTCACAAACCCACACACCCACTCACATACCCACTCACTGACCCACACATCCACTCACATGCCGATTCACAAACCCAGAAAGCCACACACATACCCCCTCACAGACCCACACAGACACTCACACTCTCTCTCAGACCCACAAACAGCCAATCACACACCCACTCACAGACTCATACAACAGTCTCACAACCACTCACAGACCAAGGAAACCACTTGCACACCCACTCACAGACCCACAAAACCACTGACACACCATCTCACAGACCCACACAGCCACTGACATAAAACTCACAGGCCCACAAAACCACTGACACACCCACTCACTGCCCCCACAGCCACAGACACACCCACTCAGCCGATCATCACACACTAAAACACTCACTCATGCACCCAGTTACATACACACACTCACTTACGTACCCATTCACACACTCATACACCCATTAATAGACTCACAAAACCACTCACACACCCATTCACAGACCTACACAGCCACTCATGCAGCAAGTCACACACCCATACAGCCACTCACACACCCATGCACAGAACCACACTGCTGCTCATACACCCATTCACAGACCTACACAGCCACTCATACAACCAGTCACACACCCATACAGTCACTCACACACCCATGCACAGAACCACAATGCTGCTCACACACCCATTCACAAACCCACATAGCCAGTCACACACCCTCACAGACACCCACTCACTCTCCTAAACACCCATAGCCACTCACACACTCACTCTATTAAATGTGTTGTTGTTTTGCTTGTGTGCTTTTGGTTGCGAATGGATCCATGGATCCATTGTGAATACTTAATATGCTGTTGTTTTGTATTGAATGAGTGCTTTTGGTTAGGGGATCTGCGGATCTGAGTGAGAAATTAAAAAAAAGGGATTTAATCAAAACCTAGTGTTTGGGAAAAGGGTTGGCTGTGAAAAGAGCCTCTGTGTCAATGATATTTACACATAGTACTGAATGTTTTTTTTGCGTTATTATGGAGCACCCTGTTGCCTCTGTCTGTGAAATGGACTCTGTCTTTTTCATATATGCCGTACATATTGAAGCATAAATTGTTATTGCATATAGAGCCCATGTAGTGGTCTCAGAGGAATGCAGAAACAATTCTATTGAAATGTTTCCTGGATTTCCCTGTTTGTGGACAAAATGTGGTTGACCACTGCAACGTCTGTCTTCGGCAAATGTTGGAGAACACCAAGGCAGTGTGTAGGAAAAGTGTTGTTAATTTTCCAAACGTATCCTTCATTAGATTTCCAGTGCTACCCCAGTACTTGTGCCAAGGTCATTGCCACCACAGTCAAATTCATGAGGTCTGGATGTTTGCAATCCACAATGCTTTCAACCAAAGTCATCAATTAATGTCACTTTAGCCCTCTCTATCCAGCCCAAGTAAACATAGTTCCCTGTAAATGACACTCTTTCTAGCATTCTCTCTGGCCCAAAACACAAAACGATGTCCCAAAATCCAGACACTGACCGTTTTGTAGAGAAGCAGGAGTAGCACACAAGAAAAGGCTGCAGCCAAATGAGGTCGTTTTGAAGGAAGCAAAATGAAGGACAACAAGTACAAGAACAGATTTGATTGGATTGTGGAGATGTGCAGGGCACTAAAATTAGGCAGTGACTTTAACAAAAAAAGTAACTATCTCTTTTATTGGTCGGCTTTAAAAATGTTTAAAAAGTTATGTTGTTTGGGATATACTTGGAATTGTAACAGTCAACCACACATGCTGCAGTTAATGTGAAGCTAGCATGCTCTTTAGAGAAAGTCTTGTGAACATTTGACCTACTGGTAGGCAAAGACTACTGAAAATATGGTTACTATTGAACTAGAGCTAAAAGAGTGTGGGGAAAGGTAAGAAAAAAGACTGCAGTATGAAACTGAAAAGCAGAGTGGTGTACAACAATTGCTCAGTAGGGAAAGTATGTCTTGCAATTGACAATATTTTACAAAATAAAACATGCATAAAAAGCATTAACAGATTTTTGAATGCTTTTAAGGACATCTGTGTGGATATGCAGATCTGTTGACGATTTACATGGGGGCAGGGCTGAGCGGTATGAAGGATCCGCAGAATCGCAGATGCGCATAAAACAACCAAATTGGGCATCTTTACGGGAAACAAGGCAAAGCTTAAAAAGAGTGACTTTTTAGTAATGATATAACAAAAATAAAAGATGAAAAAAAGTCTGTGATTTGCTAAGTTCTGGAGTATGAGTTAGACCACAAGGAGATGGGTAGCCATTTTACGTGCTTTTCTATGAGAGCACAGGAGTATTGATATAGTTGTGACTAGAGCTTTGCAGTCTAAAACAGATGTTAACATCTGTTACAATAAAAGGTGAAGAACAGGAAAGAGATTTTACCGGTATGTTAGGTTGTACTATAAAAAAAGTATATTTTACAAAAAGTGTGAGTGTATATAAGCTGAAAGAGAAGGTGTAGCTTCTGGCCACTGCAATAAAAGGTAACATAGAAGGGAGCTTAGATGAGAACATTTACTAAAAAATATAGTGAGTACCAAAGGAGGAAGAGAAATTGCTTTACTGTAAATATATATCTATATTATTATCCTAGTATAAATGAGTGTGTTAGAAATTAGATGTGGGTGCTTGCTTATGGTATGTAATTTAGTAGTTTGTAATTTTCACCCACTCTCCTAGGCATACAGGCACTTACACATCCAGTTACATTCCCACAAAACCACTTATGTACCCACCAATCATATAGCCAGACAGTGGCTGACACACTCAGTCACACACCAAGAAAATCATTCAAACACCTATTTACTCACCTATCCATTAACTTAGATAGTCATTCACATACCCATGCAGGCACTGTAACACCCACTTACAAACCGATACAGTCATTCATGCTCACAGCACTCAGTCAGTTACACATGCACTTACACACTCATACTCCGAGTTATATACCTAATCATCCACCCATACAGCCACTCACATACCTATTTAGAAAACTATACAGCCACTCACACACCTAGTCAGACAGTGAGAGAGGCACTTACATATACATTGACATGCCCACACAACAGTTATGTATCCACCACTTATAGATCCACTTACACACACAGTTACTCACCCAAACGCCCACTAACACAGCCAGTTACCAATCAATACAGCCACCTACATACCTATTTAGATACCCATACAGTCACTAACACATCCAGTCACACACCCACGCAGCAACTTACCCATCCAGTGACACACCCACAAAGACACTGATACACTCACTCATATATCCACTCAACCACTCACACACCCAGTCACCCCCCGTTCAGCCACTCATAGAGCCATTTATACACCCATACTCAGACACTTCCACAATGACATAAACACTTATGTAGCTACTCACTTGCCTATAGTAGTCATCTAATAGTATGTAATCTTGTTTAATGCATTCTGTATTTGTTTTTCAGATATCTACTTGTGTTCAAAGATTAATTGAAGATGGAAGGATGGGGTGACAACAAGATCAAGATTTATGCTTCTTGATATCCATAAACTGGGCATCAGATGATGTATTTAGTTCAACTGGCATTTGGCGTTTGGCACAATGAGTCACCATGTCTTGCAGTTTTGGTGAATCTGCTGGGATGTCAAGACTCTGGTCAGGTGGTAAGGGTCCCACCGATGCTCCAAGTGCTGATGATGATGCACCACTTTCTCTCTCTCTTATCATCCTCTAGCACAACCTTGTATGTATGGTTTTCAGGTGTTTCGAAACAGACGATTTGTCATGTGAACACTTCTTCGGGGAAGCTCTTGAGAGTTTATTGCTGCAAAGATTGCATTGCACAATTTTTGCAAGAACTTTGTTTTCTCCTGGAGGGATGAATAAATATTTCCAAACATCGGAGGGATTCTTTGGTGGTGGTACGTCTTCTTTTTTGTCCTACACTTTCTGTTCTCTTATATCTTCAGAAATAGAGACCTTAACTTTGAAGCTCTCTTCTTTGAAAGGGAACCTAGAAAAATGGTGGAGCTGTGGATTTTAGTCTGTCTCCTGAGAGCTGTGAAACTGAAATAACTGATTTAGGGTATGGTTTGGAATGTCGATGAGTGGAGAGAATCATGATGGCATTGCGACAGATCCATGAAATTAATTGCAAAAATGAGAAAGTCTTGCTTTTGTCGAAAGTTTAGATAAGTTATGTTACATTGATTTGTTATCCATGAAAAAAGGGGGAGGGGACTGCATGGCACCCCTCCCTGGATTGTTTTCGGCCCAGATGTGACAAACAAAAGGGCTGAATGGCAATTATTGGCCCTGGGTACCCCATCCTCCAGGTTTCTTGAGATAAAACTAACTATAATGTCCCTGTAACCTTTGTCTTGTTAGTGAAAAAAATAATATATATGTATATAACTATATGTATATATACACACACACACGCATATGTATGTATAAATTATGTGTGTATATATATATATATATATATATATATATATATATATATATATATATATATATATATATATATATATATATATAGGTTCACAAGTTGCCCCACAAGAGCGAGGTGCACTCCCAATCGGCGTCCATAGGGTCAGGGAAGGTCGCAGGCATGCCTGCAGCGACCTGACATGTTTCGGGCTCCGCCCTTCCTCAGAGGTTAATGCTGCTGCGCAGAAACGCCATTACATGACTCTCCAATGTACACCCTTTATTTATGCATCAAACTCAGGTGAGTATCTACGCAAAGAATTCTGGGATTGGAAGTCCAAATAACGCCCAAGTGGGTTGGCAGAATTCCTGAGCAAAATAAAGTAAAATCATCGCGGGCACACCGCCAACACCTTCCCCCATTCAGCCTCTCGCCAGTTTGTTCCGCCGCGCTATCCAACAGAACAGCTGCGGAGCCGCTTGATTTGCGGCGGTGCTCCCCACGGCCGGGCCGGCCGTAATTACATAAAGGTTCACAAGTTGCCCCACAAGAGCGAGGTGCACTCCCAATCGGCGTCCATAGGGTCAGGGAAGGTCGCAGGCGTGCCCCATGCCTGCAGCGACCTGACATGTTTCGGGCTCCGCCCTTCCTCAGAGGTTAATGCTGCTGCGCAGAAACGCCACCACATGACTCTCCAATGTACACCCTTTATTTATGCATCAAACTCAGGTGAGTATCTACGCAAAGAATTCTGGGATTGGAAGCCCAAATAACGCCCAAGTGGGTTGGCAGAATTCCTGAGCAAAATAAAGTAAAATCATCGCGGGCACACCGCCAACACCTTCCCCCATTCAGCCTCTCGCCAGTTTGTTCCGCCGCGCTATCCAACAGAACAGCTGCGGAGCCGCTTGATTTGCGGCGGTGCTCCCCACGGCCGGGCCGGCCGTAATTACATAAAGGTTCACAAGTTGCCCCACAAGAGCGAGGTGCACTCCCAATCGGCGTCCATAGGGTCAGGGAAGGTCGCAGGCGTGCCCCATGCCTGCAGCGACCTGACATGTTTCGGGCTCCGCCCTTCCTCAGAGGTTAATGCTGCTGCGCAGAAACGCCACCACATGACTCTCCAATGTACACCCTTTATTTATGCATCAAACTCAGGTGAGTATCTACGCAAAGAATTCTGGGATTGGAAGTCCAAATAACGCCCAAGTGGGTTGGCAGAATTCCTGAGCAAAATAAAGTAAAATCACCGCGGGCACACCGCCAACACCTTCCCCCATTCAGCCTCTCGCCAGTTTGTTCCGCCGCGCTATCCAACAGAACAGCTACCTTAGAGTAACTTTATATGTTAAAATATTTAAGATTTAACGATATTGTGAAACAATATTTTTAACGACAATTTTGTACTCATCATTGTAAGTACAGGGACACAACATTTTTTAAAACAATATATTACACACCATATTTTAGTTTCACTATATTTTTGTTTTTGTGTCAGTGATCTAAGTTTTCAGTGTTTGGAATTACAAACAAATGAGAGCGAAAGTGAAAAAGATACTTAGCCAAACAAAAGGTCAACATTTGGAGGGTATAGACATCTTGACATATAGACTCCCCCTTCACTAGGAGAAAGCCACCTCCAGTCCTATCTGGCACATCAGCAACCCCAGATGAAGGTAGCAAGATAGTTCCACTGAGCCTAGAGGAGTCACATACCCAATTGTTGAAATTGCAGGCCACTCACTGCCATAAATTGTGTGGGACTGAGTGTTCTGACTTCTTTGTTGCTTTTAGGTAGATTACATTTGAAATTAATACAACCCCATAAGTGAACTACCATTTTTATCTCCAATATTGCCACTGTAAAGATCATGAAAAGTGGTGCTAGTGAAAAGTAAAGTCTGATTGTAACGAGGATGCATGTAAGCATCAATGTTGGCTTAAAAAGGAAAAGTGATGTACTTTGCAGTGCAGGTGGTAAAAATGTCAGCATCCCATACAATCAAGGCTTGGCTCCTCCAAAAGCTTCTTTCATCTCCATGTGCAGTTTCCATTCTTCCAGGATAACAGGAGAGCTACCTCCATCTCTCACCGATATGTGCTGGCAGACAAGGTGCAAATGCTTTGTACTCTGGAGTCTGGCTCGCCAAATCGAACCTGAACATGAAAGGAGCGGTTGAGCTCCTCAGGAGGTAGTTCAGATGAGCTTTAAGGAAGGCAATGCTCGTGTCCCAAATAACGACCATCCTGGAAAGTCAGTTTATTGTTTTCATTAAAGAAGCAATATAGAATACTCCTGTTAGTCCTCCATCAATTGAGTTCCAAAGATGGATGTGTGTTTCATTACAATACATGTGGATGTACATATTATTTTGTGAGATCACTTCCCTAATGCAAAACATCCATGCAATGAAAAATGCAGGAGTTATTTCAGGGTCTTGGGGTGCTCCACAAGTAACCTTCTTCATTGATGACATGAAGATTTTGATTCTTAGAAAATATCTGCAGGAGAGATCAGAACAAACTCAGAAATAGCTCTGTTATGCTCAGTGCGGGTTGTAGCCTGTTAAGTAAAGTTTTATGGTCAAAAACACCATTAGCTGAAAGAGGTCAAGCTGACTGAGGACAGTTAAAGATTGTTCATTGAGCACTACAGAGTCATCCTCCTTTATTATAAAGTAATTTCAGTACATCTTATAGGTCTAAAATTAAATTGTCAGCCATTAAGTTCCATTAAAGTTTGTGACTCTTTTGCGATTGCTGCTTCTAGAACTGTGCTCTACGAGGAGACTTTGGGTTTTGGCTCTTATGTTAAATGTTTTTGTTCAAAAGAGGAATTCAAAATACCATGTGTGAACCCTTTGGGACTAGTCCTTGTATGAAAAAGATGATCTATTTTCTTAGAAATGCCATGAGTATTTAAAAAAAGTGCAAGCTCTATTGGGTAGCATGTTGGTTAGCGCTGCGCTCAGAGCATGGTATAGAAGTCTGGCTGCCTGGATTGTTCTGATGTTCCCAAGTTCACAGTCACCCTAAGGGTGAACCACAAGGAGACAGGAGTGGCAGGCTTAAAATGCAAAAGAGAGATTTATGGAGTTCAGTGGCATGCCATGGATGTCAAACGTGCGCTTCTTCTTCATTTGCCAAACAAACAACTCATGTTCAAGAACTGGGCTTAAACAAGCCTTATAAACAGCCCTATCCAAGATGGTAGTTTGTCAATAGGATTCTATCTTAACCCCTTCAGTGCCACGCCCTTTCCCCCTCCTGTGCCGGGCGTTGCACTAGTGGGTGGAGTTCATGACGAGATAGTCTCGTCATGGGCACAGCGCAACCGTGCTCCATGACGAGACTATCTCGTCATGGGCACTGAAGAGGTTAAATTCCCAATCCAAGATGAAGTAGAGTCTCCTGCTGTGATGTCACCTCCAGCTTGAATCATATATAAGGAGGCATTTCCAAGCAATGGATGCATAGCAGTGCATTTGTTCTCTTCTCTTTCATCACATTCTTTGCTCCTACTATTTATGGCCGGCAAATTAGCTACTAGCAGCTGGAAGTTCTGGTGAATTCTACTTCTTTCTGTATATTTTTTGCTTAGCTATTTATCTTTCCCTGATGTCAAGGAGAGTTTGTTGCCTTGCTAATAACCCCTTCATTAATATTCGTGTCCAATCAAGTTCTGCAAAATTGCTAAGCAGGTTTCTTACCCCTTGTGGATTTTTCCTTATTAGGACCCTCATAAAGAGACACTTCACACCTTTCCCATGGACTGTTCTGTGTAGAATTATTATAATGTTCCTGTCAATTAACACCAGCAGGTCCGAGCAGTGTTTTTGTGCAGAGCAAGAATGTTTTAGCTGCCCTCAGAGCTTCCTTCTGAATGTAAATTGAGAATTTGGTTGATAGCCTTCAAGATATTCTTTATCTAGCACATGTGTATGACTTCTGTTCTGCTCTGAGGCAAGCTCTGAAGTGCAGGTGAATTGTTCTTCTTCAGGTGCCAGATCGTTTTTTCATAAATGTTGCAGTAGGATGTATGCTCATCTCAGCGTTGAAAGCTCAAGATTTGATTACAAGTTGCTCAGCCTTGTGTTCATTACAATTTGAGGTGAGTTAATGATATTTGCCTAAAGGCTCTCTAGAAACAGCTCTATGTCAGTTTCTAGTTGTTTAATGATATGTCCGCTGTAAATGGCATTCCTGAATTGGGCCATGGCCACCCTTCCAAGTTGTCTGGCCTTATCTGCAACATTCAGTTTTATAGTTGTCTAGCGAGGCTTGCTGTTGTCTTTTCACCTAACTGCACATACTATGTGCTCCATATGATGCGTGCTTTAGAACAGTGGCAGGATTCCAGCTGCATCCTTTTTTCCATCACTTCCAAGGAAATCTATCCTTGTGTATTTCATCCAGTGCCGGACTGGCCATAGTGGGCACCGGGCATTTCCCTGTTGGGCTGCTAGGGTGGGGGTCGGTTTTGGGGCCCTGGGGGCCGTTTATGTTACTGGGGGTTGGCAATATCGGCCCCCTGTAATAAAACCGACCGAAACCGGCCCTCGCAAACTGCTCAGCTGCACTCCCCTTCACCCCAGGGGGGGGGCGGCTGAGGAGTTTGCCAGGGCCCGTTTCTGTTCCCAGTCCGGTCCTGATTTCATAAAACTGGAGGAAGTTACCCATTGTCATGGCTCAGGATGATTCAGATTGAAGAGCCAGACTCAGGTTCTCCTGTATAGCGTGTTGCCTTGGATAATTTGGCCAGATTTATCAAAATGACAAGCGACGCAGTGCAGCAAGGCATCTTGCTGCGCTGCGTGACAGAGAGAGAGCAGGAATGTGCCATATCTACTAAGATATCCCACATTCCTGCCCCATTCGTGTGCGGGCGCACTGAATGCTGCCTAGCCCCAATGCAGGCGCTCAGTGCGCCATGGTGCACGGTTACCTCTGTTACAGGTAGGATTGTTTTTGTGCAGGGTTTTAGTGTATTCTAACTATATGGTCGTGAAAAAGCCGTACTGTAGCGAGATGAATTTGGGAATGATTACTTTAGTCCAATAACATAATAAAATAGCGGGCCAGGGATCATGTCATGCTACTCTCATTGGAAACAAATACATTATGCAAATATCCTGCATGAAATTATTCCAACAGGAAGAGCACTAACTTAAAATGCTGGAGGAATGTGATTCTGAGATGGAGAATTGTCAGAATCACAAAGGTAATCAGTTGTTAATGTACAAGTGCCTACTACAGAGTAGCCAAAATAATAATTAGAACGAGTGAGCTAAGACGTCAGCTAGCACAAGTGATATAAAACATCGATTTTATATCATCAATGATTTTGCATTAATGTTTTAGGCTTAGCTAGTGTGAGCAACAAATGTTTAGTCGTAGGTCCTATAAAAAGAAAGCGAGTACATAGAAACACATTAAACTTTACAGTAACACAGAACACGCATACTAGTATATGAAATAAATAGGTGTCAAAGTAGTGTTTCATTTTTTTCTCCATTTTTGTTCAATAACACGTGTTCACCACAGTCAGAAATAGCAGAATGACAGCATCAATGCTGTCTCTAAGGTTCCTGCTGTTGAAGAACATAAGCATTCTGGGAGTAATAGCCACTGTGGTATGCACATATACGTCCAGTATGAAGAAAATCAAAGAGGCAATACGTGTATAAGGGGCCACAATATTCTTTTCAACAAAGAATATCCCGCTTGGCAATGATTTCCCCATTGGCCTGAATTACTTCCCAGGAAGCAATCATATTTTTCACGTAAATGGAAGCGGCTCAGCGATTCCTCTGTGGTTATTTGTAGAATGGAAATGGGCATGCAGGCATGCACACAAAATTGCTGTACTCGAATATTTTTTTTCTGTATTAAACAGAACATGTGGGTGGGGAGAGCAAAAAACCGAGTCTCTCCCTGCACATTTCAAAGTGCAAGTCTGTTCAATAAAATAATAAACACATGAGTTATTTTCTGACCAGTGATTTTTAAGTATGGCTTGACAGTGCAGCTATTCCCAGACCTTACTGCACTCGCTAGAAAAAGAGCTTAAAGAAGCACTACGCAGAGAACGGTCGAGGCTCCGCCCACAAATATTGATTACTTTGAGTACAGTGTTTTGATTGGTAGAAATCGTCCAAGTCCACAAACAAATTAGTTCCATTTCCTCTACTGTGCCATCAGGTGTGCCATCAGGTTTAGCGTCACATACTACTCTGGAACCAGTAAGCAGTGGCAAATACCTGTAGATTATTGCAGCAAAGGCTAGTTATTTCTTACCCACCTATCAAACTGAGGACCTTGGGTGAAAGATTCTGGGTGAGTCAAATACCGTCTAGTTAGCTTGACCAGTTGCTACTTGACTCTGCACCACCTTTCCAGAAAGTCAATTGTGTTTTTGTTGGCCATGGCTTCCTAGCATTGTCCCCATATTAGGATAAGTGCTGGTCTCAGTCATCCATACTTGTTACTTGTCTGGCGTTCAGACTGAGTCATTCAGTGCCACCACACCGAGGGACGTGGTTGTTACTTTTTGAACCGAGAAGACCAGGACCAGCCTAAGGAACTGGAGAAGTCATGCTGCTGCCGCCTAAGTTAGGAGCCTAGGGTCTGGCAGTGCAGCCCAGTGACCTGAGAAGAGCAGAAACTCGAACAAGAGTACAAGGTGCAAGGCCTACCTGACTGAACTCGTGTAGATAGAGATAATCTCTAAGGAGTAGCCACCTTAGAGTGCCTTTTAGCCTAGTTGGCCAAAACTGTACAAACAGCAGCAGCTTGAGCTGGAGGTTTAGGATCTGCAGGTTAGTGTTTAGGACTGCCTATTACTATTCATGAACTGTGGGAGCCCTAATGCCACTTTCAAGCCACAAAAAGACGAATAGATATTTATTTATGACTCCTCCTCCCCTTAAGGCTTTAAGGTAGTAACACATTGACTGTGACTCTGTTTCATAACTGATTCAAGTTCCTCTCTAGCGTTTGCAATTCAGTAGATCTTTTTATTAAGTTGCCATTTCACCCTAACCACAAATTTCCAATTATTTAGCACCGACTGATGAACTAGTGGATGCCCCTTCAACCATAAATAAGAAACTAAACTGGCCAGTTTCATGTGTTGGGTTGGTGAAGTTATGGAATTTTTGGTCATCATTTTTTGCATAGTTGCTGATCTGCCAGCATATAAAAACTGTCACTGAAGTCCAATTTGGCCATCAACTTGTCTCCTATGTTCTGTGCCCGACTGTTAATACCAATCACTGAGTTTCAACAGTAGAACCATTACATTTACCCTTTGAATTTGTGTAGTTGTCCCTGTTACAAAATGAAACATTACTACTGATATGAGGTAGAGATTTGTGTCTTTTAGATGGTGGCTGTTGCAGTCACTCTGGCTTTTGGAGTATTTTTCATAAATGTTTTTATTCACCTAGGATCAAATCCAATGAATTGTAGAATATTTCTCCTTTGACCATTGAGAAAATATGAAGTTGGAAGGCATGTTGTATCTAACATGATTCTTTGCATGGTTCCGTTTGACACTCATGCCTCATTGACTCGGTGTAGTGAACAGAGTAAATTTTAAAATGAAGAATTTGCATACACTGGCCCCAGGACACCAATTTCAATAACACTCATTAATATACCAACTTCACGCAACTCTACTTGAAAGTATCCTCCACTCCAGATATTGAACATTTACCCATACTGAAACATTGGCCCCATGTGATTTGTATTACATTCCTTCCCAGGTATGTGCTATATTTGTATCTTGGAGAATATATATGGGCTTAGAATGTGCTATAACCTGTTTTTGTGATGTTTGTATTTTTGATGAACCTACATTCCCTCCTGTAAAGAAATAACAATTCTATTTTAAAGCTATATTTCTTTCTGCACATTGTCTTTCCTAAGTGTAATTTCTTGAGTGGTTCCAAACCATGTACTGTATCCTGGAGTAAGCCATGACTGTTCACTTCATATGAGACCTTTTTCTGGGTTCTAGGGTAGAACTGGCAAATGTGTGGTAGCTCTCTGTACAAAGTAGGGATTGAGTGGAAAAGGTCAAAGGAACACATCCCTACATCACTATTTGGGGTATTACTTGGACTTCCTGTAGACAGGACAGAAAGCCCTCATCCACGATGAAGGTGGCATGCATCATCATCAGCTCCCTCCTGGCCAGATCTAATAGATACTGGTGTGAGCAACTATATATGTTAGGGAGCTCCAGGGGTGTTTTTGTTTGCCGGTGAACCAGTGGGGTGCCCTATAGAATGAGAAGAGCCAAAGTTAGTGTGAGGCTTATGTGGCAGAGGGGAAAGACGTGCTTTTAAAACTGCCTTGCCAGTGGATCTATGCAAAAAGAACAATTGATGGACAGAATGCATAACAAAGTCATACATTCACCCCAGTACAGAGATGTGGGTTTAAATCCATCGTTTTTGTGTGTTTTGTGCTTGTCAGTGGATCTAGGCAATCTTCATTCTAGTCTAGGATACCAAGGATTAAAAATGTCTGGGGGTTAATTTGACCTATTACCATGTGTTATCCACAGTGAGTGCAGTTGTTTATCACTTTATCATGTTAGACATGACCGCCTTGATGTGGTCCTCCCCAAAACATTTTTACTTTCTCCCCTCCTGTTTTCTGAATTGAATTTTTGTTGGATTTAGGACTCTGTGTACTTTACTCCTGCTAACCAGTGCTAACGTGCCCGTGCTCTCTCCTTTCAAAATGGTAAAAGTGACTTCTACCCAACTGGTACATTTAAATTACCAACATGTCCCTAGTAAATGGGTGCCGTAAGTGCCTAGGACCGGTAAATCAGATGCCACTACTGTGCCTGCAGCACTTGTTGTGCCACACACTAAGGTAGTCCTTTAAAGCATGTCTCAGGCCTGTCATTGCAGCCTGTGTGCAGTTTTAAACTGCCACTTCGACCTGGCAAAACAAGGCTTTTGCCAGACCTAAACCTCCCTTTTTAATACATATAATTCACCTCTATTGTAGGCCCAAAATAGTTCATAGGGCAGGGTGCATTGTATTTAAAACTTAGGACATGTACGTTTTAAGTTTTACATGTCCTGAAAGAGAAAAATAAACAAATTCATATTTCCCTACTGAGAGACCTACCTCTCCCATAGGATAACAATGGGTTACCTTATTACATTTATTAAGTGCTAACCTTTGATTATGACCTGGTAGAAATGTCATATTTGGTTTGAAACAAATTGTAAATTAAAATCCTCTTTAATCTAAGCCATGATTCTGAAACTGCCAACTTTTAAAAAGTTAGCCATTTGGTGCCTGCAGCATGGGCCCTGGGTCAGATGACTGTGAATTGTTGGTAGTTGGCCTTTGTTTATTCCCCCAGCCTATGAGACAAAGCAGGACTAGTTGTTGGTAGGATTGGCCAGTATGGGAGGGTGGAGCTGTGCATAGTCCCACTTACATATTCAAAGGGCTGCCTCAAGCACACTCTACAGAACTTGACACCAGCCTTTTGTCAACCTCGACTACTTGGTGCCTGGGCAAGGGAAGGAATGAACTTTCAAAAACCAGATGTGGGAGTAGCCTGGAAAATTCCCCCTCTTCAAAGGCTGGGCCTAGGTATAAATATAATACCCTCAGACCAACTCTTCAGTACACTCCTGGACCCGCGATGGACCCCCAGAAGGACTGCCTTGTTCTTCAGAGGACTGCCTTACTTCTACCATAGGGCTGTCCTTCTGCTTGAAGCTTGCATTGTACCCTCAGAGAACAGCACGCTCCTTGAGCCCTGCCTAGCTGCTTGATCCCAGGACTACCAGAGTGATTTCAAGGACTAGTTGGCTGGCTTCCTGTGTGAGCTACAGGGACATAACAAGCTCCATATTCGTTGAACCCTGTACCAGGCCTCTGCCTGGAGTGAGTCCTAACACCCCAAGTGGTGTGCAACCAGTCCTGGGCAATTGAAAGTGGTGCTAAAGGTGCTTCTCCAGCCAAAATCTGAAACTTGGGGCTTAGAAAACGTTTCACCAAAAAGTGGGCTGAGAATCGACAGGAGGTTGGGTCCTACCTGCTCGCCAATCAGCTCGATATACATTCCAGTCATCCCAACTTTACAGTAACTCTCACTACATTCTTCTCTGCAGCAGTAAATCTGGTTCAGCAGCACCTTTTAGAAAGGGCATCTAGCCTCCTTGGCTATAACCGGAAGCTTCGACAAATTCATCCTGAGGCTCCCAAACGATAACACCTTCTCCTTGGACACTACCACCTGCCCTAGACACGCTGAACTATACCTTCTCAGGAACTTTTCCTTGAAGTTTCTTCGAAGCCCGAAGGTAAGCTGAGACCGGGCCTGACCCAACCTGTGTAGCTGAAAAGTGCTCCATTACGGTCGGCCTTAACTTTTGACTTTTCCCTGATCTCGCATGACCAAATAACAGCAGTTGGCAATTTGATCATTTAGGCACTATATTTCACTTAAAACTTAAAACATTCATGACTCCAGTTCACCTGACTAGATGTAATTAATTTCAGTGTCAATTTATTTGTTAAAGTTTACTTTATTGTTCTAAATTGGTATGGTACGAGATTTTTCTACTGCTTACTGCTTTTGTGCCAAGTTGCCAGAGGGTTAAGAACAGGTTAATTTAGTGGCTTTCGTGGTTTACCATGACAGGGATTGTGGTTGTTGATTGGGAAGAGTCTTAACCCTCCCATCAAAAACCCAATTTCCTACAACTGGTGTTCTAATCCCCCAGATACTGTTACGATCCAATTGGTTTACCAAGGAATAGGCCTGGGCTAAATTTCCGTTCCGCTCGTGCAAATTGCGATAATTTGACATTTTCGCGTTCCGCGGAGAGCGCGAAAATGTAAAATTTTCCGCATTCCGCAGCTTAGCGATAATTTGGTTCTTGCTCGTGCTGTAAAATAATACATTCTCGCGCGCGCGCGATCGCCTTACCTGAATCCCCACGTTCGCCGTCAAGTTTTACCGATCCGGTCGCGTTCTCCACGAGATGTTGGATTGTTGGTAGCCATTTGCGCTGTCTCGCGACAGTTCGCGCCCGCAGTAACGTCATGCGTCGCGCGATCATGTCTTTCTTCTCGCGATCATGCACCGCGAGAAGAGTGAAAACAAGATGGCTGCGCCCGCAAGCAACTGCATGGGTAAGTTGGCGAGCCGCGAACACGCAGAAAATACCGCGAACGGGCGGGAAAAAAACTTCTGCATCTTCGCGATATTTCCGCGTGTTTGCGGAGATTTTAAACATTTTCGCGATAATTTGCGAAAGTCGCTTTCGCAAATTCCGCCCACCCCTACCAAGGAACTGCTCCACATTGACGAATTTCCAATTGTAATTAGCCAGTCAATCTACAAGAAGGGTTAGGACCTGAATACATATGGACACAAGTGATTACACCATATGAACTCAATGTCGAGTCAGAGCTATTGCTCTAAACAAAATGGTATTTTATTCACAGATATCAAAGTAGGGAATTAAAATTATGAACAACAAAAAAGCACTGAACGGCATAGCATCCCAAACACAGTCAGAGTGCCTATGAAGTAATGTGCTTCACAACAAACCATTTAAAAAAATACACTCTCTCATCCAAGACATTCTCTTGGCAAGCAACACCCTACAAAACACAATGTGTGCAAGGAGAGCTTATTGTCTGAGTCAGGTATGTGGTGCTTTGCTAGGAAGCAAATGAATATTCACCAAACTCATCAAACATCAACAGGATCTCTGGGGCAGAGGTTCAGGGACAGCAGGAAGCATAATTTCACATCCACAGGAATGGACAAAAGCAACCTGAAGGGAATGGAATCACCATTTTGTGTAGGCACTCTCTGGAATGAGCTCACAAATCAACTTAAAGCACATACATGTATTAACCCCTTTGCCGCGGGGGTAATTCCCCCGCGGCGCGGTGGGGCGGCGGTGGCGGAGCAGTGCCCGTGATGAGCCCAGCTCGTCATGAGGCACAGTGGAGCTGTGCTCATGACGAGCTGGGCTCGTCACGACTCCGCCCACTAATTGATTCTCCGCACAGGCGGGGAATCAATTACACGTGGGAGTGGCGCGACCGTTATGACGAGCCCAACTCGTCATGAGCACAGCTCCACTGTGCGTCATGACGAGCTGGGCTCGTCATGAACACACAAGGGGTTAAAAGATCTAATCAAAATTCTTTTGAAAAACATTTTTGGGGGCAAATAACGGAGGCAGAGAAATAAAATAAAGTCCCATAGGAATCAATGTTAAATTAAATTAACTTTTTAAAAATATAAATACATTTAATGTTAAAAAATATGAGAATAAAAATTAAATAATAATGTATTATAAAGCATGTAAACGACCTTTTTTAAATCTGAACATTAATTGAGCTTTAATATTTTAATAATTACACTATTTTAAATTATAAACTTTACTTCATAATAAAAGAATATGCATTTTACACTTTAGATGATGACTTTGTATTTAAACCTCTGGGAAAGCCAATTTAAATAATAAAGTTAAAATAATTAAATATTTTTAAAAAATAGGTTAATAACGCTGTAGAATGTTTTTATTTTGTTCTCGATTTAAGTCTAATATTTTAAATGAATTTACATTATCACTTAACTCTACATAGAAAAAGGTACAAATAGTAACTTTACAATTGAAAATTAGGTTTCACCACCAAATTCAGTCACATCTATACTTTTTAAAAATGATTTGGCGTGGGCAGAGAACTCCGCTGCGCTGGCGGAGCTTGCAGATTTTTGCATACTCTGCGTTCTGGAGATAACGCAAAATTTATGCAAAACTCAGACTCCGCAGCAGAGAGGAGATCAGCCCCAGACCATCCCCGCCTCCACCCCCCCATAAATATTTTTTAAATAAAAATAAAGGTAAAAAACACACTTACCTTTATCGCAGCGCCCCCGGGCTGCCCTCCTCCTCTTCCCCATGGTCTCTCCTGCAAAATCCCCTCCGTCAGATGTATGTTATGGTATAACTGTGCATGCGCACGGAGTCCTACCCATGATGTACGTCCGACATAGGGGTTTCAGTTTGCAGAAGGGACCACTGCGAGGAGGAGGAGGGTAGCCCGGAGACGCTGCGATAAATGTGTGTTTAATTCTTACCTTAATTTTATTTTTATTTTAAAAATATATATTGAGGGGGGTTGAGGCGTGGAGCTCCACATAGTTTTTGCCCAACTCCGTGGAGCTCCGCGTAGAGCAACTACGCCAGCTCCGCCCGGGCCTGTAAATGATGAATACTCAAAAGTAGTAAAGTTACATAACAGTGTGAGAATAAACTTACACATGTAAATTTCCTCCCTTGCAAGTTTACCTTTATGAGTAGCTCGTTTTGCCTGCTCAAAGTAGATGCAATGTCAAGGTGAAATTTCAGAGAACAGGGGCAATTCGGTACAGAAACAGCAATTGATACATATTAGTTCCCAAAAACTCCTAATAGGGAGTAATTCTACACTCACCTCCTATAGTGTCAGTAAATCCAAAGGAGGGGTTAAAAAGCATTTTTCTGGCCCACCTGTAACAGGCTCTAAGTCAGTTGTTCAAAACCTGTCGTCTGGGGACCTCTGGACGTCCGTGATGGCTATTCAAGGGATTCACGACTACTTAGAAGGCACCTGAAGTGTATGTAAATAAAGAAACAAAATGTAAAACTGGAACATTTCTCAATCTTCTCTAAATGTGAAGGAATTTGAAATTGAAGACTAAAAATGAACTTAACCCAAGATTGATTTGTGGGAGCAGTGCAAGTGCATCATCCAGAATATAACCTGTATGATGAATGGCTTCAATGGAATTTAGAAAAGCTCCAACATTCCCAGAATTAAAATGTTGGTATGTGTATATTTGTTTCTGAATTCAAGAAAATATTCCATAATTTGTTTGTTTGTTCGACAAATATGTGTTTCTGCATTTCTGTGTACAATTTTGTGAGTCAAATCATCAAAATTGCTTAGGCTGGGATCCTTGGAGTCAAATAGTTTAGTGGCGGTTCCCGGAGTCCAGTAATGATTAAATAGGTGCCCACAGAAATCAAAAGGTTAAGAACCACTGCTCTAAGTAATGCACAGCTTTGGAGCTTATTAATATTTTTGCTTCCCTCTTCTATTTTTACATTTATCTTTCTCTTTCACCAAAATGTTAAGTAGCTTTGCAAAAGTTTCTTTTGTATCTGACGCTGATTTAGGGAATATTTGTCCCTCCATGGAGTGCTTCTGCTTCTCTTACGATCTGATTGGTTGCAGTTATTGTGAATTGATAATAGGTTGTTTACTCCCATGAGGACCCATTCTTCTTGTAATGACTCCTGAAATCTTACACCTAAGGAAGTTCACACAAGACATAGTGGCAAGCCAGAGCGAGTGGCAATCTCTAAAACATCAAGGTCCAGAGTTCGTACCATTCTTTTCAATTAAACCGATTGTGGACAGAATTCGAAATGAAGGGGCGCCTGGGCCTAACGGGCTTCCCCCAATTGTATACAAGCAAGATTCAACTTACTGGGCTGGAGCATTACTACCTCTCTTTAATAATATTTTGAAAGCCGGAAAAATCCCAGATTCTTGGAGTGGATCTATCATCTCACCTATCCACAAGAAAGGTAACAAGACCGAACCAAAGAACAATAGACTCATAGCACTATTCGACATTGAGCCCAAATATTACGCCGGCCTACTACTGGCTGAACTAATTGAGTGGGCAGGGGAAAAATGACCTAATCCCTATCAACCAAACAGGTTTTCAAAAAAATCTGGGAACAACTACAAACATTCATGCCCTTTCACTTTTAATAAATGCTACTAAAGCAATCAATAAACCACTATTTGTCTGCTTCATCGACTATAAAGCTGCTTTTGACAGCGTCAACAGAGGGAAACTGTGGGCTAAGCTAACTGGGTGGAAAATAGCCCCAACCCTTCTGAATCAGCTAATCTTACTCCACTCCAAGACATGGGTCCAAATTCAGCTGGGGTCCGGCGACAGTCTGTCAAGGAGGATTCCAACCACCAAAGGGTTAAAACAGGGCTGTGTTCTTGCTCCAACCTTGCTTAACCTTTTTGTGTCAGACCTCTCAAATGATTTGGATAATTTCCATCACCACGCCCCGAACTTGGATGGCCTGACACTTTCAATCAATCAGGCGTTTAAGCCCGACTACTCACCCGTAAAGGTCTCAAGGTGCTGGGGGGGGGGGGTTAGCAGGCTCCAGTCCATCGAGGGGGGGGTCTGTCAAAGAGCCAGGTTTTGAGGTTTCTTGCGAAGATGGAGAGCGATGTTGTCTGTCTGAGGTGGAGCGGCAGGGCGTTCCAGGCTCGGGCTGCGAGGAAGGAGAAGGAGCAGCCTCCATATCCAGTCTTTCTGGTGCGGGGGACCACAGTGTAGGAGAGCAGGGCAGATCGCAGGGTCCTCTGAGGTGCGTGGAATTTGAGTCGGCTGTTCAGGTATGCTTGTCCGGTGTCATGGAACATCTTGAAGGTGACTCTAGCTTCGATGGGAAGCCAGTGGAGTGTGCGCAGGTGCTGGGAGATGTGGCAGTGTCTTGGCAGGTCGAGGACCAGTCTTGCGGCGGCGTTCTGGAGGATCTGTAGCTTGCGGGTGAGGTTTTTGTTTATTCCGGCGTAGAGTGCATTGCTGTAGTTGAGTCTGCTGGTGATCAGTCTTTCTGTGTTCGAGGGGGATCCATTTGAAAGTCTTATGTAGGAGGTGGAGGGTGTGGAAGCAGGAGGACAAGTCGGAGTTGATCTGGCGGTCCATATTGAGCTCGGAGTCCAGGATGATTCCCAGGTTTCGTGCGTGGTCCGTGGGGGTGGGCGGGCTTCCGAGGGCGAGGGGCCACCAGGTGTCGTTCAATGCGTCGGCGTTTGGGCCCATGATGAGTACTTCTGTTTTGTTGGTATTTAGTTGTAGGCAGCTGTTTTTCATCCATTTGGCGACGGCTTCCATGCCTTCTCGAAAATTGTGTCTGGCGGTATTGGGTTCGTTGGAGAGGGAGAGGAAGAGTTGGGTGTCGTCAGCGTATGACACAATGTTGGGTCAGTAGGTTCTGATGATGGGGGCGAGCGGAGTCATGTAGACGTTGAAGAGTGTAGGGCTGAGTGAGGACCCCTGGGGGACTCCCCAGGTGGTAAGTGTAGTGTCAGAGAGGAAAGGGGGGAATCGGACCCACTGCGTTCTGCCAGAGAGGAAGGAGCAGATCCAGTTGAGGGCATTGTCTTTGATCCCTGCATCGTGGAGTCTGCGTATTAGGGTGCACTGAGAGACTGTGTCGAACGCTGCTGAGAGGTCGAGGAGGATCTGGGCTGCTGTTTCTCCTTTGTCCAGTCGGGTGTGGATGTCGTCTGTTGCAGCGAGGATGGCGATTTCCATACTGAAGCCGTACTGAAGCCGGATTGGGAGGAGTCGAGGATGTTGTGCTCTTCGATGAATGTGGCGAGTTGGCTGTTGATGGCTATCTCGATGACTTTCGCTGGGAGCGGGAGCAGGGAGATGGGTCTGTAGTTTCTGAGGTCAGTGGGGTCCGCCAAGGATTTCTTCAGGAGGAGGTTGACCTCGGCGTGTTTCCAGTCGTCAGGGAACGTGGCGGTTGCCAGGGAGCAGTTCATGGTTTGGCAGAGCATGGGTGCGATGGTGTCGGCAGCTCTGTTGAAAATGTGGTGGAGGGAGGGGTCCGAGGGGGCCCCGAAGTAAATTGACATCATTGTCTTCAGTGTGTCTTCGGTGGTGAGGGCTGTCCAGTTGCCGATCGCTGGCTTCAGAGTGTCGGGGTTGGTTGGTGAGGGTTCAGTGTATTGGTTGTCTTCGTCGAAGTTGTCGTAGATGCTCTTGATTTTGTGGTGGAAAAAGGTGCTGAGTTTGTCGCAGAGGTCTTGTGAGGGAGGGATGTCGGTGGACTCGCTGGTGGGTTGGGCGAACTCCTTGATTATGTTGAAGAGTTCTTTGCTGTTGTGTGAGTGAGTGGAGATTCTGTCTTCAATCGCTTTTTTCCTCGTTTTTCTGATGAGATGGTGGTGGGCGTTGGTGGCGGCTCTGAAGTTGTTGTAGGCTTCTGTTGATTTGGTGTTCCTCCAGGCCTTTTCGAGGCAGCGGCAAGTGCGTCTGGACGCTCTGTGGAGGGGTTCGGGCTGCGGTGTTGGGGTCGTTGTTTTCCGTGATGGTTGGGGTGGAGTTGCTGAGTGATTAGGTAAGCTGGTTGTCGGTGATTCTGGTCCAGTTTCTTCATGGGAGCAGGTACAGGTGTCTGTGGATGGTGGGTGTTCTGAGGGTGGAGTGAACGCATCGATGGTTAGTCCATGAGAGTTCGGTGGTGTGGCTGAAGGTGATGGAGTTATCTGTCGTGAAGAGGGGGTCGTCGGTGTGTCCTGCTGAGTGCGTGGGTTCTGTCGTGATCAGGCGGAGTCCAATGTTGTGGAGGTTTTCCAGGAGGGATGTGGTGCTGGGGTCCAGTTGGTTGTCGAGGTGGAAGTTGAGGTCTCCCAGTAGGGTGTAGTTTGTGGACGCGATGGCATGCGGGGAGATGATGTCCTTGATGGAGTTGGCAAAAGACCGCGGGGTCCAGGGGAACAGTAGATGAGGGTTCCTCGGAGGGTGGTGGTAGGGCTGGCCAATATCGTGAAGTGAAGGTGTTCCATCAGATCTGTGGGCTCGTCAGGGAGTGTGCTCAGGCAGAGGTTAGATTTGTGGACGATGGTGATTCCTCCTCCCGGGCGGGTGGGGCAGTCTTTCCTGGAGATCTTGTATCCTTGGGGAATGGCGATGACAAAGTCCGGTCCCGGGGTGGTGTTGGTCCATGTTTCAGTGAAGAACGCTACATCCGGGGTGGTGCTGTCGAGGAGGTCCCAGATTTCTGTGGCGTGTTTGTGGAGGGATCGGACGTTGAGGAGGATGCATTGCAGGGTCTTCGGTTGGGTTGTGGTCTTGTGGGCGGGTTGTGCCTGGTCCGTGGTCTTGGCAGTGCTGCAGGTGTGCCGGCAGTGGTGACAGCTGGAGGGTCCGTGGGTGTCGGCTGGTGATGCTAGCTTGTAGTTGTTGTTGCGTCCTGGGTTGAGAGCATGGAGTGCCGCTGAGTCGTAGCATTGACATTGAGGTGGTCCAGGTTACCTGGCGCTGGTCACGGTCGGGTCGCGGATGGGTGCAGACGGGCTTGCCTTTGGTGCGCCTTTGGCACACCAGTGGCGAGCCCGCTGCCCTCCTCCGATGTGCAGCCACCATTAAGTAGGGGTCGGGGAGGGTTGGACAGCTGAGAGGCGGGAGCGAGAGGGCAGCTGGATTGAGCCAGTTGTGTTGGTCGTGCTGGGGGAGTGGCCGCGGGGGCAGCAGTGGCAGGGAAAAATGAGCAGAAAAGGCAAAAAGAGAGGAAAGAGTAAAAATGAGGCAGTGAAAGGTGCAAGAAAAGTGAGGGAAAGACACAGGAGGAGAGTGAGAGGGGAAGAATAAATCAGTGAAAAAAGAGTGAAAACGAAGGAAAGACACAGTGGGGGAGTAAAAGGGCGAGATTGAAATCAGTAAAAAATGAGTGAAAACGTAGGAGAGACACAGAGGGGGAGTGAAAGGGGGAGATTTAAATCAGTAAAAAACTAGAGAAAACGGAGGAAAGACACAGAAGGAGAGTAAAAGGGGGAGATTGAAATCAGTGAAAAACAAGCGAAAACAGAGAGAAAGAGCGGAGCAAGAGAAAGGAGAGAGAGGTCCACTGGACCACCAGGGATGAGGCGCAGGTAAAACCTGCAGGTGGAGGAGGGCCTCGAACACCAGCACTTGAGAGTGCAGGGGCTCGGGGGAAGGACTCACTTGATGGTGGAGCTGCGAAGGAGGGAGAGCAATTTAACTGACAATTAGTCTGTGGTCTTGCCCTTTCAAACTTACTATACACCGATGACCTGATACTGATCAGCCAAACCCCAGTTGGCCTACAGCATTTGATAAATGTCACAAGCAATTTTGCCAAAAAGAACGGATTAAGCATAAACCATGAGAAGTCCAAAGTAATGGTATTCAACCAGCAAAGCACCAAAAATCAATTCAGATGGCTGCTGGGGGGTAGGCAGCTGGAGACGGTCAAAAGTTACAAAAATTTCGGAATTACTTTTGACAGCATGGGTACTTACCATAAACAAAAAGCGGCCATCCAAGGAAGAGGGACCCTTCTGGCTATTATGCTAAAAAACATCAAGCACAAAATAACTGGCCTCAATCTTATCCCGCTGCTGGAAGTTCTACGGGCAAAACTTCTACCTACAATTACGTATGGCAGCAAATCAATGAGAGGGAAAGATGAAATATTTCTGGATAGGGTGGTCTCCAAAGCTGCTAGAATAATATTCAATCTCCCACAATACTCCTCTCCAGCACAAATAAGGCTGGAGCTTGGCCTACAAAAGCTGCAAATAGCAAGGAAGGGAGTCTACACCAAATGCTGGTACAAAATAAAGAGTACCAAGTCTGGTTCTTTAAACGCATACCTGTGGAAAGAGATTACAAGGAAAAATGACTGCCCCGCTATGGTTTATCTTCAGTCAGTAATAAGGTTGCTCGCTTTACCGGACGTATGGAAATCCGGTCTTCCTTACAATAGTTTTAAGGCCCTGGTAAACAAATCGGTAAAGATTATTTCCCTCGAAGAGGATAAAGCAGACCTAAATAAGAGGGCTTACAGCTGGTTTGTGATTCAGAGCTACTTGAGTTGAGATGCGGACCTCAGCCATATTTAGGTACAAGCTTCTCGAGAAGTATGAAGGAAAGCCTTTTGGCGATGAGGCTGGGAATTCTACCAGTAAAACTGCACTTATTGCCATGGAAACGCACACATCCAACTGCTCACTGCAGATTATGCGACAACCCAAAAGAGGACGCCTTACACCTACTGCGCGTTTGTAAGAGTTTAGATCTGGAACGAAGACAGCTTCTAAAGCTGCACCTGAATAAATACCAGTTACGAACATGCAGTCAGGCGGTGAAGTCCTGCTTCGGGGGGGCAATGTCCAGTTAGCCTGCAGCTTTGTTTGTTTCATGAATGTAGTAAAAACAAAATTAACCTTGGCAACCTTCCAACAAACTGGCTAGCAACCCAGGCTGCTGGTAGTTCACTGGTATCCGCACACTGGGAATGATCAATTTTAGACTTACCACCAATTTGGTACGGATCTTACAATCAATTTTATAGACATTTGAACTGAGGCGAATTCCAGGGAAGATGGTCTCCCAGCAGACATTGAGTGCTTAACATAATATATATATATTAATATTTTATCTGTTGTACCATATGTAAGTTTTATATTTCTGTGTTTTACTAAATCACTGTAATTTGTATCGGATCAAGAGCAGATTTATTTTATATGTGTTTTATTATATAGCAGCTTGCTAAGATTTTTATTAATCAAGCAAGAAAGATTACTTACTCAGTTCTCTAAAACAAACATTAGCGGATTACACTCTAGTTTGCTTTCATTTCATCTGCCTTATCAAATTTGCAAGTGAGGCTATTTTTGGTTTCTAGTGAAGCACTACAGCGGGTTCTGTGGCATATTTTTTGTGACTCTCTATATCAATGTCACCCCATCCCATTAGTTTCACAGTAAAGGCTTTATATCTCTAGTTTTGGCTAATACATTTTACCATCATAACAAAAATATTTGAAATGATAAATGATTTGCTTCTCAAAGACTTATATTTCATGGGATCTCATACCTTCTCTTTTGTGGACTTGCTTTTTATTTTTATGCATACTATTCAATTCAATGCCATACTGACATGGTGGATTTCTTATCACTTCTGTGATCGCTTGAAGATAGATCCCTGAATTTTGGGACCATCTTCAGAAATCACTTTATTTATGTCCCTTTTATAAATGGATATGGCATTTCTGTAGTGCAAACCTAGCCAAAAGGCAGGGGAGTACTGTACATAGTAAAATGCAAGCTTAAATGCAAAGACTGCTAGGAGAGTAAGCAGGGTTGTAAACGCATATGGTATTTCTGTAGTGCAAACTTAGCCAAAAGGCTGGGGAGCACTGTACATGGTAAAATGCAAGCTTAAATTCAATGACTGCTAGGAAAGTAAGCAAGGTTGTAAATGCATATGGTATTTCTGTAGCGCAAACTTAGCCAAAAGGCTGGGGAGCACTGTACATGGTATAATGCAAGCTTAAGGTCAATGAGCACTAGGAGATAAGCTGGATTGTGGACGGTATGTATGTATGTAGGTACGTATGTATGCATGCATGTATATAGTACAACTTTAAATCTAAAAAACCATTGTCTCTCTAATAACTCATTCACTTTGCTTTTGGCCCTATCCCGTACTCCATTACCTTATAGCCAGCTTCGGTCTATAAAAATACCCCATATATACTTACATACATTAATTTCCTTTCTTGGCAGATGTCAAATTACTGCCATAATTTAAGAGAGGCCTGAAACGTCTTCTGCACCGTTTACTTTTTTTCTGATCAAAATTCCCTTTCTAAGTTTCACATTTTGTGTCATATGAGCATATTTCTTAACAGTCAGATTCAGATGATATGTAGAATGCACATTACCAATATTCATAATGCATCTTACTACACTTACCACTAACCTTTATGGGAATCTTGATGGAGTACTTGAAATCAATGTAAGTGCCACTTTACTCTACTTCTTCTTTCTATGTGTACATTAACCAGTCACCAAAAATCATCAATGTTTTGTAAATGCCTCTCTTGAGGTATTCCTAATGTTCTCTGCCTTTCTTATCCACGTCCTTTAATGTCATCCTATTATTCTATTATCAGCAGAATATTAAGAAGCCAAAGGATAAAAGAATAGATGACAAATGGATCTCCTGTGCTCCTAAGAACTTAAATTTTCCAGTAAGCACTCTCTCTGTTGCAACACTTGAGAGTGTACACTCTGAACAAATGATTCAACTGCTCAAGAGGCATTCAGGAGCAAAAGTAACTTTCAATTGTTCTGTTTTTTCTTAAAATTTCTTCAAAACATTAAGGCTAAAAACCAAGAACGAATATTTTGAGAAAGAAATAAGAATACATTATTAAAATGTGTAGCACACGTTTGGTCTTGTAAATATCTTGTGATCTTGTATGTATTGTGCTGACTAGTGCATACTGTTGCAACAAAGCAAAATATTCCTTAGCTTTTGGAAGATGTCATCCCTCCCATGAAAAATGATGGTGACATGTTGTGTGGTGCATGGTAAATGAACCAAAACAAGAATGCACACTCAGAGAACACACATATCGAAAAAAAACATGGCTCACATCATTTATTTATTAGCCAATGTGTGCCCTGAATGCATTAACAAGTATGTTATGTAAATTTCAATTAAAACAATACATGCCCTGTTGTTATCTGTACGAAGTAGAAGGTAAATTACTTTGATAATACCTGTACACGCAGTAGAGCTGAAACATCAAGTGAATTGTTTTCTTGAATACGCCAATGTATCATGGCTGGACTGATTTTTTTAAAATAAATCTTTTTATTAACAATCATTGACATTCACATACAGTACTGAGAATTAGCAGGTATACTTACAGAGGGGACAAACAGTGATCATTAATAATACAATACTTTTCATTGGAAGCTATGGGGTTGAGGCATCATCAATGTCACTTCCCCGGGGTGGGATACAAATATCCCCTCGATAAGCGTTCCAAGGGACCCAAATTTTGGACCATCTTCTGGGGCAACCACGGGCAACGTAGACTGTCTTCTCCCTGTGCATGCACCAATCGAGGTCTTTCTTCCAGTCAGCAATCACAGGTGCATGCCCAGCCACCCAGAGCTGTGCTATATTTCTTCTGGCAACTGTGAGCCCCAGGGTGACCCATTGTGTTTGGTGACCATTTAAATCAGAGGGTTCCCATATGTTGAGGAGGCATCTACGTGCCTCCAGGTGGAGTGAAATTACCAGGACCTCACTGATTACTTCATGTATTTTTTGCCAGTAGGGTTGGATGTGGGTGCATTCCCAGATGATGTGCATAAATGTGCCTAGCTAAGTGCATCCCCTCCTACAGTCCCCCCCCCCTCCAGGCACTCCCATATGTAACAGTTGGGGCCCCGTCACATAAACCCTGTGGAGGATTTTGAGCTGAATCAGTCGCAGGAACGCTGGAATATTTTCGGGGAAGAAACCGCCTCCTGCCACACCTCGTCATCCATTTCAATACCGTCACTCACCCATTTTTACTGTAATGTGTGGAGGGGTGTTTCCATGATATATATCAGTTTTTAATATATAAGGGAAATGGTTTTCTTTGGTATATGGCCGTCGAGTATTCTGTCTTCCAAGAGAGAAGCACCAGGAGGGGAGGACCCCACCGGAAAGAGCAAATGAAGTTGGTGTCGTACCTGTGCGTAACGAAAGTATTCCAAGTCTGCTAGCTCATATTGTTGCTGAAGTGTTGCATATGGTTTTATCATGCCCTTGACCCATAGGTCCCGGACTTGTGAGATCCCAATAAGGTCCCACTTATCAAATCCCTTTGACTTCCAAAGATCACCCAATTCCTGTGAGTCCCACAATGGCGTTGCTAGAGTGAGTCCTCCCCCAGTGATCTATTGGCTGCATGCCAGACATCAGTAAAGTGTTTTGTAGGGCCTGTTAGGGGATATCTATCTGGTTTTGAATATAGCACCAATTGTAGGTCCCTCTGGGGAGGATCCACCTGTCCATATTGTAGCCGGGGTCATCTGGACGGCCATAAATCCCGTGATTGATCGCTGCAAGGTGCGATGCCCAATAATATTTTTTAATGTCTGGTAGGCTAATTCCACCATCATACCAGTTGAGGGTTAGTTTTTGCAACGCTATTCGCGGTTTTCCGTCCCACATGAGATCCCACTGGAGCCCCTCGATTTCTTTAAAATAGGAGTTGGGGACCGGGTCGAGTGAGTTTTGCAATGCGTATAAAAACCGGGGTAGCGACATCATTTTAGAAAAGGCCGCTTTGCCCAGCAGTGATAGAGGGAGCGACTTCCAGCTCGTTATATCTTGTTTGAGTCTTTGCAGCGGTGGGACGAGGTTACGGCTATAGCGGAGCATACAGTCTAGGGAGATGTAGATTCCTAGGTATTTAAACCCTTCCGTTGCAGTTTGTAGTGGGCAACCACGCGGTGTTTGTGGTGGGTCTCCCTTAAGGACATAGAGAAGGGATTTCTGCCAGTTTATGCTGAATCTGGAATACCTTCCAAATATAGCCAAGATATCAAAAACAGCTACCAGGGACTTCCTAGGGGAGGCAAGGTACAATAGGATATCATCCGCATAAAGGGAGATACGGTCTCCCCAGTTCGGGAACCTTCAGAGTCCACGGATGACTGGATCTTTCCTGATCCAGGCCACTAGGGGCTCAAGGGCCAAGGCAAACAATAGGGGAGAGAGGAGGCATCCCTGTGGGGTCACCCGACTGAGTTGGAAGGTGGCTGATTTCTTTTTTGTTGACTACAACTTGTGCCATGGGTTCACCATATAAGAGGCGTACCCATTATGCGAGTGTAGCAAAGAGATAGGACCATTCTAAGGTATCAAACGCCATGGTGGCATCTAGTGAGACAATTACCGCCTGCTCTTGTATGTGGCTCGCTTTACTCAGGACACCATGGACCCTGCGAAGATTCAGCGCTGTGTTTCCGTGTGGCATAAAGCCAGATTCGTCTGGATGGATTAGGTCCCCTATGACTTTCACCAATCGATTAGCCAATAGTTTGACAAGGATTTTGGCTTCCGTGTTTAAGAGCGAAATAGGGCGATACGACACACGCTCAGTCTTAGGTTTACCTTCTTTATGGATGGTAATGATAGAAGCTATTCTCTGGTCGATCGGCAACAGACCCCTCTTTTGACTGTCTTCGAACATAGCTTTCAGGTATGGCGCCAGTTTGTCGGGTCTTAGTTTGTATAATTCAATCAGGATACCGTTAGGACCCAATGCCTTGCCAGAATGTAAAGTGCGTATCGCGAGAGCTATTTCATCTGAGCTCAGGGCGCTGTCGAGGAATTGACGGTCTTCTGGAAAAAGTCTGGGGAGAGAGATGTCTCCAAGGAGTTCAGCAGAATCGTCCTCATTGTGTGGGACTACAGATGTGTAAATGGTGTGGAAGTGTTCGGCAAATTAGTTAACAATGTCCTGCGGATCTGTGATGAGGAGCATAACAGCCTCCCGAAACTCAGGGACCAGTTTGCTGGCCCACTCTTTTTTGTCAAGCCAGGCAATTAGCTTTCCTGCCTTGTCACCCAAGTAATAGATTCTACCCAGCTTGTCCCTCCCCAGGGTTTTGACCTTCTCAGCCACTAACGCCCTGTAGCTATCCTGCTTAAGGCGAAGTGTATGGAGCACCTCAGGTGTGATGTCTGTCTCCATAAGTTGTTCTAGTTGGTAAATCTCAACCTCGGCATCTGAAATTTCTTTACGTTTGTCATTTTTTTCCACCAAGATTGAGGACAGGGCATGGCCTTGGATCACTGTCTAAAAGGCCTCCCACAATGTCTGAGGTGACTCCACTGTTCCCTCATTCTCCCTAAAAAAGTAATCTATGGATTTGATCAGGTTTTTACGAGTTTTTGGGTTTTGGAGATACCACGGATTAATGGGGGCAATCCTCCCCACCTGTGTGCGACTGAGGACTATATGTACCCATAGCAGGGAGTGATCAGAGATTCCCCTTGCCAGATGTCTAATTTCATGAATGTACGTAATTAATGGCCCAGGGACTATAATGTAGTCAAGTCGAGAGAGACTAGCATGATCGTCAGAGTGAAAAGTGTGTTGAATTTTATAAGGGTTATACGACCTCCAGCCATCAACAAGTCCCATGGCCTCAAGAAAGTCAGGTAACCATTGGGATGACTGTCCAGCAATCTAGTGTGCCTGAGATTACAGAGTTGAAGTCCCCCCTTGAGCACTAACAGCCCGCCTGGCAGTGACAACAAGAAAGCGCTTACATCTTTGAATGTAGTGGCTTGCAGACCTGGTGGAACATAGATTGACATAAGTGTGATGGTTTGGCTCTCCCAGGTGCCCTCGACCCCTATGTATCTGCCCCGGTCATCAACCCACATGGAAGTTACCGCTAGGGGAAATGACTTCTTGATCACAATACCCACTCCACGAGAGCTAGACGTGAAGCCAGCATGGGCTACCATAGTGTATCCATATCTGTGCAGTGCCTTGCATGAGTTCCCAACCAAATGGGTTTCTTGAAGCATGACAATATCATGTGAGTGTCGTCGAGTGTGCTGACGCACCACACTACGTTTTATCCTGTCTTCAAGCCCGTTAACATTCCAACTCAATATTTTAGCATTTTTGTCCCACTGCGCACACATTTAAGCCTAAATAAATTGCGGTGTCTTTTGTAACCAAATCAGCCTGTACTGTCAATGAAGAAAACTCAATCATAATTAAACACAAACCCACAACCCCATGCCGCCCCTCACCCCAACTACCCCCCTCCCTGCTTCCCTGCACTCTGGGCGTAGAATGGTTGGACTGATTAAAGCATGGCGTGGAGAAAGCTGTTACCTGGTTTGCTCCACTCAGAATACTCAGTATGCTAAAGTGTATGATGTCACATAGCTGGCTTTCATTTCAAAATGATACAGGCAATCATTTCTATGGAGATGTGCATTTGAATGTGCTTTTTTCGAATTTACATTATTGCTTGTAAAATCCTGGGGTGGAAGATAAGGACAGTGCTTAATCTGTGAAAGTATTTGTGCCGGACCCAGATGAATCCCAGGGTCTGTGCTATGAATTACTATGAACCTTGAAATGATGTTCTTTTTCTCTTGAAAAGGACCACTTAAATAATGGGGCCACTGATTTACCATCGTTTATCACACAGGCTGTTAAAGTGGAGGCAGATATACCACCGTGCGTAGCATAACACTTTCACTAATTGAACAATTATTTTTCAAAGAACAATTGTTCAAAAAAATGCAAAGGACAACAATTCCCTAACAGCCCTTGCGTGGAGTAAGTTTTAGGGATTTGATTGAAGGCTTCTTTCTTCATCATTGAGGAATGTGTTCTCCATCTGCTAATTCGGTCCCCACTACCTTATTTGGTTGCAATGTCTTTTGGCCTCCTGTTTTTTTACCTGCAAAGTAAACAACTAAACCACCAAATTAAACATACCTTGTAAAACTGATGCAACACTTAGGGTCTGATGCACTAAGACGATTCCTATTAAAAAATCATAAATTGCATCTGATAACGGTTTGCAATGTGCTATTTCTGATTAGAAACATATTCAAATGTATTCAGTAAAAGTGAGTGCAATTTGCACACTCACTTCTAGTGAATGCATTGGTATTTTGTGAATCAATCAATGTAATAATAGGTTGATTCACAAAATACATAGTCAAAGTGGGTCGCAATTCGACCTAGATCATTAATATGCACTAGGTAGGTCGCAAATTGAGATCCCTTGTGACTGGTTAGAGTCATGGGCATGTCTGTGATTACTTTTAAATAAAAGCAATCTTTGTTTGTAAATGCAGCCCATTCCTAATAGGAAATGGCATGTGTTTGAAAAAGAAAATTCCTACTTTAAAACATTTTTTTAGGAACAGGCAGCGGTCCCCGGCACTACTGCCTGCTCCAAAAAATGGTATTATCGACGTTCACAAAGGAGAAGGGGGTCCTCCCATTTGTAAATGGTTACCATCAATTTTGATTTGTTTCTAAAATATTGATGTTTTGCAATTGGATTTCAATTGCAAAACATTAATATCTAAGCAAAAGAATCAGTATTTGAAAGAAACATTATTTACACCCCCCTTCCAAATGCCGTTTTTCTTTTTATTCTAAAACCCTAACTGCGATTCAGTAATATGTTACCAAATAGCGATTTGGGTTTTGTAAATTAAAAAATAAAGTTTTGCTGTCTCAAATGGTCTAATAGGACTTTTTCTACTGTAAAATTGCTTGGTAAATCAGGCCCCACCTGCCAACATCTTCTCTGAGACACCAACTGCTGACAATTTCTGATATATACCAAAATATCATAACAGTGAGTACTGCTTCTTCCGGTGGGGTAATACAAAGTGATGTGTGAAACCCCTGGGACTCCCATATGTCACAGATATTCTTAGTCCATAGGCTGGTTGGTGGCCATTGCGGGGTGAGTGTGTCCTGCACCACAAGGACTGTAGGGGTCTGAGTTACTCCTCTGGGTTTCATAGTTGCTGTCAATCATGGTTATAGATCGAACCTCCACTGGTACTGTACTTCCGTGGTGCTAGCCTGCCTAGAAATCATTTCTTTAAATCATAAAAACATTTTTGGTAATTGTTTGAGTCACATTATATACTGCTGACTCAGTACACAGTTTAAGGCGTTATTGCTCAAAGGCCTTTTCCACTAATAAAACAGTACATCAACATTTGACTGAAAAAGGAGCAGGAGCAAAGGCATAACAGGCCCATATTTATCATTGTTTTGTGGCAAGGCTACACAGGGTGCTGCAAAACCTAGAATTAGATTTACAAAGCTACGTGAGATCACCATGTATGGCCCAGAGTGACTTGGTAATTCTGCAGTAACGCAAGGCAAGTTGCTGACATGCATTACTCTGCCCTGGGAAGGCATTCCGTGGGTGTTTCCACTGACCCACCCATGGATTTTGGTGCATTTCCATATATACAAAGACTGGTAAACCTGGGAATGTGCCAAAATGCGATGCCTTTCCGGGAGGCTCAACAACGAGAAATATATGTATTTCTCCTCTTTGTTTGCTCTTTCTAAGTGTGCTGCATTCTGTAGTATATGTAGAAACAGGAAAATGCCCCGAGGATTGTTTTTCTGCAGGAAGGTGCCCCTTCCTGCACAAAAACAATCCTGCTTACAACAGAGGCACCCTTGCAGCATGACGCAAGGGTGCCTGTGTGAGCGCTAGTCAGCACATTTTGTACCAGTGCAAGGGAAGGATAGAAATGCATTAAATAATTTTAAATAGGGTGCATTCCTGCCCTCTCCATGTCACGCAGTGCAGTTCAGCACAGCATGGTCTTGCTGGAGCAGGAAATTATTTTAAATAGTATGGTTTATCATCTCTCTCTCTCTCTTTCACACAGGGCAGTTTCTTGCTCGGTTGTCTCTCCCCTTTCTCTTTGTCAAAATATGTGACTGACCTTGGCCGTTGTATTTGAGAATTAGGGGCAAATCATTAAATAAATCATAATCACAATGTCTATTTCTAAGCTCAGTCAATAATGAGAGTTTGAGTTAGTTTTCAAGGGTTTTATTTCCATTTAAAGTTTAGTCAAATCTAATTGTATTTGATTAATTCAATTATTTGTTAATTAACAGAATTGATAATAAAAGTATGGTTAGATCAAAATCATAATAATGCATTAAGCACCTTCCTTCAACGAAAGAATCCCCATTCTAAGGATGGGGCAAAAAAGTTGTCAGTAGAACCCATTAAGAATTCCAAATCCAGAATAGGAGAAAAATAGATCATAAAGCTCAAATTCAGTTAATCAATAACAGCAGAACTTCATACAAAGGGAGGTTCACGAAAATCAGTAGAGTTTCAAGGCAAAAAGTCAAAATAACCATGCAGAAGCAGTAACAACTGCAATTCAGCAATAAGGTTTGGAAAGGTGACAAAATCAGCTTCCTGTTTTCAGCATTAAGCCATTAGCATTCGGAGAGAGGATGTGAAAAAGAATAAAAGTAACGTTGTACTGGCAAAAAGCATTTATCTACTCTGGGAACACACACTAATATAAACAGTCAAAAAGAAATGTTGCATCTTCTTCTCCTCGAGTCCAATCAGCTTTCAGTATTCTTCTGAGAACAACCTTACTCCTTCATTTCCCACATTCGAGACAATGGACTACAGACAGTTTGCATGCTGTATGAAACTAAGCTATCTCTATAACTACAAAGGAGTTTTTTCGATTTCAGTCCTCCTTTCCCATGAGCATGACTACATTTCTAACCTTCTAATAAAACAAATAGGCTGTACAACGGAACCACGCATGCCTTTACAATGCATCCCTTTACAAAGGTGTCCTTACAATGCATGCATATACATATATATATGTTTTTGTCAGTGAATATATTTATATACATATATATTCACTAAAAAAAAAACAAAGTTTACAGGGACTTTATAGTTAGGCTCAGATTGCATTCGTACAAAACCAGTGAGATTCAGCAGTTATAATTACCTCAGCTACGTACTGCTTATTACCTCACATATTACATCACTCATGACATGGTCAGTGACATCACTGGTGACAACTCAAATGACAAAGTGTTTTTAAGAGTTTATGGGTCTTAAACATATCTACTAACTTACTACAAAAGTTACATTAGTATACTAGGTGCACTACTACTGATGGATACTACTTCTAACATACATTATGTGAGTGGCTGGGTGATTGTATTCTTGTGTGTATGGATGTATGGGTGTAAGCGGCGGTATAAGTGGGTTTGTGGGCAAGTGAGATGCTGTGTGAGTGACTGTATTGGTGAGTGAGTAGGTGTGTCAGTGGTTGTATGTGTGAGTGAGTGGCTGTGTAAGTGGCTCTAATGGGGGTAAGTGGGTGTATAATTACTGCATGGGTGAGCGAATGGCTGTATGAGTGAGTGGCTGGATATGTAAGTGGCTGTATGGGTGAGTGTGTGGCTGTTTCATTAAGTGAGTTGGTGTGTGAGTAGCTGTATTGGAGAGTAGGTGTCTGATGTCTGTATGGGCGAGTGAGCATATGTGTGAGTACTTGTCATGATTTTCATAATCAAAATTTAAAAAAAAATTGCTGGAGGACCCCACCACAGGCCTAGAGTGTCAGGTTATTCCTTGCACTTCCCCCTCTTTTTCTTTACGTTTTTGTTTGGGAGTTGGCTGAGTAATGAAATGGCTTTCAACACTTCTTAGTTGAAGTGTTGCCAGCCAATCAAATCTCTGCATGAGATCGGTTAGATTCACAGAGGGTCCACACCTCTAGATATACAAACTTGTTTTTCCTTTAATACCAAAAACTACTGAATGGAATTACACCGAACCACAAAAAGGGTTCTTTCTAGACCAACAGTTAACTTTCTGCCAAATTTGGTGTAATTTCGTTCAGCGGTTCAGGCTATAGGAATGTCTAAAACCCCTATGTGATATTGCATGGGGAAAACACATTTTGGGACCCCCCTTTTTCTCTGCCCCACTTGATGATTCACCCAGAATCTTGCAAGACAGCAGCCAGTTGCAACGACAAACCAGTTTTGAAAATGTTGTGAAGATTCATCAAAACAAAAAAGCATTTCATATGGAAACTAGGGGGAATATTTACAATGGCATTGTGTCACCGGAGCGTCACTTTTTTTGTTTATATTTACAATGTGGCAATGTCATTTGAGATGTTATGAGTGATGTCATGAGTGATGTCACTGACCATGTCATGAGTGACGTAATATGTGATTTCATAAGCAGTGCATTATAGCTGAATTTCACTCGTAGTGTACACACTACTAGTTGGGGTTAGAAGTACACTTTAGTCCTGAGGCCCTCAGGAGTAAAGTGGATTTTGTTCCCCAACCAGCAGCACACCAGAAGGTGCGTTTGCAGAGTGTGGAGAAAGGGGGCATGGCCTTCAAGTCCTCTCAGCAATCTCACTGTCTGGGACTTACTGGAGGTATCAGAAGGGGTTCCTGGACCCGAAGGACCCTCCTGGCCTGGCCTGTAGAGTTGGTGCCCTAGGCCCACTAAGGGCACCCACTGCCTTTGATGGGGACTGCAATGGGGAGGCTGAAGGCCCCTGTCGTCTTGCTGGCTCCCCACATCCTGCAGGAGCTGGCATTGCTTTTACACATAAGCTCCCTATGTGTAACAGCAAGGTTGTGTGCAAATCTTATAATGATTGCATAGTTACAGCCTTGTAAATTTTGTGTTAAATTTTAAAAAATGTAGAAGAAGGAGAAATGCAGTTAAACAGAAAAAAAACAAGCTGTGAGGGTGGTTGATGAGGCCTTTGCTTTGAAGAGGATGATTTTGATTCTAAATAGAATGAAGACTCTTGACAAAATAGTGATTTGCATGAGGAGATAAAACCAGAAGAAAAGATTAGTGAATCCGTTGTACAGTTTTTATGGACAATTGATACATACTTCCTGTACAGAGGCTTTCTTTGATGAAGAAAGCTATGTCCAGTATAACAAATTAGTTCATGCTATTGATTAAAGAGAACAATGTATCTCTATAGCAAGAGAGGTGCTTTTACCTAAAAATGTCAAATAAGTTATTGCAGAAAAGGTACGAGGAAGGGGTAATCTGGGTACTGTAATGAAATGGAATTGTAGCAGTATTTCTAGTATTAGACAGGAATCCATTGATATTTTAAGAAAATGCCTACGTATCTTTCCGAGGCGAATTTTAAAACACAAAATAAGTTATACCACTCAACAATGCGAACTTTAGGTAGGAGGCTGTATTATGTGAAAATTCCTGCTTTGTTTTTTGATGAAATAAGTAGAGCACTTTTGCATGGTAGTGTGGCATACATAGAAAAGGTCTGTGGTGATGTACAGTTTTGTATCTTTGGCAGGATTCTAGGGAAAATGAAGAGTTGATAAGAGGAGGAGTTGTAGAACAAGACACATATATTACAGTTGATGGTTTTAAAAAGGAGATTACAAATTTAAGAGTTTTCTGAAAAAAACTAGAGTATGTTTGTATATGAGTTGATGCACTTACTAGAAGATTTAAACACAGACTGTTGACTTATGTTCAAAAAGAAAATTATGATAACTGGCAAAAGTTAGCTGTGTATATATTTGTATGAGGATGGCTTGACTTATCTATACGGCAAGTTATATGTAAGTAGTGTCACAATAAACTGGAAGATACCCACTTTGTAAGATAATAAAATGCCTGCTAATGTAGAAAAACTATGAAAGTCAAAAACAAAAGAAAATCAACATTTATTATTCTTTCGTGCATTACGAAGGGCTGATATGGACTGCTCTCCAGCACTAACTATGACTCCATAATCCATGCAGTATGACGCCATCGGGGAAACCTGTGGGGCCACATCTTGAAGTTGAGATTGGACTTTTGAAAGGACTCTGCTTCAGTGTTGTTGTACTGCAATTGAACTTGAGGTTCTTTTAGCTTTGTGTTGTCTTCTTACTGCTCACTATGAACTCCTCCTATGAAATGTGCAAAAATATAAAAGGAGAAAAAAAATACCAGGTTTGATTTTTGGCAGCATTGTGAATAGCTGTAACACACTGCTCAGCAGCTGATATAACCACACTACAGTCCATGCAATATGTGACCATTCTTGAAAACCCTGGAGCAATATCTGTAGTAGTAGTCTGTACCTCTAAAGGAACTTTCTGGCCGGATAAAGTTACTGTTGCCACTGATGTAGATGGTCGTTCAGCTTCTCTCTTGAAGATCACCAGTTGGAGACATTTTCTATATGTTTAAGATAATATGAAGTGGGTGTCATCCCACATGAATATTTTTTGTTTGTCCCTTTAGATAGAGTCTTGTCAGACATTGTGCATTGCACTAGTTTTGCTGCTGTTTTTGATTCCCCATAAGTTTGGGTAACAATGGATAGTTTGACGTTTGTTTGGAAGTTATGTTGTGTTCGTTTGTTTAATGTTGAAAGTTATTTTTTGTAACATTTGCTTTTTACAAATATGTTGTTAAAATAAAGTTAAACCAATATGTTACTAAACAGCTTGACTCAAACTTTGTGTAAAATATGTCTATATAACAATTTTACACTTTATCATTTGTATTTGTGACTACTAATGTCATTGCACCTCCAGTGTTGCTGTGAAGATGGAAAATGCATTTTTGATGCAGTTATTTCGACAAATGAATTCAAAGGGGAAAGTTATATTAGTATCTTACTAAATAGCCACACTGAAACATTATGTCAAATATGTCAATATATGTCTTTTACACTTTGTCAAAAACACCCGGTATTCGCAGTCTGAACTTGGCAATGGCAGTCAGAAAATCATACAGGCACTACCTGTGCAATCATTAAGGACATCCTTTCTGCATCATTCTGCAAATGTGCCTCCTGGCATAGTACTAGTTTGGGGATAAAATCCCCTTGGCTATTGATGGTATTTGGGGGCAAAGTATATTTCTTGTTACCTCCAGCAAGGTTTACACAGTCAGTTTGCTAAGAGGTGTTCTGAGGCATCACACCCTTTCTGCACCATTCTGAAATCATGTCTCCTGGCATACTCCTGGTTGGGGAATAAAGTTGCCCTCCTGGTACTTTCTATAAGTCCTACTAAGGGTGATTTCTGAGAGCTGGTCAGAAGCCCCGCCCCTTTCCATACCATTCTGCAAAGATCATTGCTAGTTAAAAATAACTGAAAAACCCAAAGGTTACAGCGACATTATAGTAAGGAAATAGAGTTTTTTTTAAACTCAGAAATTCACTGAAAAAACCAAAGGTTACAGGGACGTTATAGTTAGGCTGACATTTCACTCATACAAAACCAGAAAAATCTAGCAGTTATAGTTAGCTGAGCTAACTATAACTTGTACCCCCTCAATGCACTGCTTATGAACTCACATATTACATCACTCATGACATGGTCAATGACATCACTGATGACATCTCAAATGACATCACTGATGACATCTCAAATGACATCACTTATCAGAATCTCTGGCGTAGCCACTCATACGCCATGTAACCATTCATACACCCACTCCAACTTTCACACTACCATTCTCGAAACCATTGACACACCCATACCAGTACTTACATATCCACTCACTCATTCATAGGTCTACACATACATCCACTCACTCACCCATACAGCCACTCATATACTCACTCACTCATGCACTCACGCACTCCCTCCCTCCCTCCCTCACTCCCTCCCTCACTCACTCACTCACTCACTCACTCACGCACTCACTCATTAATACAGCCACTGACAAATCTAATCATACACCCATACAACCACTCATACACTGCCAGACACTAATAGAGCTACTCACACACCTAATCACTCACCCATAGTGTCAATCACACTGCCACTTACTCACCTATACAGTTATATACACACCAACTCACTTATTCAAACAGATACTAACACATACTCACTCTCCTATACAGTCACTGACACAAGCACACAGGCAGCGATACAGCCTCTCTCACAATCACTCAATCACACATACAATGACTTATATACTTTACCACTCACCTTTACTGCCTTTAACATATGCGGTTACTCACCCATACACCATTGAGACATCCATTCACTTACCAACACAGCCATACACACACTCACTCACCCATACAGCCCCTCACAGATATACTCGAAAACCAAAACAGCCACTGATCCATCCACTCACTGATCCATGAAGGGAGTCACACATACCCTCACCCACCCCCACAGATACCCATACATCCATACAGGTACTCAGACAGCCAATCAATAACCCATACAGCCACTCATGTGCCTACACACCAACTGCCAGACTGATACAGACATTCACGCAAATTAATCACTCACCCATATATTCACTGAGGCACGTATAATCACTCACTTATACAGTCAGTAACACACTCACTAAATCATCCATACAGGCACTCATACAACCACTGATTCATTAATACGCCTTGGTGTATATATATTCAACAATCATAAACTTTTTAGAAACACTCACAGTGACCGGATGATGTCATCAGTGATGTAATCAGTGATGTCATTTGAGAAATCATAAGTGATGTCATCTGTGATGGCACTGACCACGTCATGAGTGATGTAATATGTGAGATCATGAGCAGTGCATTGCCGAAGAGCGAGTTATAGTTAGCTCAGCTAACTTTAACTGCTGATGTTCTCTGGTTTTCTATGACTGAAATGTCAGCCTAACTATAACGTCCCTGTAACCTTTGTTTTTTTCAGTGAATTAGATAGATAGATAGTTTTGTGAAGGTTTCATTAAAGGTATAGTCATGGAAAGGTCAACATTTAAAAACATGTTATACCTGTTTCAGCACACCTAATCAAGCTATTTGTGAATCAAAAGTTGCCTTTAGGAATTTATGAGGCCTAGCACAAATAAGTAGAAATCTTTTACTACAAATTGCACATTATTAAACATCTTTTTGTTTCAATGTAAATCGCAAGTTAATCCTGCACATGTTTTTAAAAAGATTCATTTCAATTTCAATCAAATTCCCTTTCAGTGTCTTGCTGGTTTGCTTTAAATCTTGATAAATTGTCCTCAGCAGAGTTTACCAAAACATCCTAGTCTCTTGATGGGAACATTCCTTTTCTGCTTTGGCGCTCATTTGTTCTTGTCTCCAAGGCCGAAGTGTGAAGATGTAAAAATATGACTAGTTCATCAAATGCACTACAAGGTTGGCCGTGGTGAACTTTGGAGGAAGACTGAAGCAGAGACACTGCAAGTCAGTCACTTGATCACATTATTGTTCTGTTGAAGGCATGGCCTTGAATGTTGGACCCCAGATTACCATGTCCAGCGATACATGTGGCCAATACTGCGATATCGTTCACAGGCTACAAATAATTCAGTCACCTCTGTATGTATGCAACTAGGAATGCCGCGTTCATACATCATTGACTCCTGGTAAAAATATGTTTGCAAGAAAATAAAAGAATCTTTTCACAGGCCGTCCGAGACCCCAGGCAGCACATGTCCTTTCTCTCCCGCAGTGCGGTATCTCCTCACGGGCCATTCGGAGTATGGATAACTATCTGGCATTTCGGAAAGCACTGAAGACGCATCTTTCCCCTTCCCCTGTGGTGTACTTGTAGTCCACGCACTTCTGTCTACCTCTGTGGCTCTTAATAGCCCATTGGCCTTCTTTCTTTCTCTCGTCATGATGGGTTCCTTGCTGTTAGCTGCTATTACTGATTTTAGCACTGGGACGCCCCTTTGCCGGGGCAGCTGTGCTCTCTACAAGTCTTCCTAACATAACAAAACATAATATAACATAACATTCGAGGACCCAGGCAGTGTCAACCCTTTGTGCCTCCATTCCTGCTGGGGTGGGACTCGCTCCCCCAGCAGGCTCTTCTCGTGGCGCGGGAGGTGACGTCACCCTCCTGATGCCACAGGACCAGTCTCTCCCGCTGCGTGGGATCTCTTCACAGGCCGTTCGAGGCCCCAGGCAGTGCAGGACCTCTCTCTCCCGCAGAATCTCCTCACAGCCCGTCCGAGGCCCCAGGCAGGGTCAAACCTATGTGCCTCCATTTCTGCTGGGGTGGGACTCAGTCCCCTAGCAGGTTCTTCACACGGCGCTGGAGGTGACATCACCCTCCCGACGCCACAAGACTGGGCTCTCTCTCCCACTGCGAGGGACGTGCATGGGCCGTCCACTACCATCAGAGCCTGGAAGAGGCTGGGTTGGGCCCCCCTCTAATGTCTGCAACCCGGGGGAGATATCAAGGTATGAAGGATGGCTATTAGCAGAGAAGAAAAGTTGCTACTTTTGAGTTGTACTGAATGGAAACCCGGCCGTTTAGTGAACATTGTTGTTCTGAAGTAAGAGTAGGAACTTCTTTGCTGGCTTGAGAGCAGATAATCCTTGTTTGAATGGTTTTGGGGTGCCAGTAATAATTATGCAAACTTGCTGCACTATTTTCTGTGCCTTCTTCCTTCAATTTAACCCTATGGCCTTGAGATAGAATATGGGTAACCGCAAGGCCGGTGAGGAAGCTAATAGTGAAACTTTGCCCAAAAAAACCAAGGAGGGCAGGGAAAGTGAAGGAAAGGCCCCCACCAAAATCACAAACATGGGCAGACATTGACCACTTAATTGAGGAAGACGAACACCTTTTAAGTACAAATGGGAGTAAGGGGGAGTGTCACCCACCGAAGATCCCTGCTATGTTTAGGAAAACAAAAAGCCGCAGTCATCCAGATGCAATTGCTGATCCACAATTGACAAGTACTGATCCTAATTAAATCTTGGACCTTTCTGATAGCATGTCCACTAGTAAAGATAAAGACAAAGCGAGTAGTCTTGAGGGAAAGGCTGACATTGGGTGTTCTTTATATCCTAAGATAAATATAATCCCAAATGTTCCATGTGATAATTGCTTTGATATTTGCTTTGATATTTGACAGCTGGAAGGAACCCCAACTCGACAAAACCTATCCTTAGAGAGTAATCAAGCCCTGCCCGCTAAGGACATTATTAATACACCCAATGAGAGTTATTATTGTAATACACTGGAAATCAAATTGGACCAACTCAAAAATCTAGTTATTTTATTGTCAGGCCAAGTGGCCAAATTGTTAAATAAAACCTGCTCCTGTGACCAAGACGATAATGGGAAAAGGGGAATACAAGAATCTGGGCCTGTAGACCAGCCAAGTTATACTTCTGATACACCTATGAGTAATATACCGCATCAGGTGTCCATCACAAATTGTAATAAATCATCTCATGGAATAACGTATGCTTCTGGAAAACCGCAAAATAGATTAAAACCGGCAGTGGGCAAAAGCTCTGAACCTTTGTGTAACCGTGCAGAGAACATCAGAAATGGTCCATTGTCGTCTCGTGCTTCAAATGGTAGTAGGAGTCATTACAATGAGGGGGCCTCTAATCAAGTTGATGCCCATGTATCCTTCTACCCCTTGCATTCTTTGCAGCTGAGGAGATCATGTGACAAAAGCTACTCGGCATCGTCGCAGAAAACGACACCCATTTCACCCCTTTCAATCTATTTATATGACACAGGTACCAATGCGGAATCCAAATTCCTATGAGGATACTGTGCCCTGAGTAACAAAGTAGTTCACTGGCTAAGGACTGAGCGGAGTTGTATTTCCATGGCAAATTCTGACATTGTCCACGTCAAGAGGTATACGTCTAGCCACGCAAAGAATGACCATATACAAGTTGTTGTGAAGTTAAAATTTTTGACCAAAGTCTCATGAATTTTGAACTGCATACCAGGCACCTTAAAGGGAACAAACGATTAGGAATAAGGCTGCAGGCATCACCCTCGCCAACTGAGACCCAAAGGGAGCCTGCACCGGATCAAACTAATCTGGAAGAGGTTGATTGACTAATGCATAATCCCCAAATGATCATGTCAGCCTCCCCATATGCACCATATGATATATCTGTTTTACACCTGAATGTATTGGGAGTAGTTTGCATGCAGGGGGGTAATAAAGGGTTTAATGCAATTACTAATGGGGTATTTGAATCTTGTGTTAATCATGCCAGGCTTGGGCACAAGTTGGTTGACCCGTGATGGCTGTCCTATATATCAAAACACGACATCTGTTTACTTCAAGAAACTTGGGCAACAGAAAAGGTATTCTTAAATGGGTATACCACTCTCAGTATAGATGCTGAACCAGCAGAACAATTTGGGAGAGCGATTGGTGGCCTTATGGTTTTAATTCGAAACGGATGCATTTGTACATTCAAACAAATGATTATTGATAGTCTTGATTTACTGGGGGTTCTTATTACCTTTTCATCAGGTTTTACTGTAGCTATATTTTAATATTTATGTTAGGACTGTAAGTGGCTCTGAAAAAATCCTGAACTTTGTCACTTCTAAAAGATGTTATGGATAAAGTACATGCTAAGTCAAAAACTATTGTTGCAGGAGATTTTAATACCTCTTTTGAACCCTTCGAGGATCTAAACGAGATTTCAAGACAGGAAAATGAAATATGGGGCATACCCACATTAGCAGGTGATCCTAGGAAAAAACCCTCAAATCTCGCACTACAACTTGCATCATTAACAATTAGTAGAGGATTCAGAGCTTGTAATGGGTGTACTGCATCTGATGCCAACAGATCGGTAACATTCAAAAGTGAAAATTGTACTAGTATAATTGAATATGTACTTGATGATTTGAGATTATAGCTACTTCTGGTTGATATGTCAGTTGAAACGTGCCTTGATAGTGACCATAACTCCTTGGAAGTGACTATAAAGGGTGATTTGCTGAGAAAAGGTGTAAACCCCTGCACAACTATTGTACCTGCTCCACTTCTAACAAACAATCGACGATTGTCGGTTTCCAAAACAGATTTTGGAAAGGCTTCTCGATTGGGTAAATTCAAATGGCATATTGTCTCCCCTCCAGACTGGTTTTAGGACGAAGGTCAGCACAATAGATCAGATTTTTAGATTTTCTATTTTCTATTGGAAATATGTTCTTTTACAAAATCAAAAACTTTATGTAGCTTTTATTGATCTTAGAGCAGCGTTCAATTTAATTCCTAGACAAAGATTATGGCAGACTTTGATGGAAAGGGGAGCCCCCAGTAAATTAGTAAACTTAATGAACAAACGAAACTTAAATAATTATGCAGAAGTCCGCTGGGGCCCGAAGGGAGAATTAACAGAACGTATTCCCATTAAAAGAGGAGTCCGACAGGGCTGTGTTCCTTTCACCCAGTCTATTCTATATATATTAATGATGTGGTAGCACTTCTAGAGCAATGTAGGAATGACTCACCAGCACTGAACGGCTAGAAGATTCCTATTCATTGATTTGCTGACAATTCCGTTTTGATTTCTAAAACACTAATGGGTCTCCAGATTTTGATTGGCAAGTTTTTACATTTCTGTATCTCTAGAGGATTAGAGCTGAATGTAAATAAAACCAAGCATATGGTCTTTGAGAAGACCAAAAAGAAATGTTGTTCCGTTAGAGCAGGTAGAGAGGTTATAGAGAGAGTACATAGCTTTGATTATTTGGGTGTGAGACTAATGGATAACCTTAGGTGGTCAAGCCAGCTGAAGAAAAGTGTTCTAACAATTGAGCATAGATCCAATGCCATTGTAAGGTTTTATAACCGAACAACATCACGCTCAGTCTCACCCACCCTGGAAGTCTATTGAGCAACAGCCCAAGGCGCAGCAATATATGGGGCTGAGAACTGAGATATGCTGACTCGCACTTGTAAAGAAATACATTTATCAGGAAATTGCTTGCCCGTCCATCGAGCTCATCCCTTACCCCTATGTTTTTTGACACAGGAATGAAAAGAATCGCTAATCTGATTGCTTTAAACACTATAACCTACTGGGTCTGATCATGGACTACACCGGAACTCAGAACTTACAGAGACTCTCTAATAGACTCACAAAACTCCCAGGAGCAAGGAACATACCTTGGGTTAAATTTATTTCTGACTGGTTGGGAAAATTTAGCATGCAGAGCTATCTGGACAATCCAAATGCAATTCCTAAAAACTATCTCAAGATGATAAAAGCTCGCTATTGGACTTTTGTAGTGGGTCTTTGACTAACATGTTCTTCAGATTTTAAGTCATTTCCAATATTTGAGCTGTTTTTGGATCTTACATCCCCGGCCCTATCAAGGAGCCTGTTTTTACGTTCTTGACATGGATCTCTTCCTCTATAATCTTTCACATGCAAATAGCGCTCCAATCATGATCTTGCAACTTACCCTGCGTGTGGTTGGAGCAAAGAGGACGATATGCATGTTATGCTCTTCTGCTCTGAGCACAGTAACCTACGCCGCAAATGGATTGTGCCCATCTGTCGGGCTATGGACACAAAAAGCCATTTGGCAGCTTTTAGGATTCGAAAAAGTGACACATCCATAAAAATTGTATTTGCGTTTAACAAATTCCTGCAAGCTGTCTGGTTCAGGAGAACTAGGATTTTAAAACGGTTGGCTTGAGGATGTGGTAATAATAGATGTCATATCACCCAGAATGCTGCTCAGATCAAGGAAGAGCATCTAGTATTCATAAATTATATATTACCTTAAGTATATCTACCTTTTTATGAAACTACATATTTGAATGACTTAGTCTCATGTATATGCTTTGATAACAGTGTTCCTTTTTTCTCACAATTTTAGTGTCTTGTGTATTATATAACAATCATTTTCATTTATGAGCGACCATCTTACATGTTGTATATTGTACTAAAGCATTTTTTGGGTGTAATTCATGATGGTAACTCAAAATCGAATAAAGTATTTTCTACTACTACAGGAAAACATCGACCATGTCAGAAAACAACAGACAAGACACAACGAGTTATAGGCATTATAAATATAAATATTTTCTTATATTTAAGCTACATAACCTAAATCATGGGAGCGTAGAATGGTGGATTTAAACAAAAAATGTCCTATTATAAAGCAAAAACTTAAAATGTCGAAATGAAAAAGGAAACTGACAAATTGTTCCAATAAAAAAGAATGACTATAAAACACAAGATATAACTGATAAAATATCAAATTAAGGATATATTTTGAAGAAAATAGAGTAATCCAAAAAGGTGTAAGGAGGTGTAATATTAAAATGCCTTCGGATGCGTAAAACAACCATAGTTGTCATCAAAGACTCTGATTCGTTTAATGCAGCAGTTACTTATTGAGGGTGGGGCCTCTTCAGTCACCAGCAATCATATGAGGGGAAGGAAGCTTCCAAGAGTTAGAATGAAAGGTGATCTTCCTCCAAAATCACCATGGAGTTGTTCTGACAAATACCTACCAGTGCCAATTTAGAGCTGGTGGTTTCCAGGTGCTTGGCACCGGCACTTAATTGTCAGCACCAGCATTTTCTATAGTCTGCCACATGGGGGAACTGTTTATCTAATTTTGAGATGAGCATAGCAGTTTTTTTTTTATTCAATGTACATTAAAAATGACTAATACCTGCCACCAAAGCATCATTAAAGCTTTAGAGGCCTGGAATAGTCAGAATTTTCACACTTGTTGGTAGGAGTGTGATGTTCAGTAGTTTTACTGGTAGTGTCATTGGCGGCCCTGGCAGGGGCAACGGGTGGTCAAATTGCAGTGGCCTCCTGACAAGGGCTCTGGCACTTATTCTTTTTTTGTGTTTTTTTACACATTAAGCACTGGCCTACAAAATCCCAAGAAGGACAGAGAATGCAGAGATCATGTGTAAATAAAAATACATTCAGATATATACTTTTATGAGGAAAGGGGGAAGAAGAAAAGAGAATTGCAAAAAGATTAATCGAAGAAGCAAGAGTATGGTTTTTGATTCCTAATGTTTCTCATATGTTACATTCAGTAATTTTGCACACTACATTTTATTAAATTCATATTACGATTTTGGCAGTTAGCTTTTCAATTTCAGTATTGTCAATGCAGGACATATCCATCAGAGCCATTTATACGTAGAACAAAAGTCTGAGCTGAATCAACATACACGAAAATTAAAAATGATTTGCTTACACATTATTACACATTATTACTACACATACATGATTTTCGTTGGCGACCCCTTCTTCTGGACAAGACTTGTGCTGTTATCTGCATCAGATTGCTCTCATAGCATTTGAAGAAAACATGTCTTGCTTCACTTTCATATATCATGAGCTAGTAGTGGAGCTGAGCTAAGCATTGCTGCAAAATCATCATGCGAATGAATAAAAGCCTTTCCAGTGATGGGTGCAGTACATGAGGATAAGTACATCAAACACAATTTATGGATGTGAATATTTCATGATGACCATTAAGCTTCAAAATAAATGGTATCACATTGAATTTAGTAATGCTGTATGTCCTCATGTATCATATGTTTTACTTCAGGGAATGGCTGTACTCCGGCATTGTTACGAATATACCTTAGTAGTTCATTTGGAATGGCATTCAGAATATTGGGCATTTAAATCATGTTTTCCATGTGGGATTCCATGGGATAAAAACTGTGAAAATGAATTATCTCTCCTATTTGAGAGGAATATTTTCTCATATTCCAGTTCGCAAATGGTTTGTTATACATTTAGTGGTTCAGAATTGAATTTAACCGAGAGGGAATAGACCCACGTAAGTAAATTTATATATTGCCTCGTAGCAAAATGTATGTCAGACAATTTATTTTTGCACCTAATAGGTCCTATCTGATATTTTTATTCTATTTTAAAAAGTCATTAATGAATATGATGGTATGAAATGGAAACCAATGTATACATAGTTAAAAATCTTGCAGCAAAGTGGCGTTATTTGACAATGCATTTGAGTTGATATTTACAAAGCACAGCATAAGCCTGAAGGTGTCTTGATGTTGTGGCTAACTCAAATATTAGAGAAAGCAGGAAAATTCAGCAAAGCAAATAGCTTTTGAGAAGTTCTATAAGAAAAATGGTCCTTAGTGTGCCGTGCTGTGATGCGATGTTCGGTGTTGACAATGCTTCACACAGCAGCTGTTTCGAGGAGCCTAGAGGCTGAAATGTGAGGGCAAGCATTGAGGCTGCATGTGCAGTGGCAGTTCCAAGGAAGAGCTGCTAAAAATTGTGCTGTGTGGTTCTACTAGGGCCACAGCTGGACTGGCAGAGCACCTTCGGGCCAGCTGCCAAGGGTCGGGGTGGCACTGATTGGGGGCAGGACTCGCAGCTGGCAGAGTCCAGTTGCAGGCTTCAAGGTGCATGGAGGCCACCTACCAAGCACTTGAAGTCACTCTGATGTTCCTCAGTTCAAGTTGCAGGTCCAGTCCTTCTCACTCGGGCAGCAGGGCAGCAGTGCTGCAGAGTAGCAGAGTAGCAATTCTTCTTGCCACAAAGCAGCACAGCAGTCCTTCTTAGTTTTATACAGGTCTAGAGATGAAATAAAGAGTTGGATCTGAGGATCCACTATCCATTCTTGACACCAGATTTGAAGTAGAAGTTTCTATAGGGTTTCAGCCCCAGAGATGTTTGAGATTTCCTTCCTCCCTACAAAGGCCCAAGCGTGTCTGGGGCACAAAGAACTAGTGTGCTGAGGCATAGGTTTTGTGATTTGGATCACTGACACAATATCGAGGTAAACAATATTGTTTGACACAAAGAATATGGTGACAATATGTTGAAAATATTGTTTACCAAAATATTGTGTCCCTATACTTATATTGAAAAGTACAAAAATATCGGTAATAAAATATAATTTATCATACGTACAAAATATAATTTTGTTTGTCCGGTGTGCCGTGATGGATTAAACAAGATTATTCAGTATTGTTTCTGAGTGCCGTCTCTTCACTGATACATGAGCTTTTCTGTGGCATTTAAACAAGTGCTTGTGGGAGCGCTTTTAACATGCAGCACCAGCGGTTTGGCTGCACACTGACATAACTGCAATCTCGGAAATGGCTTCACAACAAAGTTTGGTGAGCCCTCGAGCAATGGAATGGCTGGTGTTTAGGTGGCCGATGAGTCGGAGTGAAGGTTCGGCGTGAAGTGCAAGTGCAAGTGCAAGCAGGCCCCTTGACCAGAAAATCACAGAGGGGCAGATTTACAAGCCCCTTGCGAGACAGTTATGCCGCCGTTGCGTCACTTCTGTGACGCAGCGGTGGTGTAAACCATGCGCCATGTTGCGCCTTATTTACAACGTGACGCATCTAGGGAGATTCGTCACATTGTAAAGCCCTGCGCTACATTAAACCTGCGTCAGGTTTAATGTATGCAGGGTGGGCGTTCCATCGGAAAAAGCCTCGGAAAAGTGACGCAGTCACTTTTCTGACGCTTCTGCGTCAAAACCCTGCGCCTGCTTGAAGCAGGTGTAAGGCATGATGCAGCATGTTCGGTAGGGGCAGCCCCTGAGCATTGCTGGAGTTGCGTCGTGCTTGCGACACGACTCCAGCAATGCGCCGCCCTTATACCATCAGATGCGTCATGCATCTGTTGATCCTTGCGCCACGATGCGCTGCATTGTAAATGCGGCGCATCTGTGGTGGCGCAAGGGTAAACTTGCGTGATGCATCTTTCCTGGCGCATCCCTGCTGATTTGCAGGGATGCGCCAGGAAACATAAATCTGCCCCAGAGTTCGGAGCTGGGTGCCGCAGTATTAACAACGCGGTGGGGAACAGAAACTTTTATCATGGTTTATGCAACTAGGCAACACCGGAGCTGTTAAGTAGGGGAAACATGCAGTTTTCTCCAGCGGGAGGTAAGGAAAACAAAAGTGGTTACTCTCTGACATTTCGAAAACACATTTTCATTAACTTTATTTAAAGACTACATGTAATTTCTGCCAATTGTCTTTTTTTAATACAAGCAATAAGGACTCAGCAACAATGAACTACAATTATTTTTGTGGTGTTCTCGGGTGTATTACAATATAGAAGTGCATCTTTACATGGCCGATTTTAAATGAACTGAAGAAAAGATAGTTAATGCCAAGCATATGGGAGTTTATTTTTCAGCACGAAGTGAATTGAAAACACGGACATTTAAAGGGACAAAGAACATAGGGGCAGATTTATGTTTCCTGGCGCATCCCTGCAAATCAGCAGGGATGCGTCAGGAGAGATGCGTCTCACAAGTTTACCCTTGCGCCACCACAGATGCGCCGCATTTACAATGCAGCGCATCATGGCGCAAGGATAAACAGATGCGTGTCGCATCTGATGGCATAAGGGCGGCGCATTGCTGGAGTTGTGTCGCAAGCACGACGCAACTCCAGCAATGCTCAGGGGCTGCCCATACCTAACATGCTGCGTCAATCCTTACGCCTGCTTCAAGCAGGCGCAGGGTTTTGACGCAGCATGGGCTCAAAAGTGACTGAGTGAAATCTTGTAGATTTCACTCAGCCACTTTTCGGAGGTGTTCCTGCGCCGGAACGCCCCCCACTGCACAGGTACGCCCAAATGTGGCGCAAGCTTTACAACGTGACGCATCTCCCTAGATGCGTCACGTTGTAAATAGCCCCCAGCATGGTGCTGGCTATGCGCCGCCGCTGCATCACAAAAGTGACGCAACGGCGGCACAAAAGTGGCGCACGGGGCTTATAAATCTGCCCCACATAGAGGGCGAGAAGCCACTATGAATGGTTTAGTTCCCGAATGCTGATTTAAATAGCTTTTATTTTCTGTGCAAACGTGCTTTAGAACAAAATGTTTTTAATGCCTTTTTGTGCTTGACAAATTACTACGAACTACTGAATCAGAACTCTACTTGACTTAAATTGTTATTTTTCGGCACAAGGTTAATGCATTTTGAACCAATTGTCTAGGCATTTTGCCTTTTAATCCCCAGTGAGAATACGTTATGTTATGTTGCTTGGAGATGAACTTAAGTGAGTATTTTTTCGATGTTCATGCTTTTAATAACTATAAATACCTCCTATAAAATGGCGCAGATCAGGTGATCAAGGCTGCTGCGCAGCCGAAACGCGTCCTGTTTGTCCGGTGTGCCGTGATGGATTAAACAGGATTATTCAGTACTGTTCCTGAGTGCCGTCTCTTCACTGATAAGTGAGGTTTTCTGTGATATATATATAAATAAAGCGTTTCCCCTGGTTTACCCCTGTGTGGCCTCTACTCTGTCCGTGAGGAGGAGGTTTTGGAGATGTTTCACGCGTCAGCCAGAGACTCGTTCTGGAGGCTCCTACGTTACAAGTTGGCCCATACGTTACTGGCTTCTGTTTCGGCAGCTGTGGCGACTTTCAAGGATTTGAATAGTTTGGGCCCACCTACGAGTTCCAGTTTGAGATGGGGCGGTCGTGAGGTGATTTCATTTCACGCTAGGCGGGATGCGCTGACATCGCTGCCCCCGTCGGATGGATTTCTGGACTCCGAGGCTGACGTAGTTTGGGGACCCAGGGAAGCGCTTTTTTTACAGCACAACAGGACATTGGTTTTAAAAGCACTACGGACTGTCCTGCACAAAGCGCTACTATTTGTTTCTACATTACCCCCTGCACTACCTACCTGGAACTATACTGCATTCTGGGATGTGCAGTTCAGAAGGAGTACGTGAACTGCAAATGGGTGAGCAAATACACATGTTTGGGGGAGGTGCTGGCTTCGAACAATGACAACGAAGCGGGACTCTTATCAAGTGGTGCATTTAGACTTCCTGAGCATTGTTTATGGCGCTGAAGAAGGCCAACAGGCCGAAATGCATTCGCCGAAATAAAGCGTTTCCCCTGGTTTACCCCTGTGTGGCCTCCACTCTGTCCGTGAGGAGGAGGTTTTGGAGATGTTTCACACGTCAGCCAGAGACGCGTTCTGGAGGCTCCTACGTTACAAGTTGGCCCATACGTTACTGGCTTCAGTTTCGGCAGCTGTGGCGACTTTCAAGGATTTGAATAGTTTGGGCCCACCTACGAGTTCCAGTTCGAGATGCGGCGGTCGTGAGGTGATTTCATTTCACGCTGGGCGGGATGTGCTGACATCGCTGCCCCCGTCGGATGGATTTCTGGACTCCGAGGCTGACGTAGTTTGGGGACCCAGGGAAGCGCTTTTTGTACAGCACAACAGGACATTGGTTTTAAAAGCACTACGGACTGTGCTGCACAAAGCGCTACTATTTGTTTCTACATTACCCCCCTGCACTACCTACCTGGAACTATACTGCATTCTGGGATTTGCAGTTCAGAAGGAGTATGTGAACTGCAAATGAGTGTTTTTCTGAAAATTACATATGTTTTATATATGTATATCTCAAGGTCGATGGAAGAATAAATGGGTATATAAGTGTCTAAATGAATGATTTGTTTTTGAAAAATTGATTGTATAACTGACTGATTAAGTGTATCTTAGTGAATACATGGCTTAGTGAGTAATGTTTAAATATGTAAATATCTGTATCAGTCTCTCACTTTGTGTATAAGTGGCTGCATGGGTTGGTGAGTAGCTTCATGAGTGTCTATATAGGTTATTAGTTGGTTTTTTGAGTATCAGTATAAGTGTCTGATGTCTGTATGGTTCGGTGGGGGTATTACGTAGTGCATAGGTGCATGAATGAGTGACTCACTGTTTGTATGTGTTGAAGACAGCATGTGTGCAGGACTGTATGGGTGGATGAGTGTGTGCATGGGTGTGTTAGTGAGTGAATGACTGTCTCAATAGTGTCTCTATGAGTAACTACATATGTTTTAAACTAGTATATGTGACTATTGGTGAATATAAGTGAGTACATGTGAGAGTGAGAGATTGAAAGAGTTCCTGTATGAATAAGTATGTGTTTCTATAAGTGATTGTTAAAAAGACTAAGTATGTGTAAGTTTCTGTAGAAGTAAGTGTGGTGGTGTGTGTATAACTGTATATGCAGGTAAACGGATGTTTGATTCTTTATTAGCATGAGTGACTATGTGTGTGAGTAACTTTATGGATGAGTGGCGTTGTGTAACAGGATGTATAGGTGTATGTGTACATATGATGAGTGAGTACATGTATGAGTGACTGTATAGGACTGTTGGTGAATGAGTGGATGTGGATGTGGATCTTACAATTACTGAATAGGTTGTTGGAACTGGTATTGGTATGTCCATTGTTTTGAAAATTTTAATTTCTATTTTTGAATGTGTGTATCAAAGGTTATATTAGGGGGAGAGGAGGTCTGCCACTCTATCACAAGGATGATGTCATCAGTGATGTCATCAGTGATGTCATGAGTGATGTCACTGACCATGTCATGAGTGATGTAATATGTGACGTCATCAGCAGTGCATTGCGGGCGCGCGAGTTATAGTTAGCTGAACTAAGTATAACGGGGGAATTTCTATGGTTTTGTACGAGTGAAAAGTCCAGCTAACTATAGCGCCCCTGAAACCTATGGTTTTTTCAGTGAATTTCTAAGGTTTTTTAAATGCTAATTCCTAGCTATAACGTGCCTGAAACCTATGTTTTTTTCAGTGAATTTCAAAGGTTTTTTAAATGCTAATTTCTAGCTATGTCTACAGAGATAGGACATGTGAAGAAAGAAGGAAAAACGCACAGAAAGAAAAAAAATAAATGCAGAAAGAAGCAACAGAAGTCCTCAAAGACGAAGAAAAGTGCAGGAAGAAGTATAACGTGCAGAAAGAACAAACAGAAGAGCAGAAACAAGCCTTGTTGCAAAATCATCCTGTACCCTCAACTTTTTCAGACGAATACTGGTGGTAACTGAGTCTGACTAACCAGTCCTAGAGCCAGTGCTATGTTAAAAGACACTCAGAATACAGTGAAAACACCTACATACACTAGGGCACACTATGTGTTGGGGTCCCCCTGTGATTAACATGACCTTCTCTGTAAGCCCCTAGAATATAATAGGGCAGGGGATTAAAACTACCTCTTAAAACGCACCACAGGGCGTGTTTGAACACGTCACCTCATGCCCCGTCCCCTCCCTTCCCCACTGTGTAAACACGCCCTGTAGCCGTTTTAAGTTGGGAGATTAAGTCCCCTTGAATCCTGAGGGTCCCTAGGGTCCAACTAGACCACAAGGTACCTCCAGTAAGCGCCACAGAGCTGCGTTGCAGAGAGGTGTAAAAAGTGGCATGGCCTGCACCACCTCTCTGCGACGCAGAGCAGTGGTGCTTACTGGAAGCACCTGGTGGGCTAGTTGTACCCCAGGGTCCCTCAGGATTGAAAGGGAATTATTTCCCCAACTTAAAAACGCGGCACAGGTCCTGTGGGCGTTCTGAGTTGAGAGATTAAGTCCCCTTGAATCCTAAGGGTCCCTAGGGTCAAACTAGCCCACTAGGTACCTCCAGTAAGCGCCACAGAGCTGCGTTGCATGGAGGTGTAAAAAGGGGCGTGGCCTCAGAACACCTGTCTGCAACGCAGCTCCCTGGCGCATACTGGAGATACCTGTTGGGCTAGTTGGCCCTCAGGGACCCTCAGTATTGAAGGGGAATTAATTCCTCAACTTACAACTGGCCAGGGGGCGCGTTTGCAGAGTGCTGCAAGGAGGGGGCGTGGCCTCCGGCGCGATGCCGGTCTTTTATTTCAGGGGTGTGGAATTTGCCAAATAATCTAGTTGTCCAAGGGACAAAATGCCACTGAGATCTACATGTCCTGTAAAATCCACTTGTCCCACCTACCGCCGTTCCACATCAAACTAAGGGCTCCGGCTGACAGAGAAACATTAATATATTTTTGCTTTATTAAAATCAGTAAACCATTGAATGCTGTGCAATAATATTGCTAAAGGAAAACTTGTCAAGCGATATTAGCGCGTCCCTGCCCCCCTGCGCCCCCTCCCCTTAACCCTGACGGCAATTCTTTTATTTCTATTCCCCTTTTTTAAAAATGTTTTGGGCTGTGTATTTATTCCCACAAAATACGTACATTTCAAACCATACGTAATGTACTGATTTACCGTCACCCTTGGCTGTGTATTTATTCCCACAAAATACGTACATTTCAAACCATACGTAATGTACTAATTTACCGTCACCCTTGTAAAAACGTGTGGGTGGGATATAAAAGGTGTCAGCCAGCGTGCCTCCTGCCATTTCCCCCTCACTGTTGCAGCTGGCCAGACGTGAGCCCTACGTTCCTTGCGAATCGGTAAGTTGTATCGAAAAAGAAACAGCAAAGTTGGGAGCTTCCTTTAATAATAAGAATCGTTTTTTCGCCAAATGTACCCTCTTTGCAACATTAATCAATTGTGTAATGTAGATTTGTCGGTGTGTTTACGCAATTATGGGCTGAAAGTTAATAGCTCACTATTCTATATTAGGACTTTAAGTTATAAATTGCAAGTCACCAACGGATGTCTCTTTTGAAAGCATTAATCTGCAGATCTGTTCCCATCCAATGCACTCTGTAATCGACTTCGTACATGTTCTTTGCAGTAGGCATATTAACCCTCTGCACTAACTTCACCGAGGTCACAACCTCAACTATACAAAACACGGATCTCTTTCCAAGATGGTAATTCATCACACAAGTTTCCTACACATTTCTGTGAGGCCTGGTAATTGCCGGCGGAAAGAAACGCTGCAGCAGGTGCTTCGAAAGCTTTTAGTGCTGGCTGCGCCGTGTGCGACAATGTTTTTTGCCCATAAGCCAAAGGAGTGAAAGTGTAGGAGTCACATGTCACCCATACTGGTAGGCAGCAGTTTAAGAGTGCTTGGTGTGGAGAAGCACAAACGCAGAGTCGAAAAAGAAACAGCAAAGTTGGGAGCTTCCTTTAATAATAAGAATCGTTTTTTCGCCAAATGTACCCTCTTTGCAACATTAATCAATTTTGTAATGTATATTTGTCGGTGTGTTTATGCAGTTCGGGCTGAAAGTTAATAGTTCACTATTCTATATTAGGACTTTAAGTTATAAATTGCAAGTCACCAACGGATGTCTCTTTTGAAAGCATTAATCTGCAGATCTGTTTCCATCTGCGGTATGAAGGCTCCGGACCCGTGATGTTAAACCCGCGTTGCGAGGGCAGCGCGTGAATCTGAATTCGTTGTAATGGGTGTTTCCCCCATGAAGCGGTGGTAGCGCAGCGCGCCTGCTTGCGATACGCTTTTTTGACATCCTCATCTGAGGCGCCGAGGCGGGCCAGGCGCAGGCTTTTGTACTAATTAATCCACCCACGCACGGTTGCTAAAAATATAAATAAAAGAAAATCGCAGCACCTCAGTCACAATATCACACAATTCAAGCGGGCAAAACTGCTTATTTTACCTGAATGCTTATTGCAAGCCTCGTGGCGGCCACGGACTACTGCTTGCAGAGGCTGAGTGACGTTTAACTCCCCCAGCCAATCACTGGCTAGAGCCCAGTCATGGGCTGCTAGCCAATCAGATGCCGCCAAAGGCTCTCTGCAAGCTTCGGATTGGCTGTGAGCCCCAGAGTGCCCACAGCCTGTTGTTTTAACGTGATTAAAACGTGATTAATGTCCACATGTCCGTCGGACATAAAGAGACAATAAATCTTCTTGCCCGTCAATATAAACAACATGGTTCGGGCGTCGGGCGATATGATTCCCCCACCCCTGTTTCTCTCAAACATGGTTCGTGATATCACAGCAGAAGGCTTTTTCACATGGTAAAATCACCTTAGAACACACCACAATTCCTAAAATGAGTATGGTACCATCAACAAATGATTTATAATGTAACTAAAGTCTTAAAACCTTCTATTAACGGCAATGCTTTTTAATAAGGTGCTATCATGTATATTGGTCCCAAGATGGCTGCCAACACTTCTTGGATGAAGGACTGACAGCCAATCAGATCTCACGATGAGATGTGTGGTTAGGCTCCGCCCAGATATGTATATGATTTTACTTTTGATTTTCTCAGGAACTACTGAACAGATTGACACCATATATGCAAAAGGCACATGCCTGACCTGAGGACTACCTCTTTGCCAAATTTCAAGTAATTCTGTTCAGCCGTTCGGGCTGTACCTTGGACTAAAGGTCCCTATGGAAAATTTCATGGGGAAAACATGTTTTGGGACCCCCCTTTTTTCTCAGCCCCCGCTTGACGAATCCCCCCGAGACTTTCAGGGTGGGAGCGGAGTGGAGCGCCCCACCTATTTTGAAAATTTCGCAAGGATTCGACAACCGGCGCCAAAGTTATTCCAAATAGAATGTTGCAGATTTCCTATGGAAACACGGTCCTAACTATAACTATCTACTGGCGACCGCCAGTAGATAATATATATATATATATATATTTATATATATATATAAATAGTGTAAAGTAGTAAGTCTTAAATATTTTTGTATATACATAAATTCCAATAATACTTAACACTACATCTAAATATATACTTACTTAAACACACACATGTATATAATGTATGAGTGTTTATATACATATCTATATCTATATCTATATGTCATTTGAGAAGTTATCAGTGATGTCACTGACCATGTCATGAGTGATGTAATATGTGGGGTCATAAGCAGTGCATTGCGGGGTGCAAGTTATAGTTAACTCAGGTAACTATAACAGCTCAATTTCTCTGGTTTTGTATGATTAAAATCTGACTATAACGTCCCTGTAACCTTTGTTTTTTGTGAGTTTCTAAGCTTTTTTAACTCGCAGTTACCTTTGCAGAGTGGTGGAGAGAGGGGGATGGGCGTTTGACCGATTCACAAAAATTCCACTGCGTAGGACTTACAGAAGGTACCAGGAGGGCTTCTTGGCCCCCGAGGTCCCTCTGGAGGCAAGGGGACTTTATCCCCCAACTAGTAATGCACCGGAAGGGACATTTGCAGTGTGGAGGAGAAAGGGGGCATGGACTCTGACAACTTCTCAGCAATCCTAATGTGTGGGACTTACTGGAGTGACAGGAGGGGTAGTTGGCCCCAAAGGACATCCTTGGTGGCCAACTACCCCTCCTATTACCTCCAGTAAGTCCCAGCAATGTCCCGGGGTGCCCATACATGGGACATTGCAGTTTGCTATGGGATAGCAAACAAGTGCTCTGATTTGAGCAAGCAAGATCATGATGCTCTTGCTCGCGCAAAGTGGATGCACGTTAGCAGCTCCCTGGGGGTAAATACCAATGCTGGCTCCTGCAGGAGGCGGCAGCTGGCCAGGACAGCGGGGGCCTTCAAGCTCCCCCCGCGGTCCCAAAGAAGATTTCCATGCTCCGGGGATGGGGTCACCGGGGCTGAAAATGGCCTGGGATGGGGGCTGTGCGCCCCACCTCCCTCAAAAGCATTTTAAAACATGGCCTGGCCCTGTGGATGGGGTCCCTGGGGCCGAAATCGGCCTGGGAAGGGGGTCAGTGCAAGAAGAAATTAGGTGTGGCCTGCTATCAACAATCAAGCTGAATGGGACTTACTGGAGGTCAGCCAATCAGTTCTCAGGAACAAGATCGGAAGGGTTCACGGATCCACCTTTGCCACAGTTGTATATTTGAGAAATGCTTACATTTCTCAGGAACTACTGAACAGATTTACACCATTTAATCAAAAGAGTGCTTTATGGACCACGAGCTACCTTTTTGCCAAATTTGGTGTAATTCCATTCAGCAGCTCGGGCTGTAGCTGCGTCAAACGTTTCCTATGGAAATTAGCATAGCTATAAAGGGGTTTGGGACTCCACCTTTTTCTCAGCCCCCGCTTGACAAATCAATCTGAATTTTTTTGGGTCAAAATTATTTTTATTATTCAGCATCATAGGCAGATACGACAACATAGAAACAGTAGAGTGTGTAAGACCCTGGGGCGAAATAATCAGCTAATTGCAGTCCTGTTTCACATATCACAGGGTCGTTACATCCCCCCCATATTTGAAAGAGAAGATGCTCGATTTAGAATAACAAGTTGTAAGGGTGGACCCTTACGCAAAGAACAAGAAACCAAAAATAAAGAGAAAACCCCCCTCCTTCCCCAAACCCTCCCTCCTCCCCTGCCCTGGTGGTGGTGGTTTTGCATGCTGAAGAAGTGAGTAGTGCAGGTACATCTAAAAAGAGGGCAATGTAAGGAAGGCCCTAGCCTCTCAGTGAGGGATGTGTGTGTCTGCCAATCCTCCATGGAGGGGTTGGAATTGGAAGAGATGCATAGCCCTTAAAGAGGGTTGACACACCACCGAGGGCAAGCCACGGGACAACTAGGTTATCATTGGGCCCAATTTATACTCAAAATTCTTATACTCATCCCGGAAAATGCCAGGGAGGCGTTCCATAGAGAGAATTCTCCATATCCGGGAATGCCACATTGATAACGCGGGTGAATCTTTCTTTTTCCATGCGGCCGCTATTATAAGTTTAGCCACCCCCAGACATGCCCACATGATCACCCTGTTGGCTTTCATTTGGTGCTCCAGCTCAGGATCTCTGATGCCTAATAAAACCTCCTCTATAGTTGTCGGGATAGGGTACCCCAGAATATCTTTAATATGTGAAAGGATTTCCTCCCAGAATGGCAGAATGCCAGGGCAGTCCCACCAAATGTGGTGAAAGTCCCCTTGTAGACCACAGCCCCGCCAGCAGAGATCTGAGGTGTCAGGGAAAATCTGCTTGAGTTTAGTGGGGTAAAGGTACCAGTCCAGGAGCGTCTTGTAATGGGCCTCCCTCAAAGCTACTGAATGATTGTGGCTAGAAATATCGTCCCAGACATGTTTCCATTCCTCCTCTGTGATGTCCCGTCCTAGCACCTGTTCCCATAAGTACATGTACCGTGCCCAGGGAGCTTGTAGTGTGGTTAATAGCATGGCGAATAGCGAGGAGATAGCCCCTTTCATGGAACCTGCTTTTAGCATCAGTCTCACCATAGCCGTAAGTTCCCTAGTGGCAGCCTCTCATATGCATGGTAGTGGTCCCAGGGCTTTGTGGAGTTTAAGTTTAGAAATGGCTTGCCCGACTTCCTCCAATGTAATGGGAGCATTTAGGGGCTCTGCAGTCGTGGGGGCAAGGTGGGGGAGGTCCACTGAGTCTAGGTATTGCTGTTGCAGGGCTGTATCTGGGGGATTACCTGAGTAGAATTCCCCATAGAATTTTCCAAATATGTTGGCTTTGAAGTTGTCAAAATGGATGAGGCGGCCGTCCCCATCCAGGATGCCCCCAATGAATTTGCTTTCCCTCTTTTCTCTGAGCTTTCACGCTAAGTGGGTCCCCACCTTGTCCCCCTGAGCATATGATGACTGTCGCAACTTCAACAATTTAAACTCAGCTCTGTTATTGTAAATGGATCTCAATTTGCCCCTCAGTGTGGTGAGCTGTCACTGAAGCGCTTGAGTGGGAGTGTCCTTATGTGCTTTTTCCACTACTTCTAATTCCCCTTCAAGAGCTATGCGCTCCTTTGCTATCTGTTTATTCAGGGCCGCGTTAAGTTTGATGCATTTGCCCCTCAGCACCGCTTTAAAATCGTCCCTGTTATTCTGTGGTGTAGTTGCCTGCGGGGTGTTGAGCGCAAAGTACTCTGTAATAGAGGCCCTCAGAGTGTCACATAAGGCCTTGTCTCGAGTAAGTGAGATGGGGAAGTACCATCGCGCTGTGCCGGGCTTACTCCCATTCCATTCTAGACTGACGGAGATGAGGCTGTGATCTGATATTGAGAGGGGCAGGATCTGAGCTGCCGGCATGGAGCCCACTAAGGTCGAACCAATAAAGATATAATCTATCCTAGAGTATGACTGGTGGACATGTAAGTGAAGTCTTTGGTGGTAGGATTTAATGTCCGCCAAGCATCACAGAGGCACAGCGTGGTCATTTTCTGTTTAACCCCTTTGGAAAAGCAGTTGGGGGTAGCCCTGTGGGAGCGTGAGCTGTCCAGTGCTTCGTGCCATGTCAGGTTGAAGTACCCCAGGAGAATCACCGGGCCCCCTGCAAAGCTACCAATCAGGTCCAGTGTGTGGGATAGGAATATCGTCTGTCCCGAGTTGGGTGCATAGAGGTGCATAGAGGGAGATAAATGTGCAGAGGATACCCCGTAGCCTCTCCTTTACCATCATGACTCTGCCCTCCTGATCTGTCTTGATGGCCTCAGGCTGGAATTTGGCTGTGTTACGAATAAACAGGGCCACTCCGTTGTGCTTGGTGCTAGCTGAGGACCTATAAATTAGCGGGTATGCTTTGTGGCGCAGCTGAGATTCCTCTGATTTCTTAAGATGTGTTTCTTGTAGCACCACCACCTCAAACTGGCGATCGTTAAGATACTTCCAGATTTTTAGGCGTTTTTGGGGAAATTTCAAACCTTTAACGTTCCATGACGCTATGAAGACCATTTAAAAAGATCGATCCCTCTCCTCCCGCCCATTGAACCTCCCTCGTGGTTTATCCTCCATACGTCGCAGGGCACCATTTTGATAAGGCCATGCCTCAAATAGAATGCCCCCAACGGGCTGCGCAGTCCCCGAAGGGATACAAGCTAATGTTACCTCAGCACCACCACTAGGAATCCTCCCCCCCCAAAACAAGTCCCTAACAACCCCTAGAACAATTATGCTGAGAAGCCAACAGGCTTTCAGCTTCAGCTTGATTCTCCTTGAAGAAGAATAAAGTGATTCTGGGCGATACGGACAAGACCCGCACCCCCCAGCTGTCATGCAATAAGAACAGAGAGACCGTTTGACAAAATCATTAATGTCAGAGACAAAAAGGCACAGTAACCCAATGTCCTTGTGCGAAACCTGGAATATTCTGCTACACTTAGATCATGACAATCAGTGGCACAGCAGTGGAGCTCTGTAGATGGACCCCAGGGGCCCTAGGGTGACTTCAGCCATCACCACTCGGGAACCTGTCATTTAGGGGTTTGTCTGTTTTTTGTGACTGTTTGCCAGGACCGGGTCTCTCTCCAGGGCTTGCTCAAGTTGGTTGAGGGACCTGCGCTGCCATCGATCACTGGCTCTGGTAAGCTCAGGATACGTAAACCCTCACGTAAATCGGTTACATGGTGTGACTTGTTTTTCTGCTCAAAGGCAAGACCAAAGAGAAATATCCAGCGGTAACGTGTACCGTCTTCTTGTAGCTTGGTGGTGACAGAATGATTGTCTGTGTGCCAGAGTGGAGGACAACAAGTCCTGAAAGAGTGCGCACTTGTAGCCCTGACAGGAGGTCTCTTCTTTCTTCCTCTCAGGGCTTAAGATGGCTTCCTTTGTTTTGAAGGAGTGCATCTTTACCAAAATGTCCTGTGTCTGTCTTCGCTCCCCTCTCTGCTGGGACCCCAACCAATGAACGCGGTCTATCTTCAGCTTCAATTGTCAAGGCACCAGGAGTTCCGAAAAAAGTCCTACTACAAACGCCTCAAGATCTGGCTCCTAGGCACCTTCTTCCAGATCCCGAATGCGTATGTTCTCCCTCCGGGCCCTATTCTCCAAGTCTTCTGCCTTCAGGAGCACTTGTTGCAGCTGGGACTGGAGGTTCTGCTGGGCATCTTGTAGTTTGCTAGAGCGAGCGTCTAGGTCCTGCTTTATTTCCTGACACAGTTCGGATTTAAAGTCCCGTAGGGAAGCTAATAGGTCGTCCCTGGTGAGGGCCACCGTCTTCTCCTGGTTGGATTCAGCAGTGGAAGTGGTCTTGTCTGCGGTTGCGAAGTAACGGGAAACCTTATTTTTCGCCTTTTTTGGTGGCATGGGGGCAGAGTGATGCGTGGAGCCGAAGCAGGCAGTGGGAAGCCTCTCCGTGAAATGTCGCCAAGAATTGAGCTCCGCACATGCAGATCTCCCAGAGCTGAGATAGGGCCTGCTGCTGGAGGTTATACCCTGGTAGCCATCTTGAGGTCAGGCTTTGCATGTGAAAATACAACAGTAGGACTGTGGCAGCTGGACACACAGCAAGTGGTGTAGTAAGAGGGGAAGATGTCTGGCATACCTCGACCCTCTTGCCTCCGCTGGTGCCGAGTCGGGGTCTTGACTGGTAGCATTTCAACCTGCAGACACCATCTTACGGTCAGGTAGGCCTCCCTGCACAGGTCCCCATGGGTTATCTAGTTCCTGTGCGCAGAAAAGGTAAAAGGGACTCGCCCAGCATGCAAGCCCTTTGATATCAGTCCTCGTGCTCCCATCTATAGTGCCTCTGATTCCCGATGTGCTCATTCCTCAATTGCGCCTCTGGAGTCCCAGGTCTCAGTCTCTTGTCCCTGCATGATGTGCTTCCCTCTGCCGGACGATGTAGCAAGCCACTTGATTCGGTGGTGTGCACCGAAGCCCACCCCTATGATGTTGCTAGTTTAGGGGGTACACACCACTGAGGGAGGAGCAAGTCTGCAGGGCCCGGAGGCAGCGGGAGCTCAGAGTCCTGCACCGGCCCCAGACCTGCGCAGATCTCCGCACCATTTTGAAAGCAGTCTCAGCCTCCCGCCTCGTCTCACTTCTGATCGGCTAATAAGCCGCGAAGCCGATTCCGGTATCCGTTGTTGCGCTCCTGGTCAGCACGAGTAAGTGCCAGGTGTGATCATGCGATGCATGGCTCTCTAAGCATGCAGAAAATAGCTCGGAGCAGCCACGGGGGTTCGGAGATGAAACGGCTAAAACCGAGTCACAAGAAAAAGGTTAAAAAAAATTTAAAAATGAAGAAAAGGGGGCAGGGTAGAAACACCCTGACCACCAGGCCTGCTCATGGGGTCCCACAGGGACACCCAGGGCTGAAAAAAACATCTTTTTTTAAAAATGAAAGAGTGGTGTAAAAAGAGGGCATGGACTCGGAGCAGTCTCAGCAATCCAGCTTTGTGAGGCTTACTAGAGATAACAGGAGGGCTAGTTGGCCCCATAGAGACCATCAGGAGGCAAGGGGACTTCATCTCTCAACCAACTGCGCACCAGGAGGCGCGTTTGCAGAGTGGTGGAGAAAGGGTGCGTGGCCTGTGTCCACCTCTCAGCAATCCCATTGTGTGGGCTTACTGGAGGTAGCAGGTAGTCCAGTTGGCCCCTAAGGATCCCCAAAAACAAAGGGGAGTTCATCCATCAACCAAGACTATGCCAGGAGGCGTGTTTGCAGAGTGGTGGGCAAAGAGGGCGTGGCCTTCTATGAGAACTTAGCAATCCTATTGTGTGGGAGTTACTGGAGATAATACAAGGGGTAGTTAGCCCCCAAAGATGTCCTTGGGGACCAACTACCCCTCCTGTTGCCTCCAGTTAGTCATACACAGTTGGATGGCTAAGAGGTCTTCAGAGGCCATGTCCCCCTTTCTCCACCACTCTGCAAATGCTCCTCCTGGCACACTACAGGTTGGGGGATGAAGTCCACTTTACTTGTGAGGGACTTTGGGGGCCGAGAAGCCCTCCTGGAAGTCCTACGCAGTCCTGAGTGCTGGTCCGAGGCTTGGCAGTTCGGGCTGGACTGTTCCCATGAGGCGGAAACCGGTCCCAGGATGCTTGTTTCCGGTCCAGGAAAGACATGGCTTGGCAGTTTGAGCTGGACTTCTCCCATGAGGCACAGGGTCAGACTGATTTGCATATGGCCATGTCTGAACTGGGGTGGCAGAGTGAGCTAAAGAATGATGATGGATTAAACCCAGATCAGTTGACTGGGGGTGAGTGCTTGCAATGTTCAACACTCCGTCCATCATCTCCTTTGGTTTTGCTTTGTTCACCCTAAGTTGGCAGGGTATGCCCAGACGTGGGTACCTTGCTCACTTTGCCACTGGATTCAATATAGCCTGGCTGATGAGGGTTATGAACCCGAAACCGGTCCCAGGATGCTTGTTTCTGGTCCAGGAATGACATGGCTTGACAGTTCGGGCTGAACTGTTCTCATGAGGCACAGGGTCAGACTGATTTGCATATGGCCATGTCTGAACTTGGGGGGTGGAATGAGCTAAAGAATGATGATGGGTTAAACCCAGATCAGTTGACTGGGGGTGAGTGCTTGCAATGTTCAACACTCCGTCCATCATCCCCTTGCCTTGGTCCGCAGCCCAGCACCCTTTCTTCACCACTCTGCAAACGTGACTACTAGTTAAAGAAGTGTTTGCAATGTAATAGGTTTCACATTTGCAAGAGTTAAAGCTATTGGTTTTTAGGTCTCACATAGAGCAGCGCATGCATTGCCTCTACGTGGCATCAAGTAATCAGTGTTGGACCTGGCCCTTTTTGCAGGGTCATCCCTAAACTTTTTGCCTTCCTCCTGTATTTTTTCTGACCTAGTGTTGGCTGTTTTATGACTCTGGGCACCTTACCACTGCTGACCAGTGCTAAGGTGCATATGCTCTCCCTATGGTAAAATGTATTATGTGAATTGACTTCCATGTTTGGCTTATTTGGTTTACTATCAGTCCCCAGTAGAGTGCACCAGGGGGGCCAAGGGCTTGTATATCCAAATGCTGCTAGTGGGCTTGCAGCACTGGTTGTGCCACCCACAGAAGCAGCGGGGTAAAATGTGTCTAAGGTCTGCCATTGCAGAACCTGCATGCAGACTGGTACTGTCATGCTGACTGGGCAAGTGTCCCCACTTGCCAGTCCCTAAACCTTCCCTTACCTTCATATCAGTCACCCCTATGGTAGGCCCTAGGGCAGGGTGCATTGTAAGGATAAGGTAGGACATGCCCTGAGGTGTGTGGCATGTCCTAATAGTGAATTACAGCCATTTTCGTTTTTCACTATTGTAAGGCTACCTGCTCTCCATAGGCCAGAATGGGCTGCTGGATTATAACACTCTATAATCCTATCAGGCTCAGGAAGCATGGTAGAAATTCATGTTTAGTATGCCTGAACTCAGAATAATAAAATACATCTTTTAGTAAAGGTTATTTTAATATCCTGGGTTTGCAAATGCTACTTTTAGAAAGTTAGCCTTTGCGTGCCTAACCATTTCAGTCCGCCTCTGGAGGGGAGGGCTATCTTCTTTGTGTGTAGCTTGAGTGACAGGGCTGGGAAGTTCCAGGAGACAGGCTGGGGCTGCCAGGTGGTGAATAGAAAGATTACACCAGGATGGGTGGGAGGAGTGCACCTTGACTCTGGATAGGGCAGTGCTCTGCCACCACAATGCTGGCTCCACCCCCTGGGGAGCGTCTGATGTCTCTGCCCTGCCTGCTGAAAGAAGAAGCCAGAGTCCCAACAACAAAGTGCTCCTCACTGAAAAGAACTGGACTGGGATTATGCAAAGGCCCCCCTGGCCTGTAAAGACAAAAGAAACTTGGTATAAATGTAGGAGCCCTGCTCCTAAGAAATCAGATCCTGATTGAACTACGAAGAAACTCTGCCTGACTAGAAGGACCTGGAAGAAGCTGAAGGAGGAGTAAGTTTCCCTGACCTGGGGGATTGGCCTGCAGTTGGTTCTTTGCTGAGAAAGGAGAGGAAAAGGACTGAAAGAGACTTTGGGGCATATCAACAAGGGCTTTATCTCTGCTTTTTGGCTTTAAAAGCCAAAAAAGCAGAGATAAAACTAGCACCCTATCAACAACAGGGTGCTAACATGCAAATTTGCATGTTAGCACCCATTTACTCTACGCTTCCCCTTGCATCTCTAATGAGATGCAAAGGGGGCGTTCCAGAGTAAAATAATTGGAGAAATGTCGCTAAGCGACATTTCTCCTATTATCAAGAATATCGCTAACCCTGTTAGAGACAAAAAAAGCAGCGCTAACCGCGGTTAACGCTGCTTTTTTACGTCTGGTATTTTTCTGACTTAGCCATGATATCCTATGGAAGGAGGATATCATGGCTAAGTTTGTCTGTCCCTATCAACAAGCTAACGTGAGATTATCGCTGGGTTTCCAGCGATAATCTCACGTTAGCCACTTAGCGTGAGGATTTTTATCGCTATTGAGATAAGCGTTGCTAATAGCACGCTATCTCAGTGATAAAAATCAACGCTAGCCGGCGATAATTATCCTCACGCTAAGAGCGCTGAGCGATAATTATCGCCGGGTGTTGCTGATATGCCCCTAAGTACTTTGTTTTTCAACTATCTCCAAGGGCTTGGAAGAAGAGCTTGCCCCCTGAACTGAGTCCCAGGACCATTGGACTCATCTGCCTTCCAAAATTGGGTGAGCAGCCAAAATATCGAAACTAAAATATCTACCTACACTAATATCGAGTTTTAAATATCGAAGGGACAGAATATCGATGTCAATAATATCTATGGACAGAATATCGATCCTAAGGTAAGTATTTTAATATCGATGTCAGTAATATTGAAGTTAGTAATATCGACATCAAATATATCGATTTTACTAATATTGATGTTACTAATATCGATATTTATATTATTGTTATGTATTTTATTATGTATTTAATATGTATGTGTTATATGTTTTTAGTTAAGTGTACTGGTTTTAACATATATGTATACAATTTTTATATGTTAACAATGGTTTTTTAAGTCAATTTTGTGTTTTAGTACCGTAGCGGGTTGTGGGTTTATAGGGGAGTAGGGTGGGAAGTAATTTAATTATACGGAAATTATTATACATTTTTAGGAATTATAAAATAATTTTAATTCATTTTTGCGTTTAAGTTCTGTAGCGGGTTGTGAGTTTATAGGGGAATAGGGTGGGAAGTAATTTAATTGTAATTAATTAATAATTTATTTTCATGTATTGGTATTGATAATTATATTATTGTTAATTAAGTGTTAATTGGTAATTAATTTTTATTAATTAGTTTTAATTAGTTGATTAATTGATAATTATGTTAAGTGTATTATTTTATTAGTGGAGTGTGTTGTGCGTTTATAGGGGGTTGGAAGTAATTGAAATCTAATTAAATCTAATTAAGTAATTATTAAATTAGTTGTTGGGTATTGATAATTAATTGATTGGAGTTAAATTTAATTAAGTATTATGCATTGATATTTCTAATTAATATATTAATAAGTAATTATTAATTGGTAATTAATGTGTAATATTTATTATTTTGGCTTTTGATAAATATTTAATAGTTCAATATTTTTTAATTGGTAATTAATGTTTCATAATTATTATTTTGCGGTATGTATTTTTTTAAATTGTTAAATATATTTTAATTGGTATTTACTTTTTAATAATTCATATGTTTTTGGTTATGAAAAATATTGCATCGTTTAATATTTATTATTTGGTAATTAATATTTATTAATTATTATTTATTGGTATTTATTATTAATGTATTGTTAATTAATTATTCTTTGGTAGTTATGTTTGTAATAATTATTTATTGGTATTTGTAAATAATTTTGAGTTATTTAATAATTAAATCACTAATTATTTTAAATAATTATTTTATTTATAACTATGTTATTTTTAACTTCTACGCTATCCAACACTTTCCCTACTGTTGCACTCTCTGGAGTTGGAATAGTAATTTTTACCCTTACGCTATCCAACACTTTCCCTACTGTTGCACTCTCTGGAGTTGGAATAGTAATTTGTACCCCTATGCTATCCAACACTTTCCCTACTGTTGCACTCTCTGGAGTGGGAATAGTAATTTTTTCCCCTTCGCTATCCAACATTTTCCCTACTGTTGCACTCTCTGGAGTTGGAATAGTAATTTTTACCCCTACACTATCCAACACTTTCCCTACTGTTGCACTCTCTGGAGTGGGAATAGTAATTTTTACCCCTACGCTATCCAACACTTTCCCTACTGTTGCACTCTGTGGAGTTGGAATAGCAATTTTTACCCCTACGCTATCCAACACTTTCCCTACTGTTGCACTCTCTGGAGTAGGAATAGTAATTTTTACCCCTACGCTATCCAACACTTTCCCTACTATTGCACTCTCTGGAGTGGGAACAGTAATTTTTACCCCTACGCTATCCAACACTTTCCCTACTGTTGCACTCTCTGGAGTGGGAATAGTAATTTTTACCCCTACGCTATCCAACACTTTCCCTACTGTTGCACTTTTTGGAGTTGTAATAGTCATTTTTACCCCTACGCTATCCAACACGTTCCTTACTGTTGCACTCCCTGCAGTGGGTATAGTAATTTATACCTGTACGTTATCCAACACTTTCCCTATTGTTACACTCCCTGGAGTGGAAATAGTAATTTTTAGCTCTAAGCTATCCAACATTTTCTTTACTGATTTTTTTTTGGAGCTGGAGTAGTAGTTTTATTGTCGGTGCTATTTAATATTTTTTGTATTATTTTAGCTAATGTAATATATAATTAATTTTAACAATATTCAAATTAAATGTAATTTTTTAAATGTGTTATATATAATTATTTAATTTTTATTCATGTTATTGTTTTATGTGTATGATGTATTTGTAATTTATAATAATTTTTAACAAGTTATAAGTTATGAAAACAATTATTAAAATGTATTATTAAGTACGCATATATATTATATGTATATGTTTAATTAGTGTTTTATTACATTATATATATTCATTATTAATTTTAAACATTATAAAATATATTTCATTATATTTATTTTATTTATAAGTATTATTTGGTTTATTTTACATATTTGTTTTTAACTAAAAAATACTTTATATTTTTAATAACGATATTTTTGACATTCTATATTTTATTTTCGATATTTTTGTACTTACCATGTTGTAGATAGGATCTCGATATTCTTGTCATCGATATTTTTGTGTCGATATTTTTGTAGGTCTATTTTCTGTCCGTCGATATTCTGTCAGACATTCCAAAATTGAGTTGCCTGGACGATCTGTGCTTGTTTCCCGCTGGATTTGGCCCCAGTACGCCTCGTACACCATCCGCCGTGAAGCCGTGTCTTTGCCGCCCGGCACCGTGCGTCTACGCTGATCCAAAAGCGTTAGTACGCGCCCTATCCCTCCCGGCCGCATTGCACCTAACCTTCCCCGCCGATTCGAGACGTACATCACTGGCTGCCGAACCCTGTACGCCGGACCCAAGTTCCATCGTCCCACAGGTACGGTCCGTACGCTGCTAACGTACTGCACCGTGCCGTACTCAGAGCCGAGAAGCCGCAGTACGCTGATCCTCCCCGTACGCTGTACGGCGCCGAGAAGTGTCGCCGCCTATCCGCACCGAAGGTACGGCTCGAACGCCGAACGCCACGGACTCTGCAAGCTGATCCGGGCCATCCGCACGTATCCCTGAAGGTCGCGTACCAATGCCGCGTCCCGATGCCGCGATCCGACCTGCACCTGAATACGCTGCCGAACTACGACCCGGACCCATCAACTTGTCCCGCACTGTCCGTCGCGGACCCCACAAACTTAAGATATTTTGTTCTGTTCGCACTGCAGCGTGCGCGTTACGGACCCCGGAGTACGCACCGATTGTTTGACTCGTACTTTCCGTGTTTTTAATGCGGACGAGTCGCACACCCAGGTGCGAACCATACAAAGCCTGAAAAGAAGCAGAATTGACTAAAAGAAGCCTATTTTTGCATTTTAAGCCTTTTTACAAGAACATTGAACTTTAAAATAATACTGTGGTCATTTTAATCGTTATTCTGGTCTTGTGCTAAGCCTTATATAAAGATAACTATTTTTGATAACCTTGACTGGTGTCCATTTGTGGTGTGTCATTGTATGATGCCCTGAGAATAGTCTTGACTGCTTGCGCCACACTACCTAAAGGGTGAGCAGGGGTTATTTGAAAGGGTGATCCACTTACTCTGACTTAGAATTGAGAGTCCCTGCTTGTCGCAAGTGCATACCTGTGCCAACTAGAGATCCCCAATTCTAACAATCAATATTACTACTGAAACTCCACCCATTACATTTGTCTTTGTTTTGTCACTTGCCATTGGTGGAATCTGGCATTGCTGTTCTTATCTTGCTCATTGTTGGCTTGTGGTCCGATACATCACTTCCTTTTTCTTCCCTTTCTGGAGGAAGCAGCTTGGACCAACTACAGTTAACTTACTCTGCTGGCTGTTATCTTTTTAATTAGGGACTACTTTTTTTCTTTGCTGCTTGCATTTCCACATCTAGCAGCTTCCTGCACTTACCCGACCCTCTTTATTTATTTATGTTTGATTTATTCATAATTAAATCACACTTAAATGATGCAGCCCATGTTGAGGCTTGAACCCTGTTTTCCTGCCCCAAAGTCAGCAGCGTTATTTGTTGACCCACCTCCTCCCACCTTTTTGTTAAACTTGGTTTCAGATGCTACATTTCTCCATCTCAACCCTGGTTTTTTTTAATTGTACCTGTCTCCCCCTCCATGTGTATTATTTTTTTAATTTGCCTCTCTCCACCCCCACTCTGAGATCGCTGTTTATTTTTAAATAATTAAATAATGCAGCCCACGCCGAGGCTTGAATACTGTTCTCCAGCTCCAAAGTGAGCAGCTTCAACAGCGTGTGCAGCCTGCCATCTGTTTTGGGTCAGGTTACAATGCTTTCACTTTCGTGGCTTCACTGCAGCTGCCCAGCGAGCACACACCACTCATTCACTTTCTTTTTCATCTTCTTCCCTCTGTGTCTAGCTCCTTCTCACTTAGTGAAAACCGTGACTTTAACAAACAGGGTTCTTTCCCTTTCTTTTCTCCTCTTGTGTATTTGTTCCCTTGTGAAATGGATCCAAAAAAGAAAAACACTTTTGCTGAAAATGCTGTCTTTTCTGACATTTTTCTATTCCAAAGTGCAGCCTCGGGAAAATGAACGTGCTGTTATGCCGCCCTCAACCCTGTGTGTTACCTGTTCAGGAGTCCCTGTTCAGGTGTGAGAATTGTAAAGTGGTGGGGGCACTAGGCCCACATGCTTGGTGAAGGACGACACAGACACCAGATGTATAGTAGATAACTGGCCACGAGCATGTTCTCTCGGCCCCTTTTATTATCAGGGTCACCTGACTGGTGACGCCTGTGGTGGGTGGGTGTTTAGTGTGGGTTAACATCATCAGAAACACTAGACTGTATCCAGCCGGATACTACATCCCTCCCAACTTTTGGATAAAAAGTAACATACGCAGTCCACCCTGTAAAGAAAACAGACACCCCAAAATAAATCACAAGTGGCCTTATCTTCAGGCCGCAGTCCGGCGGTGTTTGAATTCTTGGACCACCATTGTTCGTGACGTACGGGTTCGTCTTGGCAAACAACCTGAGACCGACCTGGTCTATCAGTAACAATGTCTATGTACAGGGAGCTGTGATGAGATCCACTCTGTGATGTTTCCTGTCATGAGGTTACTGCCTGGAGGTGATGTGCTAGCTGTTCTAGTATCTTGACGGCGAAGATGCTTCCGACTGCCTCTCTCACTTGGGAACCTCTCTCACCGGCGCCTCTGGGTGGGCTTTCCTGCTGGGCGGTCATGGGACCGTGTGGACCGTGCGGGCTCCGCGTGGGCCGCTCTAAGGCGTCACTTCCTAACTGCCAATGGGACTCACAGCCTAGTCGCTCATGTGTCCGCCAAGGGTGATGTTTCCATCTCGGTGTCTTCGCCATCAGGAATCCGGCTCTGTGTCTTCCTCTCAGGGCCGCAGGGCAACCAGTCTCCGGCTGTGGCCTCCGTGCATCCTGCGCAATTTCGAGGAGCTGCTGCTGAACATCTCTCCCATTTGGACTCCAATTTCACTGGAATTCTGCCGAGGCCCCTTGCCCCTGGATTTCCACTTTACCGCGTGGGTTGTGCGGGCCTTCGTCTAGGCTGCGCTAAGGGGTCGCTTCAGAACTCCCAACAGGGCCACGGCCTAGTCTTGCTTTATCCCATGGGGTGGATCTTCTAATGTCCGGTTGTGTTCTACTTCCGTATGCCGCAGGCTGACAGGGGTGCACAGACGGGTCCTGGGCGGCCTGTCTTCTTGGACTCCGGTTGCCTGGAGTGTATGGATTCCGTTACGTGTTGTGCTGCTCCTTGGTGGTGTTGATGACTTCACCATTATTCTTTGATGGGGCAGTAGGCGGTGGTCCGATGTCTCGGGGTGTTCTCTTCTGTGATGATGTGAGTACTCTGCCCGGTCCCTTCGCCTCATGGTCCCTTGCACGCCTGTGTTGGTTGTCTGCCCATTGCACGGTGCCACTGTACCTTCCTCCTTTGTAGGCTGACATCCTGTCATCCTCTTCTTTCTTCATGGCGTCTTGCCACTCTCCTTCTTTTCTTTCCTTCCTTTTACGACGCGGTCTGGTCTTCTCGCATTCTTTCTCATCCTAACCAGGCTTCTCCGTGTAGCGTGCACTCTATACGTTTCCCTCTGGTCTTGTCCCAGCAATAGGACACTGTCTTCTTTTCGCTCCGTGACTGGACTGGTCGTCGTGACCTTCTTCCTTTGATTCCTTCCTCATTCTAGTTACTAATGTTGAACTTCTCGTCCGTCTCTTTCTGGTCCTCTTCGCGGACCTTTCCTGGGGTCCTCTTCGCGGACATCCTCTTCGTCATTCACATCACGGACTTCTTCTCCATTCTTCTGATCAGACCTCTTGTCAAGCCTCTCCTCTCTGACGACCATCTGGCTGGTCCGCTTCTTTTCTTTGGCGACCATCTGGCTGGTCGACTTCTTCTTTTCGCTGGCGACCATCTGGCTGGTCGGCTTCTTCTTTTCACTGGCGACCATCTGGCTGGTCGGCTTCTTCTCTTTTCTGGCGACCATCTGGCTGGTCGGCTTCTTCTCCCTTTTCTGGGTCTTCATGCTTTTGGTGGTTGGCGCAACCACCTCTTCTTCTCTGCACTCACGCTGCTGTAGCGCGCTACTGATGGTGCTCTTCTGTTACCGCACTGGGTGCCCTCGCTGCGCGTTCCTCTACCTCCTTTGTTCCTGCAGCAGTGTCTGCTGTTCTTGCGCGTCTTCGCACTTGCCTGATGCTAAGTTCTCGAATCACCGTTCGTTTGTCTGGTGGTGTTCCTTCTCCTTCCCACTGCTGCCGCGACAACCTGTGGCCACTAGGTACCACTGCGCTCCCTCCCAGCTTGGCTTTAGTGCTTCTGGTGGTCTGCGTCACCGCTCTGTCGACCTGCTCCTGGTCACTCCTTTTTTTTGCGTGCTAGTGGCTGCGCTCTTCTTCTCTTCTCGGGGTTCCTCGTGGTATCGCTCTCACTGCTTTAGGTAGCCACAGTTGCCCCTGCGCTGCGGTCTTATTCTCTTGGTGCTTTCTCTTTCTCCTCGCAGCCGTTTAGTGGCTTGGTGCCACTTTGTCATGGCAAGTCTCCTGCGCACTCTTGTGTGTACTTGGCAGTCCTCACTGTGTCCCTGTCCCGTGTTGCCTTTCTTTTCTTTCTGTTATACACTTGCCTCCTCTGTAAGAGTTGTTTCAGTCACTCTTTTCCTGCTCACTACAGTTGCCCTTTAGTTGCTCCTCTTTCCATCCTTGCACTTATGGGCTGCAGCATCTACCCCTGTGCTTCATTGCTTTCTTCCTGGCACACTGTTGCCTACTAGCTCATGCCATTTAATGCAGTCCTTAGTTTATTTCCCTACTGCTCCTCCTTTGACCAGCGGGTGCGTTTCCGCTCGATGGCCACTAGGTGACAGTGCTGCATTACACTGAAGCGTGGCCTCTCTTCACTGTCTTCGGCAGTTTCTCCATGGTGCGTGCCTCCTTTCCGGGACCTTGCTGCTCCCCCCCAGGGCACCAGCACTCGCAGGCAGGTAGGCGCTGTTCTCACTTGCTGCTTCCGTGTTTGTTGTGTAGAAACTGTGTGCTTCGCGTTCACACGATTGGGGACTTTCCTAAGCAGATTCTTTCTGTGTATGAGCCTCTGCAGTGCTCTTACACATTGGTTGCCACATGGGGGGCATCTTGCGACCTTCGCGCTTCTACTACATGCGTCGCATCAATGCGCCCTTTTATCAGCCGCCTGCCACTGATTGGGGCACACGCAAGCATGCAGGCACCACTAGGGGCTCTGCTTTATTTTATATGCTGCAGCATTGTTCCGGGTGTGCACATAACGCACCGGCCGCTCCAACCGACCGGGAGTGTTCGCTGGGGAGGGGGTTGGGCACCGCCTGACGTCCTCGCGGGGGCCGTGGAGTGGTTAGCTACTCCACTCTCCGTCCTCCTGCTTTTCAGATGTGCTTTCTGCCACTGATGCGGGTGGGCTCCCGTAATTCACCGGCGCATGGGACACCTCCCCCCCTGCGCCACACGGCTTCCTCACCTCTGCGGGGCATGAAAGGCGGCTGGCAGTGAACAGGGAGTCCTCCGCTCCTGTGCAGGTAGGAGGGCAGGTACCTTCAGTCGGCGCTGCCATGTCCGCTTCTTGGGGCACTTTGCGATCGCCGGACGCTGTCTCCTTGCCCCTCCACTGCAGCCTCACATTGCCCACGCTCCGTGGGGGTTGGGAGAGATCAATGAGGCTCCCGGGGACTGCTGACTTCGCTCTGGGCAGAGTTTGTCCTTCCTCACGGGGAGGTGGGCGTCTACTCCTCTCGCACTAGGCTCTCCTCACGGCCCCCTGCCATTTCGCATTCAGGGCTCACCTTCCGCCTGCAATCAAACTTCTCGGCAGTAGCAGCGGTGGCCGGCAACTGGGCAGTCCGACCTTGCACACTCTCCACTTCCCGCCATCACGGGTCACTCTTCATGCCAGGTGGCTCGCCTGGATTCTCCTAGAGGCGTGGTGGGCTCCTGGTCGACTTCCTCACCTCCGGGTCACTTCGTCGCGGCCGATGCGGGTGGGCTCCTATTGGCTTGCAGTTCTCTCCCCCACGGCACTTCCACGCAGGGGCCTTCATGTGTCGCCGTGCGCTCGCGGGCACACCAGGTGCGGGGTGGGTTCCTGATCACCTTCTTCATCGGCTCACACTTCCCCCACCAGGACCCGGGGAAGCAAAGCCACTGCACACGTGGAATGCGACCCACTCGTCGCCATTGTAAAGTGGTGGGGGTGCTAGGCCCACATGCTTGGTGAAGGACGACACAGACACCAGATGTATAGTAGATAACTGGCCACGAGCACGAGCGCTCGGCCCCTTTTATTATCAGGGTCACCTGACTGGTGACGCCTGTGGTGGGTGGGTGTTTAGTGTGGGTTAACATCATCAGAAACACTAGACTGTATCCAGCCGGATACTACAAGACCCTCAGCCAGATTTGGCTTTTACATTTGCTTGACTTCGCATTCATGTTTATTTTCTGTTACAAGTGCCAGTAACAATGGACGAAAGCTATAAATGCCAGAATAGATGCCAGAGTGATCTCAAGGCAGCTAGGACAAGTTTAGCCATGCACGTGTTTTTGTTTTGCATTGTGGTACGTGTAGTTTGTTCTCGTTAAGAGTAGAGGATTACAAGTACAAGGGCAGTGCTAAGTGATGGAGACATTGTTCTGGTATTTTAAACTCTGACGTGAAGGAAGAAAACCAAAGTACAGAAGCCAGACAGCGAAGAAAAGCTGCGCCGGGACCTGCTCACCACACCTGTCCAGGGGCAGAATCTGCCCCGGAGATGGTCCTGCCATGCGTGGAGTGGGCAGCACTGAGGGCGCGGTTCTCACCCGCGGCAGCATCACCGGCCCCTCTGCCCCCGCAGACTCTGAAGCAGACGCTTCCGGATCACAGCCGAGGGTCCGTACCGAGCAGGGCCTGGGCTAGGCCGTCTCCGGAGCCTGCTGCCTGTGCCTCCCCCTTGGGACAGACAGTTGGCGAGGGCAGGGTGCGATCGGCCATGAACCACGTGATCTGATACAGTGCCCAGTCTGCACCGCCTCGAGGGCATTCGGATCTGCGACGTTACATGGCATAAAGTGCAGCCAGCCAAGGGTGGGCGAGCCAAGAAATGAACAGGGAGAGCCGAGCCAAGGCCCTGGCTGGGCTCTAAGAGGCAACGCACGAGCACAGCGGCGGAAGAATCATGCATGTAAATCATGCAACAAACATCCTGGAAAAATACCATAAAGTTTCCTCAAAATGCAAAAAAAAAAGTGTATTTCTTTTACATGCGGAAGCGTTTGATCTTAGTACATCTGATCAGATGACTGCATCAAGAGGCACTTGATAAAAGTGATAGTTTTTAAACATCCCTGTCCCCTCCGCCCTGACAACAATGCCCTTAGTGAGCTTAGGGGCGACTCACTTGTCATGTGCACACCGTGATATATGGCCTAGATTCCTAGCTGAAGCAACGTTATGATCTATTAAATAAAACACGAGATGTTCCTACAACGCACGTCTTAAACTTGCATATTGGAAGGTGCTCTCATCATTTGTGATACTAAAAAGTAGGCTCCGTAAAATAAAGGTGCCGATTACGATCCGGTAAAATAATTCCCTGTACGACTCGTATCCGGTCTTTTTACCGTACGAATCGTACAAGTTCCGTACAAACTGCCAATTACGATTCGCATGGGAAAAAGTCCATACGAATCGCATTGGGAATTATTCCCCACACGTCCTCGGGTCGGAAAATGTGTCCGACACGTCCACGGAAGATTTACCGTACAAATGTGAAAAGTGAAGTCCCACCGCGGAAGTACGATCCATCCCGTGCATCCGATGTTACAACCGGATGGAAAAAACACCGTCCGCACCGAACTCCCATAGCAACCATGGAGACAGGTGCCCGCATACGCGCCCAACACTCCCCCCAGCCCTCCTATGTACGAGTCGAATCCCCCCCTCCCGGCCCCCGTACGTATGCGCCGACCCCCCCAGCCCCCGTACGTATGCGCCGACCCCCCCAGCCCCCGTACGTACGCGCCGACCCCCCCAGCCCCCGTACGTTCGAGTCGTACCCCCACCCGTGTATGTACACCCGTGTACGTGTCATACCCCCTGTGTATGTACACCCGTGTACGTGTCGAACCCCCCTGTATGTACACCCGTGTACATGTCGAACCCCCCGTGTATGTACACCCGTGTACGTGCCGAACCCCCCGTGTATGTACACCCGTGTACGTTCGAGTCGTACCCCTACCCGTGTATGTACACCCGTGTACGTGTCGTACCCCCCGTGTATGTACACCCGTGTATGTGTCGAACCCCCGTGTATATACACCCGTGTACGTGTCAAACCCCCCCGTGTATGTACACCCATGTACGTTCGAGTCGTACCCCCACCCGTGTATGTACGGTGCGTACCCCCAGCAGACATACTCATGAACCCATACACCCACTGGATCACCCTCGCACACATCCATGGAGGGAATCACACCCCCCCACCCACACAGATACTCAGGCACCCAGACAGGTATTCAGACAACCAATCATTACCCATATAGACACTACTCACCAACCTATGCAGCCACTTACACACCAACTGACAGACTGATACAGACATTCACACAGATTAGAAATTCTCCCATGCATTTACTAAAATAACTGTAATCTCTCACTTAAACAGTCAGTCATGCACCCACTAAATCATCCATTCAGACACTCATACACCCACTCATTCTTCAATACACCTTTGCGTATCTATAAGTAACATCCTTAAACTTTTTAAAACACCCAGTCTGTGGATGATGTCATCAGTGATGTCATCAGTGATGTCATTTGAGATGTCATGAGTGATGTAATATGTGATGTCATCAGCAGTGCATTGCGGGTGCGCGAGTTATAGCTAGCTCAATTAACTATAACGGGTGGATTTCTCTGGTTCTGTACGTGTGAAATGTCCAACTAATTATAACGTCCCTTAAATCTGTGTTTTTTTCTGTGAATATATATATTTATAAATATATATATTACCATCTGGCGGTCGCCAGTAGGTAGTTATAGTTAGGACCTTGTTCCTATTCAAAAGCGTTTTTTCTTTTGCCAATATCTTTGGCATCGCTTGACGAATCTTCGGGAAAGTTTCTAAAAAAAAAAGGTTCACTCAGGTCAGCTCCTGTCTTGAAAGTTTCAGGGTGATTCATCAAGCAGGGGCTGAGAAAAAAGGGGGGTCCCAAAACGTGTTTTCCCCAAGGTTAATTTCCATAGGAAATTGTATTACAGGCTACAGCCCAACTGGTGAACGGAATAACACCAAATTTGGCAAAAAGGTAGTTCTTGGCTCAGAAAGTGACATTTTTTTAAATGGTGTAAATCCGTTCAGTAGTTGCTGAGAAATTAAAAAAATAAAAAAATATTGGTATCTGAGCACCGAGGAGGGTTCGCGAAACCTCCTGAGCACAAGCTCAATTCTGGTTGACTGCCAACATTGCAAACTAAAATGTGTCGGCAGCCATCTTGTGACTTGGTAACCGAGTCACAAGAAAACAGTACAAAAAAAAGAGAAAAACAAGAAAAGGGGGCAGGGTAGAAACACCCTGACCCCCTAGGCCTGCTCAGGGTGTCCTACACGGAACACCAGGCCAAAAAAAGCATTTTTTTAAAAAAAGGCAGAATTCGCGCTGGATTTGTGAATCTGGGTGGCAAAAAAATAAAAAAATAAACAAAGCGTGGGCTCCCGCGCTTTGTTTCTATAAGCATCCGGGTGGGCCAGGTCCAGGGGCAATCAGTAATTCATTTGCAGGGGCCCGTATGGGCCCCTGCAGCCCCGGTGTCCACCACCTCCCTGAGGCTTTGTTTTAAAAAATACTTGGGGGCTCCAGCCCCCCACACTGCCCCAGGGACCACCACCTCACCGGGGCTCTGTGGCGCTTACTGGAGGCACCTGGTGGGCTAGTTGGCCCCCAGGGACCCTGAGGATTCAAGGGGACTTAATCCCTCAACTTACAACGCGACAGGGGGTGCGTTTGCACAGTGGTGCAGGGAGGGGGCGGGGCCTCATATAACAAGTTAGCAATCCTGCTGTGGGAGACTTACTGGAGGTAATAAAAGGGGCAGTTGGCCCCCAAGGTTGATGTTGGGGGCTAACTACCCCTCCTGTTACCTCCAGTAAATCCCACACAGTGGGATTGCTAAAAGTTGTTTGGAGGCAACGCTCACCTTTCTTCACCACTCTGCAAATGCGACTGCTATGTTATAGTTAGAAATTAGCATTTAAAAAAACCTTAGAAATTCACTGAAAAAAACCCATAGGTTTCAGAGACGTTATAGTTAGTTGGACATTTCACTCATATAAAACCAGAGAAATTCGGCTGTTATAGTTAGTAAAGCTAACTATAACTCGCTCCCCTTCAATGCACTGCTGATGACATGCTCATTGATGTCAGGAAACAGCAAGCTGGTGGCATTTGGAGATACCCTAACTGTGTTGTTTGTGCTTCTAAAACAAATAACTGTTGTAATCATGTATGTCTCCCCAGCTTGCCAGGAGAAGACTAAAGTAACATTTTCACATTGTGTATTGTGCAATGCTTGTTTGTAGAACTACACATTCAGTTTAATCTTTGTTTTCATTCCTTGACACGTGTTCACCAAGCACACGTAAGAAACGCTTCCCCAGTTGCCTGGAAACGTGTTTTGTCAAGCACGTGTAAGAGACGCTTCCTAGGTTGCTTGGCAATTAATAAGCTGCACACGCGTTTGAAGGAAACGCCCGGTTGCGGCTATAAATAGATCGCATGCCATTTCCCGTTGCTTGACTTCGTCAGTTCGAGTCCGGTGATCCGAGTGAAGTCTCCTGGGAGCCTGCACGCTTTCGTGGATTCAGCTTGTCTTGGGAGAGTGGATCATCTTCAGGGCAGCGTGCGAAGTCTCCTTAAGCTAAGTCCCGAGTTTCTTGGGTTTGTTGTTTATTTTTTGGACGCGCATCACGCGCTTGGGCGATTTAACGCATGCGAGTGACATTGTTTGGACGCGCAGCACGCGCTTGAGCACTTTGAGATCAAACTTTCTAAACGCATGCAGAAAAGCAGTATTACAAAGAAAGCTATCAACCCCGTTTTTACATACGTGACTTTGGATTTGGATTTAAACATTGGTTATTGAAGAGCCCTTGATTCTCTCTCGAAGTGATATTGTTTATTCATGTAAACTGATGTTGTTTGCACATTCTCAATGACATTATTCAATGTGATATTTGTTATAGTTTTAGGAAATATGTATTACTCTAAAAAGGTGAAGTTCTGTCTGAATTACAATTCGACTAGATATGTGTGAAGTGGGTTACAGGTCAATGTTTAGTTTGTTGGCAGACCTTCTTCCAAGAACAATAGACGCTTAGTGGATAATCTCCTTTGCAAAAAGAAAGAAGAAGGTGAGCAGTTTATAGTGAGATCTCATAATTAGACAATCAAGTATGTAAAGATTTTATCATGTTAATTTTGCTTCTTTACTACAGCGAATATCTAATAATGTCAACGCTTAGAAAAGAGGTGCAACCTAGAGGGCAGACGCACAGCACTTAAAAAGGTGATACTGGTAGTAGTGTAGTGAGAAAGATTTGTTTTCAGTTTCATTATCTGAAGGAAGTCTTAAGTTTTGTTTATTGTGTTTCTGTAGCCCTTAAAAGGTAGAAAGCAAGCAACCTTCCTTAAGTAAGAACCCGGCTGGTCCAGGAGAAGAGTTGCAGTGTCTCTTTTCTTTTTGTGTTGTTCGTAGTCCCAATCCCCTTCCCTTTTGAAGTATTTGCCAACGTCACTGTTTGAATCAGTGAGGTTGAGAGATAGTCCAGACGGGTTTGGGAAGTTCTTCTTCATCGCCCCTGTCAACTACCTGGGTATCAGGTGAGTGGTTCGATAATCACGACAGAAAGTCAAGCCACAACATTTACAGTTGACCTGGGCGATGGATCTTCCCCGAGATAAAAGTACCCCGTCTATGCAGGAACTGTCGCAGGTGTTACAGGACCTGCGACAGGAAGTAACTATGTTAAAACAGGAAAACTCACAATTGAGGGAAGATTTGCAGCGCTATAAACCCCGAGACAATCCTTGGGATCCTGCGGTTCGACCCAAGGTGACGTTACAACCACCACGTTTCACTTTACAGACTACAAGTTCTGAAACTCCCTCAGCCCCACCCATTAATGTTTCTGTCACCACCCCAACTTCTGTTCCTTTAGCTCCCCCAGAGCGTTTTCTTGGAGATCATGCAAAATTTGACATTTTTCTTAATCAGTGTCAGTTACATTTTTTGTGTCGTCCAACTGCTTTTCCTAATGATGAAGCTAAGGTGGCCTTCGTGTTATCTTATTTGGGTGGCGTAGCTGCAAATTGGTCTATTCCTTTTGTAAATAGGGATGATCCTATTTTACATGATTTTTCACGTTTTAGATCAGAATTGCGCAAATTGTTTGCTAGGCATCAGTTTATTCAGGCCAGTGATAAAGAACTTCTGAGTTTACGGCAAGGGTCAAAGGATTTATTGACGTACATGACTTCCTTCAATCGTTTAATTGCTGAAACTGAATGGCCTGAAGAGAAAAGAACATCTTTGTTTTATCCTGGGCTTCGGGATGAGCTCAAGGAGGTTTTGGCTCAAATCGTAGATCTGCCTACTGATTGTTCAGATTTTATGGATTTAGTGGTCCGATTAGATCATCGGTTAGGTGAACGTAATGGGGAAAAAACGCGAACTGATGCTCCCAGAGTTTTGGTCTTTAAATCAGAAAGAAAGGAATCCAACCATACCAACTCAGACGGTGTGGAGCCCATGCAGATAGGTGGAGTCAGGGGACCATTGTCAAAAGAAGAAAAGGACCGTAGGCGTAGGTTGAAACTTTGTTTGTATTGTGGGAAACCCAGGCATTTTGCTCGGGAGTGTTCGTCAAAACCAACCACACCTAAAAAAAGTATTGGTTGTAGCGATTCTTCTCTGGTTACAGATGATCCTTCGGGAAACGCCCTAAGAGGTGAGACCCCCTTGTCGAGCATTTCTAATTCTCGGGTCTCCCCACAGTATTTGGCCAACACGGTGACTAGTTTTCCCCGACATCTAACGCTCATAGTCACTTTATTTTTGTCAAACCAGGTCCGGAAAGTCATTCCAATTCTTCTAGACTCAGGAGCTACGGGAAATTTTTTGGATATTGGGTTGGCTTCAACTTTAAATATTGGCACATCTAAAAAAAACATTCCGGAGCCAGTCCGAGCTGTTGACGGATCTGAACTGACCTCAGGTTTGATCCAATTCGAGACTCAACCATTAACTATGGTTTGTGCGGATGGACATTCGGAGGAGATTCAATTTGATTTGATTGACACTCCTGTTTTCGGCGCCATTTTAGGAATACCTTGGCTGCAGACACATAACCCCAAGATTGATTGGGTTAAACGAACAGTAACCTTGGATTCTTCTTTTTGTGCTCACTCTTGTTATCAAAATAAGAGTAGGTCTCCGACACCTTTGTATTGTGCCTCTGTTAGTGGTCTTTCTGAAGAGCAAGAATCTTTAGTGCCTCACCATTACAAAGATTTTTCTGATGTATTTTCAGAGGTACAGGCTACCCAACTTCCACCTCATCGGTCATTTGATTGCCGAATAGATCTCGTCCCTGGTGCTACCTTGCCTTGTAGCAGAATCTATGCTCTGTCAGATCCAGAAACGCGATATTTACGGGAGTATCTTGATGATTTACTCTTGAAAGGGTTTATACGTCACTCAACCTCTCCAGTAAGTTCTCCTTTGTTCTTTGTACCGAAGAAAAATAAGGAACTCCGCGCTTGCATTGACTATCGCGCCCTTAACAAAGTCACAGTGAAAAATCGGTACCCTCTTCCACTCATTCCTTTTCTTTTGGATCAAGTTCGAAATTCCACCATTTTTACTAAGCTTGATCTTAGAGGTGCTTACCATCTCGTCCGCGTAAAAGACGGAGATGAGTGGAAGACGGCCTTCAGAACGAAGTTCGGATTGTTTGAATACACAGTAATGCCCTTTCGGCTTTGTAATGCTCCTGCTGCGTTTCAGTTTTTTATTAATGAAGTGTTGCAGGAGTTTTTGGATGTTTGTGTCATTTGCTATATAGATGACATATTGATATACTCTACATCCAATGATGAACACATTCACCACGTCAGAGCTGTGTTACAACGATTACGTGAAAACCAGTTGTTCATTAAATTAGAGAAATGTATGTTTCATGTCTCTACTGTTGAGTTTCTTGGTTACGTACTATCACCTCAGGGTATAGCTATGGATCAATCCAAGGTGCAGGCCATTTTGCGTTGGAACTCCCCTAAATCCGTCAAAGACGTCCAACGATTTTTGGGATTTGCTAATTTTTACCGACGTTTTATCCCAGGATTTTCTTCTGTTGTAACTCCTATTACACAATTGTTAAAAAAGGGAACTTGTTTTGTTTGGTCTGAGGAGGCTGAGAAAGCTTTCCAAAGTCTAAAAAAGGCTTTTACTGAAGCGCCCATCTTACATCACCCTGATCCCAGTCAACCTTTTTATGTTGAGGCAGACGCTTCTCAGGTTGCTGTAGGGGCCATTTTATCTCAGAGAGATGCAACTTCTGGTCACCTGCATCCTGTTGCCTACTTTTCAAAAAAACTGCTACCAGCTGAACAAAATTACACGGTAGCTGAACGTGAATTACTTGCCATAAAGTTAGCCTTCCAAGAGTGGCGTCATCATTTGTTGGGGGCACGCCATACTGTCACTATTTACTCTGATCACCGTAATTTACAGTTTTATCAAAGTGTCAAAGCTTTAACACCAAGACAATTGCGCTGGCTTCTTTTTTTTAACGAATTCGATTCTGTCATCACCTATAAGCCAGGGAAGGAACAACAGAAGGCTGATACTCTATCACGTCTTAGTTTTCAAGGTACTGAGACAGATCAAGAAGAGTGTAAACCAGTGATCTCAGATCATAACATTGTTGCTCTCTGTGTTCCCCAAGAAGGTACTGAGACAGATCAAGAAGAGTGTAAACCAGTGATCTCAGATCATAACATTGTTGCTCTCTGTGTTCCCCAAGAATTTCAGTCTCAAATACAAAAAGCACAAACAGAAAATGAGATCTTGCCTGGTTTAATTAAGAAAAAAGATTTGTGGTACTATGACAATCGTCTGTATGTTCCTACAACGGAACTACAACAAACAATCCTATCCTGGACACATGATTCGGTCTTTGCTGGCCATCCTGGCTGTCGAAAAAATATCGACTTGGTTGAACGACAGTTTTGGTGGCCTACTCTCATAGAGGATGTTAAGAAATTTGTTCAAACATGTCCTGTTTGTGTACAAACTTAAAGTCCTCATGTTGCCCCAGCAGGTTACCTACATCCTTTACCAATACCCCCGGCTCCTTGGCACACATTAAGTATGGATTTTGTCACAGATCTTCCTGATTCAAATGGTTATCATATTATTTGGGTGGTGGTAGATTATCTAACTAAGATGGCTCATTTTGTTCCCCTCAAACATATGCCATCCGCTAAGGAACTCACAGACCTTTTTATTCAACACATCTTTAAATTACACGGTTTGCCAACAGCCATCGTTTCCGACCGGGGCCCCCAGTTTATTTCTAGGTTCTGGCGCAATTTCTGCTCTACCATGAAAATGGATGTTCGTCTGTCTTCTGCTTATCATCCGCAGACGGACGGACACACTGAACGATTAAATCAAACCATGGAACAGTTATTGCGTTGTTTTTCCTCTATGTGGTCCACAGAATGGGATAAAGCCTTACCTCTGGTTGAATTTGTTTATAACAATTCTGTTCACACAGCAACAGGGGTATCCCCTTTTTACTGTTTATTAGGCTATCATCCACGTATGTTACCCATTCCACAACAGGATCTGGATATTCCAGTTCCTGCTGTTTCTGTTCATCATGCAAAATTACATACTATGCAGAAAAAGGTCGTTGATCATATGTCCCAATATCAACAGCAGGTAAAGACACAGGCAGATAAACATAGAAGAAAGGCTCCACAATATTCAGAAGGAGATTTAGTTTGGTTATCTTCCAAGAACCTAAGGTTGAGTGGTTCTCGTAAGCTTCAACCTCGTTTTGTAGGATCTTTTCCAATTAAAAAAGTCATCAGTCCAGTTACCATGGAATTAGGTTTGCCCAATGATTATCAAATTCATCCAGTATTCCATGTTTCCCTCTTGCAACCTTATGTAGCTCAAACAAGACCTGGTCCACCTCCTCCTCCTGTTAAGATTGATGGTCAATGGGAATACGAGATTGCTAAAATATTGGATGCAAAGAGAAAGAATGGTATTTTATATTATTTGTTAAGTTGGAAAGGTTATGGTTCAGAAGAAAATTCATGGGAGCCAGCATCTTCTATACATGCCCCTCGATTGATTAAACTGTTCCATCTACAACACCCCATGAAGCCACGTCCTGTATCGGGGGTTTTGAGGGGGAGGACTGTCAGGAAACAGCAAGCTGGTGGCATTTGGAGATACCCTAACTGTGTTGTTTGTGCTTCTAAAATAAATAACTGTTGTAATCATGTATGTCTCCCCAGCTTGCCAGGAGAAGACTAAAGTAACATTTTCACATTGTGTATTGTGCAATGCTTGTTTGTAGAACTACACATTCAGTATAATCTTTGTTTTCATTCCTTGACACGTGTTCACCAAGCACACGTAAGAAACGCTTCCCCAGTTGCCTGGAAACGTGTTTTGTCAGGCACGTGTAAGAGACGCTTCCTAGGTTGCTTGGCAATTAATAAGCTGCACACGCGTTTGAAGGAAACGCCCGGTTGCGGCTATAAATAGATCGCATGCCATTTCCCGTTGCTTGACTTCGTCAGTTCGAGTCCGGTGATCCGAGTGAAGTCTCCTGGGAGCCTGCACGCTTTCGTGGATTCAGCTTGTCTTGGGAGAGTGGATCATCTTCAGGGCAGCGTGCGAAGTCTCCTTAAGCTAAGTCCCGAGTTTCTTGGGTTTGTTGTTTATTTTTTGGACGCGCATCACGCGCTTGGGCGATTTAACGCATGCGAGTGACATTGTTTGGACGCGCAGCACGCGCTTGAGCACTTTGAGATCAAACTTTCTAAACGCATGCAGAAAAGCAGTATTACAAAGAAAGCTATCAACCCCGTTTTTACATACGTGACTTTGGATTTGGATTTAAACATTGGTTATTGAAGAGCCCTTGATTCTCTCTCGAAGTGATATTGTTTATTCATGTAAACTGATGTTGTTTGCACATTCTCAATGACATTATTCAATGTGATATTTGTTATAGTTTTGGGAAATATGTATTACTCTAAAAAGGTGAAGTTCTGTCTGAATTACAATTCGACTAGATATGTGTGAAGTGGGTTACAGGTCAATGTTTAGTTTGTTGGCAGACCTTCTTCCAAGAACAATAGCCGCTTAGTGGATAATCTCCTTTGCAAAAAGAAAGAAGAAGGTGAGCAGTTTATAGTGAGATCTCATAATTAGACAATCAAGTATGTAAAGATTTTTTCATGTTAATTTTGCTTCTTTACTACAGCGAATATCTAATAATGTCAACGCTTAGAAAAGAGGTGCAACCTAGAGGGCAGACGCACAGCACTTAAAAAGGTGATACTGGTAGTAGTGTAGTGAGAAAGATTTGTTTTCAGTTTCATTATCTGAAGGAAGCTTAAGTTTTGTTTATTGTGTTTCTGTAGCCCTTAAAAGGTAGAAAGCAAGCAACCTTCCTTAAGTAAGAACCCGGCTGGTCCAGGAGAAGAGTTGCAGTGTCTCTTTTCTTTTTGTGTTGTTCGTAGTCCCAATCCCCTTCCCTTTTGGAGTATTTGCCAACGTCACTGTTTGAATCAGTGAGGTTGAGAGATAGTCCAGACGGGTTTGGGAAAGTTCTTCTTCATCGCCCCTGTCAACTACCTGGGTTTCAGGTGAGTGGTTCGATAATCACGACAATTGACATCACTGATGACATCACTGATGACATCTCAAATGACATAGCCATAGCTAATTTCCTGCCAGTCCTGGTGCCAAATGGTACACACAGCCAGGGGTGGCAATCTCCAGTTCTGGGGGAAGCCGGGCTTGCACATCAAATGTGGTGTGCTCTTTGCAGCTCCTTGCAGTGACATGATAATTTACTAGCCTTCCTTCTGGAGTAGGTGTAAACACCTCCTGCCAGAGCAGGCACTGTTTCTGACCTCTGAGAGTGGGGCTCTCACCTCACATGGGGTCAGAAACTCATCTGTGATGACAGGCTGGATAGGACTAGTCAGTAAGCACACTAGATAACTAGTAGGGTTCAAGGGGTACCTCTAAGTTACCCTCTGGGTGCATGTATTAATATATTCATCACTGGAATCAGTGTGGCTATATTAATATAAGGTGTTTGGTACCCAACAGCATATGTTTCAGTGAAGCCATTATGTAGCTGGGTACCTCATTTTGACCAGTGCCCAGTACATTCCTTACAATGGCTTCCCTGTTCACTTGTAATAACTAGTTATAGAACTAGACACCACAGGGGAATATCTGCTCATGCAGATATGTCCTCACATAAAATATAATGCAGCCTGCCTTAGGTCTCAAAGGCATGTAATAGGGGTGACCTACTTGTATTAAATGCAGTGACTTTGGCATGGCACACAGGAATGTGGCATGTCATGTTTTCACTTCATGGTTTATATTCTGTTATGCAGCCTGCAAAGGCAGGCTGTGTGGAATTTGTGTGTGGATCCCTTAGGGTGGCATAAGATAAGCGGCAGATTTTAGGGACCCACTTTAGTACCCATGCACAATGTAGCAGAGGTAACATTTACTAGGAACTTACAGGAGTTCTAAAGTCCATTGCCAAATGAGTTATAATTAGACATCACCTTGTTTTAAGGAAAGAGCACTGGCACTGAGATCTGGTTTGCAGCTGAAAAACTGAATCCAGTAGTTAAAAGGGGGCAAACAATAAGGGGACATCTACTATAAAAACCCAGTTTTCTACAAACACAATACACTTTAATACAGTGAAAACACCACAAAAAGACTCAACACAGAGTTAGGAAATTTGTATTTCCTTTACTCTTTTAAACAACACCAACATGACAAGAATCCCATTTAGAAATATCAAGATATGCACTTTAAAAAAGTATAACGAGAATCACAGTGTGTAAATCAAACATAATTAGTAGGTTTCACTGGTACAGATCCTGGGAGGGGATTGATAGATATGTCTCCTCAAAGTTACAGCATGAAACAGAACCAACAGGCACCAGAACTAAGGTACTTGGTAGATCTCCCGTGAAAAGTGCAATTAAGGGATTTCAGTCTCCTGCAATAGCACGCAGGTTGGCTATTGGAACCTCATGGGCTCCAGGTGCACAGAGTACCTTTTGGTGGCGAGATTGTCAGTTTTGGGTTCAGGAACCTATGTTTATTTGTATCCGCTCAAGCATCGTCGTTGCCCTGCCAACGGGTGGGACCGTGTGGGGCAATAGTGTGACACGCTGCTCTTGATCCAAACTCAACTGACATAGGCATTGTCCTGGTAACACTTAGGGAAATGAATGGGTAAGCACACTGCTTCTTTGTCCAGGCTCCGCTACCACTTGGAATGAAGGATAGCTTCTGGGATTGACTGAGCCCTGAGCACAGAGCTCAAATGCAGATTGGGGCAAGCACTGTTCTGAGTCTGGTAACCATGTAGATGACAAAGACGCCCTTGATGGCCCTGAGACTTTGTGAACAGGGAGCAATTCAACAAGCTCTTGGAGTTATTTAAGCTTCTTCTAAAGGTCGCAGAGATATGGTTCAGTCCTTCCCACTGCCCAGGCAAGAGTCAGCAGGCCAGCACAGCAAAGCAAGTAGCAAAGTGGCAGTACCTCCCACAACACAGCAATTAGCAGAGTGGAAGTTCCTCCTGCAGCACAGCTCCTCTTCCTGGCAGTCTCCTTAGGCCACAAAGGCTAACTAAGTACATGGTGTCAGAGGTGCAGTACGTATACCCATTTTAGCGTTTGTAGGGAGACTTCAAAAAATGCTCTTGTAGTGAACAAGACCCTGCTCTTCGCTGTCCTGGCTCCAACAGGTGGGGTGTGCATCCCTTTGTATGGGGATAGAACCTAGCCCTTTCAGATACAAGTGTCAGCCCCTCCCACACAACCTGCTCAGGCAGACCAAACAACATGCAGATGACCACTCAGGCACACCTTTTCTTCTTTTGTGTGTGTATATATATATATATCTAGAGGGAATGCAAGAAGCACGGCCACATCAACCCCCACCTGAGAAACCTGCACTGGCTCCCCATCAACAAGAGGATATCCTTCAAGCTCCTCATCCACGCACACAAGGCACTCCACAAGACCGGCACAGCCTACCTCAACTGACGACTTTCCTTCTACATCCCCAACCGCCAGCTCCGCTCTGCCGACCTCGCACTCGCCACCGTCCCACGCATCCAAAGAACAACCACCGGTGGGAGATTCTTCTCCCACCTCGCCGCCAAGACCTGGAACACCCTGCCACTGAGCCTACGACAGACCAAAGACCTGCTGACCTTCAGGAGGCTACTCAAGACCTGGCTGTTCGATCAGTAGCACCCCTCCTCCCAGCGCCTTGAGACCCTCACGGGTATGTATTACGCTCTACAAATGTTTGATTGATTGATTGATTGATTGATTGATTGATTTATTGATTGAAGAATCCAGCTGTTACCCAGCCCAGGTGGTATTCTAGAAACAGGCAGAAACAGGCAGAAGGCACTAAAGAGGTTAAGTAGAAAAGTGGCATTTTCAGACATGCAATTTAAAAATGTATTTCACTAAAAGATGTATTTTAAGATTGTGAGCCCAGGGGCACCAACTTTACTTTTCCTATCTTTTTTCAATTGAAAGTTACAGTTGTAAAAGTTACAATGCAGCTCCAATGTTTTCCTATGGGAGAAATAGGCCTTCCAGTAGTGAAATGCATATTTAATAGTATTTCACTACCGGGACATGTAAAACTCAAACGTACATGTCCTACCTTTAAAGTACACTGCACTCTACCCATGGACTGTCCAGGGACTACTCTAAGGGTCACCTGTACATAAAAAAAGAAAAGGTTTGGTCCTGCCAAGTAGGTGAACTGGCCAGGTCGAAATGGCAGTTTAAAACTGAACATCCAGGCTCTGCAGTGGTAGGCCTGGGACATGGTTAAAGGGCTACATAGGTGAGTGGCAAAACCAGTGCTGCAAGTCCCCTGGTTGCATTAGATTTATATGCCCTGGGCGCAGGTAGTGCACTTTACTAGGGACTTATCATTAAACCAAATATGCCAATCATGGATAAAACAATTGCCATCACATTTTATATACAGAGCACATACACTTTAGCACTGGTCAGCAGTAGTAAAGTGCTCAGAGTCCAAAAGCCAGCAAAAACGAAGTCAAAAACAGGAGGTCAGAAAACAAAAAGTCTGGGGAAACCACACCAAAAGATGTCAGGTCTAACACGCCTCCCCCACAGTGGAAAGTGAGGACAGCTAACCAATCCATTGGGAGTTCTCTTCACTAAGGAGGAAGAACCTGGAAAGTCAATCAGTGTTGAAGTGTTCTGTCCCAGGAAGGTGGTCTCCTGTAAAGTTTATTCCTTGTAGGGAGACGGACAACCTCAAAAGTTTAGGATTCTCACCTCTCATCTGCATTAACCATTGGAGGGACCTATGGACTTGGAAGTGAGTCCCAAACAAGTGGGGTCTTAGCTTCTTCAGCGTCCAGATCACATCAAAAGCTTCTCTTTCTATTATGCTCCACCTCTGTTCCCTCAGGAAGTAACTTCCTACTATTGAAGGCCCTCTTCATTTATTTGTGAAAGGATGGCCCCCATGCCATGCTCTGAGCCATCAGTCTGTACCACAAATTCTTGTTAGAACTCAGGGGTCCTTTAGGGTGTCGAACGTGGTCTGGTATGCCTCTGTCCAGATCACCTGATGGGGCTGATTCTTGGAAGTAAGCTCTGTCAAGGGCGCAACAATGGTGCCATGCCCCTTGATAAATCTCTTGTAATAGCCAGTAAGGCCTAATAAGGCTCTCACTTCTGTCTATGTCTTGGGGGTATCTGAGCCAGAATCATGTCAATCTTTGGTTGCAGGGGCTGCACATTCCCACTCCCCACTTGGTGTCCCAAATAAACCCTAAAACCCTGCCCTGAACTTACTGGCCTTGATAGTTAGGCCTACACTCTGCAGGACTCACAGCACTTCTTCAAGGTGGTGCAAAAGGTCCGCCCAGTTGGAGCTAAAGACTGCAATATCGTCAAGGTAGGCATCACTAAAGTTCTCCAACCTAGCCAGGAATCTGGTTGATCAACCTCCAGAAGGTGACAGGGACATTCTTCAACCCCAAAGGCATGACATGGAACTGCTAATGCCCTTCTGGTTTTGAGAACTCTGACCTCTCTTGTACCACCTCGGTAAAGGCAATCTGCCAGTATCTTGATGTTAAATCAAACATGCTGATGGACTTGCCAGCGCCAAGCCAATCACTGAGCTCATCTGTTCTGGGGATGGGGTGTGCATCTGTCTTGATGACCGCATTGAGCCTTCAGTAGTCCGCACAGAACAGTAATTTTGGTGTGGCACAGCGTGGAGAAATCTTGGGGACCCTAACAACTGGGCTGGACCAAGGACTGTTGGAGGGCTCAATAACCCCTAACACCAGCATCTTGGAAAATTTCTCCTTGATGTTGGCCCTCACTCTGTCATACAACCTGTAAGTTTTCTGCTTAACAGGCAGATTATCTCTAGTATCCACATCTTGAGTGCACCAATGGGTGACTCCGGGGGTGAGTGAGAACAGAGATACAAACTGTCCCAGCAACTGGCAGCAGTTTCTCTGTTGATAGAGAGTCAAAGTAGGGTAGAGGCTTACACCCTCTACTGACCCATCCTGCTTTTTCACAGATAGTAGGTCGGGGAGAGGTTCACTGTCCTCTCTACCCCATCATCAGTGACCAAGAGCATGGTCAAATCAGACATCTCAATATTTGTTTTGAGGTGGTTCACATGTAGGAACCTTAAAGGGTTTCCTTGAATTTTTGAGGTCCACCAGGTAGATGACATCACTCTTCCACTTCACCACCTGAAAATACCCAAATCAATGTTCTGGCAGAGGTCATAGCTCCACTGTCTCCATTGCCCACACTTTTTTTCAGGATCAAACTCAACCATAGAGGCATTCTGGTCATACCAGCATTTCTTGCCCTCCTGGCTAGCTTCCAGATTATCCTGTGTAAGTTTCTTGAAGTCAGTTGTTTGGTTTCTGAAGGCAAGCATCTAGCTCACTACATCCTGGGGTGGCTTTCTGGGGGCTTGCTCCCAGCCTTTCTACACCAAACTGAGAGGTCCACTCACACGGTGTCCATACAGAAATTAAAAGGGAATAAGCCAACCCTTCTCTGAGGTGCCTCCTGTATGCGAACAGAAAACATGGTAGAAGGACGTCCCACTTATACCTTTTGGGTTTTGGTAGACCCATAATTATGCTTTTAAGGGTATAGTTGAATCTTTCAACCAACCCATTTTTTGGGGGGTGGTAAGGAGTAGAGAACTTTTAGGTTACCCCACACTTCTTCCATATGGCCTTAATGTACAAGGACATGAAGTGTGTATCCCAGTCAGATACCACCTTCTTGGGGAAACCCACATGAGTAAAAATCCCCATCAGTTCCCTGGCCACAGCGGGCACAGTCACAGTACTCATAGAGATAGTTTCCAGGTACCGGGTGGTATTGTCCACCAAGATCAGAATACATTTGTTGCTCATGGCAGACATGGGATGCAGAGGCCCCACAATGCCAATATCCAACCCTTCATAAGTGGTGCTCACAACAGGAAATAGTTGCAGAGGGGCTTTACGTTTCCCCCCTGTCTTGCCACTCGCCTGACAGGTAGGACAGGACCTGCAGAACGTATCTGAGGCCTTCCTCATTTGGGGTCAAGCACATCAATGGTCTTGCCTGGCCCCAAATGACCTGCCAGTGGCACATAATGAGCCAGATCCAGTAGGACGGTCCTGAATACCTAAGTTACCACCAACAGGCATGTTGCGCCAGGTTCAGGAGACTTAGGCTCACTATGCAGGAGATCATTCTCCCAGTATATAAGTATTTACCAAAGGCATCACCAGCTTCCGGTCCCTTAGTCTGCTACCAAAGACCCACAAGAGTAGGGCATTTATTCTGAGATTTGCAGAAATCCCCATTTCAGCCACACCATACCATGTAGATTCCGGGGGTCAGCCTCCTCCTGGACCATCAGAATTTCAGGTGCGGGTTTCTCACACCCCTTGCCCTTCCTCTTTTTAGCAGATCCCTCGGCCACTGTTTCAGGGTCCAGGGTCTATTGACCACATACACATGCTTCAACGGACTGTGTGGTCAGGCAAACCCATTCAGGCAACCCTAACATCTCCAAGTGTGACTTGAGCTCCACCTCCTTCTAGGGGGTATGCTCCAGGTCATTGCCCAGCAGACAATCCACAGGAATGGATGGACCCACATCCACCCTCAAGGAACCTGAGACCCACCCCATTCAAAGGGAACCAGAGACTAAATAGTGATTCTCATGGTTGTCATCAGCAAGAACTTGGTGGACCATATTGGGGACTACCTGATCTGAAAACACCAGATTACATCAGCTGGCCATCATACTTGGTTTCTCACAGCCTCCACCCTTTGCCCATTAATGGTAACCTAATGCCTATACTTTCGGTATTGTCAGGCATGCAGGTGCTTTGTACCATTTCACTGTCACTCAGGGACACTAGGGTAACCTCAGCTATATCCACAACCCTAGTTGGGAACAACTCCTCCTCAAGCACTACACTAGCCAAACCTAGTGACTGACCACCGGTGGGGGGCTGTGTCAGCTTAGGAAACTTGACATCTCCCTTGAAGTGCCCTTCCTGAATACACTCAAAACATTCAGGTGTGCCTTTCCTGTAGTCCTACTTATAGGGAACTATTTCTTCTTTTCAGTAGGAGGTTGGGAATCTCTACCCTAGGAACTAGTTTGGGGCCCATTAGAGAACTCCTTACTCTTGCTTTTGTCTCCCAACCTTCTGATGGGGACCATGCCTACCCTCCCTTGGTGCGATAACCCCAGGTACCTTCTTATGTACCCTGGTGCCTGACCAGTGATCTGCCTCCTTAGCAAGCTCACTGGGGTCAGAGAGCTTACTGTCAATCAAGTGCAGGTGAAGCTCTGTAAAACAAATACTAAACATGTTGCTTATCATGCTGCCCTCTCTGAAACTGAGCACTGCTGCTGCTCAATGACTTTCTTGCTCCCCCACCCCTCCTCGTTCATTCTCACATCCACCCATCACTCATCACATACTGGTATTGGCTTTGCCAATGCATGCAGAATTGCACCTGCATTGGCAAAGCAAAGTAATGCAACAAGTCATTTTGGAATGTTACTTCCTATATTTCCAAACTAACCATCACATAGCATGTTGATGCAAAATGGTCAGTGTCAGACCTGGCATCCTTGGTGTGGTTTCACCCCATACGTTTTCCTAAGACCGCCTGTTTTGCGTACTTCAGTTTTGCTGGCTTGAGGACTCTGTGCACTTTACCACTGCTAATCAGTGCTAAAGTGCTTATGTTGTCACCTTAAAACATGGTAGAATTAGCTAATACACAATTGGCATATTTGATTTACTTGTAAGTACCTAGTAAAGGGGCACTCCCTGTGCCAAGGGCCTGTACATTAAATGCTACTAATGGGTCTGCAGCACTGCTTGTACCACACAAGTATGTAGCAATTTAAATATAACTCAGATATGCCATTACAGCCTGTGAGAGCAAATTTTAGACTGCTATTTCTGGCTGGCACCCCTAGGGCACGCCTTAAGCAGCTCATAGTGCAAGGTGCAATCTATTTAAAATGTGGATATGTACTTCAACTTTTACATGTCCTGGTAGTGAAAAGCTCCTAAAATAATTTTTCACTACTGCAAGACCTGCCTTTCCTAAAGGGTAAGATTGGATTATGTTATTACATTTAATATGGGATAACATTCAGTTGGGAAGAGGCAAGAATGTTAAGTTTGGTCTCTAAAGAATTGTAATTTAAAACCCTCCTTTTTTTTTTTCATTTTTACAGTGGTGGAAAAAAAGGGATTGGCAATTTATACTTCATAGAAACAAATGCAAAAAAATATATACAATAGATTAAAATAAACAACAGCAACAGAAAAGGAAATACATGACAGTTGATAATAGAAAACAGCTTATTAGTTTGCTAACCAATCCTGAAATGGGGCCCAGTTTTTAGCAGCAATTAAACGTCTTCTACTTCCGTGAAACTTACGTACTGCAGTTTCTAGTTTAAACCAAGCCAACATCCTAGCCTGCCAATGAAAGAAAGTAGGAGGTTGAGGGTTTATCCAGATGGAAGTAATACAAAGTCTAAACATTGCCATTGCAATGAACAAAAAAGAATGAAGATATCTTGATCTGGTAGTATCCATTGCATATTGATAGCCTGTAATCACCATTTCAGCCGAGATTTTAATTGGAGATTGAGTTATCTGTGTGAGAAACATTTCGATTTGATTAATGAAGAGCGATAATTCAGGGCAGTCAAAAAACATGTGAAGAGAATCCGCAGATGGAAATTTACATCTTGCACACGACAAACTTGTGGTTCCAGGGGCAATCCCCCATCTGGCTAATTTGGCTGGGGTATAATAAAGATTAAACATAGCCATATAGCTTTGGGTACGGAGAGTACCAGAGACAAAAACCGTCTTGGCTAGCATAAGTGGTACCTTTAAATCTATAGTGGGTACCCCAAATTTAACCGCCCATTTGTTATTAAAATCCGAAAGATCATCTGGTAATCGAGACAACAAAGTTTGATACAATATACCGATTTTAGCTTTTTTTTTAACCAATTCAAATATCGAAATCTTTTCAAACAATGCTGGATTTTCTAAGAGTTTTTTTTCAAGGAAACTTCTGATTTGAAGATATTTAAAAAAGTGGTTAGATTGCAAATTAAATTTGTGTTGTAAAGAAAAGAAAGATGCTAACATGCCAGAGTCAGCCAAGTCACCTATATCAGTAAGGCCTTGCAAGGCCCAGATAGCAGTTATTGAATCTTGAAATATCACTGGAGGAAGCCCAGACGCGTTCAATGGAGTATGAAAATTAATTTTAAAGTTAGAAAATAGACGACAAATTTTTTGCCAAATCGTAAACAAGGCCCATGCTACCTTAAACCTCGTTTTTTTAAAGTAACTTGGTTCTAAAATACGAGTTAATATCCCTTGCGTAGCATTGCCTAATGAAATTGAATAAATTGAAGGAGCCAGAAATGGCGGTAGTACCACCTTCTTACCAAATAGTGGAAAAGCAAAATGTTGAATCATCGCAGCCCAATAATAGTAAGTAAGATTTGGAACCGACCAGCCCCCACATTCTTGCGAGAGATAAGTCCATTTAGCAGCTCGTCGTGGCTTACGGTATGCCCATAAGAACCTCAGGCAAATTCTTTGTGCTTTTATTAGAGTAAGATTAGGAACTAATAGCGGGATAGACCTAAATAGATATAAAAATTTTGGAAGTACCAACATTTTAAGAACATTACAGCGTCCGAATAAGGAGAGATGGAGGTGGTTCAGCCGTTCTAATTTGTTATGAAGCTGATCGATAATAGGAAAATAGTTCAAATCTGAGATTTGGCCAACATCCGCCGAAATCTGAATACCTAAATATGTCGCTTGTGAAGAAATGGGAGCGGCTGTTATTGGCATGGCCGACGATTGCAAAATTTGAGTTTTTGTAATATTTAATTTATAGCCAGAGATTGAGCCAAATTGAACTGCCAAAATCTCCAATGCAGGGAAAGAAACAGTAATATTATTTGTTAACACTACTATATCGTCCGCATATGCCAGTGTTTTGTACTCAATTCCATGAACAATAATTGGAGAGATGTTTTGTGCTCGTTCTATCAGGGATAAAAAAGGATCTATATATAAAGCGAATAGGAGAGGAGAACAAGGGCACCCTTGCCTGGTGCCACGAGTGATAGGAAAATAGCTTGATTCCTCTCCTGAAATACGGATTTTAGCGATTGGGGAAATATATAATGTTTGCAAAGCTAGAATAAATTCAGGCGGCATTCCTTTCCAATGAAGAACAGCCCAGAGATAGCCCCAGGAGACCCTGTCGAACGCCTTCTCGGCGTCCAACAGGATCACACCCAGGGGAGATTTTGTAATCTGAGCCCAATCTAAAAGTGCAATAACACGCTTGATATGATCAGTAGTATCTCTACCCTGAATAAAACCATGCTGACGAATGGAAACTAACGGAGAAATAATTTGAACAAGACGACATGCTAAAACCCTGGAATAAATTTTACTGTCGGTGTTAATCAATGCTATAGGCCGGTATGATGCTGGATTTAGTTCATCTTTTCCTTTCTTTTTGAATAGTACAATGGTCGATTGCCGCCAAGTCTCAGGAATGACCCCCCTCTGAGCGAGCCGAAAAACTTCAAGCATCTGTTGTTTGAATAAATGCGAAAAAGTTTTATAAAATTCAAGATGTATGAGATCAGGTCCTGCCGCCTTGCCAGAAGAAAGAGATTTTATGGCAGCTTCTATTTCTTCCCAATTTATAGGTTCGGCCAAGGTTAAATTCTGATCGCCAGAGGTCTTCCAAGTTTCAAGGGATTTTAAAAAATGATCCGTTTGCCTTTGTTGCTGCTGAAATATGTTTGGTTCCTCAGTATATAAGGCTGAATAGAAGTCCACAAAGGTGTTTAACACACCATTAGGTGAATCTTGTAGAATACCAGATCGATCTTTGACCTTTGTTATATGGCTGGCTATTGCCCTTTGTTGTACTCTTTTTGCCAGGACCTTGCCTGACGCTTCACCAAACTCAAACATTGATGTACGAAATTGAAAGTACTTAGTAGCTATATCAGCATATAGAGGATCAAGGAGATTAGCCTTGGCAAGAGCGACCGCTTTCTGACAGGTGGTTAAATCTCCACCGATGCGGATACTGGTGCTTAGGTCTAGCTCGGCTTGTTGAAGTGCTAGAACTCTATTTTTAAAATTTTGCTGTTCTGTTTGCCATCGATAGGAAGCAATTCTCTTCGTTTCCCCGCGCAGGGCAGCTTTAAAGGTGTCCCAGACTAGGCCTACAGATGCTGAATAGCTATTGATTGAAAAGAAGTCTGGAATCCAAACTGACATCCGTTCCTGATATAGTTTATCCAACAGTAGCTTCCTATCAAAAGTCCAAGGTCTAATATGATGCGGAGGTCGATTCCAAGGAAAGCTAAAGATTATGGAATTATGATCGGATATAGTCCGTGGATCAAGCCATACCTTAATAGATTTCATAACTTCGACAGAGGCAAAGACATAATCTATACGAACCAATTTTTGATGGGGTATTGAATAAAAAGTGTACCCGTTAAGGGCTGGATTACTAGCATACCATATATCTACTAAACCATGTTCAAGTATTAATATACGAAGTGCTTTATAAACCTGGGGTTTCCTATCGATATAATCAGTCGATTTAGTGATGTCTAGCCCGCTAGGAATATTAATATTAAAATCACCACAAAAGATTAACGGGTGCGACCAATTAGCTAATTCTACGTTTAAATCCATCAGAATCTGTGGATCATCCAAGTTAGAGGCATATATTGAACAGATCGAGAGTACAGAATTATTAATGAGCAATTCAGCGATTAACCATCTACCTGTATTATCTTGTTTAGTTCTCTTGAGTTGGTCGACCCCTACTTTTGAAATAATAGCAACGCCCCTTATAGTGGAGGTTTGTCTGGTAGTAGCCACTAAATCATAGCCCAAGAACTTAAGGTAATGCCGATTGGCCCAAGAGATATGAGTTTCTTGCAGGCAGATCAAATCCACTTGCATAGACTGCATCAACTTATAAAATATCCTACGCTTCCTAGGATCATTTAACCCGCAGATATTCCAGGTTGCACAAGTCAGTTTACAATTTGCCATTTAAATATAATAAAGAAGAATAAAGAAGAAGAACATCATATATATATATACACATGTATACCGTGGAGAAAAATTATATGGAGTATACCACCAACATATCAAAAAAGAACACATAATTAACCTCTTAGACGAGATTGGAATCACACTGCCATGCATCTTACTTATATCACCAGTCACCTCAAGTATCCACCACAATACCACCCAGTGACCCTCCCAACCCCCCCAACCCACCTTCCAACCCCCCCTCCCCCCCTGTTCCCCCCCCCTACCCCTTAATCAAAAACGGGAGCTCAGGACCGGGGTCCTTGTGATGGTTGAGTAAGCGTCACACCACGCTCCGCTGGGCCAAAACAAAATACATAATATTATAAGAGAATCAGTCCTATCAAAATCATGTTCAGGTGGTGGAGAGCAAAAAAAGATCTGTTGGCGTCCTTATAACACATTGACTAGATGAAAATGAAAATAAAGATGAGAAAAGAGAAAAAAAAAAAAAAAAAAAAAAAAAAAAAGAGGAAATACAGCAACATTTTTTTTTTTTTTTATGTTATATAAGCCAATACCCAAAAAATAAATGATAATCCCCATTCTGAACAATAATTTTTTCCCCTTTTTTTTTCCTTTCCTTCCTCCCCCCTCTCCCCTCCCTCTTTTCCCCTTTTGCCACTTTTCCCACTCCTTTTTCCTCTAAATTGTGTCCAGATAGTCCCTTGCGGTTATTTCAGAAAGAAAAAATTTTGTTTCTGACTTATGTATTATTTTAAATTTTGCTGGGAAAAGCAAAAAAGCTTGGGCACCTTTCGCTTGAAAAAGAGGGATCTGCTGACGGAGATGCCAACGGCGTTCCACTGTCTCTGCTGCCAGGTCGGGTCGAGCAAAAAACTGGCAGCCCTTGGCAGTTCTTTTTTTGTTAGGTCGAGCTAAATCAAATACACATTCACGGGCAAGAAAAGTGTTAAAACAAATCAGAATGGCACGTGGATAAGAACTGTTAGTGTTGGTAGTGGATGTTTTCTTTCTTTTTGAGAACGGAAAGCGATGTGCTCTCTGGATTTCTTGGTTCCAATCCCATTGGGTAACCTCTGGAAATGCTTCAGTGAAAAGCTCAACTATGAATTGCCGGACATCACCTCCTTCAATATCCTCCTCAACTCCCAGAATGCGCAGGTTATTCCTTCTTGAGCGGTTCTCAAGATCCGACAGTTTCCATATAATATCTTTGCGCTGTTCCTTAACCTCAGTGACCAAGTCTTTTTGGGCAGCTGCAGCGTCTTCAAGTGCTGAGATCCTCTCTTCAGCTTCGGTAACTCTTGTGTTAATCTCAGCTGTTGATTTGATTACACGTCGAAGGGAATTTTGCAATTTACGACACACTGACTGAGTGCGTAAATTCTCTTGCTTAGTTGCTTCTCTATGTTGAATGATTGTGTGATATATTGTTGACAGAGAAACCTCCTCCGGCACATCAGATGACGCCCCAACATTAGAATTTAATGATATCTGAAGATCAATTTGGGATTGATCTCCTAGGGGTTTGATACCAGGAGCCTTACGAACTGTATCAGTAGCCAGGGCTTCTGTAGTCACACTGGGTCGCCAGTCACCAGCTTCGCTGTCATAATCTGACCACTCTAAATCGGGATCGCCCTCCTCCTCGTCAGACAGCGAGTGGTCTGATATAGAATAAAATTTTTCAGTTGAGTCGCTGATTGCACCTGTGGTATAACACTCTGCCGGGGCTCCCGCACTGATAACATCTTGATGAGCTGTTGAAACCACATCATCCAGAATGCACTGGGATGAAGCAGAACCAGGAACAAGCACCAGGGGAGCCGCGAGAAGTGGGTCCATCAGAGAAGAGGGGTGCACCGTAGGTTGAGATATGCTGAGTGTATCAGGGATAGCCACTAAGGAGACCAAATGGGGAGAGTCAGTCACAGAGTCAGTCACAGCATGAAGAGGGCGAGCGTGGATATCCGACGAGGAGGGATTTTGCGCTGCGAGAGACAAAATAGCGGAGGTAGAAGCTACTGTTGTCGATACCAATGTAGTGGATGAAGCAGTAGAGACAGATGCAGCAGTTTTTTCCCTTGCTCCCAGTTTGGCAAAAATATCCGATAGAGTTTGGACCTTACCCGGTATCGAGGATGAGGTTGAGGCTACAGTTGTAGCAACTGATGACCCCTGAGCAGGAGTTTTATCCGACATTGGAGCTCTCCCCCTCCGAGTGGTCCGTGTGATGTTAGCTTCAACGTCTGGCGGATGATTACGAATAGGATTACGAGACTTCGCCGGTTTGGGGGCTGTTTTTGAGGCTTTTGGTGGCATTACCAATTGAGCAGAAAAGTCAGAGACAGACCTGGAAGGAGACCGGGAATCCACAAAGAAGGTAAGCTTTCTGTTAGACGTTGTATAAAGTACGTTGAAATTCGAACACTGAGCAACCCGCCAATGCCAGCACCGTCTTAATGAGAGGGCAGGTCTTAGGATATCCAGGCAGAATGCTAGTGCCATACGTAATATAATGACTTTAGGTTTTGAAAAAAACGATTCCGGTATTCAAAAACATGAAGCAGCATACGGTGGCAGTTTCTAATTAATTTGGAAAATAAGCAGATTAGAATCCCCGAGGCTTAGAGAGGCGGCAAACTCTCCTCTCCTCTCATCTGAGTGAAATATCCGAGTCCAGACAGCACCCGGCACCAGGTTTTAACAATGTATCAAAATGTGCAGCTATACAATGATACAATGTTGCAGACCCCTTTTAAACCGGCAGCTCAATCAGCTCAATCGGCACCAATACAGATTTTCAAAAACACAAAGCCGAAATCCAAAGGCTTCCACTGCCACCATCTCACCTCGAGTTCAAAGAAATATCTGAGAGAAATCTCCGTTGCACTGTGTCGATTAAATCAGTTCTCAGCTTACTCACGTTTTGGGAATCCGATTGCCTGAGGGGAAAACAGCTCCAAGATTTCACCCTGAATAACGGTGTCTTTGAAAACGGAATCCACTCCGGGTGTAGAATCGCACCTGAAACGCTGAAAACGCTGAAGCACTGAATCCAAACCGCAAGCCTTCCCTCCAAAATCTCCGGCAGAGCACCATACAAGGTACCAACGGCTACTGCTTCTGCTCGGCTTGCTGCGATAGAGATCTCTCTCAACTTCTGATGTTAGCCGATAGGTAGCAATTTAGAAAAACAGAGCTCCAGTCAGTGGTCAGCAGTGTTCAAATTTGCCGGGTGCGGTGCCAAACTCCTCATCTTGTTTTGGATTCCCTTTAAAATACGTTTCTCGTATTTTAGTCATGCTTTCTGGTGAGAACGAACCTCCTCCTCAGCATTTCCCCCAGCAACTCTCCAACACTGTCGGCTGCCAAACGGAGTAGGACCGTTAGAGTGTCAGCGTGGTCCAGCGGAGTGAAAAACGCCACCTCACTCGGCCAGTATCACGGCCGCCATCTTGCGCTAATTTAAAACCCTCCTTAATGCTAAATTGGATTTGAAGGCAAAAGAAAAGACACACAATTGATGGACGGAATGCAGAACAAATCAAAACATTCACTCCCAGTCAAGAGATCTGGGTTATATCCATCATTCTTTTGCTCACAATGCCACCCCAGTTTAGACCTGGCCATATGCAAATTAATCTTGACCCTGTGCCTCATGGGAACAGCCCAGCCCGAACTGCCAAGCCAGGTCCTCCCTGGACCGGAAAAAAGCATCCTAGGACTAGTTTCGGGGTTTCACCCCTCTTCAGCCAGGATAGCTTGATTCCAGTGGCACAGTGAGCCCAGGACCCACGTCTGGGCATACCTGTCGCACTTAGGGCGAGAAAGCAAAAGACACACAATTGAGTGGGACGGGTATGCTCAGACATGCTCTCCATGCCACTGGAATCATGCTATCCTGGCTGAAGAGGGGTGAAACCCCGAAACCGGTCCTAGGATGCTTGTTTCCAGTCCAAGGAGGACCTGGCTTGGCAGTTCGGGCTGGACTGTTCCCATGAGACACAGGGTCAAGACTGATTTGCATATGGCTGAGTTCGAACTGGAATGGCATGGTGAGCAAAAAAACGATGGATTTAGGCCCAGATCTCTGCACTGGGGTGAATGTATGACATTGTTCTGCATTCTGTCCATCAACTGTTGTTTTTGCATTTGTCACCCCGAGTGCGACGGGTATGCTCAGACGTGAGTCCCATGCTCTCCATGCCACTGGAATCAAGCTATCCTGGCTGAAGAGGGGTGAAACCCCGAAACCGGTCCTAGGATGCTTGGTTCCAGTCCAGGGAGGACCTGGCTTGGCAGTTCGGGCTGGACTGTTCTCATAAGGCACAGGGTCAAGACTGATTTGCATATGGCTGGGTTCTTCAAACTGGAATGGCATGGTGAGCAAAAAAATGATGGATTTAGGCCCAGATCTCTGCACTGGGGTGAATGTATGACATTGTTCTGCATTCTGTCCATCAACTGTTGTTTTTGCATTTGTCACCCTGAGTGAGACGGGTATGCTCAGACGTGAGTCCTGTGCTCTCCATGCCACTGGAATCAAGCTAATCTGGCTGAAGAGGGGTGAAACCCCAAAACCGGTCCTAGGATGCTTGGTTCCAGTCCAGGGAGGACCTGGCTTTTACAGTTCGGGCTGGACTGTTCCCATGAGGCACAGGCTCAAGACTGATTTGCAAATGGCTGGGTTCAAACTGAAATGGCATGGTGAGCAAAAAATCAATGGATTTAGGCCCAGATCTCTGCACTGGGGTGAATGTATGACATTGTTCTGCATTCTGTCCATCAACTTTTGTTTTTGCATTTGTCACCCCGAGTGGGACGGGTATGCTCAGAATTGTGTACTGTGCTCTCCATGCCATTGGAATCAAGCTATCCTGGCTGAAGAGGGGTGAAACCCTGAAACCGGTCCTATGATGCTTGGTTCCAGCCCAGGGAGGACCTGGCTTGGCAATTCGGGCTGGACTGTTCCCATGAGGCACAGGGTCAAGACTGATTTGCATATGGCTGGGTTCAAACTGGAATGGCATGGTGAGCAAAAAAACGATGGATTTAGGCCCAGATCTCTGCACTGGGGTGAATGTATGACATTGTTCTGCATTCTGTCGATCAACTGTTGTTTTTGCAAGTTGGATTTGAAGTCACAATTCTGTAAATCACACTTTGAGAAAGTTGGCATTTGCATGTCCCAACCATTTGGGGCCCGATTCACAGAACTAACTTAAGACAAAATCCTAAACTTAATACCATTTTCGTATTCACAGAAGGCACTTACTCATTTTGGTATTCACAGAAGGCACTTACTCACTTCGGTATTCACAGAAGTTAGGAGTTCTAACTTTAGGACTCCTAAATGCCTTCTGTGAATACCGAAAGTCTTAAAATTAGGATTTTTCTCAATAATACATTTTAACCCTCCGAAGTCCAACACTTTCCCTGCTATTGCTCTGTTTGGAGTCTGAATCGTTAATTTAACTCCTTTGAAGTCCATCACTTTCCCTACTGTTTTGTTCTTTGGAGTGGGAATAACAAACGTAACTGCACCAAAATGTAACGCTTTCCCTGCTTAGAGTGTAGCGGGTATAGTAAATATAACCCCTCTGAACACTTTCCCTGCTGTTACATAGACTTGAGTGGAGATAACACATTTAACCCCTTTTTAAGTCCAACACGTTCCCTACTATTGTGCTGATTGGAGTAGAAATAGTCAAACTAACCCCTCTAAAGTCCAGCACTTTCCTACTGTTGTGTTATGTTGAGTGGGAATAGTACATCTATCCTTTTCTAAGTCTAACACTTTCACTACTGTTGCTGTGTTTTAAGAGGGAATAATATTTTTAACCCCTCCGAAGTCCAACAGTTTCCCTATTGTTGCTTAAACTGGAGTGGGAATAGTAAATCTAATTTTCCCAGACACTAGTACTTTTCCTGTTATTGGTTACACATATATTTTATTTATATTTATTTGTTTCATTTTATAATATATTTTGAATTTTTTAAATGTTTATAATAATTTTTGTAATTGTGTTTCTTTGGTTTAACATTTTTCAGAATGTATTTATTTGGTGATTTACTTAATATTTTTAAATTGAATCATAATTTATTTTTAGTTTTATTGAAATATATTTAGAGATAGAAAGATAGATAGATAGATAGATAGAGAGATAGATAGATAGATAGATAGATAGATAGATAGATAGATAGATAGATAGATAGATAGATAGATAGATAGATAGATAGATAGATAGATAGATAGATAGATAGATAGATAGATAGATAGATAGATAGATAGATAGATAGATAGATAGATAGATAGATAGATAGATAGATCTTTTGACGCGTTTCCCCTGACTTTTTGCTTTTTGACCTCATGTTTTTTACTTTATATTTGCTGGCTATTAGACTCTGAGCACTTAACCACTGCTGACCGGTGCTGAAGTGCATGTGCTCTGTATCTAAAATGTAATGACAATTGGTTTGTCCATTATTGGTATATTTGGTTTACTTATAAGTGACTAGAAAAGTGCACTACCTGTGCCTATAAATCAAATGCTTCCAGTGGGCCTGCAGCACTGGTTGTGCCCCCCACCATTGTAGCCTTTTAATGATGTCTCAGGCCTGCCACTGCAGAGCCTGGGGGTGCAATTCTAAACTGCCATTTCAAACTGGCACGTTCACCTACTTGCCAGGTCCAAACCTTCCCTTTTATTACATATAGGTCACCCCTGGGCAGGGTCCAGTGTACTTAAAAGGTAGGGCATGTACTTTTGAGTTTTACATGTCCTGGCAGTGCAATACTGTTACATTTGAATTTCCCTGCTACAGGGCCTATCTCTCCCACAGGGTAACATTGGAGCTGCATTGTAACTTTACAGAAGTGTAACTTTAAACTGGGAAAGAATTGGAAAGGTAAGTTTTGGTGTCTCTGGACTCACAATGTAAAAACACACCTTTTAGTGAAGTTGGTTTTTAAATTGCTGGTCTAAAAATGCCACTTTTGGAAAGATTACATTTTCTTACTTAAACCCTTCTCCCTGTCTCTAGAGTACCCGTCTGGGCTGGGTGACAGCTGGCTTCCTGCATTCACTCTAGGCAGGCACAAAGAAAGGAAGGACAGGTATGCCTGAGTGGTCATCTGTATGTTGATGGGTCTGCCTGAGCAAGATGTGTGGGAGGGGCTGATGCTTCTACCTGAAAGGGCTAGGTCCTGTCCCCACATAAAGGGCTGCATACCCCCCTGTTGTGAGTCTGGAGCCAGGGCAGGGAAGGGCAGGGTCATGTGCACTACAAAGACCTTTCTTTGAAGTCTTCCTACTTCCAAGGCTAAAATGGGTATAAGTACCAGACCACTGACACCATGCACTCAGCACACTTTTGGGACCTGAGGAGACTCTGCCAGAAAGAGGAGCTGTGCTGCAGGAGGAACTGCAACTTTGCTAACTATTTTGTTTTCTTGGCCTGCTGACTGCTGATTGCTGTGCTGTAGAAGGGACTGTCACTTAGCTACTTGCTTTGCTGTGTTGGGCTGCTGCCCGCTGCCTCTTGCCTGGGCAGTGAGGAGGACTGAATCTTATCTCTACAACTTCTAGAAGAAGCTTAAGTAAAATCGAATAGCTTGTTGGCTTGCCCCCATTCATAAAGATTCAGAGCCATCTAAGACTTCATTATCATTTACACGGCTACCAGACTCTGCCTTCTGTGAATCCGTCAATCCGGCAGCTGAGCCCTGCAAAGATTGGCGTTTGACACTTCCAAAGGCAGTGACTCCTACCCGGCCTGTCAGCGGAGCATGGTGCTCTGTGCACCAAGACCAGTGCTTGCCCCGATCTGTAGTTAAAGTCTGTGCTCAGGGCTCCATGAATCCCAGAAGCCACACTTCATTCGGAGTAGTGGCGGAGCTCAAGTGAAGAACAAGCATGCTGCTCACGCTCCCCACATTCCTTTCCCTAAGCATTGCAGAGGCAATGTCGATGCCAGTGGAGTCTGGATCAAGAGAAGCGCATCACACGCAAGACCCACCTTCCTTTCCCCACATATTGCCCCGGCAATGGTGATGCCGAGTGGAAACCAACCCGGGTCCCTGAATCCGAGACCAATTATCTTGCCAGCAAAAGATACTGTGTGCACCCGAGACCCATGATGTTCTTATAGCCGACCTGCATGCTATTATGAGTGATGAAATTCCTTCATTTCAGCAGTTTTGAGACACCTGCTGAGTTTCTCAGTTCTAGTGCCTGCTTGATCCCATGGAACACAGGAACTTTGAGGTGACATATCTATCAATCCCCTTCCTGGAATCTGTTCCAGTGAAACATACTAATTACGTTTGGTTTACACACTGTGATTATTGTTCTACTTTTGCAAAGTGCATATCTTGAGATTCCTAAATGGTATTTTTGTCGTTATGATGACCTTTCAAATAGTAAAGGAAAAATTATTTTTCAATCTCTGTATAGAGTCTTATTGTGGTGTTTTTACTGTATTATGGTATATTGTGTTGCACAAATACTTCACACATTGCCTTTTTAGTATGGCCAAGCTACCCGATGGTGAGCACAGGTAAGATATTAGTGTGTACTTCACTTACCCTTACTAGTGTGGCTGATTACTGCTTGGCCTGGGTGTCTACCTCAGCTAATGAGCAACTCCATTTCTAACATTGTTGATCAGTGGTGAGGATTCTGACTTGTATTTGTGCATTGCATACAGTGATTAGTGTACACTACTTCCATATCTCAGACCAATATATATATATATTTTTTCTCTTTGACAACTTTTGAGTTTTTGCAGTGGAAATGTCTCAATCTGGAGAGCCAGCAGCTGCACCTGCACCTGCACCTGCACCTGCACCTGCAGTAGTGGAGTTTGAGCAGGACAAACTGGAAATCTACACGGTGACCACGCCCAAAGGTTTCTGCAAGGATTTCAAGTGTTCTTTTAAAGGTCCTTGTTAGACCTGGTACCATTGGCGTGAGTCTCCCTTCCATTTTTTCAGATTTTCTCCTCTGTTTTTGATATGTTTTGCTGGTTTAGATGCTTTGAGCACTGTGCCACAGCAATTCAGTGCACAGTGCAAGTACTCCCTATGTTAAATTGATGTATTGATTAGTGATTCCATGATTGGGTTATTTGATTCACTTGTCAGACCCTAGTACAGTGCACCATGTGTGCCCAGGGCTTGTAAATCAAATGCTGCTGGTGGGCTTGCAGCACTGGTTATGCCACCCACATAAGCAGCTTGTAAAGTGTGTGTCAGCCCTGCCATTGCAGAGCATATGTGCAGTCTGGTACTGCCATGCTGACTGACCAAGTCCACCCACTTGCCAGTCCCTAAACCTTCCCTTATCTTCATATCAGACACCCCTATGGTAGGCCCAAGGGCAGGGTGCATTGTAAGTATATGGTAGGACATGCCCTGGTGTGTGTGGCATGTCCTAATAGTGAATTACAGTCATTTTGGTTTTTCACTATTGCAAGGCTACCTGTTTCCCATAGGCTAGAATGGGCAGTTTGATTATTACATCTTATAATCCTAACTGACTCAGGGAACATGGTAGAAATTCGAATTTAGTATGCCTGAGCTCAGAATGATAAAATACATCTTTTAGTGAAGTTGGTTTTAACATTCTGTGTTTGAAAATACCACTTTAGAAAGTAGGTATTTTCTTGCTTAACTGTCCAACCCTGCCTCTGCTAGATTGTGTATTGTGTGTCTGGTTCTGTGAGTGACAGGGGCTGGGGATTCCAGGGGAGAGGGTGAGTCAGCACAGGGTTAAATAGGAAGATCTGCATGTAGATGGGTGGGAGGAGTTGCACCTGGGACCTGAATAGGGCTGTGCCTTCCCTCCACAATGCTGGCTCAACCTCCTGTGATGTGTCTGATGTCTCTGCCCTGCACTCTGAAAGGAAAGAAGGAGTCAGGTAAACAAAGTGCTCCAGGACTGACCAGAACTGCTTTGGACTAGGCAAAGGCCTCTCTGCCTTCAGAGAACAAAGAGAAAAGTAGTGTAAATATGGGGACCCAAATCCCAAGACTTTAGATCACTTCTGGAACAACAAGAAGAAACCTCTTCCAAGGAGAAGAACCAAAGGAAGCTGTAGGAGTTGGACTGCCCCCTTGCCAGTGTGCTGTGTTGTTGGGTTGGCCAGCAGTGGTGTCTTCATTGCCAAGGAGAGGAGAAGGAACTTTTACAGAACTTCATCATCTAGCAGAATATTTCTCCAAGGGCTTGAACATGTGCTTGCCTCCTGCTGAAGTCTCAGGGACAACTGAATTTCCTTGCTGGGAATTCTATCTGCAGAAGCCTGCCTGCCGCTGGGAGCTGGAAGCGCGATGCAACGAGAAGAAGCGTGTCGCCGCCGAAGCTGTAGCCATCGCATCGCCGGAGAAGCGTGCCGCCGCCACATCTCCCAGAAGCGTGCCTTCGTCGCAGCTGTCTGCTGTTGCATCACTGGAGAAGCGCATCGTAACCGTGAGGGTCACCGTCGCATCATCGGAGAAGCGTGTCCCAGGGCCTTTTGCAAGGCTGCCAGGCGTGCCACATCGCCTCAACCTCATCGCATCAAGGGCACCATCTTATCCCATCGCACCGGATTGTCGCGTCACATCGAGGCGCCATCTTCTTGCATCGCAACCGGGCTGCAGCACGAGAATCTACGCATCACCTCCTCTCCGGTAAGGATCACGACGCATCCCCTACTCTGCGCAAACATTAAGGCGCAACGCATCGTCTCCCCCGAAGCAAGGAACCGACGCATCTCCAACGCTGCAAGCCTTTTGTTTAGTTTGCGTTACGCATCCAGGTACTTTTGTGAGAACTGTGCCGTGTTTACCAAAAACTTGAACTAAGCTAATTCTACCATCTTTAAGTCAATTTTGAGTACAGTATTGTGGATTTTTGTCGTTTGTGGTCTTGTGTTAAGTCTGTATAAAGAATACTTATTTTTATCAAACCTGTGTGGTGTCCATCTGTAGTGTTCTCACTGTATTACTGTATGTGTTCACAAATGCTTAACACACTCTGAGATAAGCCTGTCTGCTCATGCCAAGCTACCAAGGGGGTGAGCAGGGGTTATCCAGTAGTGTAATCCCCTTTCCCTGGCTTAGAAGTAAGGGTCCCTATTTGGTCAACGGTACCTACCTCCGCCAACTAGAGACCTCCAGTTCTAACAGTCTTACTAAAAATGAGTAGCTGCAGGGGGCCTGGCTGGCAGCCAGGGATGCAGCTGTGCACCCAGAGGAAGGGAATGATGTTGTGTATAATGAGGAGAAGGATCTGGATTTGCTGTGAAATCCAGGACTGCCTGTGGGGCCGTCCAGAATGGAGAGAGGGCTCCTTCCAGAGCAGGCAGCAGTGATTCCTTGAAAGCAAAAATAACAAATGATGGATGCAATGCTGAACAAGTCAAACATTCACCCCCATTCACAGTTCTGGGTTTAATCCATAGTTTGTTTGCTCACCGCACCAGTTTGGACCCAGCCATATGCAAATCAGTCTTGACCCTGCTCCCCATGGAACACTTCAGCCTGAACTGCAGGGCTAGGTCCTCCCTAGATTGATACAAGCAACCTGCACCCTAAGTGGGAAGGGTATGCCCAGACATGGGTCCCATGCTTTCTGTGCCACTGGAGTACAGATAGTCTGACTGATGAGGGGTGATACCCTGGAACTGTTCCCAGGATGCTTGTTTCTGGTCCAGGGAGGACATGGCTTGGCAGGTTGGGCTGGACAGTTCTCATGAGGAGCAGGGTCAAGACTGATTTGCATATGATTGGGTCCAAGACTCCAAACTGGGGTGGCATGATGAGCAAAAGAATAATGGAATCAACCTACGTCTCTTGACTGAGGGTGAATATTTGATTTGTTCAGCATTCCGTCCATCATTTGTTTATGCAGCATTTTTTGCCCCAAGTTGGATGGTTATGCACAGACCTGGCCCCCTTGCTTGCCTTGCCACTGGATTCAAGCTAGCCTGGCTGATGAGTGGTGATACACCCAAACAAGTCCAAGGAAGCTTGGTTCCGGTCCAGAGAGGACCAGGCTTCGCAGTTCGGGCTGGACTGTTCCCAGGGTGGTAGCATGGTTGAGACTGATTTGCATATGGGTGGGTCCAATCTGAGGTGGCATTGTGAGCAAAATAACAATGGATTTAACCCAGAACTGTGACTGGGGTGAATGTTTGATAGGGTCAGCATTCCATCCATCATCTTTTTGTGTTGGTATAGTGTTTCCTTTTAAGGCCTGTCCACAGAAAAGTAGGAGGAAAGACGGGATGCCAGAAAGCTCACGTTTGAGCTTGCAAAGCTCAAAATAGATCATACAAGGGATAAAGCTCCAGAGGAAAGGAATCTAGCCATTGAGGAGAAGAAAGTTCTTTGGCCCATGAGCTGAGCATGAGGGAGCTGGACGTGAAAGCCAGGAGGGCTGAGTCCAGCGCAAATGGTGGCAGTATTGCATCAGTGTCCTCTGAGTAGAGAGTATACATACTCAAGGGTCTGGTGCCTAATTATGGAGTGGGTGATGGCATAGATTGGTGGTTTGAAACCTATGAGATTGCTTTGCAGATGCACAAGGCCACTAAGGGGAATATTGGGGAAAGCTTGTGGAAGCATATCCCAATTGAAGGGAGGGATTCCTTAATGGCCCTAGAGGGTGGCAACAGGATCTCACCATGAATGAGGCTCTTTCCAGGAAATATGGTGTGACCCCAAAGTAATATAAGCAGAAGTTTAGGGACAATGTGTCAGCCTGTACTGTTGGTGTATCCGAATTAAGTTTGGGCAAAGCTAAAGGAATAGTGCTAGGAACATATCCATACAATCCTTCAAAAGGAGACGTTCCAATAGATGAATGAGGTGCCGCATGGTAAGCTACTTCTGCCATCCACAATAAATCCATCCAAGAATTCTTTGCTTCAGAAGCATAACATCGTAAATATTGTTTTAATGTTTGATTAAGACGCTCAGTCTGACCATCTGTCTGTGGATGATAGCTGGTTGACATGTTTGATGTAATTCCAAGACAGCGACACCATTGTTGCCAAAACTTGGAAGAAAATTGAGAGCCACGATCAGATAAAAGTACCGAAGGCAAGCCATGCAAACGTACGATTTGCTGTAGAAAGATCTGTGCCAATTGACTTGATGTTGGTAAGGTTTTACATGCGATAAAATGAACATATTTTGCTAAGCTATCAATGACCACCAAAATGACTGAGTGTTAATTTACAGGTGGTAATCCTGTGATAAAATCCAACGATACTTGTTCCCACGGTGTGGTGGGGGTGGGAAGGACTTGTAACAACCCTCTTGGTTTACCATGATCTGTTTTATTTTGAGCACAAACTTCACACTCTGAAACCATTTTTGTAATGTCTTTCTTCATGGTTGGCCACCAGAAAGTTTTCAGAATCTTTTCCACTGTCTTTTTGGGTCCTGGGTGGCCTGCCAAAGAAAACGAATGAAGCCAATCAAAAACTGTCTCCTGTAATTCTTTTGTTGGCAAATATACTTTTGTTTCATAAAAAGGCATTCCTTCTTTGATAGAGTGATTCGTACTTTGTTTGATCCATTGTGACCAAGAAGAAGGAGGAAAACTAGCATGAATAGTGTCCAAAAACTGTTCTGCCGTTAAAACACAAATCACTTTAGTGGAGGGGATAATGGATTGTGGTGCACCTTCCAGCTTATGCAAAGAAGAATCACTTCTAGATAAAGCATCAGCTTTTTTGTTGTCAAGGCCTGGTTGATAAGTCACAATAAAATCGTATTCAGCAAAAAACATCATCCATCGTGGTTGAAGTGGTGTTAACACTCTCGCAGCACTCATAAATTACAAATTTCTATGGTCTGTACATATAGTAACTGTGAAACGTGCACCCAAAAGGTAATGACGCCACTCTTTAAAGGCATCATGAATAGCTAATAATTCCATTTCAGCGATTGTGTAATTGTTTCAGCTGAGTTTAATTTTCTAGACATGTATGCCACAGGATGTAATTGTCCAGTTTTCAAATTCTTCTGAGATAAGATAGCACCGATGGCAACATCCGATGCATCAGCTTCAACTATAAAAGGTTCTCTGACATCGGGATGCATTAAAATTGGAGCATTGGTGAATTCTTTCTTGAGAGTGCAAAACACTGTGTCTGCTTCTGGTGTCCATTCAAATTTTACTTTTTTCCTCAAGTCGTGTGATAGGAGCAACTATCAAGGAAAAATGATCAATGAAGCGTCGATAAAAATTCGCAAAGCCTAAAAAGCATTGCACATCTCTGACGGTGTTGGGAACTGGCCACTCTGCAACAGCTTGAATTTTTCGATCAGTCATTTTCATCCCAGATGGTGAGAGAATTACTCCTAGAAACTCAACTTGAGCAACGTGGAAGTCACACTTCGATAATTTACAATACAGTTGGTGTTGTTGTAATGTGATCAAAACCTTCTTCACATGACTTTCATGAATAGCAACAGAATCAGAATAAATAAGGATGTCATCTATATATACTATGACAAACAAATCCAAAAATTCCCTTAAAACGTCATTAAAAAAAAATTGAAACGCAGCAGGGGCGTTACAGCCCAAATGGCATGACCAGATATTCAAAAAGTCTGTATCGCATTTTAAACGCTGTTTTCCATTCGTAACCATGATGAATTCGCACCAAATGGTAGGCACCCCGAAGGTCCAGTTTGGTGTAAATGATAGCTGTTTTTACCTGATCCAACAGAACGGGTATTAATGGAAGAGGGTATTTGTTTTTAACCGTGATTTTGTTCAAGGCCCTATAGTCAATACACATTTGTAATTCTCCATTGGCTTTTGGAATGAAAAATAATGGAGAAGCTGCAGGAGAACGGGATGGACGAATGAACCCATTCTCCAAATACTGATCAAGATAGTGTCGTAGATGTTGATTTTCCTTTTCGGATACAGCATAAATTCGACAATTTGGTATACAGGAACCAGGCACAAGATCTATTTGGCAATCATACGGCCGATGAGGTGGAAGGATGGCCGCCTTGGCTTCACTGAATGCATCTCGAAATTGTCTATTAGGGATTGGAAGTATAGTTTCTTTCTCTTCTGCTGTAGCAATTTGTCCTTTTGGTTGCTGTTATATTGAGAGACATTGAGAGTGACAATGGTCGGAAAGAAAAACGAGTTCTCTTTTTTGCCAATCAATTCTGGGATTATGTAAACATAACGACGGCATTCCTAAGATGAATCCATATTGCGGAGCTTGAATTACATCAAATTGGACCTCTTCTGAATGGTTTAGTTCCTTAGCATCAACGCAAGACATGTGAATGCTGGACGTTTCCATGGCAACTGGACCTCCAGATAACATCTTTCCATCGACTGCTTGCACAATTTCAGGTGTTTCTTTTTTCTCACATACAATACGTAATTTTTGGGCTGTTTCTAAATCAACAAAATTGCCAGTGGCTCCAGAATCTACTATTACTTCCAATTGGTGCACTGCTGTGATTAATGTGATTTGAACTGCCAAACGAAAATGAGCCTTATAGTTTGAAACACAGCAATTGATTGAAGGGAAGGCAATGGTACCCAAGCGATCCCCTTCTAGACATCTTGGGCAAATCAGTTTTCCGACTGATTGTCTCCTGTTATCGCCACTGACTTAGACATGGGATTCTTTCCCTTAAGTTTGATTGGGCAGTCCTTAACAAAATGTCCTTTTCGGCCACAATATAAACATTGACCCTTTTTGCGTCGAGTGTCTTTTTCTTCTTTGGACAGTGGCTGACGAAGAGTTCCTATTTCCATAGGCTCCTCAGTAGAGTTTGACACACTGGACTGTATTTTGCTTTTCTCAAAATGCTAACTAGGTTTGTCATATTTTTTCTTGTCTGTTCTTCTTTCAGAAAGCCTATGATCTAATCGTAGAGTTAGATTTATTAATTCTGGACATGTCATTGGTTGAGGGTCTATTTGCGCAAGCACATCTTTTAACTCATCTCTTAGGCCTTGATAAAAGAGAGCCGCTCTTTTTTCCTCTGGCCATGAAGTCTCCGCAATCAATCTGTTGAAATGTGATAAATAAGTAATCAAATCTTTATTACCTTGACGTAGTTGTAATAATTCTCGATCTGCAGACAGCGTTACAGCTCGCCTGTCGAACACCTTTTCAAACTCTTCTACGAATCTCCACCAATTATACAATACATTACTGTCTTGTCTAACTAAAGGCACTGCCCAAGTTGCAGCATCTCCTGAGAGATATGAAATCAAAAAGGCTATTCTAGATTGAGGATCTGGAAACGCCGCAGGTCTACAAGTGAAATGCAACTCAACCTGAGTCAAAAATATTTGAACTTTTGAAGGGTCACCAGAAAAGCGTTCAGGAGGAGCCAAAGGGATTTGCGAAGGAACGTTTACAGCTATGTTGGTGGTGGGCTGTGATTCTCCTCTAGTTGTTGAAGTTGTAGTCTGAGATGTTTGAGGGAAAGGAGCGCCCCGTTGTTGCATGCGATCCACTTTTTCAGATAAAGCCGCTGTAACACTTTTTGCATCTGCTAAATCCCTCTGCATTTGCATTACTGCCTTCATTAAATCGTCCAAGGTAGCCATTGTATAAACTCGTACAGACCGGGAGGAATATTATTCGTGGGCTCACTATTCTGTCAGGCTGCAACTTCTTCCTCAGGGTCTGTCGTGAAGATACCATGGCCCACCTCTTGATAGCTTCAACTCTGCTTTCAATGCGAAAGAGTATTGAAGTGATCAAGGGGAAGGGAAAGAGGAAGGGAACAGCTGGGAAGGAGATCTGTAAAGGAAAACATTAGTAACAATCCTATGAAAACATTATCAAGTTACTTTACTAAATGCAATTGCTGCTATCAAGACAGTTCCGAGCGATATCACACTTCTGTAGGATTATATCTCCTTCAGTCTTAGCTCTTTTCTGATTGCTCAAAACTTCTAAACTGTCTGTGTTTTTAGAACACTTAACAATATGCCAGCAATGTCACACACGGCAAAAAAAACTAATTACACATATATGCAGCATTCACCACCAAGCACTAAAACCTTTGTGTGCCCAGAAGTAATATGAAACGTTCTTCAGGAGCAATTGGTACCTATGAGCAATGAACGATCTTCAGCACGCTTGTAATTCACTTATCCAAACGTTTAAATATATATGCCCAAAGCCTTATGAAACGTTCTCCAAACTGCACTCTTTGAATGTATGGAAATGAAGAAACGATCGTTAACACGATCGCAATGTAAATGTCTAATCCCCTACCTGAGAGTACAACCTACTCTGTGAGCAATGAGATCTTTCTTTAACTCGGGGGGAATTCACTGCGGGAGCCGGCAGGAACACAGGATTAACTGGTATGTAGATTTCTAAGATCAAAGGAACCGGCAACGAACCCGCCCTGAAAGAGCGCGACTCCAACTGCAACAGCGAAAGCCGGAACTGAGACGCCAACACCCCGCAGAATCCGAAGGCAAACAACGGGAGCCTGCACCAGGACGAAGTTGTGTTCCAAAAGGAAAAACAAGCCGCCGGTAAAATATAAATACCAGAGCTCGCGGGAAATGCTCCTAACGCAAGGAAGTCAGCAGAATAGTGAGCACCAACGGAAGGGCATGGCTGCTCACGTAAACGTTACCAAGCCCTGAGTGTAGTTCCCAAGGACTGCTGGGAACTGTAGTACTTTCTGCCTAAACAGAATGAAAAAACGTTAAACAGGCAATGTGAAAGGTTTATCCACAGTATGTTTTCACAATAAAACCTGCTCAATGCCTGCTGTCATAATATGAAGACAGAAAAACATACATTAGTGCAAATGAGTGCAGGTTAACCACCATCGCTCTACAGAGAGAGCAGCATATATTTTCCCACAAACAACCTTAGTGCATAATGGCACACACAAATGTGCAGAGACTGGGGCGGGCCCTAGACCGCGTGCCGCCCAAACCTTGACACAATGTTAAACTTTCCTCATCGACCTGGGTGGATTGTGTGGATTCTTTCTGCAAGACACTGGATGGTTGGGTGAAGGGCACTGATATGAAAGATTATCAAGGGCTGTACAATTTGTTTGCAAAAGCGTACGGGCCCGATTCACAAAAGTAATCTGAGACAAAATCCTAACTTTAGGACTTTCGGTATTCACAAAAGGCATTCATTTAGGAGTAGTTAAGGTAGGATTCTTAACTTCACTACTCCTAAACTGAGAAAAATCCTAACTTTACGACATTTGGTATTCACAAAAGACATTTAGGAGGGGTTAAAAAACTCACATCTGCTCATTATTGTGACATATGTATAAGTTAGCATGAATCTCATTAATCAAGATGCTAGCAAAAGCTAGGGAGATTGTAAAATATGAATATAGTTTAAAAAAAATATTTTGTTGTAAATATTTTCATTGAAAGCTTTTCTAATGAAGTTGTTAAATATTAGAAAGAAGGTCGCTAATTTTAAACATCAAGGTGTCTAGGTTATGAAGAAGGATTAGCAGAATTTACAAGTCAGGCCGCACTAGTTTTAAAAGCAATGTAAAGGAAAAAATAAAATTTTTCTCCCAGGAACAAACTTGTTTGCTCTATTAAAAATAGCTGAGTTGTTGTCAGTTTGTTTATGTGCACTATGTTCCGCCTTGATTGACTGAATTCAAGGGGCTATTATGCTACCCAACATAAACAAACAGAATAAACATACGAGTCTAATCAAAATGTTCTGCTCTAGGCACTGGGCACTCTTTAGAGATCTTTTTATAGTGCAACTTTATGTGCAATTCTAAGAACAATTTCTTCTGCAGATTCAATCTTCGGAGAAAAATATTTCTCCTGATTCTATTACCAAGTCCAGAAAAGAAAGCAGAATTTTGTGTAATGAATTTCTGTGTTTGTGTCGGTTTTCAAATCAGATCCCATTTCATTTGTTTCATATAAAATGAACGCTCCCTTATCTATCAACATCTTTTTAGAAGTATTTATGTCAAGATGAAAGTTAAAAGTATAGTGAAAAGCTGCTGTACTCTACTGAATCAAATTTGCATGAATTTGGTGCATTTTTAAAATGTACTCGGACCACTGACTCGATATATTGGGCCAAATTTACAATTGTGCTATAGAATGCTACCCAGTAACCAAACCTGCTCTGCTATATTGCATGAAAGAGAGAGAGCAGAACAGTGCCATATTTACTAACATATGCAGTTTTATGTCTCTCCTCCCATGCTGACACGCTTTAATGGTGCCTTGCGCCATGTACATACTGCTGCACCACAGTGCTGGGGTGTGTGTCATGTGTTCTACTCTTCCAGTACCAAATACTATGCTTAGACATAGTTTCAAAGTTTTCCCTAGTTTATGTGTGTGTGAAAACTGTTGCTAAATCTGGACAAGCTTGTTAGGATCTGGACCACAAATTGCGCACTGTGGGGCATATTAGCAAGACCAACAATAAAATTATGACCGTTTTAGCGGCAGGAAACTGCCGCTAAAACGGCGATAATGGGCTTGCTAATATGCGTTATAGAATTCCAATAGAAGCCCAGGTTAGATGTGCAGGACATCTAACCTGGGCTTCTATTGGAATTCTTTAACGCATATTAGCAAGCCCATTATCACCGCTTTAGTGGCAGTTTCCTGCCGCTGAAACGGCGATAATATTATATCGCCAGTCTTGCTAATAATATGCCCCTAACTTTCTACAAATCTGTGGAAAAATGGGTTCTACCCATTTAGCGTGCTCAGATTTTTTCATTTTTGTTATCACCGGGTAAAATCAGTATGGGTTGCTGGTTTGTCTGCAGTGAAAGTTTATCATATACATAGAGAGTTCATTTATGCTTCCCTTTGTCCTAGAAAGTTCAGCAATATATCAAAGTGGGGTGAAAAGTTTGCACCAAGATTGATTATACAGATCTCTATTTCTCTGACTCAGCTCAGGATCAGTGTTTAGGCATGTTGTCACTCTACTCGGTCAGGGTGATTACTGTGCTACCAGCAGAGGAAACAAAGGCCTTCCCACACAAAACAAGTCATTAACAGTGCTTCCCTCAGGTGCTGAGGAGGAAAGGGTGAGGAATAAAATATGCATTTGTTATTTACCTGTCACACTGTACCAGGGCTAGGACAACCCAGACCCACTGACAAAAGGAGGAAGCTCAGACAACAGGAGTAAACTCAGGAGGGGTATTAGAACCCCTTTTGGAGTGACACAGGGCACACAGGTGTTCTGAACCCAAACGAGCAGTCAAAGGCTCTCTTGGGGGGTGGGGGGATGTGTAGATACAGGTTAGAGAACACGACTTAATGTGCAGTCAGCAATGTCAATAAATCAATGTCCAGCCAAATACATTTATTTCTACCTTTACACATTCAAAGTTGATTACGACCTTCATAGGCAATAACATAATCCCCTTGAGGTTGGGGCAAGTCCCTGTTCCACCCTCTTCCTTGTAATGTTGTCAGGGCTGCTCCCCATTGACTGGAGACCACATCCAGGGAATGATCACTTCTAGGCCTTATTCAAGAGTCCATACCAACTCTTAGAAAACAATCATAAGTGTCTGTGGTGCAGCAGCAAGTAACCCGGGGCCCACCAGGCGTGTATCAAGTCTTACCCATTCCAGCAGTAAGGATGAGATCAGCTTCTCAGCGGGTGCCCCGAACGTGGGCACTCACAATGTTCCAGTCCTGCTCGTTTGGGTAGGTCTGCACTTGGGACATGTGGCAACACTGAGCAGGCTCTCCCTGAGCTACACAGAAGTTTCCAACAGCAATCTTAGGTGATCTTGTCTTCTGTTGGTGCAGTAAGTTCAGCTCTTTCTAAACATGGGTGTTGGGTTGATCTTAGTTCTCCCAATCTGACCCTGCCACATGGCGATGCCCTCTTGATATCCTCTAGAGTCAGGGGCAGGTCTTGTGGCTTGTTTTCGACCCAAAGGTCACATAATTAGTTTTATGGGCAATTGCCCAAACCACAGAGCACCTGGTGTTATCTGTTGGCATATAAGGTTGCAGTGGTACCTGCTGACAAGACATCAGTCTTTACTGCACACCCACCTATACCTCAGCAGTCCCTCTTAGTATATGGTATCACCGCCAAGACCCACACATGTCTTGACACCTTCTCAGAAGCAATTACTTACACTGAGGCCCCTCTAGGCGTGCAGGTTCACCGCAATAAGGTTGTACGGGTTTCACACTCCCCCCACGCTACTCGATTCATTGGTAAGTTCATGACGGCCCTCTCCTGGTATACAGGGATCCGATCCTGAACACGGGCAATGACCCATTCAGTGCACAACCGTCACCTCGCACCGGGAAACCTCAATGTAGGGCTCCCTGCTAGGCCTTGCTTCCTCCAATGAATCCCTCACAGGGCACACTAGTTTTGGCAAGCAGGCAGGTGTTGGTGCTCCAGGCTTCAGAAAAAGTGGTCTTGTTTCTCTGGGGAATGTCCCTCACCTAGCAGGAAGAGTAGCAGACCTTGTACCTCAGTCCTGGTCACCGGCAGTAGTCTTGCAGAGCTTCCCCTCCTCACTCAGCCCATCTGGCTGCTTTGCAGATGACACATTTTTGGAGTCTCAACCTCCTTTTCTTATCGTTAATTTCCAGACACCGAACATGATTTAGGGTGTGAGTCTGAAGTTTTATGCTGGGGGTTCTGCTTCTTTTGAAGTACACCCTTCTCTCCTCCCTTCTTTCTCTTTTAGGACTTTCTGTCACAGCAGGAGCCTCCGAAACTCATAGTCCTACAATACAAGCCAAAGTAGTTAATAGAGTTCGCATCTGGATGTCAGCCACAGTGATATGTGCATCGAAAGTTTAATCCCAGGCTCCCAGCCCTACTCTTTATTATTCCTTTAACAGTTCCTTCTCCTTCCTGTGATGTGTCCCCTTGCTTGTGATCTCTCATTAAATCAAAGAACAGCCTTTTATTTTGCAGGTAGAGTCACTCTCTCCCTTCTTCACTGTGCCCCACCCAACTCACAAGAATACAGAAATACACAACTCTGTCTAGGGAGATTCCTCAACTCCTAATGTCTTCACCAAGCAGGCCTGGGCTTGAAAAAATGGAACACAGGTTGCTCCTTGCAAACACGCACCCTGCCATGCACTGACACATTCTCCATCTGCGTTCTGTGCAACACTTTACCTCTCACATGTTTGCACTTTCCATAAGCAAACATGCACCAACACATGCTTTCACTGAACACACACTACATGTCTCTCATGTAATGTATCCCTCACAGGTAAACATACACCCAGTACACACAGTCATCGTGCATGCACTGCAGAGCACTTATTCATCCCTTTATTGTATCCTTTCTAGGCACTCATAGATCCAGTGCAGAGTCAGCACTCCTGTGCTGCGCAACACTTTATATCTAACTGATGTAGGCCAAGTGTAAGTTAGGAACACAGCAGCGGAACTTTTTAAAAGTGAGTGAGCCTTTCGAACTCACTCCAGTGACACAGGTTAAAAAGGAACTGTTCACTCCTACTGATCATTAAACAATATGGTGCCACCACAGCTCCTGTGCTTCGTAACCCACGGTGAAGGCAGTAGCCTTCCACCACTATGAGGGAGAAAGGCCTATGTCATGGTTAAGGCTCCCTGTTTTCCATTTTTACTGATTTTTACATATAAATACAGACAGAAAACCCTTTATTTTCTTGTCTGTATTTATTTTTAAATGTGGATATAAATAGAAATTGGGTGATTTTTGAGTGATTTAAAATATTCTTTGCCATGACTGCCAGGCCAATAACTGGGTGGATTGATAGGTAAGGGGGTAAAAAAAGGAATTTAAGTAAAGAAGCTTAAACAGCAGTGGATATGCACGAGGCTGATACTGAAATGTGCATATTTTCATATAAGTGCATTGATTTATCTTCTGCAGGTGTTCATATCACTGAAACCTGGAAGGCATTCAAGTGTAACTGCATATTTATTGCTTAAATAAATGTGGAAATATACCAGTTTAAGCTTTATTTTTTCACAAAACCCGTAATAATTATGGATAAATACAGATAAAGTTGACCAAAATAAATATGGAAAAATACAGACGGAAATGTCCCAAAAATAAATACCATAAAACCGGGAGCCCTAGTCATGGTACACACGGCATGACCTGTGTTTTCCTACCACAACAAAAATCAGCATTAGGGATCCAGACAAAAGTGCAGTTGGTCACTCAGGGCAGGGGTACACTTCTATAACAAGGTAGAGGACTTTTCCGTCCCAACAAGGGGGCTACTCTTGAAGTTCTGGTGGGAAAGGCCCATGCAGTAAGGTCAGCCCAGGGCAGAACTGTGGCTCCCAGATAAGATGTGACTAGAGACATCTGGACGGCATCGTCTTGAACTATCCCAGCATGCTGTGCAGGAAAGTTGGGACAGAAAAGGAGAGGTGATGTTTCACCCTAGGATTGTTAATGGGTGCCTGGCTAAGCTCCTTCGACCTCCCTTTAAAAACTCTTGCACAAAGGAGAGAGAGTGTTTTCATCTCTTGGACTAAGGACATTAGGACTGCGAGGGTAGCAGCAGCCATGGACAACTGGAAGGAAAAGCCCCCTTAAGGACTATGGACTCTCTTTAAGAGCCAATGAGACTGGCCCCTTTAAACTTCCTGAGGACCAATTGAGGGAAGATCTGGACATTTGCCCCCCAAAAAGGGGAGAAGAGCACCAGAATCAAAGGAAAAGATGAAAGCTGATACAGGGAGCCAATAAATTTTTGGTGGCTTCGCCCCCGCTTCTCCAGCCCATGTGTCAGGGGAGCAGTACACCCGCCACTCAAGAGAGTACTCTGGCCGTACAGAGGGGGCAGGGAGGGAGAAGAAGGCTGCCAGATTCCTACTTGGGAAGGAGAGTACCGGTCAGGTAGGGAACCGGCTGGCCGCACTGGAGTAGGCTCACCTGGCAGCCCCAATGGATTGAAGGTTGCAGGTGTCTGGGTATGAATTGGGCACCCCACGAAAAAATTAAAAAGTGAAAGAAGGAGACTGCTCAGTGGAAAAAAATACAACTGGTACCTCAAATTAAATAGGAGTGCCCCATAATGCTCTGTTGGGCTCATGTGAATATCACTTTGCTGCTTGTGGTGGAGCCAAATTGGGCATAGGATCCACCAACATATTTTAAAATGTGACAGAAGGCTGCAGGAGGATATCAGCTCCCCTGGCTTCAAGTTTGAAAACTGACTCTAAATTTCTTGGGTCACTAAATTAGGACCCCCAAGATTTTCATCCTAATTTTTAGGCATTAAAAAATCTGAAGCTTTTGTTCTTCAGCTGTGTGTGCTGTCATCTAGGGGCTGGTTTATGACTGCATTTTATGTGGCCTGAAATTCATTTCAAATGCTTTATTGATGGCATATTGCTGACATTTACTTTTTATCACTGTTGATTTTTTTTTTTTACTATGATTGTATTCACACATGGTTATTGATTACAGTGATTTTCAACATGTGGACTATTGTCACTAAAGTGGTGCACATTTGTCAAAGTCAAAAGGCTAGCCTTAAATGTTGTGGCGACTCTTGATAAAGTCTAAAGGCTTGTTTTATTTGGAATGATAACCACATGTATTGTGATGTCTATCTGGTATATACGGGGATGGAATCGTTAATTCATGGCTGTATCACGCTGCCAATCATGAAATTCCAGTTCCAAAACTTCCTTAGATACATTCAAGCAGGCAGGAACGAAGCATTATGTGAAGGGTACATACAGGAAACATGGGAGTTACCATACAGATATAGGTGTAGAAATAAGGACGCTGAAGTTTTCTTAAGTGGTACAGACTGTGAGAAGGTTTTAAGTGGATCTTTAGTGTGCAAGGAGGTCTCGCTTCACAGTGTGTGTAATGCTTCAATAGCGAACTCATCTTGCTACAAGAAAGGTTCCCAAGCTGTAGTGATTCATCCAGATTTCGAATTATTGTTGAATAGGACTAATTTAATGCTAAATGATCAAGGCGGTACATAGTCAAGGTAAACTTCAGGGTTGTTTGTTTTAAGCAAGTAAGGTTTTCCCAGCTAGCTTAGTTAAGGAGGCACCACTGTGGCCTTCATTGAATGTTTCCAGTATAAGGTTTGATTCGCTGAGTAGACTGAAAGCCATGTTGTTTTAACAAAATGTGGCCTTAACTTCAGCCCGAGAGACTTTTGATCTCCAGGTTGCAAGGTCTTCAGCAGAGAAAAAAGCCCTGGTCCGTACGAACTTCCTCATCCATTTCATGGAAATGTTCATCGTATCGTTAACATGTCTGATACAAAGGGGATCCTACACTTATTTAAGCGCCTTGGATCAGGTTTATTAACAACCTTTCAGACCATCTTTGGAGTAATTCCAGCTTTCATACACTTTGCACTTGAAAGCGTTTTTGGAGGGCTTCCTCTGGTCCTGCTATCCATGGCGGGCATCCTGATTTTAATCCTATTGATTCACAATGGACTTCTGAATCCCTCAAGATATGTAGAGAACACTGCTGGAATGACGTTGTCATGATCATATGGTGTTCTATCTGACTATTCTTTGGCTTCGAGAGCTGAGTGGGCATTGGTTCCTGTCTTTTAGACCAGTCTGGCTAGACTGTATCATGCCAGTGTTTAGCTGCCTCTTCTATAGATTTTGATGGGTGTTGGATCTGTGCTTGACACTTCCATTGGTTGCGTCACTGGACACAGATGTGCTCTTGGAGCCCTTGCAGGCCCACGGGTACAGTTGTCGACGGCATTTTTAGAGCCTCCAGGGGATGATTTCGCTCCCGTTGGAAGGGAAATCAGATCTGCTCCAGAGGTACAGGCATCGGTTCCAGGCGTGCAGGAAGTGTTATTCTTTACCAGCAGCTGCTGTGGGAACCAGAGATTACCATCTTTGCTCACTTGATAGTATACTGGAAGTACTGGAGGGATTGCCACCTGCGGAAGCAATGTTCAGTGATGTTGAGTCTTCAGCACAGGATTCAAAAACAATCTTGCCTTTTGGTGCTGGGAACTATTATGAATTTTTTTAACATTTACTAAAATGAAGGTTGAAACTGACTTTGTTTTAGTTTTTTCTCCTTCTCTGCTCTGACTGGGCATAGTGGCTTTCAAGGTGCTCAGTGTAATATTAACCACATATACAAGTTTAAAGGACCGTTAGAGTGTTTTTAGGCAAAATGGCTTTTCTTTTATGAACATTTTTACAGGCTTTTAAAGTGCTTTTAGTTTTTATTATAAATGATTTGAATGCTATTTAATGGCCTTAGCTTTATTATTATCTAGCTGACCCTGTAGACCTTTTGATGAGGAGTGGATGTCATGTCCTTTCGGATAGTCCAGTCATGTATGTCCCTTTTTACATACATTGTACAAAAATTCTAGCTCAGGCCCACAGTATACACAAATTTCTGATTGGACAATGTAGTGGAGTAACCAGATAAGCAATCTATAAACATAAGAAATACCATTAAGGGACATCCGGACCTGGGTAAATTTGCCAGCATACTGAATATCCCTAAATAGGGTGTTTGTGTATCTTACACCACATAATGTCATGTCCGTTAGGATAGTCCTGTCAGTTATGCCCCTTTTTACATACATTGTCCCATCCACCAAACAATAGCGGTTCTGAACAGGTGACCTTTTACCTAGTAGCTTGCTCATTTGTTTGGAAAAACATTTATGATTGTTTTCAAAACAGTCATGATTGTTTTCAAAACATATTGACCACTTTAGTATTAAAAACCCTCACTCCCGCCTGCAAATTAGAGGAGAATTTCTTCTGAGCTGACATGGGGTCCTGCATGCTGAATCTTCGACATGCAGCGGTCTGACATCCCTTGCTGGGTGTCTTCCTCAAAGCAGAGATGGGTCCTACATTCTCTACCATCAGGTAAGGGGGATGGGTTTTCCCAAGGGGAGTATTGGCTCCATATATACATATATATATCTATACGCATATACATGCTACACATACAGATCTAGGCTAGGTACATTTAGGCAGATTTACGTAGTGTGGTGTTTCAATGTCATTTCTGCTCAAAAGGAGAGGAATCTCTGACTCATTTTCTCTGCATCTGCGAAAAGCTGCTCCTGTTAAGAAAGTTCTGATTGGGGCCAATATGGCTTAACTTAAATATCAGGATCTGCCAAGGGGCCATACAAGCCTGCCTGAGAGGTGAATCATCGCAGCTAGCAGCTCGATTTCTGAAATTTATGAAAACTGCACTAGCACCTTCTGTCAATGCAGTGGACTCTGAATTTTTATTATGCTGCTAAAATCTAATTACAAACGAAATTGCTCTTTAAACAGGCATTAAGAGTTGACTTTGCACATCAGATAAGCTAGAACCTTAAGTACTGGGGATACAGGCTAACTGAGCATTTCATGCCCCTCGGGTCTTTATGATCATGAGGCCAGATAATATTATCCCTATTGTATGCCTTTTAGCCCATTATGCTTAATTGCCTTCAACTTATGTGTAAGTTATTATGCTACTAAACACCTTGCTCTTTACTTAGGCCTTAGTCTTGGTCAACTCACTAGAAGCAAATAGGGCACTTTTGGCCTTGGGAGGCTAGACACTACTACCGCTAAACCAGGTCTCTTAATTGATCAGGCTGACAAAACCAATGTACTCTAAAGATTTAGCACTTTACCTAGACATTAGCATGGGAATTACAACAGATGCAAATAGAGTATTCCTGTCCCGACCTTTAGAGGTCAGGTAATACTATCTGCAAGGTTGGCCCTCCAATTTAACATGCAGTTAAAACATTGTACTTTAAACACATTTAATTCACCTAGGCCTCAGCATTTCAACAAATACTTAAGGTAAAGTTAGCATCTTAGGCACTGAAAGCACCTTAACATACTGCACCTTAACTAGGCCTTAGAATTGGAATGTGCACCAGAGGTAAAACTAGCCTTTCAGACATTGGATGCAAAGGATTTTTTTCAACTGTTGATCTTCAAGATACGTAGTAGAAATCCCTGTTAGAAAACCAGACACAGATATTTCACATTTTCAAAAAATTGTGGATATTGTTGGTCCAAAACCTCAGAACCAAAATATTGTGTAGGTAAGTGCATGTATAGACTTATAACCTCATTACAAGTAAGGCCCTCATTACAAGTTTGTCAGAATAGGGTGTGGTATTTGCTAACCCTGGGCTACTTCACGCTACACGAATTGCACATAGCACAGTGCAAAATCGCGTAGCGTAGTTGGCATTTTCTGCTTGCTTGCGGTCCTCAACGTCAAGTTGGCGACCGCGAGCGAGCAAAATGACATCCCGGCGAGACTTTTTCCCCGTTTACGATTAGCAACATCAGGTTGCCAATCGCGAGCGTGTAAAATAAACCTTCCGGCGAGATTCTCAACGTGGGCGGTCAGGTTTCTTATTGCGAGTGGTCGCGTATGCTCGAGATAGTACCAGTCTGCGTTGAGAAAGCTGCCGTTCGAGAAAAAATCTACAAGAGCGCCAGAAAATGACAGCTCGCACTGTGCAAGATGCCGTTTTCAATGATTGTTTTTATCGGAGAAACCGAGAGAGACCCCTTGTCTTTTGAAGGGAATGGGGTACAGCTTACACCTGAAAAAGCACAATCCCTATACTCTGACACAATGGTACCACACTCAAGACTCTAACATTCATTAACAAAAGACATTAAATGTTCATGGCATTTATTTAAAAAAATATACATACAGTTCATAAAATCAATGATACCAATACATGAGCTTAAAAACACAAAACATAACAAATACAAATCATCATATGATCCACAAAACTGTTATGAGCCCGCATAACAGAAGAAATTTTGAAGACAATACACTTTGTCATTAATTACGCATCCTAGTGGGTCATGTAACTGCTGTGGTTGGTGATATATATACACCGTTATATCTACACGCAGTCAACCACAGTTCTCCCTTAGATTGCGTTATTTTTCGATGCGTCGACGCGTTTCGATGGTTATTCTTGTTATTCCATCTTTATCAAGACATATAGTAGGCTTTTGGTCCTCCTCTATATTACAGGGACTGACTGAGTTTTTTTATTCGTCCTGCCACAGGTACTTATTTTCGAAGCCGTAGGTACATGGCATATCACCTTCAATGCTTCTCACCTTGTAGTGGAGTCGTCAATTACAACCCAGGTGACGGAGGTCCAAGTTACTCCTCCTATATTCTTCGTCACTTCAATCCAGCTCAGGGCCCGCAGCTCAAACCTACTTGGCCATTACAGGAACTCCGTCGTTTTCAATGATTGCACAGTGCGGACAAGCATCCGGCACTGTGCAATCATCGCGAACAGCGCACTACGCACTTCGCGTAGCTACGCGTAGCGCTACTACGCGAACTACGCCCAGGGTTAGTATTTGCCACATGCAGTAAATACCATTACACTAGGGTGGTAAATGCCTCCTATTACGAGTTTTTAATTTGAAATGAAGCATAAAATGCAGGATTCGTACATAACACACCAAATTCTGCATGATTGGTCTTTTTTACCGCCCTTTTTTCATCCATAAATTTCGGCAGGTTTGACCCCCTGGAATCTATCGACTTCCGGCTTCTCTTCTGCCGCGACCCCAGCCTCTGACCGCTTGGTGCCTTCTTCCTGGCACCGGCAACTAAAACTAGCGCCAACCTACACCAGCCAATCAGCGTATTTGTTAGTATTGTCTCCACATCGCTAGCCATTCGTGATCTTCCTGTTCCGGTATTCTGTACGCACGCACGCCATCGCCGCTCGTTCCTGTGCTCCTTGCCTCCCATGGACCCCGCTCTGGAAAATTTCGCTTCAGCTCTGGCCGTGGCTTTGGCAGTGCCCGGCGGCAGGTTGTGCGCTTCTGGGAGCGTGTTAGCAGCGATAGGAACGGGGGTGGCAGAGACGGGTGCTTTCCTGAGGTCGGATTCAGAGCGGGACTCGGTCGGGACTCGGGCAGTTGCCACATTGCCGCGTTGCCTGGGACAGGCAGCCTGAGGTGGGTCCTAGATAGGGAGGAGCGGCGAGCCTTTGGAGCCTTTGGAGGCAGGTGTCTGCACTGCCAGGAATAGGTCTGTACGAGCCGGGTGGCACACTACATGAACTAAAGAAGTAAAGAAGGGAAGCCAGGACATTACAGATCTTCCTTGGTCTAATGCTAATGCTTACACGTGTGTACTGCCAGAGAAATAGACAAAATAGGAATTGTGCAACACGGAGAAACATTTTTCGATCTGATTGACTCAATTATATTTACTTTTGCACATTGTTCCAAAAACTTTATAACTTTATAACTGAGCAATTGATAATCATTACGGCTTTTACTGACATTTTCCTTTGCCACAGAGCTGCATCAGAGATCATAGAGGATCATAGAGGATTATAGAGGAGCTGATTGGGTCTGTCACCAAGCCCCAAGCCTCAAGCTGATAGATTTCCGGTCCCGGTCCCAGTCTCCACGCCGTTGCGTGTTGTGTATTGTGCGATCGAGTGGAGGAGCGGAGGAGCGGAGGAGCCTTGATCTGCCGCCTGGCTACTGCTCTGGCTCCCGCTCCTAGCAGTTTTGCCAGCGTTTTTAGCATACTGGCATATTGGTGTAGTGGCGCTTTTGGCGCTTTTGGTGTTTTTTGGCTCTTGAAATTCACCTAGCTGCGAGAGCAGTGGCAGCTGCCGGTGCTGCGGTGCCGAGGTGCTGCGGTGCTGCTGGTGCGGCAGCTCCTGAGGATCTGTGGACGTCTGAGTGTAGCAGGGAGCCCAGCGCATGTTTCCTCATTCTTCTCAAGATTAAATCTGTCACACCGGCCTGCAATAGACTCTCAGCGACGGAGTGGGCAAGAAAGCCTCGAGCAAGTTAACACATCTGTGAGGACACTAAAACTAGACAATGAGATCAGGCCGTCAGCGTGGGGCACTGCCAAAATTAAAACAACGTCCGGAGACTAAAGAATTTTTGGATGTGGTGTCACAATCAAAGTCTTGTCAAAAAATGAGGGAAGTAGTGGTGCTAGTGTTGCTTTAATTGATCATATGAACGAGTCGGCTAAATCGGATGCTTCCCTCTTAATCCCCGTTCAGGATTGTAAGAATTCAACTCCTGCTACTCAGCCATCTATCAAGAGTTTCTTTTTCAAGTATCATCAAAATCAGTTTCAAAATCAAAAAAGAAATATAAATAAAAATATTGAACTTGTCAGTGACTGTGTAACATCCCCATTACCATTACCATTATGTGAAAAAAGTGGTCACCCTTGTGTAAAAACAAAGTCTAAGATTTTATCAGAAATAGAAAATTCAAATGTTGTAGCTGGTATACAGGATAGGAACAAGAATGTTGAAAAGGATGTAGCGCCATTTTTGTCTAATTTTTTATTATCACCTTCAGGTCAGTTGCAGACACAAGTCCAAATTCATTCACATTCTCACGATGCTTTGATATATCCTACTGAGTTAATTATGGTCGATGACTCCCAGGTCACCAGACAGGAGGCGCTTCGTAAAACGACAGCCGAAATTGGAAAAGCGGCTGGGTCACTAATTGATATCTCATCCTGTGTGGCTTATAATGTGAGTGATGTGGTTGTTGTGTCAGATGTTATAACTGACGAGTTACACACCAAAAGGGGGTTGGTTACAATAAAACCAGTTTTGGATGAATTAGTATCCAGCCCAATTGACCAATTAGACAAAATGGGTAAAGCTGGACTCCTTAATTTGGACCAGTCGAGTATAAATCTGGAGGATAGTTTTACTATTAATAAATCACTACTGGTTCCAGGTGCGGCGAGTAGGGTTAATGTTCCCAATGCAGATGAGCAGTGTAAATTCACCAATATAGTTGATTTATCTTTATTAACTAAATTTGATGGGAACTTTCAAGTCAGATCTGGTGACTTGGAAAATAAAGTACCTGGAACTGAGCGTGGTATTTGGGATTGTCTATTACATACCATGGACTCAATTACTAATGCTCTGAATTTTCATTCAGATAAGTTCGATTTTCAGGTAGACATTCTTAACACACTGGCATTCCATGTAGTAGGAATTGATGCAAAGCTTCTGCAATTAACTAAATTGATTACCAAGGTACAGGCCGATAAAGAGAATCAGTTAATAACCTGTACTTGTGCACAACTGATAGATAATATCTCAGATTTACCATCAATCTTTAGCTCTATGGTGCATGAAGTAAAATTGTTGTCAGGCAGGAAAGAATCTAGCTATTTAACAGGAAAAAAATGATTTAAATGGCCCCGTTATTTTAGGGTCATTATCTAATGATAAACTTCCTATATCACAAAATGAAATGATTAGTAGAAATAGTATAGTCTTGGATAGGAATGATCAATCTGTAAATGATGGCAACAAACTGCAATTACCGAAGGTTTCCCATGCTCGTCCTAAAAGTATCATTAATAAGGATCTTTTTGTGGTGGAGGAAATAATTGGTGGCTACTCTGAGCCAAATCAAGCTACAAGTGTTGGTAAAAATACTGAGATGAAAAAGATTTATCCTAATGTAAGTCAAGCAATAGGAGATATTACTAATCCTGAGATTCTGTCCAAACGGGCTAGGAAAAGGCTAAGGAAAACCCATAATAAAATTTCACAGGAAAAAAAATCCCATAGTGAGATAGTTGGTAATAATCTTAAAACATGTATTGAACCTGAAACGAAAGTCTTCTTTCCTATTTTTTGATCAACAAAAGATTCTACAGTTAATTCGAAGGCCATACAAATGAACGAGCAGGTCAATAGTGCTATACATGAGGAGGCTAATTAAAGTATAGGGCTTAAAGCTCAGCCTCAAATAAAGATAGCGGCTGTAGTGTCTGATCAGTCTAGAGATGAATTGATTGTCCAACATGGAAATCAAAACATTTTTTATCAGAAATCTGTAAATCCTATTAATTTCCAATATAGGAGGAATGATCAGGCTGATCATCCCTGTATTCAGGACCAAAAGTCACTAGAGCCTACTGAATTAAACCATTTGACAATTTCTGTCTTAGCACCTACTAGTGGGAAAAGAGTATCAGTTGACTCTAGTAATAAGGATGATATAGAGTCTTCTGATCTGTTGTTTGAAAAAAGGAAGTTAGTCTTTTGTCCTCAATATTTTACGAGAGGCTCTTATGATTTTCTGAATCGTGGAAATATTTTGAAATTATTAAATGCAATTCCAGATCTTAAGAATGTAGTATCAGATGATTTGGAATGTGTAGGGTTCAAGAAAGATTGTGATAACATTTTTAGGGAGATTACGATTACAACTTGGCAAAGTGATGATATTGTTAGTAAAATAATTGCTAATTCTAATAAATTCGAGAAATGGGGTATCAGAGTATGGAGATTGCAAGGTTTGCAATATCCAACTCCGTTAATACCAATTAAGTCATTATGTTCCCCGATTTTAAAGAAGGATGAACCGAAAATAACCAGGGCATCACATGTTAGAGTATTGAAAGGTGCTTCAGGTCCATCAATGGACTTAAATGTGTCCTGCGGTATTAAAATCAGGAGCTGTCAGCCAGGTTCACGAACTTGTGAAGAATTAAAGAATGCCACCGATCCGGTTGAGGAATGGAGTTGGCTTCCATCAATATTAACAAATGTAAATTCTGTGAAAATAGATTGATGTAGGCCTTTACAAAATAGTGCAATAAACTCTTTTAAAATTTGTTCCTGGAATACGAACGGTTTCAAAACATTTCTTGAGGATTTGAATGTTATAGGCTTTTTAAAATCTTTTGATATTCTAATTTTGCAAGAAACATGGAATATGTGTAGTGAACCGCTGATTGGTTATTTTGAATATGGCAACTCGTGAGGCCTCTAGGGGCCGTCCAAGTGGTGGTCTCTCTATTTATGTTTCTTTGAGTCTTGATGTTAACCATTTTGAGATTGATTTTCAAGTAAAATGGATACGGTGTGTTAAATTAATTGCTAGACAATCACTTTTTTATGTTTATATGAGTTCGAAAAAAAAGCTTAGATCCACGCAACTCACCTGTTTATGGGTAATGGTGAAAGTGCTTTATTTTGATCACTTGGATTCAATGATTATCATTTCCGGGGATTTTAATATGCATCTTGTTTCGTATAAAAATCGAGTAATCCATTCAGAACTTTTATCCCAATGGATAAATTGTGAGTTTATAAAATATAACTTAAAGATTAGGCAGGATGGAGATCATATACCGACATTTAATAAAATGAGTAGTACCTCAAAAATCGATTATACAATAATTTCAGAGAAACTGTTTAATTTAGTCCAAAGTTATGAGATAGTTCTTAGGATTGAGAGTGATCACAATCCGCAAGTTATCTCTTTTAATTTTCCATTCGATTATCTGCCTGAATCCAGAATATTTAAATCGGTTTCTACCACTTTTAATTTTAATTTTAAAAGGTTGATATGGAATGATAAAACTGAGAAGGAAATTTTAGAAGTTCTTTCATGTTTCATTCTGGATGTCAAGGTTGCTAATGTTGAGGGAAAATCTATGGATGCTCTTTGGCCTGGTCTATGTGATGCGCTTTTGGTTACATTTTCTAACCAGAAACCTTCTGGAGGTTTAATTTTAAATCCTAAGATTTCTGGGTGGTTTTCTGAATGCTTATTACATCTTAAAAGAAGCCTTAATAAAAAAATAAGATTACTATATTGGAAAGCAAAAGGGTCATCATATTTTTTGATATCCTTACAAATTAGAGATCTGAAAAAGGGTTATAAGCACGAAATTTGGAAGGCTAAACAGACATATTATGAAGAAACATGGTCTAAATTACATTGTGCATGCAAATCTAATGATGTGCAGCTATTTTGGGGTATTATTAATAACCTTGAAAATGGTAATCATAGAAGTAATTGTGTCAATATTGATGAATTAAGTTGGGTAAACTTTTTTTATAATTTGAAAACAGTTTCTCAATGCCCACAGTGTGATGAAGGTAAATGTAATCTACATCATTACCAATCTGAGATAGTAGATGGGGGGTCACACCCATTATGATTCATTATGTTTTATTGATATTGAGCCATGGACTGTTGATAAAGTAAAAAAAAAAATAATAAGATTAGATCTAATGGAGTGCCTGGACCGAATGGTATTCCAAATGCCATTTTTATGGCTAAGATAAAGAACGCTCCTGTTTAATGATGTGCTTAAAACAGGCCTCATTGCAGGGAAGTATTATCCAACCAATGTATAAAAGTGGCCCCCGGGATAATCCCGCAAACTATCGCTTAATAACATTAACAGATGTAGATGCGAAAATATTTGCTAGTTGTCTGCTGGATGAATTGGAATCATGGGCTATAACAGAGGATTTGATTCCGAATTTACAAACTGGTTTTAGAAAGGGAGAATCAACTTATACTAATTTGATTTTATTGACATTACTAGGCGAAAGAGCCAAGTGTAGGAAACAAAAATTGTATATTTGTTTCATAGATTTAAAAACAGCTTTTGATTCTGTGACCCAAAATGTTCTTTGGTCGAAGTTAATTAATTGGGGTATATCTGAAACACTTTTAAAAATGATAAAAATATTATACTCCGATACTTGGGTACAGATCAAAGTTGGCGACGGAAGACATACGACCCGTCGCCTAGAAGCTAAAGTAGGCTTAAAACAAGGATGTGTCCTGGCTCCTTGCCTTTTTAATCTTTTTATGTCTGATCTCCCAGCCCATTTTAATAATGTTAACTCTCATTCCCCTTTTGTGTCGGATAAAGAGATAAAATATTTACAATATGCAGATGACACCATTTTATTACGCCAAACTGTTATAGGGTTGAAAAGATTAATCGATTCTTTCAATATATATGTTACACAAAATGGACTATCAATAAATATAAAAAAAAACTAAAATAATGACAGTGGCAAAGGCAAATTGGGAGTAAAAGAATGGAATATTAATGGTTTGGTTATCGAAAGTGTAAAGTCATACAAATATTTGGGAATCACCTTCGATGATGGTTTATCATTTAGGCAGCATTTTAATAATCTTGAAGCAAAGGGTGCTTCGCTCGCATTTGCCTTTAGAAAACTGAGGGATAAGTTAGTATGTCCTAATTACGATCACTTGCTGAAGGTCATGAGAGCAAAGTTAATTCCATCTTTGGACTACGGTTCTACTATCTTTCGGGGCAAGGATGCGAAACTGCTCGATGATATAGAAGTAAGGACGTATAAATCTGTTTTTAGGGTTCCCAGATATGTTAGTCGTGCTAATTTAAGACTCGAATTTGGTATAAAAAAACAGTTATTGGCCAGACAATCTACATATTTAAAATCTTTACCGTCGCTATCTCGAGCTGAAGAGGGCATGCTAGCTAAATTGTGCTGGATTGAGATTTCGAAAGGTGAATATTCGAATAGCTGGCACGTTTATTTAAAGGAGTGTTTATGCAATTTTGAATGCCCAAACTTAGTAAATGAAGTGAGGAGCAAATCGGTCTATAAAAAATCAGTTAACCAAACAGCAGCCTTACTGTCTTCTATAAGAGACAAAGATGAATTAAGGCGAAAAAATCATTTATGGTCAATAGATAATTCTTTTGGCAAATTGTTGCCACAACCGTATTTGCTCTTTCATTTAAAACCTTTGATTAAAAATAAATTCATGTTATTAAGATTTGGGATATATCCAACTAAAGATGGAACCCCAAAATGGGAGAATAAGTGGCCATCGAGTATTTGTAGGCTATGTGGGCTGAGTGATGAAACCTTATTGCACATAGTAACTCTATGTCCAAATTTGTTAGAAGAGCGGAAGACCATTTTGAAGCCTATTTTTAAGGAACTGGGGGTTAGATCATGTAGGACCGCACTTATTTTATGTCTAAGTGGTGTTAACATTTATATTATTTACCAATTTGTTGAGTTTGTTTTTATGGCTGAAAAGAAACTTTGTAAAGCAGACATTCTAAGTAAAAGAAATACTTGTTATGAAAGTTAATAGAAAAAGGGTAATGATATAATGTTTTTAAGTGTCTTTCTGGAGTATTGGGCTATTTTAATGTATTTTAGACTTATTTTGATTATGTGGAATTTATGTTGTTTGTATTTGTTATTTTAATGTTGTAGTTTACCCCTTGAAATGCTGCAACTTTTTGCTGCTAGCACAATGGCACTTTAGTTTTGGAGTTGAAATTGTAATGCACGTTGACTTTGTGGTTAATTGTTATTGGCATATTGTTAAAATTGTTTACATTTGCTGCTATTATAAGGCACTTTAGTTTTGGTGCTGTAAGTACATTTTATTGTATTTGTATATGTATATGTTTAGTTAAATGTTGCTGCGGATATTCACTATTTTTTTAAATTTTATTATTCCCTTTGTAATGATTTTAATTAACCAACAAATAAATAAATCAATCAAACCTATCAGGGGAAAACAGCCAGGGAGTGATAATTATCACACAACTGATACGAACCCTGTGCAAACACGTGTTTCTACAGGTTTCAGAATGTAGCCCTGCTCTTGTAATCAGGGCCTTAGTACATTTACACATATGACCTGGAACATACATATATTGTGAGGTTAACTATAGTAAAACTATACTTAACTACATATACTTACCTTTTTAACATTTTACAGCCTTTACATGTAAAAAAACATTCCCACAAATCATTTGTTTACATGTAATAGCTATACCCTAGCACGAGAAGCTGGCTCCACTGGCTGTATTGTGCATGTGTCAGGCAGTGGCTGTACAGAACAGCCACACAGTCACCACAGTACATACCTAACAAGCTTCACTAGCTTCAGGCTGTGCAGCATGTCAGAGGCTTGAGGGCTTGTCACACATACAACCTTATGCAATATCAGAAGCCAAAATAGAAAAAAGAATGTACCTCTAGCCCTATCCTACCTTGTGGTTGAATAGAAGTTTGTGAGCGTGAGTCTAGTGTGATGCTTGTCATAGGTATGAGACAGGATGCAGGAATCCTGAGCCCTAGAGATAAAGACCATGCAAGCTCACATCGAAGAGAACTGCACAAGGTAAATTTTCTTTTCACCAATTCCCAACTTTGTATGAGCATGTGTGTTGAAAATTCATCCTGTGCCCCGGCACCCCCAACTTTTTTGCTTACTGGTACTGGTGATAACTGACTCTGACTGATCCTGGGCTCTGTCTGACCAGGCCCAGGGTGAGTGCTATGCTGAAAGATACACTTAGAATACAGTGAATACACCTACATACAATACATAAACTAGGGTACACTATGGGGTAGGGTACCCCTATGGTTGGCATGACCTCCACTATCAGGCCCTAGTACATAATAGGGCAGGGGGATTGAAACTACCTTTAAGTCTGTAGTATATAATAGGGCATGGCAGTTTAGAGGCCAGCACCCCTTTCTGCACTTTCACGTGTGCACTGTTGAAGCCTGTGTTGCAGGACTACTTTTAAAATGCAAATTATGCCCAAACTCGATGTTGGTGTTTGGGGTACTTAATAATTGATACACTACAATGTTTGAGCATATTAGGTACCCCCCGGGTCTCCCCTAGGTGGCCCATGTGTAAGGGTCAGGTATGTATAAGGAGGGCCCCTTATAAAATGAGTTTTAGATGCCCTGGGTTAAGTGAAATTGAACATTTCACTCCCAATATTGTGGTAAAGTGCTTCCCAAAACTGACTTATGTGCCAGGAGCACGGTGGAGTGAGGATTTACATGATTTTTACATATACAGAGCCCCTAAATTCTCCCCTAGGTATCCCAGGGGTCTGGGGTCCTATAGATGTAGGCAGGGTCCTTATAAAATATGCTTTTTATAAGCCTTGGTGTTGGAAAAATGGCACACATCATTTCCCATTGCAAATCCCCAGCCACATAGGTTAACATGGAAAGAAGTTATGAAATAATTACTAACGTCAAGGAGGTGATGAAAATATCTTTCAATGACGTCCTAGAATGGTATTGATAAATCAAATAATATGGTATTGTTCAATTTATCCTAGAATCTACAAAATATAAGTTATGAGATTTTATTGTCTATAAGCCAAAATTCAGCCTTCCAGTGGTCTGTCCTGGTTGGTCAGAGTTAAGTGGATTAGCCAGGTTTCTTTGATGAGGTGATACCCCTTGGTTTGAAAAGATCTTCTCGGAGGGCAGTGTTCTGCTAAATTGAAATACCAGAGCAGGGGGAGTGGTTGTAAAAAATATTCTTTAATGGAAGGAAGAGACAGGGAAGAGAAGTCAGTTTCATATGCACCTCTACTCCTTGAACCCAGTCAGATGGTGGGATTAAGAAAGGAATGAACAGATGCTAGGGGAGAGTCTATGGATATTACCCATCCTGGGGGTGTGTTTAGCCAGCTCTTCTCTCTCTGCTTGAAAATCAGTCATAATGAATTTTGGAGAAATGGTGCTCTTTAGGATAAGATTGTGCCACACTTTGGGTGATGTGGCCATACCCTAGGGTGTTGCCTTGCACCTCATTGGACATGAGTGCCCTCCTGCTTGACCAGACAACTTGGAATAAGTACCTGGGAGAGGAAGAGCCTCTCAGGCCTGCTGCTTGAAACTTAAGGACAAAGAATTCTCCATGCTGGAAGTTTGTTTTGCTTCAACTAGACCCTGCACTCTGACTGCACCTGCTGCACAATCTGGAATTACAGCCCTGTGTATCTAACCTGCTTCAAGAGGGATAAAGAGTGGACTCCCTGCAAGTTACAGGTTAACAGAGCTCACCTGAAACATCACCAACAAGAGTCCTCAGCCTGGAGTACTGCGAGTGGATTTGGAAGGGTTATATCCAAGTGGATTGTGGAAATTCAAGTCCCCAACGTTCACTGACCATCTTGAAGCTTCCAGACCATTGACGTAACTTTGGGACCCTCAAAGGAACTTCAGGAAGAAGTTTGGAGAAGTTTGGAGCAACTTTGGCAAAAAGCTCCATAAGTGGATCGACTCTAGCTGGCCAGCCAAGCCGGCAGCCCTCAACCGCAAGCTGGCCTGCAGGCTGGTTCATCCCACTGAAAAGCTCCAGAGGTCCGATTTACCAAGTTTGACCTGGAGTAAGTTGAAATCCAAGCCAGTGAACCCACACCGAATCTGGCCTGGTGAAGAGCACCGAGGGACCCTGCAAGAAAAAGCTCTGTAAAAGTTTCTAAGTCTAAACGAAGGAGAGGTGACTGGGACCAACCATGAGAGTCAAACCGCTCACCTTTAACCACGAGCTGGCCTAGATCCCTGGTTCATCCTCCTGGAAAGTGCCAGAGGTCTGACTTCCATATGTTTGACCAGGAGCTGGTCGCAAGCCAAGACAGGAAACCCTCACCAAACCCGTACTGGCCGAGAGCATTGAGGAAACCCAGTAAGAAATGCTCCAGAAAAGTTTCTAAGTCCGACGGTAAAATCTTTGACCAAGACCGACCGCAGGGCTCCATCATGGTCAGCCTGAAGCATTTACTTTATCTTGGTCTACGGCAACCAGATGTCCAAATAGGTGCTATAGGTTTCTATGTGCCATATAATGCTAAATCTATTTAAAAAATCATATCTCTGGTTCCTTACATTTGATATTTTTTATTTTGATGTCATTTTAAAGATAAAATATGTTCTATTTTTATTAATTGGTGTTGGATTTTTATTGTATGTTGTTACCTGATTATTTACTGAATTGGTGTGCTTAAATGCTTAACATACCTATCTTTAAAGTTAAGCCTGCCTGCTCAAAGCCAAGGTACCGAGGGTTGAGCATGGGAATAATTTTCTAAGACCTGTATTGTGTTAGGGGCCTTATTGCCAGTGGTAGACATATATATTTACCACTACTAATAGCCCACTTTCCAGCAGTGTGTTTGCTTATCTGTGTGCCTGGGACTGCTTCTGTATGTGTGCTTGCATGCATGATCACTTGTTGAAACCAATGCGTGTGTTAGAGGATTTTGACAGGGACTTGTAGAGCCATCGTGTGACCTCTTATTTTGTAATGAGTCTGAGATTGTATAAAGTTCAAAAGGAGCAGAACAAAACAGGATACTCTAGGTTAGATATCACATTCATAATATCATGTATTTTTCATAAGGCTATAGATCCATATGCAGCCAACTCTTAACGAGTAACTATGCACCCTGAACATATTCAAATAGAAGAGCATTTAATTCCCTACTGAATGAGAGGGCGTCTCAGGACTTCGCATATGTTTTTAGGAAGGTTTGCCTTGTGCTTTCGCCCCCTGCATTGTTTGCATCTACAAGCAGGTATTGCTATTTAAATGTAAAGTTACACTTGGGTTATTTATACATTTGAGTCAAAGGCTCCAATTCAACTCTTTTTCCCACTGGAAGGCTTCTGAGAATGGGTGTGGTTCATTACCTTTGCATCGGATTTAGCCATGCATGAGCAGAATGTTTTCTTTTTTTAAAGCACCTCAATTCAATTAAAAGTGAGCCACAGCAGTACACTAAGGGGCATATTTACAACAGAATGGCAGGGCAAGTGTTACGCCACAATTGATTGGTAACACCACACTCCGACATTCTGAAAACACAGAGATGCACGTATATGCGATAATATGGAGCTTCCCTGCATTTCCCCAAGCGGTAATTTTATCTGCATGTCAATGCAAGCACCCTTGCACCATAGGGAATGATTGTTCATGTGCAGGAAGGTGTCCCTTCCTGCACATAAACAATCACTAATGGTGAATCATAACTTCTATATATGCTGCAGAATGCAGCACATATAGAAGTTGCAACTCATCATTATCTAATGATTTTTCACGTGCCAGAAGGGACATATTCCTGCACTTAAACAATCACTGATTGCGATTTGCTCTTTCTATGTGTGCTGCCGAATGCAGCACACAAAGAAACAGAAAAAGCAATGAGAAATTAATAATTTCCAGTTTAAGACCAGGTTTTTCCTGGTCCTATTTTTGGCACTGCCCCATATTTAGGCCGACCTTGTAAATAGAGGGCTGTGTCAAGAAGCAATAGGTGTTGCAGCAGAACGTCCACCACAGCATCCATTGCCCGTGCCTTTCATGCTAAGAGCTGCGTGAATAGGGTCATTATTTACAAGGCGGCGTTAAGCCAAGTTAACCCCTTCGGTGCTCATGACGGAACGGTTCCGTCATGAGCCACGGTTGAGCTGTGCTCATGACGGAACCGTTCCGTCATGACCACGCCCGCGCAAGATTCCGTCAGCACAGCGGCGGAATTTGCGCAGCATGGAAGGGGTTAAGTGGATTAAAGCCGCCTGGTAAATAAGGCGAAAGGATTATCGCCATCAGAATATCAAAAAAATGGCTTTCTGGTGGCAACAACCCCTTGTCAATATGTCCCTCGACCTGTTTGGAATGAAAGTGTATAGAAGCAGACTGCAGTTCAGTTAATATAGATGTAGTAAACAGACAATGAAGAACTGAGGGTTGAGCAAGGTAGCACATGAACGCGCTAAGTAAGGCATTGCGCTTTAACAAACTCTACTACTCTGTAGGAACCCACGCACCCCTGTTGGGTTGCACACAAAAAATACAGTTTCCTCTAGGGATGCCTTCTTTACATGTCATAGTTGCACAAAATCTTGCACTGCTCTACTGTTTATGCTCTGCTCTGAGAGTTAGGGAGCTTTGAGAAGCAAATATTCCTCAGAACGACTCAAATTTGTTTAAAAACAACCGCAATGGACCGCACTCCGCTAGCTCCTCCTCCGGGTCGCCCCAAGGGAAGCTGGTACATGAAGTTCTTGAGTAGTTCACCCCAGTGGGTGCAAGTAAGTACTTGTTGAACTGATGATCTCTGATGGAGTTCTTGAGTGGTTCACCCCAGTGGGTGCAAGTAAGTACTTGTTGAACTGATGATCTCTAGACCCGATACATGTCCCGGGTTTTAAAATATCGCCCGAGACATGGCTCGGGTTTCGGGATAACTTCCCTCCTCAGTAGAGAAAATAGTTAGGGGTGGAAGAGAGAGCCGCCAAGCAACCATCAAGGGCCTCAGTGCCCGCACAGGCACGCAGGTGCGTCGTCCAGGAGCTCGTCAGCTCAAAGCTCGAGGGAGCCATTTTTAAAAACAACCGCAATGGACCGCACTCCGCTAGCTCCTCCTCCGGGTCGCCCCAAGGGAAGCTGGTACATGAAGTTCTTGAGTAGTTCACCCCAGTGGGTGCAAGTAAGTACTTGTTGAACTGATGATCTCTGATGGAGTTCTTGAGTGGTTCACCCCAGTGGGTGCAAGTAAGTACTTGTTGAACTGATGATCTCTAGACCCGATACATGTCCCGGGTTTTAAAATATCGCCCGAGACATGGCTCGGGTTTCGGGATAACTTCCCTCCTCAGTAGAGAAAATAGTTAGGGGTGGAAGAGAGAGCCGCCAAGCAACCGTCAAGGGCCTCAGTGCCCGCACAGGCACGCAGGTGCATCGTCCAGGAGCTCGTCAGCTCAAAGCTCGAGGGAGCCATTTTTAAAAACAACCGCAATGGACCGCACTCCGCTAGCTCCTCCTCCGGGTCGCCCCAAGGGAAGCTGGTACATGAAGTTCTTGAGTAGTTCACCCCAGTGGGTGCAAGTAAGTACTTGTTGAACTGATGATCTCTGATGGAGTTCTTGAGTGGTTCACCCCAGTGGGGGCAAGTAAGTACTTGTTGAACTGATGATCTCCAGACCCGATACATGTCCCTGGTTTTAAAATATCGCCCGAGACATGGCTCGGGTTTCGGGATAACTTCCCTCCTCAGTAGAGAAAATAGTTAGGGGTGGAAGAGAGAGCCGCCAAGCAACCGTCAAGGGCCTCAGTGCCCGCACAGGCACGCAGGTGCGTCGTCCAGGAGCTCGTCAGCTCAAAGCTCGAGGGAGCCATTTTTAAAAACAACCGCAATGGACCGCACTCCGCTAGCTCCTCCTCCGGGTCGCCCCAAGGGAAGCTGGTACATGAAGTTCTTGAGTAGTTCACCCCAGTGGGTGCAAGTAAGTACTTGTTGAACTGATGATCTCTGATGGAGTTCTTGAGTGGTTCACCCCAATGGGTGCAAGTAAGTACTTGTTGAACTGATGATCTCTAGACCCGATACATGTCCCGGGTTTTAAAATATCGCCCGAGACATGGCTCGGGTTTCGGGATAACTTCCCTCCTCAGTAGAGAAAATAGTTAGGGGTGGAAGAGAGAGCCGCCAAGCAACCGTCAAGGGCCTCAGTGCCCGCACAGGCACGCAGGTGCGTCGTCCAGGAGCTCGTCAGCTCAAAGCTCGAGGGAGCCATTTTTAAAAACAACCGCAATGGACCGCACTCCGCTAGCTCCTCCTCCGGGTCGCCCCAAGGTAAGCTGGTACATGAAGTTCTTGAGTAGTTCACCCCAGTGGGTGCAAGTAAGTACTTGTTGAACTGATGATCTCTGATGGAGTTCTTGAGTGGTTCACCCCAGTGGGTGCAAGTAAGTACTTGTTGAACTGATGATCTCTAGACCCGATACATGTCCCGGGTTTTAAAATATCGCCCGAGACATGGCTCGGGTTTCGGGATAACTTCCCTCCTCAGTAGAGAAAATAGTTAGGGGTGGAAGAGAGAGCCGCCAAGCAACCGTCAAGGGCCTCAGTGCCCGCACAGGCACGCAGGTGCGTCGTCCAGGAGCTCGTCAGCTCAAAGCTCGAGGGAGCCATTTTTAAAAACAACCGCAATGGACCGCACTCCGCTAGCTCCTCCTCCGGGTCGCCCCGAGGGAAGCTGGTACATGAAGTTCTTGAGTAGTTCACCCCAGTGGGTGCAAGTAAGTACTTGTTGAACTGATGATCTCTGATGGAGTTCTTGAGTGGTTCACCCCAGTGGGTGCAAGTAAGTACTTGTTGAACTGATGATCTCTAGACCCGATACATGTCCTGGGTTTTAAAATATCGCCCGAGACATGGCTCGGGTTTTGGGATAACTTCCCTCCTCAGTAGAGAAAATAGTTAGGGGTGGAAGAGAGAGCCGCCAAGCAACCGTCAAGGGCCTCAGTGCCCGCACAGGCACGCAGGTGCGTCGTCCAGGAGCTCGTCAGCTCAAAGCTCGAGGGAGCCATTTTTAAAAACAACCGCAATGGACTGCACTCCGCTAGCTCCTCCTCCGGGTCGCCCCAAAGGGAAGCTGGTACATGAAGTTCTTGAGTAGTTCACCCCAGTGGGTGCAAGTAAGTACTTGTTGAACTGATGATCTCTGATGGAGTTCTTGAGTTGTTCACCCCAGTGGGTGCAAGTAAGTACTTGTTGAACTGATGATCTCTAGACCCGATACATGTCCCGGGTTTTAAAATATCGCCCGAGACATGGCTCGGGTTTCGGGATAACTTCCCTCCTCAGTAGAGAAAATAGTTAGGGGTGGAAGAGAGAGCCGCCAAGCAACCGTCAAGGGCCTCAGTGCCCGCACAGGCACGCAGGTGCGTCGTCCAGGAGCTCGTCAGCTCAAAGCTCGAGGGAGCCATTTTTAAAAACAACCGCAATGGACCGCACTCCGCTAGCTCCTCCTCCGGGTCGCCCCAAAGGGAAGCTGGTACATGAAGTTCTTGAGTAGTTCACCCCAGTTGGTGCAAGTAAGTACTTGTTGAACTGATGATCTCTGATGGAGTTCTTGAGTGGTTCACCCCAGTGGGTGCAAGTAAGTACTTGTTGAACTGATGATCTCTAGACCCGATACATGTCCCGGGTTTTAAAATATCGCCCGAGACATGGCTCGGGTTTCGGGATAACTTCCCTCCTCAGTAGAGAAAATAGTTAGGGGTGGAAGAGAGAGCCGCCAAGCAACCGTCAAGGGCCTCAGTGCCCGCACAGGCACGCAGGTGCGTCGTCCAGGAGCTCGTCAGCTCAAAGCTCGAGGGAGCCATTTTTAAAAACAACCGCAATGGACCGCACTCCGCTAGCTCCTCCTCCGGGTCGCCCCAAGGGAAGCTGGTACATGAAGTTCTTGAGTAGTTCACCCCAGTGGGTGCAAGTAAGTACTTGTTGAACTGATGATCTCTGATGGAGTTCTTGAGTGGTTCACCCCAGTGGGTGCAAGTAAGTACTTGTTGAACTGATGATCTCTAGACCCGATACATGTCCCGGGTTTTAAAATATCGCCCGAGACATGGCTCGGGTTTCGGGATAACTTCCCTCCTCAGTAGAGAAAATAGTTAGGCGTGGAAGAGAGAGCCGCCAAGCAACCATCAAGGGCCTCAGTGCCCGCACAGGCACGCAGGTGCGTCGTCCAGGAGCTCGTCAGCTCAAAGCTCGAGGGAGCCATTTTTAAAAACAACCGCAATGGACCACACTCCGCTAGCTCCTCCTCCGGGTCGCCCCAAGGGAAGCTGGTACATGAAGTTCTTGAGTAGTTCACCCCAGTGGGTGCAAGTAAGTACTTGTTGAACTGATGATCTCTGATGGAGTTCTTGAGTGGTTCACCCCAGTGGGTGCAAGTAAGTACTTGTTGAACTGATGATCTCTAGACCCGATACATGTCCCGGGTTTTAAAATATCGCCCGAGACATGGCTCGGGTTTCGGGATAACTTCCCTCCTCAGTAGAGAAAATTGTTAGGGGTGGAAGAGAGAGCCGCCAAGCAACCGTCAAGGGCCTCAGTGCCCGCACAGGCACGCAGGTGCGTCGTCCAGGAGCTCGTCAGCTCAAAGCTCGAGGGAGCCATTTTTAAAAACAACCGCAATGGACCGCACTCCGCTAGCTCCTCCTCCGGGTCGCCCCAAGGGAAGCTGGTACATGAAGTTCTTGAGTAGTTCAGCCCAGTGGGTTCAAGTAAGTACTTGTTGAACTGATGATCTCTGATGGAGTTCTTGAGTGGTTCACCCCAGTGGGTGCAAGTAAGTACTTGTTGAACTGATGATCTCTAGACCCGATACATGTCCCGGGTTTTAAAATATCGCCCGAGACATGGCTCAGGTTTCGGGATAACTTCCCTCCTCAGTAGAGAAAATAGTTAGGGGTGGAAGAGAGAGCCGCCAAGCAACCGTCAAGGGCCTCAGTGCCCGCACAGGCACGCAGGTGCGTCGTCCAGGAGCTCGTCAGCTTAAAGCTCGAGGGAGCCATTTTTAAAAACAACCGCAATGGACCGCACTCCGCTAGCTCCTCCTCCGGGTCACCCCAAGGGAAGCTGGTACATGAAGTTCTTGAGTAGTTCACCCCAGTGGGTGCAAGTAAGTACTTGTTGAACTGATAATCTCTGATGGAGTTCTTGAGTGGTTCACCCCAGTGGGTGCAAGTAAGTACTTGTTGAACTGATGATCTCTAGACCCGATACATGTCCCGGGTTTTAAAATATCGCCCGAGACATGGCTCGGGTTTCGGGATAACTTCCCTCCTCAGTAGAGAAAATAGTTAGGGGTGGAAGAGAGAGCCGCCAAGCAACCATCAAGGGCCTCAGTGCCCGCACAGGCACGCAGGTGCGTCGTCCAGGAGCTCGTCAGCTCAAAGCTCGAGGGAGCCATTTTTAAAAACAACCGCAATGGACCGCACTCCGCTAGCTCCTCCTCCGGGTCGCCCCAAGGGAAGCTGGTACATGAAGTTCTTGAGTAGTTCACCCCAGTGGGTGCAAGTAAGTACTTGTTGAACTGATGATCTCTGATGGAGTTCTTGAGTGGTTCACCCCAGTGGGTGCAAGTAAGTACTTGTTGAACTGATGATCTCTAGACCCGATACATGTCCCGGGTTTTAAAATATCGCCCGAGACATGGCTCGGGTTTCGGGATAACTTCCCTCCTCAGTAGAGAAAATAGTTAGGGGTGGAAGAGAGAGCCGCCAAGCAACCGTCAAGGGCCTCAGTGCCCGCACAGGCACGCAGGTGCGTCGTCCAGGAGCTCGTCAGCTCAAAGCTCGAGGGAGCCATTTTTAAAAACAACCGCAATGGACCGCACTCCGCTAGCTCCTCCTCCGGGTCGCCCCAAAGGGAAGCTGGTACATGAAGTTCTTGAGTAGTTCACCCCAGTGGGTGCAAGTAAGTACTTGTTGAACTGATGATCTCTGATGGAGTTCTTGAGTGGTTCACCCCAGTGGGTGCAAGTAAGTACTTGTTGAACTGATGATCTCTAGACCCGATACATGTCCCGGGTTTTAAAATATCGCCCGAGACATGGCTCGGGTTTCGGGATAACTTCCCTCCTCAGTAGAGAAAATAGTTAGGGGTGGAAGAGAGAGCCGCCAAGCAACCGTCAAGGGCCTCAGTGCCCGCACAGGCACGCAGGTGCGTCGTCCAGGAGCTCGTCAGCTCAAAGCTCGAGGGAGCCATTTTTAAAAACAACCGCAATGGACCGCACTCCGCTAGCTCCTCCTCCGGGTCGCCCCAAGGGAAGCTGGTACATGAAGTTCTTGAGTAGTTCACCCCAGTGGGTGCAAGTAAGTACTTGTTGAACTGATGATCTCTGATGGAGTTCTTGAGTGGTTCACCCCAGTGGGTGCAAGTAAGTACTTGTTGAACTGATGATCTCTAGACCCGATACATGTCCCGGGTTTTAAAATATCGCCCGAGACATGGCTCGGGTTTCGGGATAACTTCCCTCCTCAGTAGAGAAAATAGTTAGGCGTGGAAGAGAGAGCCGCCAAGCAACCATCAAGGGCCTCAGTGCCCGCACAGGCACGCAGGTGCGTCGTCCAGGAGCTCGTCAGCTCAAAGCTCGAGGGAGCCATTTTTAAAAACAACCGCAATGGACCGCACTCCGCTAGCTCCTCCTCCGGGTCGCCCCAAGGGAAGCTGGTACATGAAGTTCTTGAGTAGTTCACCCCAGTGGGTGCAAGTAAGTACTTGTTGAACTGATGATCTCTGATGGAGTTCTTGAGTGGTTCACCCCAGTGGGTGCAAGTAAGTACTTGTTGAACTGATGATCTCTAGACCCGATACATGTCCCGGGTTTTAAAATATCGCCCGAGACATGGCTCGGGTTTCGGGATAACTTCCCTCCTCAGTAGAGAAAATTGTTAGGGGTGGAAGAGAGAGCCGCCAAGCAACCGTCAAGGGCCTCAGTGCCCGCACAGGCACGCAGGTGCGTCGTCCAGGAGCTCGTCAGCTCAAAGCTCGAGGGAGCCATTTTTAAAAACAACCGCAATGGACCGCACTCCGCTAGCTCCTCCTCCGGGTCGCCCCAAGGGAAGCTGGTACATGAAGTTCTTGAGTAGTTCACCCCAGTGGGTTCAAGTAAGTACTTGTTGAACTGATGATCTCTGATGGAGTTCTTGAGTGGTTCACCCCAGTGGGTGCAAGTAAGTACTTGTTGAACTGATGATCTCTAGACCCGATACATGTCCCGGGTTTTAAAATATCGCCCGAGACATGGCTCAGGTTTCGGGATAACTTCCCTCCTCAGTAGAGAAAATAGTTAGGGGTGGAAGAGAGAGCCGCCAAGCAACCGTCAAGGGCCTCAGTGCCCGCACAGGCACGCAGGTGCGTCGTCCAGGAGCTCGTCAGCTTAATGCTCGAGGGAGCCATTTTTAAAAACAACCGCAATGGACCGCACTCCGCTAGCTCCTCCTCCGGGTCACCCCAAGGGAAGCTGGTACATGAAGTTCTTGAGTAGTTCACCCCAGTGGGTGCAAGTAAGTACTTGTTGAACTGATAATCTCTGATGGAGTTCTTGAGTGGTTCACCCCAGTGGGTGCAAGTAAGTACTTGTTGAACTGATGATCTCTAGACCCGATACATGTCCCGGGTTTTAAAATATCGCCCGAGACATGGCTCGGGTTTCGGGATAACTTCCCTCCTCAGTAGAGAAAATAGTTAGGGGTGGAAGAGAGAGCCGCCAAGCAACCATCAAGGGCCTCAGTGCCCGCACAGGCACGCAGGTGCGTCGTCCAGGAGCTCGTCAGCTCAAAGCTCGAGGGAGCCATTTTTAAAAACAACCGCAATGGACCGCACTCCGCTAGCTCCTCCTCCGGGTCGCCCCAAGGGAAGCTGGTACATGAAGTTCTTGAGTAGTTCACCCCAGTGGGTGCAAGTAAGTACTTGTTGAACTGATGATCTCTGATGGAGTTCTTGAGTGGTTCACCCCAGTGGGTGCAAGTAAATACTTGTTGAACTGATGATCTCTAGACCCGATACATGTCCCGGGTTTTAAAATATCGCCCGAGACATGGCTCGGGTTTCGGGATAACTTCCCTCCTCAGTAGAGAAAATAGTTAGGGGTGGAAGAGAGAGCCGCCAAGCAACCGTCAAGGGCCTCAGTGCCCGCACAGGCACGCAGGTGCGTCGTCCAGGAGCTCGTCAGCTCAAAGCTCGAGGGAGCCATTTTTAAAAACAACCGCAATGGACCGCACTCCGCTAGCTCCTCCTCCGGGTCGCCCCAAGGGAAACTGGTACATGAAGTTCTTGAGTAGTTCACCCCAGTGGGTGCAAGTAAGTACTTGTTGAACTGATGATCTCTGATGGAGTTCTTGAGTGGTTCTCCCCAGTGGGTGCAAGTAAGTACTTGTTGAACTGATGATCTCTAGACCCGATACATGTCCCGGGTTTTAAAATATCGCCCGAGACATGGCTCGGGTTTCGGGATAACTTCCCTCCTCAGTAGAGAAAATAGTTAGGGGTGGAAGAGAGAGCCGCCAAGCAACCGTCAAGGGCCTCAGTGCCCGCACAGGCACGCAGGTGCGTCGTCCAGGAGCTCGTCAGCTCAAAGCTCGAGGGAGCCATTTTTAAAAACAACCGCAATGGACCGCACTCCGCTAGCTCCTCCTCTGGGTCGCCCCAAGGGAAGCTGATACATGAAGTTCTTGAGTAGTTCACCCCAGTGGGTGCAAGTAAGTACTTGTTGAACTGATGATCTCTGATGGAGTTCTTGAGTGGTTCACCCCAGTGGGTGCAAGTAAGTACTTGTTGAACTGATGATCTCTAGACCCGATACATGTCCCGGGTTTTAAAATATCGCCCGAGACATGGCTCGGGTTTCGGGATAACTTCCCTCCTCAGTAGAGAAAATAGTTAGGGGTGGAAGAGAGAGCCGCCAAGCAACCGTCAAGGGCCTCAGTGCCCGCACAGGCACGCAGGTGCGTCGTCCAGGAGCTCGTCAGCTCAAAGCTCGAGGGAGCCATTTTTAAAAACAACCGCAATGGACCGCACTCCGCTAGCTCCTCCTCCGGGTCGCCCCAAGGGAAGCTGGTACATGAAGTTCTTGAGTAGTTCACCCCAGTGGGTGCAAGTAAGTACTTGTTGAACTGATGATCTCTGATGGAGTTCTTGAGTGGTTCACCCCAGTGGGTGCAAGTAAGTACTTGTTGAACTGATGATCTCTAGACCCGATACATGTCCCGGGTTTTAAAATATCGCCCGAGACATGGCTCGGGTTTCGGGATAACTTCCCTCCTCAGTAGAGAAAATAGTTAGGCGTGGAAGAGAGAGCCGCCAAGCAACCATCAAGGGCCTCAGTGCCCGCACAGGCACGCAGGTGCGTCGTCCAGGAGCTCGTCAGCTCAAAGCTCGAGGGAGCCATTTTTAAAAACAACCGCAATGGACCGCACTCCGCTAGCTCCTCCTCCGGGTCGCCCCAAGGGAAGCTGGTACATGAAGTTCTTGAGTAGTTCACCCCAGTGGGTGCAAGTAAGTACTTGTTGAACTGATGATCTCTGATGGAGTTCTTGAGTGGTTCACCCCAGTGGGTGCAAGTAAGTACTTGTTGAACTGATGATCTCTAGACCCGATACATGTCCCGGGTTTTAAAATATCGCCCGAGACATGGCTCGGGTTTCGGGATAACTTCCCTCCTCAGTAGAGAAAATTGTTAGGGGTGGAAGAGAGAGCCGCCAAGCAACCGTCAAGGGCCTCAGTGCCCGCACAGGCACGCAGGTGCGTCGTCCAGGAGCTCGTCAGCTCAAAGCTCGAGGGAGCCATTTTTAAAAACAACCGCAATGGACCGCACTCCGCTAGCTCCTCCTCCGGGTCGCCCCAAGGGAAGCTGGTACATGAAGTTCTTGAGTAGTTCACCCCAGTGGGTTCAAGTAAGTACTTGTTGAACTGATGATCTCTGATGGAGTTCTTGAGTGGTTCACCCCAGTGGGTGCAAGTAAGTACTTGTTGAACTGATGATCTCTAGACCCGATACATGTCCCGGGTTTTAAAATATCGCCCGAGACATGGCTCAGGTTTCGGGATAACTTCCCTCCTCAGTAGAGAAAATAGTTAGGGGTGGAAGAGAGAGCCGCCAAGCAACCGTCAAGGGCCTCAGTGCCCGCACAGGCACGCAGGTGCGTCGTCCAGGAGCTCGTCAGCTTAAAGCTCGAGGGAGCCATTTTTAAAAACAACCGCAATGGACCGCACTCCGCTAGCTCCTCCTCCGGGTCACCCCAAGGAAAGCTGGTACATGAAGTTCTTGAGTAGTTCACCCCAGTGGGTGCAAGTAAGTACTTGTTGAACTGATAATCTCTGATGGAGTTCTTGAGTGGTTCACCCCAGTGGGTGCAAGTAAGTACTTGTTGAACTGATGATCTCTAGACCCGATACATGTCCCGGGTTTTAAAATATCGCCCGAGACATGGCTCGGGTTTCGGGATAACTTCCCTCCTCAGTAGAGAAAATAGTTAGGGGTGGAAGAGAGAGCCGCCAAGCAACCATCAAGGGCCTCAGTGCCCGCACAGGCACGCAGGTGCGTCGTCCAGGAGCTCGTCAGCTCAAAGCTCGAGGGAGCCATTTTTAAAAACAACCGCAATGGACCGCACTCCGCTAGCTCCTCCTCCGGGTCGCCCCAAGGGAAGCTGGTACATGAAGTTCTTGAGTAGTTCACCCCAGTGGGTGCAAGTAAGTACTTGTTGAACTGATGATCTCTGATGGAGTTCTTGAGTGGTTCACCCCAGTGGGTGCAAGTAAGTACTTGTTGAACTGATGATCTCTAGACCCGATACATGTCCCGGGTTTTAAAATATCGCCCGAGACATGGCTCGGGTTTCGGGATAACTTCCCTCCTCAGTAGAGAAAATAGTTAGGGGTGGAAGAGAGAGCCGCCAAGCAACCGTCAAGGGCCTCAGTGCCCGCACAGGCACGCAGGTGCGTCGTCCAGGAGCTCGTCAGCTCAAAGCTCGAGGGAGCCATTTTTAAAAACAACCGCAATGGACCGCACTCCGCTAGCTCCTCCTCCGGGTCGCCCCAAGGGAAACTGGTACATGAAGTTCTTGAGTAGTTCACCCCAGTGGGTGCAAGTAAGTACTTGTTGAACTGATGATCTCTGATGGAGTTCTTGAGTGGTTCTCCCCAGTGGGTGCAAGTAAGTACTTGTTGAACTGATGATCTCTAGACCCGATACATGTCCCGGGTTTTAAAATATCGCCCGAGACATGGCTCGGGTTTCGGGATAACTTCCCTCCTCAGTAGAGAAAATAGTTAGGGGTGGAAGAGAGAGCCGCCAAGCAACCGTCAAGGGCCTCAGTGCCCGCACAGGCACGCAGGTGCGTCGTCCAGGAGCTCGTCAGCTCAAAGCTCGAGGGAGCCATTTTTAAAAACAACCGCAATGGACCGCACTCCGCTAGCTCCTCCTCTGGGTCGCCCCAAGGGAAGCTGATACATGAAGTTCTTGAGTAGTTCACCCCAGTGGGTGCAAGTAAGTACTTGTTGAACTGATGATCTCTGATGGAGTTCTTGAGTGGTTCACCCCAGTGGGTGCAAGTAAGTACTTGTTGAACTGATGATCTCTAGACCCGATACATGTCCCGGGTTTTAAAATATCGCCCGAGACATGGCTCGGGTTTCGGGATAACTTCCCTCCTCAGTAGAGAAAATAGTTAGGGGTGGAAGAGAGAGCCGCCAAGCAACCGTCAAGGGCCTCAGTGCCCGCACAGGCACGCAGGTGCGTCGTCCAGGAGCTCGTCAGCTCAAAGCTCGAGGAAGCCATTTTTTAAAACAACCGCAATGGACCGCACTCCGCTAGCTCCTCCTCCGGGTCGCCCCAAGGGAAGCTGGTACATGAAGTTCTTGAGTAGTTCACCCCAGTGGGTGCAAGTAAGTACTTGTTGAACTGATGATCTCTGATGGAGTTCTTGAGTGGTTCACCCCAGTGGGTGCAAGTAAGTACTTGTTGAACTGATGATCTCTAGACCCGATACATGTCCCGGGTTTTAAAATATCGCCCGAGACATGGCTCGGGTTTCGGGATAACTTCCCTCCTCAGTAGAGAAAATTGTTAGGGGTGGAAGAGAGAGCCGCCAAGCAACCGTCAAGGGCCTCAGTGCCCGCACAGGCACGCAGGTGCGTCGTCCAGGAGCTCGTCAGCTCAAAGCTCGAGAGAGCCATTTTTAAAAACAACCGCAATGGACCGCACTCCGCTAGCTCCTCCTCCGGGTCGCCCCAAGGGAAGCTGGTACATGAAGTTCTTGAGTAGTTCACCCCAGTGGGTGCAAGTAAGTACTTGTTGAACTGATGATCTCTGATGGAGTTCTTGAGTGGTTCACCCCAGTGGGTGCAAGTAAGTACTTGTTGAACTGATGATCTCTAGACCCGATACATGTCCCGGGTTTTAAAATATCGCCCGAGACATGGCTCGGGTTTCGGGATAACTTCCCTCCTCAGTAGAGAAAATAGTTAGGGGTGGAAGAGAGAGCCGCCAAGCAACCGTCAAGGGCCTCAGTGCCCGCACAGGCACGCAGGTGCGTCGTCCAGGAGCTCGTCAGCTCAAAGCTCGAGGGAGCCATTTTTAAAAACAACCGCAATGGACCGCACTCCGCTAGCTCCTCCTCCGGGTCGCCCCAAGGGAAGCTGGTACATGAAGTTCTTGAGTAGTTCACCCCAGTGGGTGCAAGTAAGTACTTGTTGAACTGATGATCTCTGATGGAGTTCTTGAGTCCCTTGAGCCAACGGGCTGGCGAGCCTTGGATCTGCACCTGCACGCCATGAGAGGTACTTGACCTGTTTTAATTACATTTCGGCAGTCCATGCGGCACCCCTTACACTGACCTGCTCCCTGCTGACGAGAGGCAACTACCTCGAAACACGTGTCCAGGGATGGCTAACGCAACACATACTGTTCTTTATACATCGTGGCATAGGCGTACTCGCCGTCGCCACTACATTTACCACAGTTCCTTGGGGCAACTTGCTGGTGTGACGAGCAGTGTGCGACCTACCTTTGCACAATTTATTACGGCTCCCTTGAGCCAACGGGCTGACGAGCCTTGGATCTGCACCTGCGCGCCATGAGAGGTACTTGACCTGTTTTAATTACATTTCGGCAGTCCACGCGGCACCCCTTACACTGACCTGCTCCCTGCTGACGAGAGGCAACTACCTCGAAACACGTGTCCAGGGATGGCTAACGCAACACATACTGTTCTTTATACATCGTGGCATAGGCGTACTCGCCGTCGCCACTACATTTACCACAGTTCCTTGGGGCAACTTGCTGGTGTGACGAGCAGTGTGCGACCTACCTTTGCACAATTTATTACGGCTCCCTTGAGCCAACGGGCTGACGTGCCTTGGATCTGCACCTGCGTGCCATGAGAGGTACTTGACCTGTTTTAATTACATTTCGGCAGTCCACGTGGCACCCCTTACACTGACCTGCTCCCTGCTGACGAGAGGCAACTACCTCGAAACACGTGTCCAGGGATGGCTAACGCAACACATACTGTTCTTTATACATCGTGGCATAGGCGTACTCGCCGTCGCCACTACATTTACAACAGTTCCTTGGGGCAACTTGCTGGTGTGATGAGCAGTGTGCGACCTACCTTTGCACAATTTATTACGGCTCCCTTGAGCCAACGGGCTGACGAGCCTTGGATCTGCACCTGCGCGCCATGAGAGGTACTTGACCTGTTTTAATTACATTTCGGCAGTCCACGCGGCACCCCTTACACTGACCTGCTCCCTGCTGACGAGAGGCAACTACCTCGAAACACGTGTCCAGGGATGGCTAACGCAACACATACTGTTCTTTATACATCGTGGCATAGGCGTACTCGCCGTCGCCACTACATTTACCACAGTTCCTTGGGGCAACTTGCTGGTGTGACGAGCAGTGTGCGACCTACCTTTGCACAATTTATTACGGCTCCCTTGAGCCAACGGGCTGACGAGCCTTGGATCTGCACCTGCGCGCCATGAGAGGTACTTGACCTGTTTTAATTACATTTCGGCAGTCCACGCGGCACCCCTTACACTGACCTGCTCCCTGCTGACGAGAGGCAACTACCTCGAAACACGTGTCCAGGGATGGCTAACGCAACACATACTGTTCTTTATACATCGTGGCATAGGCGTACTCGCCGTCGCCACTACATTTACCACAGTTCCTTGGGGCAACTTGCTGGTGTGACGAGCAGTGTGCGACCTACCTTTGCACAATTTATTACTGCTCCCTTGAGCCAACGGGCTGACGAGCCTTGGATCTGCACCTGCGCGCCATGAGAGGTACTTGACCTGTTTTAATTACATTTCGGCAGTCCACGCGGCACCCCTTACACTGACCTGCTCCCTGCTGACGAGAGGCAACTACCTCGAAACACGTGTCCAGGGATGGCTAACGCAACACATACTGTTCTTTATACATCGTGGCATAGGCGTACTCGCCGTCGCCACTACATTTACCACAGTTCCTTGGGGCAACTTGCTGGTGTGACGAGCAGTGTGCGACCTACCTTTGCACAATTTATTACGGCTCCCTTGAGCCAACGGGCTGACGAGCCTTGGATCTGCACCTGCGCGCCATGAGAGGTACTTGACCTGTTTTAATTACATTTCGGCAGTCCACGCGGCACTCCTTACACTGATCTGCTCCCTGCTGACGAGAGGCAACTACTTTGAAACACGTGTCCAGGGATGGCTAACGCAACACATACTGTTCTTTATACATCGTGGCATAGGCGTACTCGCCGTCGCCACTACATTTACCACAGTTCCTTGGGGCAACTTGCTGGTGTGACGAGCAGTGTGCGACCTACCTTTGCACAATTTATTACGGCTCCCTTGAGCCAACGGGCTGACGAGCCTTGGATCTGCACCTGCGCGCCATGAGAGGTACTTGACCTGTTTTAATTACATTTCGGCAGTCCACGCGGCACCCCTTACACTGACCTGCTCCCTGCTGACGAGAGGCAACTACCTCGAAACACGTGTCCAGGGATGGCTAACGCAACACATACTGTTCTTTATACATCGTGGCATAGGCGTACTCACCATCGCCACTACATTTACCACAGTTCCTTGGGGCAACTTGCTGGTGTGACGAGCAGTGTGCGACCTACCTTTGCACAATTTATTACGGCTCCCTTGAGCCAACGGGCTGACGAGCCTTGGATCTGCACCTGCGCGCCATGAGAGGTACTTGACCTGTTTTAATTACATTTCGGCAGTCCACGCGGCACCCCTTACACTGACCTGCTCCCTGCTGACGAGAGGCAACTACCTCGAAACACGTGTCCAGGGATGGCTAACGCAACACATACTGTTCTTTATACATCGTGGCATAGGCGTACTCGCCGTCGCCACTACATTTACCACAGTTCCTTGGGGCAACTTGCTGGTGTGACGAGCAGTGTGCGACCTACCTTTGCACAATTTATTACGGCTCCCTTGAGCCAACAGGCTGACGAGCCTTGGATCTGCACCTGCGCGCCATGAGAGGTACGTGACCTGTTTTAATTACATTTCGGCAGTCCACGCGGCACCCCTTACACTGACCTGCTCCCTGCTGACGAGAGGCAACTACCTCGAAACACGTGTCCAGGGATGGCTAACGCAACACATACTGTTCTTTATACATCGTGGCATAGGCGTACTCGCCGTCGCCACTACATTTACCACAGTTCCTTGGGGCAACTTGCTGGTGTGACGAGCAGTGTGCGACCTACCTTTGCACAATTTATTACGGCTCCCTTGAGCCAACGGGCTGACTAGCCTTGGATCTGCACCTGCGCGCCATGAGAGGTACTTGACCTGTTTTAATTACATTTCGGCAGTCCACGCGGCACCCCTTACACTGACCTGCTCCCTGCTGACGAGAGGCAACTACCTCGAAACACGTGTCCAGGGATGGCTAACGCAACACATACTGTTCTTTATACATCGTGGCATAGGCGTACATGCCGTCGCCACTACATTTACCACAGTTCCTTGGGGCAACTTGCTGGTGTGACGAGCAGTGTGCGACCTACCTTTGCACAATTTATTACGGCTCCCTTGAGCCAACGGGCTGACGAGCCTTGGATCTGCACCTGCGCGCCATGAGAGGTACTTGACCTGTTTTAATTACATTTCGGCAGTCCACGCGGCACCCCTTACACTGACCTGCTCCCTGCTGACGAGAGGCAACTACCTCGAAACACGTGTCCAGGGATGGCTAACGCAACACATACTGTTCTTTATACATCGTGGCATAGGCGTACTCGCCGTCGCCACTACATTTACCACAGTTCCTTGGGGCAACTTGCTGGTGTGACGAGCAGTGTGCGACCTACCTTTGCACAATTTATTACGGCTCCCTTGAGCCAACGGGCTGACGAGCCTTGGATCTGCACCTGCGCGCCATGAGAGGTACTTGACCTGTTTTAATTACATTTCGGCAGTCCACGCGGCACCCCTTACACTGACCTGCTCCCTGCTGACGAGAGGCAACTACCTCGAAACACGTGTCCAGGGATGGCTAACGCACCACATACTGTTCTTTATACATCGTGGCATAGGCGTACTCGCCGTCACCACTACATTTACCACAGTTCCTTGGGGCAACTTGCTGGTGTGACGAGCAGTGTGCGACCTACCTTTGCACAATTTATTACGGCTCCCTTGAGCCAACGGGCTGACGAGCCTTGGATCTGCACCTGCGCGCCATGAGAGGTACTTGACCTGTTTTAATTACATTTCGGCAGTCCACGCGGCACCCCTTACACTGACCTGCTCCCTGCTGACGAGAGGCAACTACCTCGAAACACGTGTCCAGGGATGGCTAACGCAACACATACTGTTCTTTATACATCGTGGCATAGGCGTACTCGCCGTTGCCACTACATTTACCACAGTTCCTTGGGGAAACTTGCTGGTGTGACGAGCAGTGTGCGACCTACCTTTGCACAATTTATTACGGCTCCCTTGAGCCAACGGGCTGACGAGCCTTGGATCTGCACCTGCGCGCCATGAGAGGTACTTGACCTGTTTTAATTACATTTCGGCAGTCCACGCGGCACCCCTTACACTGACCTGCTCCCTGCTGACGAGAGGCAACTACCTCGAAACACGTGTCCAGGGATGGCTAACGCAACACATACTGTTCTTTATACATCGTGGCATAGGCGTACTCGCCGTCGCCACTACATTTACCACAGTTCCTTGGGGCAACTTGCTGGTGTGACGAGCAGTGTGCGACCTACCTTTGCACAATTTATTACGGCTCCCTTGAGCCAACGGGCTGACGAGCCTTGGATCTGCACCTGCGCGCCATGAGAGGTACTTGACCTGTTTTAATTACATTTCGGCAGTCCACGCGGCACCCCTTACACTGACCTGCTCCCTGCTGACGAGAGGCAACTACCTCGAAACACGTGTCCAGGGATGGCTAACGCAACACATACTGTTCTTTATACATCGTGGCATAGGCGTACTCGCCGTCGCCACTACATTTACCACAGTTCCTTGGGGCAACTTGCTGGTGTGACGAGCAGTGTGCGACCTACCTTTGCACAATTTATTACGGCTCCCTTGAGCCAACGGGCTGACGAGCCTTGGATCTGCACCTGCGCGCCATGAGAGGTACTTGACCTGTTTTAATTACATTTCGGCAGTCCACGCGGCACCCCTTACACTGACCTGCTCCCTGCTGACGAGAGGCAACTACCTCGAAACACGTGTCCAGGGATGGCTAACGCAACACATACTGTTCTTTATACATCGTGGCATAGGCGTACTCGCCGTCGCCACTACATTTACCACAGTTCCTTGGGGCAACTTGCTGGTGTGACGAGCAGTGTGCGACCTACCTTTGCACAATTTATTACGGCTCCCTTGAGCCAACGGGCTGACGAGCCTTGGATCTGCACCTGCGCGCCATGAGAGGTACGTGACCTGTTTTAATTACATTTCGGCAGTCCACGCGGCACCCCTTACACTGACCTGCTCCCTGCTGACGAGAGGCAACTACCTCGAAACACGTGTCCAGGGATGGCTAACGCAACACATACTGTTCTTTATACATCGTGGCATAGGCGTACTCGCCGTCGCCACTACATTTACCACAGTTTCTTGGGGCAACTTGCTGGTGTGACGAGCAGTGTGCGACCTACCTTTGCACGACTCAAATTTGTTTGGTGTCTAGAGTCAGAGGACTGGAGGCACAGGTACCAACATAAACATGCCCCCATAGGTGAATTAGACAGCTAAAAAAAATGGCCCATATTTGCAAATAGGGGCTGTTTTTACCTTTTAAAGACACGGTGTGTTTTGCAAGGTATGTAAGACTGCATGAATTTGAGATTGCTGCAGGCAACGTTTATTTTAATATTAGGGAAATCAACATTATAAACTGACCCAGCAGACTTTAAAACATAGCGCTAACTGGCTAACGTGAGATTATCGCTGGAAACCCAGTGATAATCTCACATTAGCTTGATGATAGGGACTCACAAACTTAGCCATGATATCCTCCTTCCATAGGATATCATGGCTAAGTGGTCCTGAAGCAGGTGTTAGGAAAGTAGCGATAACAGGTGTTATCGCTACTTTTCCTGACGCTATGCTTCATAGCGTTAGGCTTGCTGAGAGGAGAAATGTTGCTTAGCGACATTTCTCCTGTCATGCCAGGTCAGGAACGCCCACTTTGCATCTCATTAGAGATGCAAAGCTGGGCGTTAGGAATCCTGACGCTAAAGCAAGGTTTCACGCGTTAGCGTGGCGTTGCTGATTAGGCGATAAAATTGTCGCCGCTTTTCGGCCGAAAACGGGCGCAAAATAATCGATAATTTTTTATCGCCTGCTTGCTGATATGCCCCTATGTGTGGCTGTTTCTGAAGTGTCTGTTAAGACTTAGGGGGTGTTTTTAAAGCTGTATTCATTTGACATGTAATTAAAGTTGGCCAGGTAATAGAGATGAAGGAATAGTCTGAACCATGTTGGTGGCTGTGTAACTCCATTTGAGGTTTCAAGATTGTATGAGAAGATAAATACAAGCCTCTGCCCTGCTGAGTTTATGAGCACACTATTTGCTACAAAACAAAGGACTGCATGTTCTGTGGGAGGCCAAGCTCATCAAGAGAGGTAGTAAAGTCTAAAACGTATAGACTTGGCCTCTCAATGCGAGTGCCCTGTACATTTCACAGGCCCAGCAATGGAGCTATCAGGCCCCTCGGACTTTACAGTATTTGTTTTTCAGACAGAGATTCCTGCTGCTGGAGATGTCAGCTGACAGTAGCCGAAATGTATTTGTGGACCACCAGGGATTCAGTGTGGAAAGGCCAATTTAAACATAATACCCCAAACAAACACTCGCAATTCCCGTTATATCCCACCCCTGGAATTACCTGGGCCCCTGGTAATCACAGTACAAAGGTATGGAATGAAATGAGGATTAAAAAAAACCTGTGAGTAAAGAAGGCCTTAGTCATATTTTATTATCAAATAGGCATTAATGGGCTGAGTCTCAAGGCACACAGATAAACAAAGCCAACATGCATAACATCAGAATTACACCTAATGGGAAGCTACTATGTGGCAGCTGGACTCTGATCAGATGTCATGGGTGTCTAATGTATGTTTCAAGACTGAATGAGACCAATCTTTCCAAGTGAAATAGAGTATAAGGGTAGATGGAGTTAACAGCAGCACTTAAGAGCGGCATGACTTCCTCCTGAGACATGTTCTCCTCCAACCAGTCCCTGCTGGTATCTCATGTGACTTATGGACGCGATGTATGTCGCCGGGGTAAATCAATCATAGTCCTTCTTTTTGAAGCTTACTTGAGAGCAATTACTACTGTTTACAAATATGTGAGCGATGTTCGTTAGCAACACCCTTACAATTAGGAATTGATTAATGTAGCAGTCTAAATTAAGTCATAATAAAGAGTTCAAAGAGTATACAAATTAGAAAATTAGAAAGCATGGATTAAATGTTGGCTATTGAAGGACTCAGTCCATTATAAACTCTGTCAGAACAACATGTTCATCCACTCTTCTTTTGCCCTAGAATGTCTACACCCTTCTCCATTAACAACTGACGATTCAAGACCTGTAATATACCGAACACAAGTTGCTAGAACAGCCACATGAAACAGACACTCTCAGAAACAGCTATAAGACCCATTCCTAGTAGTGTGGCAAGGGCACATACCTAATGGGTTTGAAGGACGCCTGGAATCACAAGGCTTCATCATTTCTATGCATGATGTCATTAAAAGAGTTCAGAAACTCTTGTAAGATAAAATCTGTGCTCAGTATTAAAAATATTATATAAGAACAAAAGAAGTCCTATGGATAATGTACTAAGGCTAAGTTTATGCCTGCCTGCAGAGTCTGAAAATCCCTTAGACAGGCTTTGGCTTGTCAATAAAAAAAGAATTCTCTCCAAACTTTTGCCGCCAGCTTTAATACTGTCAGGGTTGGAGAAACGTTATGGGGTTCCCAAGGTATTAAACACTGATTTTACATAACTAAACCATGGAATAGCTATAATATTATCCAAAGAGAGAAAATCTAATAAATTTTCCCCGAAAACCTTGTTTCTGGGGTGCCCCAAACCTTTAACCACAATAACAGAGGGCAATTGTGTTTCAAAATAGTTCGGAAGGTGGTGGAGGATTGAGGGACCCCCTATCAATCTGCATAGAAATTTGTTTTCCACCCTTTATAGAAGCTCATCTCCTATATACCTCTGGACCTCAGTACCATAACTCCCTAAAGCCACTCACTTGCTATTATAGATGTTAATGACCTTGCTCGCTGGTTTATTGCCCAATGTTCTAGTGGAATTAAAAATAGGCTCTATTGATCAATGGGGTTGCTGTTACCCAATTTATATGAAAATCCAGGGGTATGCCCAGGTAGGTGAAGTTTTGCAATTTGGCTGTCTCAATCCCTCCTAATTAAAATGTCATCATTTGTGTGTCTTTTGGCCCCTATAGCATAATAGAAGATTTAGTAAGATTAGTTTAAAGACCCAAATCATTCATTATAGTTTTTAAAGAATCTAAGGGGCAGATCTATAACGGACTTGCGCCACTTTTTCGCCGCCGTTGCGTCACTTTTGTGACGCAGCGGCGGCGTAAACCCTGCGCCATGTTGCGCCCCATTTACAACGTGACGCATCTAGGGAGATGCGTCACGTTGTAAAGCCTGCGCCACATGTGGGCGTACCTGCACGGGGGGGGCGTTCCGGCGCAGGAACGCCTCCGAAAAGTGGCAGAGTGAAATCTACAAGTTTCACTTTTCCGGCCATGCTGCGTCAAAACCCTGTGCCTGCTTGAAGCAGGCGTAAGGATTGACGCAGCATTGTAACGATAGGGCACCCCCGAGCCTTGCTGGAGCTGCGTCGCGCTTGCGACGCAACTCCAGCAATGCGCCAACCATCCGCCATCAGATGCGTCACGCATCTGTTTATCCTTGCGCCACGATGCGCTGCATTGTAAATGCGGCTCATCTATTGTGGCGCAAGGGTAAACTTTTGTGACGCATCTTCCCTGGCGCATCCATGCTGATTTGCAGGGATGCGCCAGGGAACATACATCTGCCCCCTAAGAGTATTTGGAGACCATTTGTGGTTCTAGATATCAGAACTGCGTTGTCCACATATAGCAAGACCATGATAGGACAGTTCCCCAATTGTGGCATCTCCTTTCCTGATAGCCATAAGTGTTTTTCCAGGCTGTTTATATACATTAGGGAAAGTAATGGGACCACCACACAGCCCTGGTGAAGTCCAAGTGTAGATCTTATGTTAAGAGTTCACAATTTTCCACAGATCAGATTCTGGTTACATTATCCTGGTGCAATGGGCATAACAGATCTATCACAGCAACGTCAAACCCCTCATCTTTGAAGATATCACATAGTTTGGATCCATTTATCATATCAAAGACAAAGGAGAGGCCCATAAAAGCTAGATGGATGGACCCTCTTCTTGCCTTCCCTCTCCTTGACTTGACATACTTCCCTATTATTAAGTGAAGGTTAAGGGACTGCTGTACTGTGCTAACATCTAGCTGAAAGCCAAACTGTACCCTGGACAAAATCTGATTTTCCTCCACCCAAGCTCCTATTTAAAGACACAGGGCCCGATTCACAGAACTAACTTAAGACAAAATCCTAAACCTACTACCATTTTGGTATTCACAGAAGGCACTTACTCATTTTGGTATTCACAGAAAGCACTTACTCATTTCGGTATTCACAGAAGTTAGGAGTCCTAACTTTAAGACTCCTAAATGCCTTCTGTGAATACCGAAAGTCTTAAAGTTAGGATTTTTCTCAGTTTAGGAGTAGTAAAGTTAGGACTCCTAACTTAGGGCTCCTAAATGCCTTCTGTGTATACCAAAAGTCTTAAAATTAGGATTTTTCTCAGTTTAGGAGTAGTAAAGTTAGGACTCTTATCTTTAGGACTCCTAAATGCCTTCTGTGCATACAGAAAGTCTTAAAGTTAGGATTTTTCTCAGTTTAGGAGTAGTACAGTTAGGACTCCTAACTTTAGGACTCCTAAACTGAGAAAAATCCTAACTTTAAGACTTACGGTATTCACAGAAGGCATTTAGGAGTCCTAAAGTTAGGACTCCTAACTTCTGTGAATACCGAAATGAGTAAGTGCCTTTTGTGAATACCAGAATGAGTAAGTGCCTTCTGTGAATACCAAAATGGTAGTAAGTTTAGGATTTTGTCTTAAGTTAGTTCTGTGAATCGGGCCCTAGGATTCTGCCCAGTATCTGAAATGAGCTGTCTAATATGGATATTGGACGATAGCATCTTGGTAGATTCCTGTTGCCTTTTTTAAATATAGATATTATCCCTGCCTCCTTCCGTGATTGTACGAACTACCCTACACTATGGCAGCCCTAATAACATTTATACTACTAATGTAGCCCTGATAACATTTCTAATCAGAGGAGTCCAAAATGAGCTGTTTTCTTTATATAAGTCCACAGGAGCACAATCCAGGGCTTATTGGCGAAGCAAAATACGATCACATGGATCTATAAAAAGAGTATTCTAAAGTAAATGTGCACATATGCTTATGATAACTGCCTTGTGTAAATATCTAATAATAAAGAAATTTGAAAAGGAAAAGCTGTGTATAATGTTAGATGCCAAGCTAGTGCATAATTCACAACAGTCAATAAAACAGCAAACCAGTTAAAGTTAGAGAAATTATGTTGTAAGTGGCTCTTCTAGGGTCGGCATGGCCTTTTGGCAATCTGGTAGTGCTAGAAGGGCTGGTCTGATTCGTCCCTGTGTGGGATCACTTTTTGAAAATGAAATGAAATGAAAATAAAATGTATAGAGCACACTAATGCCCTGGGGCATCTAGGTGCTTAACTTAGAAAAAGATAGCCGGCTGAACTGAAGCAGGTTGCGCAAGAGAAAGTTACTGTTAAGCTAAGTCTTGAGAGCTGTCCTGAAAGCTAGCACATATGTTTTTTTTCAGTGCAAGAAGTAGGGAGTTCCAGAGTTATGATGTGCTGCCCACAAAGCTCATTCCAGTTCATTGAGCCTTTTTAAATTTAGGGACAGACAGGTTGTGTGGCAGCAGCAATGTTGAGTTATCTCAGTGGGATGTACCAGCAAACATATTGCCTGAAGCAAGCGGGTCCACTACCGTGAAGTGCTGCAGATCGGAGCATATAAATTCTCCCTACTTCCACGGACAGAGTAAATCCACAGTCACACGCACATACACTCATCATACGCTAGGGCCCATCACACTAACATTCATTCTATTACTCTATCCACACTGAATATATGAGAGAAAAACCTAAACCAATCTGCATCTAATGCGGGGTCAATGCGATCTTAAAGATATGTCTTGATTTTAAACACAGGAAATACATTCGGAACTCAATAAATGACAAAGAAATAACCACCCGACACTGATATTCAAACAAAAGTTATCTTTTATCTAAATTAGTTCAAATGAAAGTCAATCATTAACAAGATCATTATTCTCATAGTTACCTATTCTAGCTAAATGGGTCAGGACAGGTCTCTCAGTAAAGTCTCCCGAGTCACCGTCCTCTCAATCAGCGTCGATCCTCTCGAGCATAGGTTCAGGAAAAGTGGCCTTAGACCCTCTCTAGTCTAACATTATTTATAGTGAAACTAACAGAATAAAAGTAACAAGCAAACTCTAAACGTCCGTTGAGCCACTGAGCAGAGCGAGCAGGAAAGGATGTTGATTTGCAACGTTTAGAAAATCTCCGCTCCCAAAAATCACAAAAATAAAAACACGGAAGAAGGAAGCTCAAGCTATAAAATGTTACATCCATGAATGCTTTTTCCTCAGAACCATAGTGAAGCCACCGCAAGTTTATCAGAGTTCATTGTGGCTTTATTCTTCTCCAAGGGCAATTGGCAGCGAGCCTGGAGCTGCTGTCCTCACGGAAACTTTTAATACAGCCAGAGGCCATGGTCAGGTGGTTTCCAACCATATTCAGTGAGGCCTCTCGTCACATTTCAATCACTCGAGTGCAGGCTGTAAATATCGGCCATCTTGGATTAGGCCAAAACGGACCATCTTAATTAAAAGAAACACAAAACAACGTTACCACATCATAATGATTATACAGTGTTAATTCCCACTAATACCCTTATATGTATGTAATTATCTAGCCATCTGCGACACAAAGAAGCATTAAAGCACGTTATTTAAAAGCGCAAACACGAAACAAATAGCACTTTAGCCACACATATTTAATTAATTTGCACACTAACTTAGTTCACGTATTAATTAGGCAACATAAATGCATTCCCACGTGTAATTCTCTCATTAGTAATGTTGATTAATCAAGAACTTTAACAAAATTAGTAATTAATGATTAATTATCAGTAATTTTAATCATGACATATAAACAAAACTGGAGTTTAAATCTCAATAAATTTTCAATTGAAAACTCTGCTCCAGCAGAAGCACCCTGAAGGCAATACAGAGGACCTAAAAACTGATGCGCTTCATGATGGGAAGCCAGTGGAGGTGAGTAATGGTGGAGGAAATAGATTCACGTATGGGAATGCCAAGAAGTCATCAAGCAGCCACATTTTTGCAGGATCTACAATTTATTAAAGCATTTTTTCTGGGTGTTGACAAATAGGGCATTGCAATAATCAGTTCTAGAAAGAATAAGGGATGATATCATGGTTTTCTGTAAGTCCCTCAGAATAAAGGGTACGATTTTCTGAGAAGTTTCATTGTAAAGGAGGCTGAGGTGATGTAATTGATTTTGCCCTCACAGGATAGTTTATTGTCAAAAACAAATCCAAGATTTTTTACCTTTGTGACTTGGGTGGGAAGTGTGCCGAGTCTGGAAGTCACCCCATAGGGGACAAAACGGATTTATTCCTTCTGAAAAGCAGATCCTCAATTTTACGGGAATTTAGCTTCGACATTTATGGAACATCCATTTTCCAACCTGAAACATGCAGCAGTGGAAAAGGATGACCGGGTCTACAGGGTCACTGAGACACCAATTTGGGTATCATCGGTGTAGGATACTGCTGCTGATTGCGAGCCTGCTTTATGGTGTCGTTAGCTGTTGATTTATCTGATATTACCGCAAATATTGCCTGCAGCAAGCACCACTGCATACAGTCTCCCATACCTTGCAAAATATCTATAGAGCTTGCCTTTACAAGTTCCAAATTACCCTTTTCTGCAAGTATAGGCTGATTTGCTAATGTGGAACACTTTTATTTTCATGCTTGGGCCTATTTTTTGTCCCACTTTGACCCTGGCTCTTTCTGACATTCTCCTTCAAGCCACATGACCATCTCCTCACTGGCCCACTGTTAATATCTAGACCACCTTAACCTGATCTCTTCTGTCAACATCTTCCTAATTTGCATGCTACGCTGCTAGTTCTGCGGTCACATCAATTTCACATAGACATTTAATTCCTACCAGGTGAATTAGCATGGTGGTATCTTATTTTCCTATCACTGCAACAAGCTATCGATTTATTTTCAAATTTCTCCTTCACCCGATTTTGACAAGAGTTTATTATCTTTGCCCATCATTTACCACTTGTAGTGAAGACTGTTGTTGAGATACTGCCCTTGCCAAATGAAAAAGGCAGAGGGGCAGATTTATGTTAGACTTGCGCCACTTTTACGCCACCGTTGCGTCACTTTTGTGACGCAGCGGTGGCGTAAACCCAGCGCCACGTTGCGCCCTATTTACATCGTGACGCATCTATGGAGATGCGTCACGGTGTAAAGCCCTGCGCCACATTAAACCTGCGTCAGGTTTAATGTATGCAGGGTGGGCGTTCCAGCAGAAAAAGCCCCGGAAAAGTGACGCAGTGAAATCTACACGATTTCACTCAGTCACTTTTCTGACGCTGCTGCGTCAAAACCTTGCGCCTGCTTGAAGCAGGCGTAAGGCATGACACAGCATGTAAGGTATGGGCAGCCCCTAAACATTGCTGGAGTTGCGTCGTGCTTGCGACACGACTCCAGCAATGCGCCGCCCTTACGCCATCAGATGCGTCACGCATCTGTTTATCCTTGCGCCACGATGCGCTGCATTGTAAATGCGCCGCATCTATGGTGGCGCAAGGGTAAACTTACGTGACGCATCTTTCCTGGTGCATCCCTGCTGATTTGCAGGGATGCGCCAGGAAACATAAATCTGCCCCAGAGTTTTTAAGGTGGGTCAGATGGGTTTGATGTCACAATATGATAAAAAAATATTTCTGACAGAAATATGGTGTTCTATATATCGTTTAAAAATAATATTGTCCCATTGGGTGTAAATGTGTTATATTAAACTCCCAGAGGGTGCTATTTTTGTGTACGATATTCAGAATAGCACAATTTGATCAGAAAATATTTTGGTTATGATATTCTGGTAGTATACAATCAGATGTGTGTGGATGGCAGCCGGCTTTGGTGCAGAAAACTGTGTCAAGTTCCTTACTAATTTAGAGGTATTGCTATTACTGTATAGTAACAGAAATGCCTCTCAGAAGAACCGCTGGGTTACATTATAAGTATTCAGGAAATAGTCGGTGCATTTCTTTCTTCGTGTGTTTTAATCCCATGCTGTTTTATCAATGTGATTTTAGAGGAAGGTAAAACCACATGCGGTTAATCACGTGAACAATATCCAACCAACTACAAGCTTCAAAGCCTTCATCTGAACAGAATGAATTCTCCCTAAAAGACTCATCTGCCAAAATGCATGTAGTAAACCATGAAAAACCAGAACACTGGACACAAATGGCAATTATTGGACAGTAAATATCAATATTTGCAAACAATAAACTAAATGAAATCCAATTCAAAGAAATGTAATAAGTCTCTCATAACAGTCCCACTATTCAACAAACTAAAACCCTAAATACCACAATACACACAGTACACACCAGGTGACAACACTTAACTCAGAAGGCTATAAACAGTCCCAATAAACAATCACAATCCTCATCATGATGCTAAGATCGCAGAGCATTAGCGGGCACTTTCATCATATTGAAGTCTAGATTCAATGGGGCAGATTTATAACGGACTTGCGCCACTTTTACGCCGCCGTTGCGTCACTTTTGTGACGCAGCGGCGGCGTAAACCCTGCGCCATGTTGCGCCCCATTTACAACGTGAAGCATCTAGGGAGATGCGTCACGTTGTAAAGCTTGCGCCACATGTGGGCGTACCTGCACAGGGCGGGGCGTTCCGGCGCAGGAACGCCTCCGAAAAGTGGCTGAGTGAAATCTACAAGATTTCACTCAGTCACTTTTCCGGCCATGCTGAGTCAAAACCCTGCGCCTGCTTGAAGCAGGTGTAAGGATTGACGCAGCATTGTAACGATAGGGCACCCCCGAGCCTTGCTGGAGCTGCGTCACGCTAGCGACGCAAATCCAGCAATGCACCAACCTTCCGCCATCAGATGCGTCACGCATCTGTTTATCCTTGCGCCACGATGCGCTGCATTGTAAATGCGGTGCATCTCTTGTGGCGCAATTGTAAACTTTCGTGACGCATCTTCCCTGGCGCATCCATGCTGATTTGCAGGGATGCGCCAGGGAACATAAATCTGCCCCGATGTGCTTTGTTGCTGGAGGATGCAAGAAGATTATAGAACCAGAGGTCAATTCCAGTCCGTGGAAGGAGGAAGAGCCCAATCTTCCCAGGACAAGACTCTGTAATTTGAACATGATGGAGCTCTGTGTCCTCTCAACATGGAGACCGTACAGCTGATCACGCATGCCACTGGAAAGGTGCTTGAGTAAAGCATTGGAATACAGACGGTCACATCCCACCCACTAAATTGCATGCAGCAATCGATGAGCATGACACATTGGTTAATGTGCTGACTAATTCATCCACTCCATGGATCTGTTTTCGACCCAATAGTCACTCATTTAAATACTGGAGGGTCCACTCAGCTTTTCACCATTCTGTGATCCATAAAATGAGCACCATAGAGATGAGCACAAAAATATCAATGATCAGTCAGTAGCACCCATAGACTTCCTAAGGTGAATATTTGCTCCACAAATACACTTTATGTTATGTCATGTCATATCATGTCGCGTCACTCTACAATACATTACGCTACATTACGTTTCGTTATGTTATGTGATCCTACTCCACCTTTTTAAAAATACTAACCCAGGTCATGAATTCATTTTTTAATCCGTTGACTAGCCCATCATAAATTCCACAGGCAGTAAATGCAGTGAAGGCTAGCCACAGCCAGTTTCCCAAATGTTTTATGGGCAATAGGTTGCATACTCACCTCACCTATCCCTCCGAAGGCCATGGGGTAAGTCTACAGAAACTGAAGTATTCAGTTCCAATACACCCACTGGTGCTTCCAAAAAGGCCATTGAGTAATTATACTAAAGCTGCAATATACAGTTTCAGTAGACTTCCTCCATTGCCTTTGAGGGGACCAGTGGGATGAGTATGCAAAGTGTAGCACACCCTCAATATTCAAATGATGTGTGAAGTTGACCTGTGAAATAGTAGCACACAAAACATCGTGGAGATACATAACCAGCTCAGAACATGACTAACCTTGATGGGTAAAAAAAGTCATCTTCCAGACTCCCAAATGGACGAATTTGTGATGGTACATCATTCAAAATGGAAACTTAAGAATTGCATTGTAGCACGTTTCACGGGTGTATTATGAATCGAGTTCCTTCTTTACAAATACTATCAATTGTACATGAGCAAGTAAATGTACACTGTAAGTGTCAGTATCCATAGAGGTTTTATGTGCACTGCAGATTGCAGCACACATACAAAAAGGAAGTAACGAAGAGAAATAAAGATATTTCTCCTTGTTACACCCCCTCTGTAAAGGTGTGGCATTTTGACTGATTCACAGGTCTACCAGTGACTCTAAATCTGGGAATGCATCAAAATGTATTGGTGATGTGTGGGGACACCGACACAACACCCATGGAATGCCTCCCTGGGGCAGAGTAATGCAGCACAGTGATTTGTGCTGCATGGCGTTACTTGGATTTATCAAGCTACTCAGGGCCACACAAAGTAGCCTTGCATGTCTAGATAAATCACATTTTTGGTTGCATCCTGCATGCGCCACATTGCATGGTGCAAAAGTGACACAACCCGTACATAAATAAGGCACTCAGTGCTAAAATAAGGACATTTATTTAAATTGAATCAGCATACGTTAATCAATTTGGCCTATTCTCTTCTTTCTGTCTGTGTGACACATGGTGCACACTGAGAGGATGACAGCGTCGCAGTCATCAAATGCAACATCATTAGAAATCATTTGTAAATGTAGCTTCATACAAAAAGCTATTTTCATGAAACAAAGCACAAATCTATGAAGATGTCATACTTCATGTAAAAATTGACCACTAACCTCACACAGAAGCTGCTGTTCCTTTTGATGCTCTATTCTCTCCCCACCCACACGCCAATAGAGCCTACTGCCCAGCAGTGCTAATCTGTCCTAATTTAACCCCATCAGATCACATGCCCTGTTTGTTGCCTCGTGGGATTCAAGAACACGCGAAGAGTCAAAACAAATTAGCGATGCTAATGTGCATCTACTCAACATCTGCTGAACATACACATTAGTATCAAAAGCCTCAATTAAGAACTAAGGACAAAATGTACTCAAATCTGGAAATAAAAAATCCACTGAATTAGTCACTTCTATGGGGAAATAAGTGTGGAAAGAGTAAATACAAATAAATAGGTCCAGGCACTCATCCTCTTGTGGAATGCTTCATTATACGGTTTGGCTCTTGGTAAGAGAAAATGGGGCTTATTTACAAGCTCCTTGCGCCGCCGGTGCATCACTTTTAAAATGGGAAAAAAGTGACGTGCTGGTGGTGCAAGGGACTTGAAAATAAGCCCCATTGTTTGATAACTGTAGTCAATATCGGTCTCGAGGGCAGAGATGGTAGCTAAGCGTGTTTTTTCTAAATCCTCTTTGCCTATTTAAAAGTACTCCCCACCTGGCATTGCCACCTGCCGGATGTACACACTTATTTGACAGTTTCTGCACTGGAGTTTACACTGTTGCCAATCTTTCCTCATCACCACATACCACGAGTGAGCTTGCGGATGATTATTTTATTAGAACCCTCTTCCACAAAATTTAAAGAAGGACATGATTAATAACCTTTCTTGCAAAAAGCGTACATATTTCTGCACCGCGTGGTGCTATATTGAGTTGAGCGAATTCATGAAGATATGTGTTCAGGTGATTGGTGTTATGTCGTGGGCTCTAGGCCCACATACTTGGAAATGAAAGACACCGACACAACATCATGGTCACTGGTAACTGGCCACGAGCACGTGTACCCGGGCCCTTTTATTAACAGGCTCACGACACTCGTGACGCCTGTGATGGATGGGTGTCATGTGCATTGTGTGTCCAGCCCTCGAGGGAGTGGCTGGAAAGACCAGTGTCTGCTGAGACACTAGAACATGTCCAGCAGGACACAACATTTCTCCCAAATTTTAGTGAAGACAAAACAAACCCTAGTCCAACCTGTAGGGGTAAACAACAATTTACTATACACCACAGGGTCCATCGGCTTCTCGTGTCAGGCAGTAGGAAGACAGCAGACGGGGCTGGTGACTCTGACTGCAGCAGGACAATCTCGGCGGGCACTCATAATTTAACCTGAGTGGTTCAGGACACGAATGCTGGCTTGGAGACTTCAGGGGCACTCTCGTACCATGCAGGTGGAAACATGTCTTTTGGTCTAAGGTGACTCCCCTTCGCTGACATAGGGGATGGTATGTGGTGGGTACTAACAGTTCATTAAACAGGGGGCGTCAAGAGCATGGTTGGAGTCCATGGGAAAGTACACAAAATTGTTGCTGAATCGACTGAAATTTCTGTGGGACTATTTTGCTGTATCCGTTAACCTATTGATGGGGCAATGTCTCTTCCAACTCTCCTGCCAGGGGAGGCCCTTTGTCGGGTTTGCCACGGGACTGCTTGTGGGCTGCGCTGGGGCTGCATGTGTGCCAACTGGGGGCAGCTGCAAGACCACCAAGGAGCCAGCACCTAGTCACTTGCACAAACCTCAGGGATGGATGAGTCTTGGGCAAGACATGCTCTCGCTGTCTCAGATCAGATATAAACCCGGTTAGCAGGTAGCCTCTGAGAATTCTTGTCGGCTGGTTTAACAGCAGTGGAAGACTCCAGTCCATTGGTACTCTTGAGATGGTATCGTTTGATGCACTTGACGAGGACTGGTGTGATGGCATTGCCAGCCTTGTGGTGAATCTGGACAACAGGTGGTGATGACTTGCCTCGATGGGTGCAGGCCTTCAGTCTTGAGTTGATCACCTGAAGCAGGGGGTGGCCAGGTGCTTCCATTTCCTTTGTGGAGACCGTTACATCTGTGCACTTGGACTTCTTGGGCTACTAGGACGTTGGTGACAGTGGCGTTATGGACACGCTGAAAAATGTGAGGCATGAGACTCTGTTCGCCCAGGATTTGCAGCTTACTCTCGGTCTCCCGCTGGTCAGTCACCAGTTCATTCTCTGGTTGTCACCCCTTCACTTGCTGTTGGTGTGTCGGGATTCACTCCTTTTGCAGCTCGGGTTCTCTTCATCGTCCGGCTCAGCCACTCATAATGTCCCCTTCTGAACTTGGTCAGTGGTCCGAATCTTAGTGTGGACCCTCCGGTCACACTTCCACGTTTCTTGCCGAGTGCGGTGTCATGCACATGGCACTGATGATGTACTTGCCATTGGGCCTGGACGACAGGTGGTGACGATCGGCTAGGAGAGGAGGTTTCTGGAGGGACTTTGCAGCTGCATGTCTCTGCCTTGCTGAAGCTGTTCTGTCACCTCTAGCATCTGCGGTCACCACGGTTCGCGCTTGCTGCGGCTCACGTTTGGTTCTCCCTTGGGGCTGTGTCCAGGTACGTCGGTCTGCCTTGGTGGCTGTCTGGAGTCTCTGGGTGTGCTCTTGGCTTGTGGTGCTACGAGTCCTCGTGCTTCTCCTCTTGTTTTCCTCAATGCACCTGTGTTTGTCCAGCTCTTCCAGGTGACAGGATTGTCACTCTTCTTTTTGCTTCTTCTCTGGGCGCAGTGACATGCACCGTGTTCAAAAAAGGCCAACAGGGCCAATCAACTTCAATGGTCTCTGGACCATGCGGGCGAGACTTATGTCGCTCTTCTCTGCTGTGTGGGGATCAGCCACTTGTCTCTTGTGGTCCTTCTTCAGGCAGCTTCTTGAAGCTCCTACTCCGGGTGTTCCCTCTTCTGGGCAGTAGGGAGCTGTGGTAGTGGCTGGCCACTTGGAGTGTGCTACTCTCCTCTTGCCTGTCTTGGGTCACCGGCAATTCCATCTTGAGGCAGTGTGAGGGAGGACACTGTGCTGTGTTTGTCCCACTCGGGGCTCAGTTGCTGCAGTGGAGATGTAGAGGATCTCCCTGCTGTCTCCAGCAGTGCTTCTTTTCTTTGGAGAGGTCTCCTTCCCTCCTGGGCATTTACCCATGCTTACGCGCTTTTTGGTGCATGTGTCATGCACCTCAGACTGTGCAGGCTTCGTCTTTTTTGGTCACAGGTAACTGGCCACGAGCACGTGCACCCGGGCCCTATTATTAACAGGCTCACAACACTCGTGACGCCTGTGATGGATGGGTGTCATGTACATTGTGTGTCCAGCCCTCGAGGGAGTGGCTGGAAATACCAGTGCCTGCTGAGACACTAGAACATGTCCAGCAAGACACAACAATTGGTAACGCTGCAAAATGCCATGGAAACAACAATGCCTTGCTGGGGACGTTTCCACAAGCAAGTAATGTCTCCATTCATTTACTGTGAAAGAAAAGCTACAAAACGCATGCATATATTGTGTTTTATGTCACTAACAATGACACACACCACACTATAAGCACAACTATTTCAGATCTTGTGGGATTTTACAGCTGAACTAAGTCCCCAGGCTTTGCAAGTAAGATATTTGCATACAGATGATGGTGTGGGTGTGCATTCGATTTACACTGTTATAGTGTTATTAGTAGGCTTCAGGCCAATATAAGGGGCTTTATATAAAAAATATGTATTTTTTTTCATTCCTCTCTTTTTGTTCTTCATAATATCATAAAAGATTAGTGGCTTCAAGAAGATCCAGTACATTTCCTTGTGAGGTACATTTGGAAGGCACCAAAGCTAGCTTACGAAGCACTTGCCTACAGATGAAAAGGAATTATATAAATCCTTATATATCGGGAAACAGCATTTACAATTACAACGCCTTTAGAAGAACACCTGAACAATGGATGAGTATGCAGTTGTGGCTGCAGGTGGATGAGCAGTGGAGAGCCGTTCATCTGTGTCCAGCCAATTACACTACAATGTGTGGTGTCACCAGAGGTAGGATGTACAAATTAGTGGCTGAGTCACGTGTGCATGAATTTTTTTTTAACTTGTATATTATATTTTCCAATAAACATCGAGCTTAAATCAAAATTGGTAAAGGAATGTGCATTTTAGTATTACATAACATAGCTGGAGTATTCAACAAGGATAAGGAAATATGTATGTTATAGCGTGGCCTGGTATATGGTATTGTGATATTAGACCCGGTAATATGGTATTCCCTGAAGAAATCCATTTTGAAATAATACCGAAAAAGGGGATAGATGATGAATGAGGGGGGTACACTAGAAAAGAAACGAAAAAATGGCCATACATGAGTAAACTGCAGAAAGCATTGCATAGTCAGTAATTTGATACATATATTGTTTGAGAAATTGCTTCTAAATATGTTCAAGTATATAGCCTGTTCCCCTCCTTGTGTAAAAGCTACTGAAGTGCCTTTTGGTAATACTTGGCAATAATCCAATCATCCTTGGCTGGCTGCTCTTCCATATTCTCTAAAATATCCCTCTTTGCAATCATTAATTATTTTCATAGGAATTATGTCCAAGGGTCCTCCTAAAAACCACTCACCAAAATTGCCTTATTTTTGTTGCATGAATAGAACACTGCCAAGATCAGTATGTTCCAGACATATACCATTATTTGACAGCCCCAATCTGAAAAGTTTCTGTGGTCTCAAAGATTTGCAGATGAGGTATTTTTGCTGGATTAAGCTTAGCCATGTATCACATGACAAGGTTACGTTGATGGTCAGCATCTTAGACCAAACGTTTCTTTCATTTGTTCTTCAAACCCCAATTCCTTAGCATTCCTTAAAACCCTTAATGATTTCTCCCCAGTGAAGACTATTAGACATTTGTGAATAAAGAAGCTGAAGCTGGCAATTTCTCATCCTATAATATTGTTACATTCATGTGTTAATACGATTCTCAAATGTTCCTCACTGAATATTGTATCTTCTTTCTTCACAAGATTGCAGTTTGAGGTAATTATTCCAGATATGAGCTAACATTATAATTCGAGCACAAATCTAAAATGACAAAAAGACAATGGGGCAGATTTACAGTAACTGGCGCATCTCTGCATATTAGCAGAGATGCGCCAGTTATTCTGCGAGACGGAAAAATAGCCTTGTGCCACCATGGATGCGCCACATTTACAATTCGGCGCACCGTGGCGCAAGTATAGACAGATGAGTGACTCATCTTGTCGGCGTAAGGGTAGCGCATTGCTGGAGTCGTGTCGCAAGCACGACACAACACCAGCAATGGTTTGGGATGCCTATTCCTAACATGCTACCTCACTCCTTACGCCTGCTTCAAGCAGGCACCAGGTTTTGACGCAGTCGGGTCGTAAAAGTGACTCCGTGATATCTTGTTGATTTCACTGCATCACTTTTACGAGGCTTCCTTGCGACGGACTGCCCACCCTGCATACATTATACCTGATGCAGGTATAATGTAGCGCAGGGCTTTACAACGTGACGCATCTCCCTAGATGCGTCACGTTGTAAATATGTCGTATAGTGGCACATTTTTCACGACGCTGCTGTGTGGAAGTGAGCCTTTTCAGGGGCCCACCAGTGCAAGGGTTTGCCCTTCTTTGTCCTTTAGTCCTCAGACCAACAAAATAGAGATTGGAACGGAAGCTGTAATATCAACGCAATAGTTTATTATCTCTCATGAGTGGGACTACATCGATACAGAACCCTCAGGCACTGTATGAGGCAGTACATGGAATACAGAAACCAGGGTGCTTTTAAACACCATTTGCTGCAGTGTAAGCATGGAGACTCAAGAAGAGGCGGTACAAGTATACACAAGAATAGCTATTCACATATATGGACATACAGAAATCACTTAGTCAACAGTGTGGGAGGGAAAACTAAACTGCTTACATCAGTTGGAATAGCCTGACAGTTACACTCTAAACAGGTGCATTCTAGCATCTACAGGCCTTTCTGAGCATGTGCAGTGCTCTGGCTCAGTACTGAAGGAGTTAACTATAGTTGATGACTCAGGCAGAATAGCAAAGCAGACAACAGTGGAGACGTAAAGAGCACATGGCGAGCACATGGGTAACTAAAATGGATGCCAAAACAAAATGGCTCCAGCTCATGCTACCAGCGATTTCTGCCGATTTCCACAGCTGCGCCACAGAAGTGACGCAACAGTGTCGTAAAGATATCGCAAGGGGCTTGTAAATCTGCCCCTTTGTTTTAAGCCCTGGTGTCTCAACATCACAGATTCCCTATTAAGATACCCTTCCTGCTTTCACTGCTCTAGTGCTCGTTTATAACGTTTACTGCTTGCAACAGCAGATTTGACCTATTTTGATTTACATTCTTCCTGAGGATGAAACTACATCAATACCGAGAGATTTCAGGGTACCAGATTCTAGTGTCATCCAACTACAAGGATTGTCTCCCCTGTTAGGAAACCATTTAGACAATTGTGTCAACACAAGAAAATGCTGCAATTATATAAGCCAGGGAATCCACAACTACTCCTATTCAGATCACATTTTAGTATTTCGCCTGCAATTTTAGGGTTCTATCCTTTGATCTTCAACAATTCCCCAAGCGAATTTAGAAACTACACAACTAATATGGTAAACAACCTGGGCAGTGGGTTCAGTTTAATGACTTTTATCTTCCCCCAGAGGTGAGATAAAGGTTAGCCTATCGCTAACAGTGCATCCTTATTTTTTCAGAACATCCTACAGATTAAAGACTACAGTCTTCGAAGGATCCAATGAAATGTTTCTATCCAGATTCTGGATACCTTTAAGGCACCATTTAATACCTAAACTTTAAACATGTCTCTTAAGGCAAGATTGGGTATTGGGAACACTTCAGTTTCATGCAGGTTGTGTTGGAAACCTTTGCTCTGGCAGCATGTTTCAGCAATAACAAAATGTTTATATAGGGGATCTAAAAATAGACCAAGGAGAACTGGTGCTAATTGTCAGGCTGTCATGATCCTCTGCTTACCTTCCAGTACACGTTTGGTGTGCGAGGCAATACTCTAAACGTCATTGCGCTACGGGCATTCCAAGGAAGGAAAGGCTAGCAGTGGCCCCAGATTAGTTCTTCCAGTATTCCCCATTTTCTGCCTAGAAACACTGATTAGGATCAAAGAGTAATTTGGGATATATATTTTTGGTTTTGCCTGTTCTACTTTGACATTACTTGTCTGCCATTAAATGATACACCGGTCCTTCCATCCAGCCTTTTAAGGACTTACTGTAAGGAGCCTTCCCACTGCTACGTGATGCCTACAGGTGCAGCAAATACTCTTGTTGCAATTATCATTTCAGTGTTTTTTTAACACGAAACCTGTAGACTAAGACGTCATGATGCCATGCACATGGAACACAACACGTGGAATAAAAAAAGCTGGTTTGCTCACTTCACTTTAAAATCGGAGGGTAGCAGCACCTCGAGGAAAATGGCATCAGTCCCTTGTCGTAGTAGGTAGGCTACGAGGAGGGTCCCCACCGCGGGCAGAGACGTTTTAAGACATGAGCAAATTGGGCTCTAGACCAGGGCCCCATCCTTTCAGGGAGCCTCCTGATAGAGCCAGATCTGTTCTGCAGAGAGCCTTGCCCTGATGACCTTTAATAATTCTTAAATAAATTGTTTTAAACATCGTTTTCCTTTAATTTATTTTTAGTGTGGGTGATGTGTGAGAGGCTATTACAGACATTTTGCAGAGAAAGTGTGTTTGTGGTTCATGCCACATCCATACAACATTTCTTATAGATCAAAACAGGACCTCAGATATAAGAAATGGGAGGGTGTCACAGAGATTACTTGCAGAAATATTAGTGAGCTGCATCTCTGTTAAACTATTGAAAACACACATCACTTTTACTGAATATTATATGTAAACACACGCAGAATTTGGCAGAGTGTGCCTGTGCACTGCCAATGACCTGGCCAAAAACAGCATGAAAAAGATGTCTTGGACTTGACCCTTTTTGCAGGGTCATCCCTGAACTTTTTGCTTTCCTCCTAGCTTTTTTTTCTGACATGGTGTTGGTGGTTTTAGGACTCTGGGCACTTTAGCACTGCTGTCCAGTTATAAAGTGCGTGTCCTCTCTGTGATAAACATGGTAAAGTTTGGTTACACCTGTTTGGCATATTTAATTTACCTGTCATTCCCTTGTAAAGTGGTATCTCACATACCCAGGGCCTGTAAATTAACTGCTACTGGTGGACTTGCAGCGCTGATTGCGCCACCCACCAAAGTAGCCCTTCAAACCTGTCTCAGGCCTCTGCCATTGCAGGGCCTGTGCGCGCAGTGTTACTGCCGCTGTGACATGGCACCTGAAGTGTGTGCCACGTCTGTTACCCATCTTTTACTGCATGTCAGTCACCCCTAAGGTAGGCCCTAGCTAGCCCTATGGGCAGGGTGCATTTTGGTGAAAGGTAGGACATGTACCTTAAGTGGGTGACATGTCCTGATAGTGAGAAACCACTATTTTGGTTTCTCAATGCTGTGAGGCTGCCCTCCCTTAGGAATGCATTGGGGATTCCCTGATAAGTGGTTTAGTGGTAAGTCCTGATATGAGAGGAGCAGCGTGGTCAAGTTTGGTATTTTTGGGATAGTAATAATAAATGCTGCGCAATGGTGTGCGCAGATTTATTATCACTATTTTAGAAATGCCACTTTTAGAAGTTGGCATTTCTGTGTACTATGTGTCTGCCTGCCTGATGTGGATTGCATGTCTGGATTTGGAGTGACAGGGGCTGGTGAGGTGTGTTGGCAGGTTGAGTCAGCGTTAGGCTGAAAAGGGGATATGCATTTTGAGTAGTGGGAGATGTAGTCCCCTGACCCTGAATAGGTTTGTACCTGCCTGGGTGAATGCTGGCTCCGCCCCCCTGTGGTGTGTCTGATGACAGAGCCCCAACTTGACAAAGGAGGGTGGGAGCCCTGTAAACAAAGCGGTCCACACCCACCAGAACCAGTTGAGGCTGGTTGCCCCAAGCCCTGTGCCAGGGCAGACAAAGAAAATGTGGTATAAGTACTGGGGCTGTGACCTCATCAAAGTGTTCTTTTCTTGCGATTTGGGGGGTGACTTGCTGCTGCTGGGCCCCAGGAGGAACCGCCACGAGGTACTGCCTCCCTGCTGGAGGACCCTGTGCGCTGGCCTGCCTGGGCCCAGCTTTGGCCCCCCTGAACTCTGGAGCCCTAGCACCTTGTGAGCGCTATATTTTTATTACTGGAGCCCCAAAGAAGGGGACTCCAATCCTGCCAGGAGAAGGAAGAAGCGCGTGTGTCCTGCAGCGCTGGGGGCGTGACAATTTAGGAGGAATCCCAGCGTAAGGATCCCCCCGAGTTGCTGGGAGAAGCGGGAGCCCACCCCATATTTGTACAGCTGACCAGCGGGAGCCCACCCCGCATTGGATGTTTATTTTTACGTCGGGAGCCTACCTCACACTTTGCTCCGAAGAGAAGCCGCCACTCCGAGAGCGACCTGGAAGCCAGGCGGCCTTGTCTGGTGGTGGGCGGGGCCAAGGAGCCCCGATGTGCCTCCCCCCAAATGTCAAGCAATGTAAAGAAAGGCCTGAGGGTGGGCAGGGCCCACGAGCGAGACCGTCAGCCAGAGGAGAAGAACCGGAGCCTCGCAGACTCCACTCCGTAGCTCCCCGCCGGGTAGAAGGAGATGCGGGACCCAAGAGATCACCGGACACTGTGAGGGCAAGAAGCGGAGACTTTGCACCGAGTCCAGCAGAGCAGTTGCACTCCAAGGCTAAGGGCCAGCCGAGTGAGTGTCTACCCCCCCCTGCACCTGTGGGAAGGTGCATATCGAGGGGCAGCCCGGTCCTTGATACGAGACCTGGAGAGCTCTCTGGCGTATTTTGACTCCCGGAGCTTCACCCTGACCAGAGGGAAGAATCCACCCCTTGCCTACACGGAGGCAGCCGTACCGCGAAGTAGCGGGTGGCCGCCCATTGTCTATCGTTCTTTTCTGGTAAGAAAGGGACTGGGGAAGTCTCTCCCCAATGGGGGCATTTTCTAAGGAGTCCCCGAGGGGCTTAAGAGGTACAGTTTTGCCAGGCCTCATTTCCCCAGCTGCACCACAGGAGCGCGGGCAGCTGCAATGTTGGGGCACTTTTGTTTAAGAGTCCGAGTGGGGGCTCAGGAGGCACAGGTGTGCCAGGGCTAATTTTGCACAGCTGCACCACCTGTTGGAGGGCAGCTGCAATGAGGGGGCATTTCTTTACTTGCTGAGGAAGGGATGAGTTGCACACCCCTGTCCTCAGTGCATGAAGCACATTGCCCTTGCTGCATGTGGCCGCTTAGCACCCTGACATTTTGGACAGATGGCCCTTGGGCCCCAGTAAAAGGCCAGTTGGCCTGGGGTCATTTTCTTTTGTTGGTATAGCGCAAGGCTCTACACAGCTGCATAATGTGTATATGCTTGTGAGTTATTGCATACTATGTCTTTGCTTATGATGCCGATTGCCTAATGTCATGCCTACAGATATTGCATCATGTGTTTATGCTATGAGGTTTACGCATTATCTGGTTATGCCTAATATGGTTGTTACATAATGTGTTTTATGCCAAAGTGATGCAGATATAATGTTATGTTGCAGGTAATACTGCTAAGTACAGTATGGTGCCAGTGGTTATTGGTTGGGTTTTAAATGTGCTACTAGTGCTTTCTAAAGGTTCTGACAGTGGCCCGATTAGCCCTGTCATGTGTATATAATTCCATGTAAATATTGCCTAGTGCCAGTTGGCACAGTGTATATGTGTGATTATAATTCTAATGTGTTTTGGATAATACAAAGGCTATTTTTTATATAACCTTTTGTGGAGTTTCATTTGTGGTATGCCTAGTGTGTTGCTGCAGTGTGTGTTGCGCAAACGCTTTACACATTGCCTCTGGGATAAGCCTGACTGCTTGTGCCAAGCTACCAAGGGGGTGAGCAGGGGTTATCTTCAGCATGAAACTCCCTTGCCCTGACTAGAGTGGTGGTTTCTGCCTGGCTCAGGCAAAGCCCTAGCCAACCAGAAATACAATTTCTAACAAGATGATATTAGATCATAAATTCAAAACTCCAGAATATGGGGCCCCAAATATATGTTTGGCCCAAGGCACCCAAAATCCTCAGGATGTCCCTGGCTACGATGTATTGCCTATATTCTATACATGCTGACTTGATTGGGATATGTGTAGAGTAGGTTCATAACCGTACACGTTTTCAGAGTCTCTGTACCAAGAGGATGCTACCCTTAGCATAATATTTATGAAACTTTACAGTAGGAATTCCAATGCAAAAAACACCTGCCTGTGGTTTTTTAATAATTAACCAAGCTAGGTGATAACAGATTGCCACAGGAGAATCATGAACGACTCTATATTATGAATCCACCAAGTAACTGACTATGGATTTCTTTCATCATCTCTCATTCTTTCCCATAATAGTGTGTAAGTACAAGACGACGAGACCCACATGCCCACCCCAGGATTAGAAGATCTAATAAGACGATTGAGTAAGATCATGATACATATTGTAGTTTAGTAACCAACAATCACCTTGTGTATACTTCTCTTACTCTGTGTGTCACGTTTGCAGTGTTCTCACATATGCACATAATAATAAATTGTACGAAAACAAATGATATAAAAAAAACAATGGACTTTATCATATTCGAAGCATGTCACTTGACTTTAAAATCACACCTTCATATGGAAATATGTATATTTTGCTCTCCTTACAGAAGATTAATCCATCGTCTGAAATTGCAAGTAAAACAAAACAAGTGTTTTCTTTACATTACAAACATATCTAGAGACAAACAGTATCCAAGGGTTGGAGACAATAGGGATCTGTGCATCCTGATGAAGTCTGTTGAACCGTTTGGGTGTTAAATTCCAGTCGAAACATGCTGATTCCAGAGATGGTAGGGTGATAAGTTCCAAATGCCCATCTGTGTATATTTCAACACTGCCAAAGAGAGGTCAGAAATAAAGTCAAATAATGTAGACATCTCTTTAGGCAGGTTTAGCCTTTTGTTTCGATCGATCCCTTAGTATTTTTCTAGAGCTTAATTTCTCCAAAATAGCTCCACCACTGTACGTGCAACTGTACAATCTGGTATTTGGTGTTGGCAGCTTGGCTAATATTCATCAATTTCTGTGTGTGATACTGGTCTAAATATGGAGGTTGGTTGGGGAGTCATTCCTTTCTCCTCTTTGCAATTTATTGATCCAGTGGCCCCAGAACATCAGCATCACTCGGTGAAGAGCTTCATGTCTGTGAAGGATGCACTATGTATCAGTGCACAAACTCGAGTACATTTCCTATGAGTTTGATGAACACTCAAGTTGTTTGGAAATGGTATGACAATTTTGAAATTCAAGTGGTTCTCAACATCTTTGCCAGACAAGCTAGGACATGCTACCAAAACTATGAAAACCTTGGAAGTTCTTTATTTTTCTTTGAAAGTAAGTTTGGAATCTATACACAGAAAAAATGAATTAATTTAGGGATTTCAAGCATGTTTGAAAGTAACCTTTGATAGTTGGAAGTGATGGGTCTGAATAACCTTGAATCATTATAGAACTATATTTCTATCTCTTATTTAGATAATTTTGCCGTGATAGAATGGAAAGGATCTGCTTCACTTCAAAGAATGTATTATTATTCAGGAAGCAGGTGTTCTGTACTTAAGGAACTGATGGGTACTACGAGAACTGATGACTTTAAAATCAGTATTAGTGTGAGCAATTTAACGAATGAATGTTTAATACATTGCAGTTTCACAAGATATCACTCACTTGAACACATTCCTTATCAGGTTTAAAATAATTATCAAAATAGAAGGTAGTTTCCTTCTTAGAGGAAGACAACAAGATTTCGCTCAAAGAATTTTTTTTTTTTAATTATTATTTTTATTTGAATTTGTCATAAACAGCCAGGTAAAAACAACAGCCATCATGAATGAAACATTAGCCGCATAGCATCCATATACTGTCAATATAAATCAGATACAGTATAATTTCCATAATAGCACATTTATCATTGTCGAGTAGGCGAAAAAGGACAGTTCTTCGGTTATCTAAAGGAAAACACACTCAATTTGCCTTAAGCCCCCATATACATGAAGTCTGGGATAACAAATTAAGAGTGCTAGTACGTGACACAGATAGGGTTTGCGGCAGTGAGGTAACAATAGTGCTAAAAGCACTGCATCTGGTAGCAATTGGGTCTCACCACCACTAATAGTGTCAACCTCCAACAGAGTTAAGTCTCTGTGGCGCAAATAAGAGGCTAAAGGTTCCCAAATGTCTTTAGGATGACATTGAAATGGAATGAGTTCCCAAAAATGGAATAATTGGTCCTGACGGTGTGCTGCATCTGCGAACCATACTTTCATAGTGAGGGCTGGTTTCCTTCCCCAATGTAGGGCCACTCTATGTTTGGCTAGGAGAAGTAGCATAGCCAAAGTCGACAGTAGGATGTGGGTACATACTCAACCTAGCCCAACAATCCCACCAGAAGAGTGAAAGGGGGTGAGTGATGGGTGATCGCGTGTATGATTTCATACACCCCTGTCCAAAGCGAAGACATGCTTGGGTACTGCCATGCAAGATGTAGAAATGTAGGCTGCCGTGAGCCACAGTGAAGGCAGTATGGATCAGTGATGAGCCCAATTCTGAAGAGTTGCAATGGTGTGCGATAAAGTTGGTGTATGTATTTAAAATGTATAAGACACAGTCTGTAATTAGGGGAAAGGAGTGTCAGCTGGCTGCAACAGAAAGTTCATTGTTTATTGGTTATAGGTGGATCTACAGTTCAAGCACTTTAGGGGATATGATGGGCGAGGATAATTGCATCTGATTATATAAGAGAGCAATGAGTTTGCGTGGTGATGGTGAGGGAAGTATGTGTTCCAATGCTGGTGGGGGGGGATGGAAAAGTATTGCGTGCTGCCCGGCAGGCGGCCTTCAATTAATGGTATAGCAACAAGTTGAGAATTCTGCATGCCAGTGATGTTGTGTCAACAAACAATGGCATGAAGCTGTCCTCGGGATAGAGGTCTGAGAATATTTTGATATTATACTTGGTGGCGTGTGGTATGCCACCTTTGTCCTGTACAAGTGGTATAGTAGGATTGTTGGCAAGGGGGATAGAGGGAGTGTATAAGATCGCTAGTCCAGCCCTGTTCCTCAGGCCCCTCCCGGCCCATCTGACACAGTCAACCATATTTATCTCTGTCCTGAAAAGCCAACAGGGTAAATAAAGTGCAGTCCATAAAGGCCATGTGGAAGCACGGTCTGTTTCTATTGCTACGTGAGCTTGGAATGGGGATGGGTATATAGCCAGAAATGCAGAAATTGAGCTTGGGTGCATAATGCATGTAGCTGCATAATTGGTGCTCCCAGTCCACCCTATGTGGGAGGTAGTGTACAGAGCTTGTAGGAGGCCTGTGGTTGGTTACCCGCCCAAATTAGCAACACCAGATTTGATCTCAATCGTTTAAAAAAATTGATTAGTGAGTGTAATTGGGATGTTTAGAAAAAGACAAGGAACTTGGTAAGAAAACCTATTTTCCTATTGCAATGTGTCCAGCAGTGAACAGGGATAATTCGGACCAAATCGATATTCTATCCTCCAGCCTGTCGACAGCGCAGTCTTAATTGTCTCTGCAGAGCTTCTCTGGGTCTCCACTGAGCCATATATCTAAATATTTTACTTGTTCTGTGGCCCACTTCTAAGGGTACTCTGTTGTGAAGGGTTGCATGACATCTGTTAGTTGGAAAATAACAGATTTAGACCAGTTCATCTGGATTCCTGAGTAGACCCAAAAGCGCACCTCCTCGTGAGCAAGAGGAGGCAGGTTTTCTTGTGAGTTGCATGCGTATGAGGTGAAATTGTCTGCATATATTGATACCACCAGTCCTCTTGTAGTGAATCCAATGCCTCAGTTTTCATGGCATAGTCTAAGCCTCACCACTAAAGGCTCCATTGCGTTGGCAAAAAGGAGCGGTAATAGTGGGCAGCCCTGCCACGTGCCATGAGTGATTGGAAATGGATCTGACAGTTGCCCATTGAGATGCACGCAAGCAGTGGATGGGGGTATATAGTAACAGTATCTGTTTAATGATTTGTGGGCTGAGACCAAGGTGAGGAAGGAGTGGAAAGAGGTAGTCCCATTCTAAGGAGTCGAATGCCTTATTGGCATCTAAAAGGGCGACGATGGCTGAAACCTGGGATGAAGAAGAAGGCATGATTGTGGGATGTTGAGCGACTGGAGATGAAGACCGACTGATCTGGTCTTACGTTCAATGGAAGAAGAGGTAAGAGGCAGCTGGCGAGCACCATGGCATTTATTTTATTGTCGATGTTTATTAAAGAGGGGGGCCTATAAGAGTTGCAGTGTTCAGCAGGCTTACCCGGCTTGAGAAGTGTTCCAATGACAGTCTCTCTCAACGGGGGGGAGTGAATCCATGTCCAGGGAGGCCTGGTACAACATCAGCAGGTGTGGAGCCAGCAGTGAAGCAAACTCTTTGTAAAAGGCAGTGGTCAAGATGTCCAGCCCGGGCACTTTGTCCCCGGGGAAGCTCTTGATGGCCTATTCGATTTTCTCAATGATGATGGTAGAGTTCAGATATGCTTGATGAGCCCGCTCCAGCCATAGCAGCTGTATAGTGTCAAAATATGAAGTAAGTTCATCCAGATCCAGGATCGAGGTAGTAGTGTATAGCTGGGAATAGAATGATTACATCACATGTAGGTGCTGCGGTGGGGAAGAGACTAGATTGGAATCCACATCAATTAGTTCAGAGACATAGGTGAAGGCATGTGGCTTACGGATCGCCCCTGCTAGAGTCCAACCCGGGCAGTCTCCCTCCCCATACCGTGGCACCCATGGGTACTTGTGTAGTGTGTCTCGCACGTAGATTTGTCCTAAAATTAAGTAATTTTTTCATGTATTGTGGCTAGCGTTGTAGCATTTTTGGATTGAAAGTAGTCTAACTCTAAAGTGCTGATGTTCCGTTCAAGTCTGGACACGCTCCCTCTAATGGCCTTAAGGACCCCAGAACGTTTTGCAATACAGACACCCAGAATGACTACCTTAACAGGGGTGCAATACCTGTTGCCATCACTCATCGGAGGTCCTGCTGAAGATTTGTTGTTGCTCTGCCGCTGCTGGGGTGCCCACGCTGTTTGTCCCCTCTGTCGGTGCCCAACGCTATCGCGCCCGTGACAGGGGGAGACTACAGCTCCCAGGCTGCCTAGCGGCCACTTCCGCTTGTCTTCGCGCCCGGAGGCGCTCAAAAGGCAGAGGCTCCCTCGGTGGAGCGGGGGTGCAATACCTGTTGCCATCACTCATCGGAGGTCCTGCTGAAGATTTGTTGTTGCTCTGCCGCTGCTGGGGTGCCCACGCTGTTTGTCCCCTCTGTCGGCGCCCAACGCTATCGCGCCCGTGACAGGGGGAGACTACAGCTCCCAGGCTGCCTAGCGGCCACTTCCGCTTGTCTTCGCGCCCGGAGGCGCTCAAAAGGCAGAGGCTCCCTCCGCGTCGCGGGACGCGCGCGGGCGACGCCGGGCTAAGCCCGGGCAAAGGGCGGGCCCTCTGTGGCCCTCAGAGGCCAGAGGAGGCCGGGTCGGGCCAACCCCATTTACTCTTTGAATTGGAGACACTACGCCAGAACTGGTATGTGTGGTCACTATTACTAATTCTGTAGAAATCAGCTGGGTGTGGACACAAACTTTACTGAGTCCTGTACTGTCTCCGGTGAATAGTGATATCCTTACACCATGAGTGAGCAGATGAAAAAGGGAACTCTGGATAGTTACTTTAAGAAACCTAATACTGACTCTGCCCGGGAGGTTGTTCTTGCAGAACTTAGGGCTAGACGCCGTTGTTCAATAGAACTCATAAAAAATATGGCATCAGCCTCGTCATTTCCTGAAGCTCCATGTATGGACATTGAGGTTTCTTCTTTCCAGGATTCCATGCTACCCTTGGGTACTAACGACTCTACTAGGAGCCCTGTTACGTCTATTGTGCACGAACAAAGTACTGATATGGCCTTACCTATTCTTCTTTCCCCTATCCCTCCCCCCGATGACTCAAATAATATCTTGGATGTCCAACATGAGTTATCACCCCAAGCTACTGAGTCGTTACCTACTAATGATATCATATATAGTCAGACTACACAGACCGGTCCATTGCCCAGGAAAAGAAGGAAGATAGTCTCTGAGTTACGTAAAAGCAAATGTAATAACATTTCTAAAAGTAATTCTACTACTACCTGTTCTGGAAAAAATGCTACCCTCCGTACACTGAAACAACCTTCTACTGGTAGTATTGCATCTTGCTTGAATCAAGTTGGCACTAATGGGGAGTTACTGGACGAAATTGGCAAATTGATGGAAAAACTTATGTTGCCAATTGTAGAAAGTCTAAAGAACATTGAAGAAAGGCTAGCAAAAGTTGAATCTTTAGTGGGAAACAAGATGGAACAAAAAAAGGCCACATCGGGCCCTTCACAAATACCATTCACCGCTTTGGCTTCTGCTACAGCTTCTTCTAGCTCATCCCCAGAAGAACAAGCGACTCAATTGATTACATCAATAAGTAAGGGAGGGGTCAGCCATTCAGATAGTACCATTACCTCTAAACCATCTTGCACAACCACGGCTAGGGCTATGACCTGTGCTGTAAATACCTCAAAGAACGAGGGTCATTTGTCTGTCAAACCGGGGCACAATACAGATCCCTCGACTAAACCACGAGGTCCGTTGTCTATTAACTTACCACCAGAGGCAGTCCCCCTGGTAGTTGTGCTTGCAGGGGTTCCTATGATAAAATCGGATGTTGTAGAAGGATACCATCAACTAAAAAACAAAGTTATCCATTGGCTAGGCCAAAATCGCCCTCTTCCTTCTTATATTAATGGGGAAATTTTACATGTAAGACGCCTGCCCTGGTTGGGTAACACTTCAAAAACTATACATGGGGATGTTATCCTCATCAACTTCAGGGATCCAAGAGCTGTTGCTCATATTTTGAATTGGCAAACGCTGTATAGGAGTTCCTCGATCACAACTTGGGAACTCACCTACTTTTTTCCGAGACCAAATTTAGCTGTCACCTCTGTGATGGGGGATTCAACCAATACTCAACATAATTTTATGATCCCCTTGAGAAACAGATTTGAGGTGTTAGACAGCTTGGAGGATGTTGATTGACTCAACAATCATGAGTCTACGAGAGTATTATCTGCGGCGCCCGAGACAAATACAAGTATGCATTATAATGAGTCCAGTACTGCATCACCTCTAGTAGAGGTAGAATATCCCCATGAGCATTTGGCCGATCTTGCTCTGCCTGCTCCAGATAATGCTAGGGTTATTACCCAGGAATCAGTAGGCACCCTATTTTCATGGAATATTGCTGGGCTGACCTCCAAAATGGAATCACCAGAGTGGACGAGCTTTGTTAATAAATTTGACCTTTGCATATTCCAGGAAACTTGGGCCTGTGAAGCATGTTTTATGCAGGGCTATTTGAATTATTTTGTCCCTGCGGTAAAAGGCCCAAGGGGCAGACCTATGGGGGGCCTAGTAGTATGGGTTCGTCAAACTTTAAAATTGGGCATTAAAGTTCTTGATACAAGAAGTAGGGATATCCAACTAATCAGATTAGACTTAGAAAAGCTGGGTAGTGTAGACATTTATAATGTATATGTCCGGAGGAAGAAGAGTGGGAGGTCAGAGGTACTAGAAGATCTTGATAGCCTCATTGACATACACTCGTCGACCAACAATATTATCATTGCGGGCGATCTTAATAGTACATTTGAACCCTTGATTAGCAATGATGATTTGTTTGGAGAAGAGGAGGATCGACTATGGGGCGTGCCTAAACTAGAGTTGCCTCCAATAGTGCGATGGTCCGCTGATATCATTGGTTTAAATGCTTTATGTTATGGTAAGGGGCTAAGAGCACTGAATGGCAGGACTAGTGGAGATAGAAAAGGTGCAAGCACATTTGATAATGGTAGGCACAATAGCAGAATTGATTATCTGTTATGTAGCCTAAAGCTATGGCCATCTATTTGTAATATGTATGTGGATGGAAGGTTGGAGAGTGACCATAATCCTTTGTGCCTGTCACACAAGTGGTGGCCTCACACTGGCTTGCCTGTGGGACTTCCTGTGCTCGTACCACCCCGGATTGTTCCCACCAATAACATGAGGAGGTTACGCTGGGAAAAGGTAGCAATCAATCAACAGGCTATTGTTAGTATGAATAGCCATGTTGACCAAGCCATATTAGACCTAGAGGATTGTAACACACTGAGCAATGGCCTGGACAGGGTTGAAGGAATTCATAATTCCCTTTTTGATATAATCAAGGGATACTTCCTTAAGCCTGTCAAGGACAAAGGTGATAGGGTCCCAAAGCCAGCTAAATGGTACAACGATGAATGCAGGGAGTGTAGATTCGCACTGGGTAATGCTATTAAGGGAGGGCAAACAGCTTTAATCCAAGTTGCCAGGAAAAATTATAAAACTAGTATTGTAAAGGCGAAACAAGCTTGGGACGAGCAGCATTGGATTGAGCTAAAGGCAGCTAGCGATAGCAAGGATTCTCGACAGTTCTGGCACATTGTCAGATGGGGAAAATCAGGTGGTCCTGAATCCCCTCAAAACAATGTCCCTGAAACTGAATGGGTAAAGTTTTTTAAAAACCAATATGCTGTTTTTAATACTACCGAACGGCATGAGACAATCTGTGTAGACCTCCCAAAAGAAAATCCTTTTTGCCCTAGTGAAATCATGATGGCTCTGGATGCAGTTGCCTGCGGACGAGCCCCTGGCCTTGATGGTGTGCCAGCGGATCTATTTATTAACGATAAAGAGCGCTGGTGCTCATATATCCACCATCTTATTAATGCTATTGCCTTGGGTGCATCAGTACCAAAATCCTGGAAGGGTGCAGTGATTATCCCCATTTTCAAGAAAGGAGATCGAGGCCCTATAAGCCTCATAGATACCATCCAAAAGGTAGTGGGGCGTGTGATCGTCAATAGGCTCCTGGATTGGGCGGAAGAGACGAAGGCCCTTTCAACCTTCCAGGCTGGCTTTCGACGATCCACAAGTACGGTGGATCAGGTCTTTCGTTTTACTATGATTCAATGGAGGACGGTGGTGCTCGGCAAAGGAAGCTTGTATGCGGCCTTTGTCGATCTAAGGGCCGCTTTTGATCTGGTCCCTCGACTAAAGCTATGGTCGGTTTTACAGAAGCAGGGCATCCCAAACGATTTGTTATCTATGATAATGAGACTCCATGAATCAAATTATGCAAGAATACAGTGGGGTGGCTTAGGCTCAGTTACCTCAGATTTTCCAGTAGAGAGGGGCGTAAGACAGGGATGTTCGATGGCCCCAGTCCTTTTTACACTTTATATCAATGATGTTGTAGCACGTATGACTTCCGCCCAAGTGGATGCTCCTTTTTTAGATGGTATTAAAATTCCTATTTTAATGTTCGCGGATGACACACTCATCCTAGCTAAAACGCCAAGTGGATTGCAGTGTGCTTTGTCAATCTTTGACCAATTTTGTAAAGAGTATGGCCTCGAAGTAAACATTACAAAAACGAAGCTGATGACTTTTAACCCCCATCGTAGTTTTAAGACAAAAATTACCTTAAACAATCGTCCACTGGAGGTAGTTAACAATTTTACTTATTTGGGTATGCATATATCCAATGCGCAGGCCTGGCGGCACCATATTGAAATTGCAACAATCAAACATAGGCAATTGGCAGGCACAATCAGCTCAGAACACAGAAAATCATTCACTAAACCTGTGAAACCTGTCCTACAGGTTTATGAAGCTAAAGCTCTGGGTTCTGTACTTTATGGTGCCGAGTTGTGGGGGTTTGAAAAAATGCCGGCTCTTCAACTTGCAGAGAATATATTTTTTAGGGCCATCACAGGCGTTCCCAAAAGCACCCCGCTGCTGCCCCTTAAGTATGACTTGGGTAGAAGAGCCATTGTAGATATGGCACGGCTCCGCCCAATATTGTACTGGCGCAGGTTATGGACCACGCCTGCGCTTTCCCACTATGCAGGGGGCTTTCTAGACATCATAAGAACTGACCTTCACCATAAAATAGGCTGGCTAAAAGCACTTAGGGCATCCTTGCTTGAGCTTGGTTTGAGCACACTTTGGGAAGATCCTGCAGGAGCAACCTTCCCCTCTAAAAGTACGATTAAGACCATTTATTGGGAGAAGGTTGCCCAGCGGAACTGGTGTAGCCCAAGTGTTGGTAACATGACTAGAGAGTTCCTAGAGGCCAAGATGTACCCCCAGCTTGAGCCTTATTGGGATATCATAACCAAGCCAAGAGATAGGAAGCTTCTTTTCCAACTAAGAGCTGGAGCACTTCCCCTTAGATCTTTAACAGTAAAATGGGAAGTGGGAAATAGTGCTGTTTGCCCTGCCTGTGGTACAAAAAATGAAACTATTGGTCATTTCTTGTTTTCTTGTGAAATCTATGCTGCTCCACGGCGTATATGGCTTACTCCAATGTGCAAAAATCTAGGAACTACTAGTGGCACTGTTGCTTTACGCATTATATGCACCAGCACATTGCCTTGGATTTCAATTGCCACTGCAAAGTATCTAGGATGGGCGTGGATGATTAGATCGAGACTGCTAGTCAATTGACTATTCTCTTGAACCGGGGGAGACTGCTAGTCCTTTTACTATTCCCCCCCCTGCTAACTCTTAGCATTTTATCGTATGTAATCTGTTTTAAAACTTTTAATTATTTAAATATCATTGTTTTAACAACAAGTATCCACTGTTATTATCGCGGAATGTCTAACCCAGGGCTTCAATTGTGTCAACCCGCATGTGATTTGAACAGCACTGCTGCCAAATGAAATAATGTCTCCCTTTTGGATGTAATTTAACCAGATTTTGTTAAAGTATGTAGTATCGAAATGTATTGTATTTAATAGTATTTTAATGTATCTAATGAACTGTTATTGTATAATGTATCTTGCTTTTATGAATATCCTTCGAATAAAGCATACTTTGATTGATTGATTGACTACCTTAAATGCCTCCCATAGAGTAAATGGCAATTTCACAGAGCCCTCATTGTGTGCAAAATATTCTAATATTTACCTATAAATTTCTTTGTGGAATGCTGTATCCTGCAGTGGGCCTGATGGTAACTGCTAGGTGAAGTAGCAAGGGATTGTTTATGGGAATCATAGCACCAGCAGGACTGGGGCATGGTACAAAAGTGTACAGGGCATATGTTTTACTGCTGTGGTGCACAACCAGTCATATTTAGACAATATCCAATATTCGATTCTGGACCAGAAATTGTGATATGCTGAGAGGCAAGTGCCCTTGAGGTTATCTGCGGGTGTCTGATGCCAGACATCTTGTAAACAGTGGTTGTGAATGAGTTTGTTAATAGTCGATGCGGCTGATGAGTGCATACATTTAGAGACACCTGATCGGTCTAATGACCTACTCAGAGCTCAGAAACGTGGGCTACGCAAACTGGAAAGAACCTGGCGGAAAAACTACAGCCCGGACTCTCGTAGTAACTATCTACGGGCTCTCGCTGATTACAAGCAAGCGATTATAGCCAGGAAGTCCGAGTTCTACCAGGAGAGGATTTCTACGGCCACGAACCCTCAGAAAGAAGTCTTCCGAGTCCTCATGGAGCTCAGGAAGAACAAGGAACAGCCCCCGGACTTTAGTCAGGAGGACTGTCAGAAGTTCCAGGATTTCTTCACCAACAAAGTTATTGATTTGGTCACTGAAATTACGGCAACCCCGCAAATTGACTGTCCACCGGTGGATATCCCAGCCATACCGCCAATTACAATTCCGCTCTCTAATCTATCCTTGATTACAAAGGAGAGCTTAGTTTCCCTCACGGGACGGGTCAAGTCCGGCTCTAGGGCGGATCCATGCCCACCTGAAGTCTTCAAACTCGCACTCCCGGGCATTGAGGACGATGTGCTGAGTCTCTTGAACCTCTCTCTACAAACTGGTCAAGTGCCATCTGCCTTCAAGGAAGCCCGTCTGATTCCCTTGCTAAAAAAACCGGGGGCAGACGCAAAATGCCTGAAGAACTTCAGACCAATTTCCCAGTTACCATTCCTGGCGAAGGTCCTGGAGCAGCATGTCCTTATCACCCTTTCAGAACATCTGGAAAGCAACACGCTGCTAGAGCCGAATCAAGCAGGCTTCCGTGCGAATCACAGCACGGAGCTGGTTATGTTGTCAATCGTAGACGAACTTAGGAACAGAGCGGACAAGAAAATCCCGGGGGCCCTGGTGCTGTTGGACCTCTCCGCGGCATTTGATACCGTGTGTCATGAACAACTACTGTCGCGGATGAGGGACTTCGGCATTCAGGGCATAGCACTGGCATGGTTCACATCCTTCCTTCAAGGGAGGGTGCAGAAAGTGCAATTAGGTGACATGCTCTCTACCGCAACCTCGATCACTTGCGGAGTCCCACAAGGGTCCGCTCTGTCACCCCTATTGTTCAACATATACCTACAGCCTTTGATTCGAATGCTTAATCAAATGGACTGTCAGGTATATAACTACGCAGACGACACCCAGATTATCATCCAGCTGGATGACAGCCAGAATGCTTTTACCAGATTGCAAAATATCCTGAGAAGTACAGCTAACTGGATGTCCGGCAACTCCCTAAAAATCAATCCGGACAAAACCGAGGTGTTGCCGATTACCATCGCTGGCAACCCTTGGTGTGACCGTTTCTGGCCTGGGGAGTTGGGCACGCCTCCAGAACCGGCAGAGGTGGTTAAGAGCCTGGGCATCCAGGTGGACAGCAAGCTGTCCATGAAAAAGCAAGTCACAGCTGTGGTGGGCTGTTGCGTCGGCCTCCTTCGCCAACTCAGGAAAGTTTCCCCGCTGCTCTCTTTTTCCACCCTAAGGAGCGCGGTCTCTGCAATGATTTTGGCTAGGCTGGACTATGGCAATTCATTGTATATAGGCCTCCCACAGGGCCTTTTAAACAGAATGCAGACGGTCATGAACGATGCTGCCAGGCTCATTTTTAAGAACCCGAGGAGTACCCAGGCATCCCCCCTCCTGCGGGAACTCCATTGGTTGCCAGTCAGGCAGAGGCTAATGTTCAAGGGGCTCTGCATTGTACACAAAGCGCTTCATGGCAGAGCACCCACCTATCTGAAATCTCGCCTGTCCCTTTACAAACCAGGGAGGGTGCTTAGATCTGCTGATTCCATATATCTGGTTCAGCCACGCTGTAGACTGACCACTGTGGGTGGGCGTGCTTTCTCACATACTTTGCCAGCTATGTGGAATAAACTACCGCTGAAACTCCGCAATGAAAAGAAACTAATGCCCTTCCGCAAGCAATTAAAAACTGTGCTTTTCCAGCAAGCGTGGGGTGGCCGCTAAATTTTTAATTTGATGCATCTTTTTATTGTGTAGCTGATCCTAACAAAGCGCTTAGAGACCCCTGGGTTATAGTGCGCTATACAAGTCACAAGAAATAAATAAATCGATCTTTCAGTACAATGTTAAAATCGTTTCGCTTTTGCGACGCAAACACGGTGTAAAATCTTTGTAAATCTCCCCCAAAGTGTTTATATATTTATCAGGCTTCATTTTTGTCAAAAATATGAGTAATTGTTATAATTATACCACATTCTTTTTCCTTTTTCAAGCTGCTCGAAGTTTACTTGCCCTTTCAGTTCCCTCCCAATGGTTTTGCTTTGCAGATCTCATCGAGTTTAATGAGATATCTCAGTGTGAATAGAGTTTGTTTTGCTCTTTCTTCCTTTTGGATCTAAAACATAATATCAATCCACAAAATAGGCTTTTTGATTCTGATACATGTGTATGATAAACAAGATATGTTTAGGTAATGTGTACCTATTGCTTAGTTGCTATGAGCTGCCTCCAGCCTCCACACTTTCAACTATTTTTACTTTTTCCACCCAGGGTTACATACTGAGTCCTGATGTGGACCCATCTAAGTAAAAATATTGGGGCATATTCTCAAGAACGTGTGATAACCATTGCAAAAGTAACTTAACGCAACATACAACATCGCAGTCTATCGTGGGAAATTTACGCCTTGTTAACCAAGTATTCACAACACGGCGGTACCATGCGATAGTCACCAGAAAACGCGTCAAATGGGCGCGATAAAATCAACGCCACGCCGCAAAAATGCGAAATACGAATGCCAAAGAAGCTGCGATGAGGCCAAGCGCGATACAAAAAGCTGCAAAAACCAGCCAGAGGCCTGCAAATCCCACACGTCTGGCGGGAAAATAAACTATAAAAGCAGAACAAGAAAAACACATCAGAAACAATCCAAAGTGCGCACCACCATGGATGCACCCTGACCCAGCGCAGAGGCCAACGCGAACCCCACAAGCCCCACAGACCACGAAGGTACGATGGGGTCGGGGAAGGCCAGGGAGAAGAGAGAGAGGAAGACGGGGTGCAGTCTGCAGGAAAACAATACAAGCGTCACGGAAGTGACAAACACTCCCAGCAACTGTCCCACAATCAGAGTACCAGGAATGCAGCCGAAGTGTCGAGGAGGCCAATGGATGAGGCCAAGAGGTGCTGGCATGACGTGAAAATCCAAACCAAGCACAAAGACGCTGCCAACAGGAAGGCAGCAACAGCGACAGGAGGTGGGAGTCCAGCGCCACAAGAGGAGCAGTAGCAATTGGAGGAAAGTCACCATTGTGGAGACGGTGCAAGGAGGTGGGAGTACGGACACAGCTCTCGAGGACCTGACACAACAATAACAGGGTGAGTAATGACCAGGGACTGGAGGACGGGGGGAGATGGGCACAATGGCACATATGCACAATAAAGTATAGCACACTGCACACCCACAACGACCCAGGATCATGTCCCTCATCCCCGTGGCACGCTGCAGCACACACACATAGCAATCACAGCACAACCCATGACAATGTGGCACCAAGTGCAACACCCACACTGCAGAACAGGGGACACAACTGGGTCCGCCCATGCGCAGAAACAGGCCAATCACATTTAACAGAGCAGGGAACTGTGAGATGCATATGCACTGGTACAACCTTACATCCGTCATGTAGTCCAAATGTCCACTCCCCCCTTCAAATTGCCAGCACCGCCCAAACAGTTACAATGTACAGTGTCAGATAGTCTGCATGTCAACAAGAACAATGTGCCAACATACATGTCAACACAATGTCAACATGCATCTCCCCTTCAGAGGGACACACAACACCTCCAGCAGGTTGGACCAGACAACCCATCAGTGATAACGGACACGACCACCACACCTCCGACACCGACGCCCTGCAACAGCTCATGGACATCTCAGGCAACCCACCCCATGGAGCACGGCAGCCAAGATACATAGAGAAGTCCCCAGCCCCTGCACAGACCACACAGCAGGAAGCACTTGCCACCACGGCTAGCTCCCAACACCTCACCAAGGCACACATCGCATTCCAATGCCAGGTGTCAGAATACCAAAAGGAGGTGGCCGAACAGGTGTGGGTGGGCTCAGAGCACATGGAAGAAGAACAACATCACATACGGGGTGTCGAAGTCCCACCAGGAACCACCTACGCCCCACAAGGGAGACCCACACAGCGAAAGAGACACATGCATTTGCACATGTCCTGCAACGAACCATGACCAGAGCCACGGAATCATCATTCACACCCCGACGCTGGTCCTCCATACGACGGCCCAGTCCACTCCTCATACGCATTGAGTGGCTTGCGACAATGCTACATGTCCAAGCTCTTACCCACTGCCTGCGGTGACATGTCTGCATCCGCTGTACACAGCACAATGTAATGTCATAGGGCCCAGGGCCCTCATGCATACAACAAGATCACAGGCACACACGCAGATAGTTTTTGCAACTGGCTATGGGCATGTGCGCCCGCATGTGCGCCCGGCCCCTTTATTGGCAGGGTCACATGTACAGTGACGCCTGTGCTGGATGTGTGTGGGGTGAGCGCAAGCCAGCCCCCAGGGAGTTGTTGGTGCTGGCAACAAATACAACAGTGAACACTATGAATACAGAAACAGAAAACACCAGCATCACAGGGGCAACTGCGGAGCATCATGGAGGTAGCCGGAGCAAGTCCCGAGGTCACACAATGAGAAAACAGAAGTGTTCGTGAGTTGCAGTGCACTAAGCTTGGGGCACTAGAGATGAGCATGCTCATTGAAGAAAATGTCTAGGATTGTGTCCCTTCGGGTTATTCCTGATGCAGCTGCAGTGGGGGGTGTCACACCTGCATCATCTTCCTCATCGTCGTCCCTGGCCTCCCATACTGCCTGAGGTGACATTGCTGCAGGATCTCTTCACAGCACATGACCAAATCAGTAATGGAAGATTATTCATGGTGCACTGAGTTAGTGGTACCTGGAGTGCTGAGCAGGGGATCAGGCAGAAGAAGGCATCCACGACAGGTGCGAGCAACTCCGTCAGTCTGCCAGTACCAACGTTCTGCACTGGCAGTTGGCGGTTGGAGTTGGTCCTGGCAGTGGTGGCGTGTGCCTCCTGCAGTGATGCGATGTCCGGGCCGGTCAGGACTCGATTTGATGTGTGAGCCCTGGTGGGCCGCAGTTGAGGCCGGAGGCAGCAGACAGCGCAGGGATACAGACACATGGTGTTGACGACCCCAAGGCCATCGCCTCAGAGGCCATCCAATATCTCAGAAGAAGCAGACCAGCACAGACTTAGTGGCCCCAGATACACAGCGGCCGGCACAGGCACCCTGCCACAGGACAGTGACTTGCGGTGCAGTCAGATGGGCCACGCAGACTCAGTGGGTCCTCATCGATGTCAAAGGTGAATGTGGCGAAGGTTTGCAGGGGACAATGCAAGGTGTCCTCCAGGGCATGATGCAGAGGTCTGATGTTATCCGGAAGCACCAAATTGAGGAGTGGAATGCTGATGCCTGGTTTTCACCACCATTTAGGTATCAGCTATATGAGGATGATAACAACCACCAGTCCATAGACTCAGCCGCAACCAAAGTCCGACAAGAAAACGTCCATGGCTCTCGGGGAACAGACTTAGTGGCACCGGAGCTGAGAGGGGATGCAGCCTGCAATGATGCCGGTACAATGATATGCACTCTGCCATTGCTAAATCAAGACTCAGTTCCAATTGTGTGACCTACTCGGGCGCAGCATAGACCGAGTTCAGTAGTCTGCGTGGGCCCACGGAAACGTGCGGTTGTGTTGCCATGCACAGACTTGGTGGCACCACATCGAAGGGAGTATAGTCACATAACCTCTGCCTTCAATAATGTTCACTGCCATGGTGTAATCAAGACTCAGTTCCAAATGTGTGACTTACTAGTCCACAGTGTATGCCGGTAGAGTACGTAAACGAGAAAGGAGTACTGTGGGCCTTGCTCGTGGAGGCCGTGATGGTCGTCTCAGGTTGCCAGGTTTGCGTGCCTCGGGCTTGCAGCTTGCACCAGCACGTGGTGGGCCCTCTTTGACACACGCCGGTGTCGGCGGGTGAGCAGTGAGGCCTGGGTGCGCAGGAGTGGTCAAATTGCGTTCGGGAACCAGCAGCCTGGGGTGCAGCAGGCGCACAGGATCGCAGGCAACACCGCTCACGGTGACGGTGTCGGCCTCGTGGCGGGCTGAGGGGCGCCGTCCTGACAGAGACGTTGGGCATTTCGGAAGAGGACCACGCCTAGAGCTACGTGATTTTTATTCACACCCCTACGCCTGCCTGTCATACGCCGGGCCAGCCCATTGCGCTCACGCTTACGGGGCGACGTAACAAGCTGCATTTCCGAGATCTTCCCCACTGGCTGGGGTGACATGGTTGTGTCCACTGTCCACTACACTCCATACACCAGCGGTGTATGTCGACATGGCTTTGTGTGTTGTTAGCATACTGCAGTCTGGCCATCACATCCACGCCACACTTGGCAATGGGTACCTTCTCATTCATGAGTCACTTGCCTCTTTCGTACATGCCTGGTTCCCACCTCTCCCCACATTCAACTATTGTGTGGCTGAGGTGCCATGACGTTGATGGCTCATGTACATGGCTGGCCCAGGTTGCCACAGTGAGTTTTGCTGTTGTGTCTGTTTGGTGGGCATGTTGTTTGGCATCTTGTATGTGAGTTTGTGACGTGTGCATTCCCAGTGGTGTGCGTTGCATGATTGTGGATTTGACGTGTTTGTTGTGTTCCATTAGTACTTGCCAACGAGCAGTGCATGTCCTTAGGTGCCATTCTGGTAGAGCTGGTTGCTGATGGACTGTCGGGAGATGTTGGAGTCAAGCACACTGCTTGGGTGGTTGTCGTCGACGTTTTGTGGGATGTCCCGGGGGACCGCTATTGCATGCACATTGATGGGATGCGTGTGCTTTCTGTTGGCGTTATTGTGTGCAGTGTTGCCAGGGGGCACCAGTAGGACATGTGTGCAGTCAGTTGCACCCACAATGTGCGGGAAGCCAGCTATGGCGTGGACACCTTGCTAGTTCTCCAGCTGTTCCTGTGAAGTGTGTGGGAAGTATGGGTACTGGGGTGCCAAGCTGATGATGGCATCCAGGACAGGTTTTTGGGACTTTAATGGGGCTGCTCTGACTCTGGCAGTTGTTGGTTGGTAGGTACCAGGGGCCAACAGGTGCAGCACGGCCAGCAGCATTGTCTGAGGTGGGATGTTGGTTGTCCCTTTGTGCCTGTGGTGTGTAATGTCATTCCCTGGTGTTGGGTGTGTGAGGTTGGTACGTTTTCAAGGGTTCACTGTCTTTGCCTGCGCTGCCTTGGTGTTAGTCTGGGGGGGGGGTGGGAGTCCAGGGAAGTGGGGTGTGGTCCTGGGGGTGGTGGCTGTTGGTGTTGTGGTCCTCTTGGGTGTCCGGCATGCATGTTCAGTTGCTCCATGGCATCTGTTGGTTTTCAGGTGTGGCTCTGGGCTGGGCTCTCTTTTGTGGTGCAGGTTGTAGTCCGACTTGGCACCAGGTCAGAGCAGGTTTCCTGGTGCTAATGCGCCTTATCGCATGTTTTGTGATCTTATCGCCGATGTGACTGGTCGTTGAGAATGTTGTGGAGTGGTGTTGTCGCTGCTTTTTTCACGGGAACGCCTACTCTGCATCTCATTAGCTATAGTTGCCTGGGTCATCTGTGGCGATGTTTTTTGGGGAGGCTTTCACAGGAAAACTGGTGGTATCTGCTGTTAACACCAGCTTGTGAATGGGGAGATACATTTATCGCAACTTTGGCTGCGCTAAAGTGCCGTTAACTCGGAGATAGCTCCTTGAGAATATGCCCCATTGTCCCTTTAATGTTTTGCTGCAACCTTATTGATGCAACACAAGTTCCTTTCACAATTTGTTCATGCCCTTTGTAAGGAGGTCTGATGCTTATTGAGTTTACTGAAATTATTTGCGATTCTCAGCCACATTTTCTACTGTGCTATAGTGCCAGCTTTAGTTATGAGATGGCCTTCTCCTCTACCAGCACAATGAACCTTTTATTGGAAAATGTATGAATGATGTTGCAGATGTAGTTCCTAAAATGTATGACAGGAGAGGTCTGAGGGTTGGTTGCCTGGGTGCCTGGATCCCTGGTTGTGGACGATGGCAGTGAATAGTTTTGGTTGATATTTGTTATGAGGACCTATGATGTTTTACTCTTGGTTGATGGCCGTCAGCATTTGAAATGTCACAGGCAGGAACCAAAAGACGACAGAATCCCCCTTGTGCCTCTATGGATTGAAGTTATTTATTAAACAATCTCCTTTTCATCTAGTGGAATTTCAATTTTTAACAATATAAAAATCGTTTCTTTCAGATACAGTGTATCTGAAATTGTGTACATTTGAAAAACAGTAAGAATAGTAATTTAACATGCGCATGCGCTATTTAATCTTGTTGTTTTGTGGTTGTTATCACACTGTAGCTGCATTCATGATCCTGCCGAATTCGTATGCAAAAAAACGTTAAAATGGAGAATATTGCCCTTCCCCAAAACTTCAGAACACATATTGGGGCAAATATCTCACGATAATGACCTCAAGAATGTTCACTTATGAAAAAGCAACAAACAACTCTACAAAGAATCCTAGCAATGTTGAAGACAGCTCTGCCGAAATATTTAATGTAAAAGTGTAGATTTAAAACTTTCTGGATTTCAGAACCATCCCCAGGAATATGCATGGGAAGCTTTACCAGACACAGCTGCTGCTTTTCATGCATATTTTTGGGACGCTCATGAAATCACACAATTTACAGGTGGAATATAAATCGGTGCGCAAATATCTTTGCACATGGGTAGAATATTTTTTACCATAGAGAAGTCATCAACCTACGCCCTCAGCAAATCTGGTCTGATACATTTTCCTTCCTACCCTGGAAGGAGTGTTACTACAACCTTTGGCTGGAGTAAATCTCTGAATTTTTGAAGGGTGAAAAGAGTAAGGAAAGGACCTTGTGAATGCCTAATTTCCGCACCTAGTGTTATATATGGGGTGCAGAGAACCCTCTCTCACTGCAGAGAATACTGCACATGTAAATATGCTTACACAATGCACTTTAATAGACCGCAGGAGAGAGCATATGTACCACAATGCTTGCCAAACATAAAGTGTTGATGATTTATCTATTGGTTGGCACAGATTGGTCCCTTAGCTCTCAAACTCGCCCTCACCTTGGGCCTCCTGTTTAAGCAGTGTCTCACTCTGCTGCCCAAAATTGCCCGACATGTACCTTCAAGTCAACTTCTGAGTACCCCAAAACAATGACTATTGCCTTCTTCCACTCACTTGGAGAGGGTTTCCCACTCGTACAGAGCTCACCTCCACTACACACCATGACCAGTGTATGCCTGTACAGCAGCCCGGGGACTCCGAGCTCAAGTCAGCCTCTCCTGCATTGGTTCTCCTAGAGAACCTTGCACAGGTGGCACTTTCCCCACTGGATCGCATTAAAGTGACTCGGACCTGCCCAAACCTAGTCCCCAGGATCTGAGCCTTAGGCACTATTCTGATGTCTGCTTTGCTCTCACAGCTGCCTACATTCCTTGCCGTCCTTACTGGTCCAGATGAGGAAAACCTATTTTTTTAATGACCCTCTTCCTCTGCCCCTTCCTCCCTTTTGCAATTTTCTCCTCCCACTCCCGCAAAAGCACAGGAATGTAAATCTTTCATTTTCCCTCTTTCTTGTCGTAAGCTCAATAATTTAGATCATCCAGGAGAAACAATCTCTCTCTTTTTTGAAGGACTATGCAAATCAACTCTCCTTGGACACATACATCATGACATAACCAGTGAAGGGCCCAACAACCTTCGCACTCCCTCCTTTCATTTTGATTGGAGATACCTGAGCATGACATCACCTCTAAATATGATTGACCAGCCAGCTAATTTGTCACTGTCTAACCATGTATCCAAATCAGGACTAAACACCTATAAGATCTTCTATCACCTGAACCTCTTTAAAATGTATCGAAAAACGTTAAGCACAATCTCATCAGTTATTATTCTCTGACCAGTATCACTGCAGTTATAAGAGCTGGCTTGAAACAGACCTCCCCTTCTTCTCACCTAACACTTTTCATGGCAAACATTTTTTTTCTAATACACTCAATATCTTAGGAATAAGAAATACTCCCTATGGGTTGAAGCTATCCATTTTAACATCTCCTTTGCTTCAATCTCATTTTTTACAACGGAAAAATCATGATCCAAGCACACACCAAACCTCTTGTATTGTTCTACAAAAAAAATAAAAGCAGCCTCTTCTGTCTCCAGAATCATAATTTTCCCAACACATACACCCATAATACCCAATAATTTCCATTTCCCCTTTCCATCTACACCCCCTCTACTGCATATCACCCCAAAAAAGTAATAGGGCCAATAACCCCTATAACATCACATTCCCATTGGCTTCCCATCACCTTCCCATTGCCTATGTTGACTCTGGAAGACTTAGTCAACAAGCATTGGCATAGCCAATAGGTCTTGCATAGAGACTATCAATCATAGGTGTGTAAAAACAGTGTATAGGACATGTGATAGAAGACAAAGGACAACAAGGGGTGAATTCACATGTCATCCATATTGGTAGGCAGTATAGTTGATGAGTACCTGGTCTGGAGAAGCACAAACTCTGCATTTAAAATGTAACACAATGGACTGATGCTCTCTTTAATAACAAGAACGGATTTTTACCCAAGTGAACCCTTTACACAACATTAGAATAATGAAAGTCTCGGGAAAAAAATCCATACAGTCTAATCTATACCTTGAAGTCTGCACGCAGTTCATTGATGATAGTTAATAGCTCACTGTAAACTGCAACTAACAAAAGGAAGTCTCTGACAAAAGCAGTAGCCCACTGACCTGTTTACATTACATTCACTTTGTTATATGCATGGTACATATTCTTTGCAGCAAGCATATTAACTATGCCTGGGCGGTAAATTCCGTTCCGCTCACTGAATTTGCGGAATTTGGGTAGTTTTGCTTTCCGCGGAGAAAGCGGAATTGCCCAGAATTCTGCGTTCTGCGGCTTCGCGGAATTTTTTGCTTGTTCTTGTTCTCAAAATGCGTGTTCGCGAGATATTTCCCCCGAGCACACAAACAGCGTTCGCGAACAAGAAAAAGCATCGCAAACAAGCAATTCCGCGTGCTCCCAGAATTTCTGCCTGCTCGCTGAGTTTTTCACCGTTTCACGGAGCTTTGCGTAGTGCAACTATCCAAATTCCACCACCTCTAATATTAACCCACTGTACTACCTAACCATGAATAAAAGCTTCCATGAGCCAAAACGTCTATTAGACAAAACTCCGATCTCACCTGTAAGAACATTAATAACCAGAGTTTTCTTGACATTTTAACTGCTGCCTGATAGACTTTATGAAGTGATTCTCCATATTGAAGGTGATTTTAAACGCCTGATTAAAGCGGCATTTAGGGAGAGTCTTACATCTTTTGTTAGCGGAAGTTGAT